>NC_069130.1:67634461-68834461 GCF_026914265.1 Mya arenaria
GTCAATATCACGTTATCACAGTGCGTCAGCGACTTTTATTTAAGTGATTTGAATTTACATGTATGCGTATTATTTCTTTGGAGAATGGGACCGGTTTATATATTGTAAATACAAAAAAATGCTGATATTTGTTTAAAAATCTAGGTGTATCTTTTAGTTCCTCGAATGTTGTTCTTACCGCTCTAACAAGGTTTAGACTACTCCGATTATTTGCTAATATGCTAAATCAATAATCTAGTGTTTATTTCCTGTGTTGGATTGTGTTTGTTTTGTTTCCCTGTGAGTTTGATTGGAGTAACAACTTTGATTCAAGGAAGATTTAAAGGCGATAACCATAGGATTTTTAAAGACCTATAAGTATAACAGTTTGACTGTTTGGAACTATAAAGTAATTTCTAAAATTAAGCTGCGACACTCTAAGCTGATTTAGTTTTGTAACTACATCCTAATTAACTTTAACCATTACATATCTTTACATAATTGAAAGTACCTACATTTCCAGTATTCCATATAATGATATCCGTCATTTTTTGTCTTAAATAACAGACACCTCCGTACTTTTACCGAATAATTATACTAAATGAACAAACACACAGCTGAGCAGCATGGTGTAATATCAGATATGTAAAAAATAATATTTACACCTCAACTTCCATTCCTTAAATGAACTGCTTTTCGGCAATTGCGTTCATCAATCGATGAACGCAACATCTTCGGATATGTTCGGATCGTAATTCATTGCATAACAATATACATGAAAGCTATTGATCTTGTTATTGGTTGTATTGTGTCTGCAGATCCCGTTAGTTCATTATATTTTAAATATATTGGTACCAGAAGTGTTTCAATTTTACGTTTGAAAGTGATTTCAAGTGGTTGATCTTTTCCCGCATTATTGTGACGTCATTTGAAAAAAAGTTTCCGGTTATAGTCGGGTCGTTCTATTTACAGAATGGGTAAGAACGGATTACTGAAAGGTTTTCTTAAATGAAATAAATTATTTTTTTAACAATTCTTGAATGAAATAATGAACTAGTGGTGTAAATATAAGGAATGAATTGCGGGGTTGATGTCATTATCGGGGATATGAACGCAATTGGACTTCGGACTCCACACACATTGACCAACCCAATTGCGTTCATACCCCGATAATGACATCAACCCCGCAATTCATTCCTTAAATAAATGGACACATTAATCAAATAACAATATTATTCTAACTGGCCATCAAAAGTCTAACTAAAGAACACTCTTTAGTGTGAAATCAAACCACACCAAAATGTTTTGATTGAAATATTACTTGAAACCAGACAGTGTATCATCTAAATATAATGGAAAGTCTTCTCAAATACAAGTCGATTATTCGGTACGTTTGATACATGTTATGTCGCTTCTTTGCGTCTGTAATTCAAATGTTTTGTAATACGATTTAAATTCATAAAATGGTTCAAAATGGGATAAGTGACTGAGCACAGACTCGAGATTGTGATGTGTTTTAAATCAAATATATATATATATGCTTGAGATTTTAGTTGCAAACAAAATAATTTAAATTATTTTTGAAAATAGGTGTTTGATATACTAGTATAGCAAATAATTATCTTTAATAAATTATTGATAGTTCTACTATAATTGGAAATGTTGTGACGTCATTATAGAGGTCAACTGTTAAACAATTGAAATATAAGCTTTGATCATGAAGTGGATAGTTTCCGGTCGAAATCAATTCGCCTATTTTTTTTATTTGCCCACTGTCCAGAACGATATATAACAAGAGCGATTCGGTCTAACAATTTAGATGAATGATGCTAGACATACGTGTATATTGATTTATATTAATTTGCCTATTGTCTAATGCTTATGCACTATAGATCAGTGTTTTTGTTTTACTTTTAGTGGCATTAGTTTCCGCATCTTGAATTCGCAGAAAGCTTTTGTTCAATACTAATTCTTGCTCAAATTCAGTATGAACTATTTTGACTCTATTAAATTATATATATATATATATATCTATTAATATATATATATATATATATAATATATATATAGTTTTAAGTATTGTTTTATACATAAATGTGTTCACCGTGGGCTAATGGTAACGGGTACAAATCTGTTCGTTTATTCACTGATCAAAAAGCAAAAACACATTATAAATGTTCAGAGATTGGTTTGCAGTCCACATCATATGACCCCGTAATACAAAAACTATCCTATCGAATTCCTCAAAATAATTTGAGAACAATTTTGTATCATAATCCAGGAAAAGATGTGTGTATTCCAATTGATTAATGGAGGAAGGTTCTATACTGCATGGTGTTGAATTTCTATTGCCAATTCTAAGCCAAATAACACATTTCAAATTACTTTACAATGAGTTGTCATATTAAATAAATGGGAAAAATGCGATTTTATATTTTTCTTCTCTCTGAAGTATTATACAAATCACGAGCTTTAACCTTATTCTCTCTCTCTTCTACAAATTGGATATTTGTTGTCATCTCGTAGTTGACATTAGTGTTAAAACTACGGCTTCCTTAAATGCTTGTTTTTGTAGGCGCTATGATTTGTCGAGTCTTTAAAATCTTGTGCAATTTTAGTCTAGAGATTTTTTTTTATTTACAGTCGACAATTCATCACGTTGAATTGCTTTATTGTTTTAGCTGCTGTTTATCATATGTAAGTGGTCAACTGCTAGTACGCAAAAATATCAAGTGTAAGATCTAGTTGACAGCAATTTTATAACATCAGGTGATAGATATTACATGAAATATACATCTAAATTAGAATCGGTGTGAGATTAATGATAATCAATAGGGAAATAATTTGTTTGAACGAGCAGGGTTACTTATAATACACGTTATATCTGAGTGATGTCTCCCATGGGACTTATATTATTAATGAACATGACAATGAAATGATATACCAGATATGAACGTCAATCACATCCGCAACATTGATTTAATATCAAATGAATTATGTTTGATATTATCATTAATGTTTTTGTTTGTATTTCGACAAGTATGCTAAGAACGTAGACGTAGAAAGCTCAAAATATACTATAACCGTCCTAAATCCAAAGCTTCAATTTCGATAGACACCAGATGATAAAGCCAGATTGATTCACGCGGGCCTTGTCTGTTTCCGCTGCAAGGTATCAGCTTTGGCGGAAGAGTTATATTTCAAATTTTAAACATTCCCGTAAAAACAAAATATATGTGTCAAGTAACTTTGGTAAGGTATTTGTTTAAGTATGCATTTTTAAACATTACAAGCATTGAAAATAATGGTAAATACCTTAAACGGTATATTTTCAAAAACCTTGTATTGCAAAAAGATCGAATCCTAAAACTATACACATATGCGTGAAACACAATTATATTTTGTAATGTTCCATAATCGAAAGGGAAACATTAGCAGCCAAGACACAAATTGTCAGTATCCATCTTATTGTGAAACTTGTAAGTATATCCAAAACTGGCATTGCCCCTGTAGCTCATCGTAATATTGGTGAATAAAATGTAAATGTTTTGTTGAATACCACGTTGAAAAAGCACTGACCAGCGTAAGGCATTGTCCATTGATTTTAGTGCGTCCATCATAAAGATAGCATATCAATATTCAATCACACAATCTGCTATAACTGTTATTAAATGAAATATAGTAAATTGGTGTATAATGGGAACAAAAAGAACTAAAGATGCCACTTAACGATGCCTCGATAACACGACCTATTACATTGAGCTTCGAGGTTGCATATATTCAGTTTGTATTGTATTCATGAGTAGACGTTTACGAATATTGTCAAAAAATACGATGCAATCAGATTAAACGTTCATAACTAAAGAAACTATTTTGGTATGCTTAATCTTACCTTAACAAGAGAGTACTGAAACATCATGAAAGGGCTCACACTAAAGCTTTGACTGATTGAAATAAAACCACGACGTCAGGCAACGATGCGATCAATAGCTCTGTTGCGTTGAGCGCGGAATAACTCCTGGACAATGGAATCATTGCTGATTACAAATAGCATAAGCGGTCGACTAGTAGATGGAATAAGAGTTGTGTAAATGTATTCAAAGCGAAAGAGCTAAACTAAATTTTTGGAAAGCGTAAGAACTGTTCGATGCCATTCTATTCTATCATCGGGTATATACAATCGTATCGACGGCATCGTAAATACTCGCCTCATCATACACATTCATCTTGTGTACATTTTAGTACTTTTTTAGCGTTCTTTTTCAATACCATTTTTAGTTATATTGTTTAAGGTCTTTTTTTACCTTTTTAACACAGCATAGCGTTAAGAAACAAGTACTGTTTCTAAATTGTGGTAATGCTGCTCAGATAATAAACCTAGTGCAGTGAATCACTTTTACTTTTAGTCTAACGAAAAAGGGAGACATTGCGATGACAAAGAGAAAATTGCTTTCTTCCAACGCTGAATGGGAACTTTGATGTGTAAAATCGAAAGTGAATAGAGTAATTGTGCTACCAACAATGACGCGAAAATATTTTCATGCAAAGATCAAAGATTAACGGATTTTGTTCAGTTTACCGTGAACACTGATTATGTATATACAAGTTACTAGACAAAGACCTCAGTGTTACTGTCGTGGACGGTCAAAAAAATTGCTTTGGAACTTTGGAAATATTCTCATATTGTCTCATATAAATTATTTTTTATATCACATTGGTTATTATTGTAGCATTGTTTTTAACTATGTATAACATTAACAAATGAGCATGATAAAGATAGCGCATTAAATTACGTTGGCTTTTTCACTACAAAAGAATGAGAAATGGCAAAGGCTGTTAGGAAATTGCTTTCTATCAATATTCCAAAGCGTCTCAATGCGTGTAGAATTGACAGAGTGTGAAGTCATTGTGCAGTCAACAATGAAGAAAAAATCATTTCAAGTACTACTCACAGATAAAAGGGTAAACAATAGGACGGAGAACAATGGTTATTTATTCCATCTATCAGTAACTAGACAGGATGCTGGCCCAAGTGAAATGAATTTGGATGATCTTAATATTTGCATTTTTATTATCAAAAATAAAGTCTTTTTTAGTACATTCAAATCTAGTTTCCATGTAAACGGTTCGCAGATAGAAAATAAGTATTTGCTTGTTCAGTATGGTATTCATATTTTACTTATTCTATTTCTCACATTGAATTGTCAATGGTAAATATTATTTTCGAAATTATTTTTTACAGTGTAACACGTTCCTTTTTCTATTTTTAGTGAAATGATTTTTTCTGACGTGTAAATTATTCTTGCGGTTGATGCTGGCTGCGATAAGTTTATGTTTTTAAGTGAGCTTAGTTATAATAAATTACTGATTTAAGGGAGCAATAAAATTCTGAAATTCCATTATCCGTTCCAATGAAGATCTGTACTAACATCCAATTGATAGCTTATTACAGTAATATTTAAGCACAGACATGCGAATTATTGTAGATATGACGTAAACAAACACTATGACGTCATACCCGTGTGTTACTGAAATTTAAATTGTGGTTCACTTGGTGTGACAACAAGCCTGAACGATGGTGTTAATGTTTGTAGTGGTAGTTTCAATTCCTTGCGACGAATAGTTAAATACTCATCTGACAAGTGTTTGTTATATCTAAGCCTTATGCATGAGAACAAAGTATTTCTCAAATGATTGGCGACAGGGCGTATCCCTGTAGTTATTTAACAACGAAATAGATATGTTTTTTTCCAGATGGATAATTTATTGTTTTTTTTGTAATACTTTATATCTTAAGACATTATGTAATGTCTTTAGGCAAATATATTGAACAAAAATGTTTAACCAAACCATGCAACCAGTAGTTTTTATTTTTATTTTAAAATTAACATGACGATGATAACAAACGATTTTGAACTGCGTTGGTTTATTCAATTTCATACATTAACTGTATATTGAAAAAATGAAAACAAGTTATAATTTAAACTGAATAACTCTTCTATGAATTAATTCCTATGGCACAAACCTATATAATCACTACACATCTCCAGGAGCACTCGATCGCCTCAGGTCAAATGTTGGAATGGCTATATTCAGAAATTATAACTTTTTCATTTCTATTGTTATGTATTTTCCTTCCCTTGTGCCAGATTCATGCGGTTACTTCTGTGACAATTAAGGATTAAAATTCGATATGTTGCATTTTATTGGGGTATGGTATGCAATGGCGCTGTTCAAAATGGGTGGAGTCCGCAGGACTCCACCAACATTTTGAACTGCACCACTGCATACCATACCGCAATAAAATGCATCATGTCGAATTTTAATACTTATATTTACATTCATTTAAGTCTACATTCCTGTTAAAATAAATTGATTATTTAAGAGCATTTTCTCCTTTTTTCTTTCTCTCGTTGTTCTCAACGGTGGGTAAATTAGAGCAGCTATCGTAACCTAATTTTATACGACAATGAACGCACAGATTATAAGTATCTTCCATGGCCGAGAGTGTAAGATAGGTTCATTCCGACCCGAGCGTAGGGTGTTTTGCGGAAACGAGGTCTACCGAGATTCCGCAAAACACCCTGTGCGAGGGTCAGGATGAACCTATCTCACACGAGCGGCTATGGTAGATGCTTTTTCTCCCACCTCAGTTAAACAAAATTAAGTAAAAATGTATTTTTTTTGCCGGAACTCTTTTGTACTTAGTGAAAATAATTGCGTACGGATATGCAATAATTCGTGGTTGTCATGGATATTCGCGCAATGATTCGGAGTATGTAAATGGTCTGATCGGTCTTTAAATAATTCTAAGAAAAGTGAAGCATTATTTCTTGAAAGGTGCGTGAAAACTGTTTTATGGTGACATTTGAAGCGAGAAATAATTAACTCGCGTTCTAAATATTGCCATAAGACAATGTTTCCATGACGACAGTCTTCAACAATGGAGGTAATTGCAATGTGGTGACCATTAAAAGAAGTTCCATCCGGGCATTTTATCTTCGCCCGTGGGCAAGATAAGAATTTCTAGCATGGTTAATTAATGGATCTACTTATCTGAGGTGGGAGAAAAAAATAGTTCCTTATTTATATGTTTATTTTCTATCTTTTCAAGGTCAAGAATATTATAAATACGTATTATTGCATAAAATGTGTGTTTTCCATCCGTTATCGTGGCGTATTAAAACGCAAAAACTCGGGCGTCATCGATAGAAAACATGCATTATTAAGTAAATTCACGTGCCGTTAATGCCCGGTTTTTTGTTTTACATATGCGCTTTCAGGGCCCGCATCATAACAATGAAGGCTGAGCGACCTGGTTTCAGACCGAAAGTTGGTCAACGATGCAAACTTTTGCACACAAACATATTTTAGCATATATAATGTAGCTGCATACCAATACCAAAACATGAAATAAACCACATATAACTTACATATTTTCTACTGAGTTGTCTTTTCCTGGCAAGCTGAGGTGTTTACTAAATAGTTTTTTCTGCAATTGTTTTGACTATTAAAAGCACTAAATTATGTCTAAAACGACTAACTCCTCCGAACTTTAGTTATTTCTGTTGATTTTATTTAGAACATACGACTTATATGGACATGATTCCATTACGTCGTATGCAATGAAAAAATAAATTTCAAATATTTTTTTTTTCTCTGATGCTGAAGATGCTGTACATTTTATCAAGAACATGTTTACAAAATTTTCAGGCTTAAATTAGTTATCAAAACAAATATAGATGGTTAAAGTAGGACTGTATAGGTAAGTAATTGATTACCCAATAGGTATTGTGTGTAAATAATCCCAGTAATCCAGTCAATTTTCGAAAAAACAACACTTTCAAAACGAATGAACACTGCAAAAAATGGCGTCGAACGAAATGCAGCTGCCGAGTTATGTTGTGGCCCGAATCGAGCTTAATGTAAAACTTTTTCAATGACATCACTCATGACGTCATACAAGCACCCGTTTTAGAGGTTATTTTGAACTAACTGTTTTTGCATTTTCGTGACATTTAACAGACTTTTTAAACACAAACGTTTCTTCAACTGTTCCATCCATCATGAAATCATCTACATTGAAATCAATCAAATTATCGTTGCTTGTCTTGATTTAACTGTGCATGTCGCCAATAATTTTACTACGATTTCATTGAAAAAAATAGTTCCGTAGTAAATATGCCCCGCCCATTAGTATTATTGCGCCCAATGAAAGTACATAAGTATCGAACAAACGCACGCGATTTCGATGGGAAATGCCATTGCACTTTATACAGATATAGTATGAAATTGATAAACAACAACCATCGTTAAGGAATGAAGTGTTAATGTAAATATTCATTTATATGAAATGAGGTTGCACGAGTATATCCTTTTAACGAGCGTATGCCAACATTACTCATTACCGAAAGTGCATATAAATGGCCAGTGTCGGAATTATAATTCAATTTTGACTTGCGAAAAAAAACACCCTCGAATCAGAATGTTATTCAAGCGTAATATTTGATATTATCAGCTATACTATTGGTTTCAAAATGTTCAGCATTATAGAAAAATGAGACGCTCGGTAATAAGATGGCCCGTCTATGGACAGGTTTTGTCTTTGATCGAGTATTTTTAAAAACGTACTTATTCCACTCTGCACGCAACAACTGTCGGCAAATGGCCCAACCAGGATTGTAGGTAGTGTACATGTATGCGTTAATGCTTTTGCATCATTTGGCAGAAGGCTGTGTTGTCAATCTTAATGCAGCTTCAGACGTAGAGGTAAATAAACCACATTTAAGGTAAAAGCGCCCCTAAATAGTCACATACGTAGAATATAATAAAATACCTCAATAGTTATAAATGGTTTAATAATAGCTATAACGTGTTGTCGATTTCCGTTTCAATAATAACAAACAATTTCAACGCCCTAAAGCTGCGGTATCGATCCGAAAATTTAAAATGAATTTGCAATAAACACGTTTATATCAATAAGTTATTTATATCCTGGGACCAATTCTTTATTCGCTATTATTCTAAAAGAAGCGTTTAAGAGCTGACATTGTGGTTTCACTATAAAGTAAGAGACAATAAAATATTTGAAACATTAACTCATAAAATGTACATAACATAACGTGAAGCATGATTATAATATAAATTAAAACATGAGCAAACAAGTTCAAATTATAAAGCGATCTCCTTGCTGGAAAGAATGTCATCCATGCTGTCCAACGTCTGTGTGCTGATGCTTTGGCCAGTCCTACTCTCCTGGCTCGGCGATAGTTTATTAGAGACGCTCTTCTTCATAGCAGGTTTTAACAACTCAACTGAAATTATGAGTGTGCTCATAAGTTAATAAAATGATAAAAGAAACGTCATTAGTTAAACAACTAGTTATACAAAACATTCTATTCGATATATTATATACAAATATATGCAATGGAATTATACGAATACTAGTATAAATACCTGTATTGGTCTTCTGTGTTGGCACACTGGTGTACGTACAAGGCCTTGAGGCGGTGCCAGTTGACGGCGACGTATATGTACGAGTCACGTTCGATGCAAATGATTTACGTACGTTCTTATCTGAATGTGTAAGGATCACGTACATCTTTGGCGTAAACATACACACTAATGCTACTGTGGCACTCAGGCTTATTGAATAACACATGGTGGCTATTCTGAGCTTAATGTCATAGGCTGTTGAAAAGTAGATGGGCACAAATGCTAGCCAAATGATACACGTTGTGTACATCGTGAAACCAATGTATTTAGACTCGTTAAATGCTTCTGGTATTTTCCTAGTCATAATTGCATATATTGTACACACTATAACTAAGATGATGGGGTATGTGAAACCTATCATGTTGTATCCCCCTACAGCGTCTTTGCAAACCAGCTGATGATCGTCCCGGTTTGCGTAATACATCATGGGCTCTGGGGGCCTCAGCAAAATCCACATTGCTCCGACAACATTCTGGAAAGCAACTATTCCTCCACATATTACCAGCTGGGATTTTGGACTTATAAATTTCGGTCTCTTTGCTGTTCGTTTCCCTGCTCTAAATATTCTTGCAATTCTGTTTGTTTTCGTCAATATGGCCGAGTAGCATATTGAAAAGCACAATCCAATTCCGAATTTTTGAGCACCGCATGAGAAGTTAGTAGGCTTAAGAACCAATATAAACGTCATTGAGTAGCAAAGTAAAATTCCGAAAAGAAGCACAAAACTAAGTTCCCGCCCAGACGCTTTGACTACAGGGGTGTCATTGTATCGTATAAAAGCAACGGTAACAAAACCCGTCATAAGTATTCCGAGTGCGGAGAAAACCATGGCACCAATTGCCATGCCATCATCGTAACGCAAGTACAGGATGGGAATCATTACGCAGTTTGTTTTATCTGCGTTGGGTACCCAGCCGTATGGACAGTCCTTGCACTCATACATTGTTGGCAGGTACTGGAATGTGTGGCACTTCGCGCACGTCCAGCAACACTGGGTGTCCAGCAGATAGGTCGCCTCTCCGGGTCCACAGGTTCGTGAGCAAACAGATGAAGGGTGATGCGGTTCGTCTAGTTGGAAGCGGAGGTCTTGGACCTTTGTACATAATATAAAGTAAAAACAAGACGGACAATTTTCAGTAGTGCATGCGTTAGAATTATCTGAATACAGTACATGTAGAATCTAAAACGAGAGCGAGCCAATGGCTATACGGTATTACTTATAGACTCATAAAGGCTACATTGACAGTGTATCAATCTTTTACAGGATACTGGTATTCTTTGGTATTACAGAAAAATAGCAATGTGACTGGAAGAGTTTACATCAAATAGACGTCCGTTGTCGAAGTATCCAACGGTTTTCCATTCGTATTTCCCCAGAAACGTCTGCCGGAAGTTGAGAATCCTGTAGCGTGCTGGTCCATCCCCGTTTGACAGGAATCGGAAATGCTGCTCGGACATCCCTGTTTTATAATGGTTAGCTTTTTGACAAAAATGTTGTACGTCCGAAGAGAAGTATGTTCTTAATGCATGTTTGTACATGTATTGTATACTATACCGTCCTATATGTTTATTGCATCAGTTAAATTCATCTACGTTTAATATATTGGATTTTACTAAAACCGGCTATATGCAAATGCAAATATTATATTGCTATACTTCGTAGTACTGTGATAATGAAAGAATAGTTTTTTATCAATTAGTCACTGACAAATGCTTTGTTTTGCCGATTTATTTTCTGTAAAAATGCATGACGCTCATTGTATTTCAATCCAAAAAGATCATTTGTTTTTCTTAACACTATAAATGACAAATATTTAAATAGTAATTATTTACATCGACGAGAGCAAGTGATGAAAGTATTTTAACTTCAAGTTAAATGATTTGCCCAATACAGCTTAAGATGCATAACAACAGCCATAGTACTATTAATAATTTACTTCGCCATTTAAATGGCGCTTACGAGTACGTACCTACTGTTGTTTTATCAACAAGGAACGAGAAGTTAACATATTACGTTTAATTTTCATAGAATGAACCATTCAATATTTTACATTCCAAATGGATAATATTAACATTTCTTTTATTTAATACCTTTCAAATGCCATGTCAGGTCACTGAAAGGTACTAAATCTCAAAAACAGGCCCATAACGACAATTTTGGCCAAATGTAGAACAAAAAGGTCGATGTTGTAGAACCTTTGGTACCTGTAAAGTTGACGTTCAGTAGGTAATTCTTCAACTGTTCGCCATCTATAGGATCCATAGCCGGACACACACCTACATAACTACGTCCACACACGTTCACATGCATGTTCTGCGTGTCCGAAAAAGTATTTGCAATTATAATTTACTTTTTTATCATTAATATTAGGCTATATTTTAATAGGACACGACGGGTATATATCGTGTTCCTACAGTACAATGTTGTTCAACTTGGTCAAATGTTTCAACTGGTGCGCAAATCAACCATAAAATAGCGATGGTATTGCTAGAGATAACGGTAAAACAATTGCAATTATCTTTCAATATATTTTGTTATGATTACTTATACAATGACCCTTGTTTGTAGCGTCATACGTTTAAAGCCGTTTTTGAAACCAGTTTGTATTGATAACGCTATTCGCAAAAGCTATCTTACATGAATGGCATAAGCAAAAGCCAGTATAGCATCGCTGACGAACTGAAGTTGCGCCTCCATAATAAAAGTCTCTGGGTCGATTCTCTCCGTGCCGGTACACGTGGTGTTGTAGTTGCTATTGTATGGGGTCCAACTAGAACCAGGAAACTTGCACTGAAAGGGAAATTTAGTCTAGTATAAACTATTAAAAGCCATTTTCATGCGAAATTTCTAGACTCAATGGTAGGTCAGTGCGTTTATGGTAAATAACATGTTTCGTTCCACTTTACTGCTGAAACGTTGTTTTTTTTCATTTCATACAATTGAGTTAACAAGACAAGCTCATTTTGAACCTCAGGGAAGGCAAGCATTTATTTTTAACGGCATTTCAAAGTCATTCGTCAGAAGCGTATTTTTAAGACAGTTATTCGCTCAATTTTCCTTTTGTCATCACGGCTCACGAGGCATTTAATCGAGCACAAACTCGAAATGTTACCACTCATTTTTGTTAACAACCAGTACTCTGTATAGTGTTTATTAATGTTTATTAATGTAGCATACCCTTCATCATTCAACTTTCTTCTATGTCATGTTACCTTTATTGTGTCTTTCAGCTGTTCGATTTTACGGATACAAGAATACAAAAAAAAGAATACTAAACAGTCATTAAATTAGTGTTCAAAGTGTCATTACACCTAGACTCATGGAAGCGCGTTAACAAATGAGCCTGTCCTTAAATGCATTTTATTCTAGCACGATGTAACGGCATAACCATGGGGATTTAAAATTATGTTTATTTTTACTTTAATATGTATTACAGCTAGCCTGGTTCGAAACTCTATCGATATTGATAATGCTTTTGAATACGTAATTAAAGATTGGACTTTGCATATTTGGAATTTGCTGAACGTGCATCTTGGTCTCTTGTGCAAGACCAGTGAGATATTTGTACCTGGAAGTGTTGTTCCCAGTATTCCACAAACCAAGGGTTCCTGTCGTTGTTGAACGGCGTAAGATGAAGAAAGTAGTCCTTAAACCCAGCAACCTCATACGCAAGCGGCTGAACGGTAATGGCACCCTCTACCTGTAACCAACGCAACAGACAATGGCTTATATAAAGAACTGGTAAAGAGCAATATATAAATATCCGATATGAATGCCACAATATGTGGCGCTAAATACTATAAATGTAAGATATTACATTCACCATGATGCTACCTGATTGTTTAAGAGGGGTCAAATCATCAAGGTGTACAGCGAGGAAAACAACAACATTAACATATAAAGTTTCAAAATCTTAAACTAACGTTTTCAAACAAGTATATATATACACATACATTAAGCTTTGTAACAAAGTTTATTTTTTCAACCTAAATAAACACGAAATTACCATAACTTATTTCGACATCCAATTATTTTAATAAATTAATATTTTATTATCAATGTATGCTCACTCCACCCACTCTTAATCAATAGGAATAGGAATTGGAATTTACTCTATTTCATCTTAAAATTACCTATACACATTTCATTTAAAAAATGTACATAATAAATACAAATGCATATCTGCACTTTAAAAAAAAAACTTGTAGGAGGGGACTTCGTTTTTAATGCTTACTCAACCAATTCCCATTCTTAGTCATTCAAATTTTAATTCATTTCATCTAACTAAGATTTGATTGCTTTATACCACAGTCGAGGACCGACTAGGGTATGCAGTCATTGGGGGATTATATCAAACACGCACTCAGCTTCTACCAGAGAATATAATAATGCACGACGCAGTTGATTATTATTAATTTTGACAGAGAATAATTAATAAGATATGACAGATCATATCAGATAAGCACACCAACTAATAAAAAAGTGCAAAACGTGAGATACTTAAAAATATTTGTCATGATGAACCCAAAAAGGGAATACTTGCTCGCCCAAATAAACGCTTTTTAACTTTTAACATCAATGCAATAATTTTACTTTGTGCCGTTATGATACATTGCCATCAAAGTCATATAGATCTTTATTTTCGGAGAATTCAAAATGATATGATTTTTTTGATAATTCAATAGATTGGCTTTATAGATAGTTTCACAACTGTTTGAACTGAAAACTAAAGCAATTGATATTAATATATTATATACCTGCATTTGGTTTTCTAAATGACAAAGTGGGTAGCGCAGTAGTCTTTCACCTTGCCTACCCGGTTAATATTCTTGGAATATATATATACACTTGTGATATGCGATTTTCCCTGCGAGTTCATAATGCCATTGCGTTCTTACCTCCTCCTCATTATCAAGGTACGCCATACCTTTTGCGCCCCATCCATCAAAACCGAGTTCTTACCTCCGCCTCTTTATCAAGGTAGGCCAATCCTCTTGCACCCCATCCATCACTCCCGATCCATGAAAACATTCCCGTGGCCCCTTTTCTCCGCACGGCCTTCATTAGTTCACCCACCTCCTGGTCTGAGGCGAATATTATGACACCTGTAATATAACATGCAGCCATTTCAAGACCAATTGGTAACGAAATATTGAAAAGACTTTTATTTAAGGCAAACAAAGGCAATTATCGCATTATTTTCTTTAGCTGCGTATCATTTTCCCCGTAACTACGAGTCGGAAAGGAGCACTTAATAGATTCGATCTTAACAAGTTAGTAACTAAATTCTTAAGTTCACAATCTATCAATATTTGTGATTATGTTCACCTCTGGCATTTTTGGATTCCTTGAGATTGTTCACAATTTTGTCATAAAACTCTTCGCTCGGTACGCCAGAGTCCTTTAGAAGTTTCTCCGTTCTCGCTATACATATGCCTTGTAGTTTCAGAAACTTCTCAACTTCATTGAAGCCCTTCAATTAAAATATTTATGTATTGAATTACACACAATCTGTGCATTCTGCGTAGCAGTCAAACACATATAAGCTACGCGAATAATGAACATAACCTGAGATATATAACAATAAAGTAAGTTTGTAAAGCACCTTGAAATATGAAAATAGAAAGAAAGGTAGAATAACATTTAGTTTATTTATCGCCAAATGTATGGAATTGCTATCAAAATTTGAATGACATTAAAATGCGATACAAACTAACATACGACTTATCAAATTTAAATTTAATATGTGCAAACGAATACAATTGTATGTATTGCAAACGCACGCCTTTTTAGCAAGAACTATGTTTATGTATTGATTCAAAACACATACAAATATGGCATTTGTATTGTTGTTTAAAACAAATATGTTGTCCTTCTCGCCTTTAATTTAAAAATCGTGATGAGTATTGAAAGAAAACATTCTGTGTTCGAGATTCTAGAAATTAAGGGCGATATTCAATTTATTTCTTTATTGCACTCTGTTATTAAACAAAGCGGAGGAGTAACTGTATGATTGGATCAGAGATCTGATAACGACTTGTAGAATAACAAATAAGGTGAAGTCGTAAGAGTTCAATAAGATCCAAAACGCAATGTGTTGAAATTTATATAGTTGACCTACGTTGTATTTTCTAGAAATGTTTCGTGTAATCAGTACATACTTTTATCAACCGAGCAAATTTTCAGTACAAACATATCTTTGAAATAATGGAAAATGATACTGAATAAAATATTTCAGATCTTTGTTATAACATGCCGAAAGAATCGCGATATAACGATATAACGATGAAGCTTAGTTCAAAGCACAATCTATATTTATATACACTTTCAATTTACCAAACAACAAATAATCTCATGCAATACATGTTTCTTTTTCTTAATGAAACATTCCATCACTTTTTTGTTTAACAGCATCACGCTTATGTTCAATATATTTTTGCTTTAATTCTAGCAAGGAGTAAGTTTATAGGACTAAATTTAATTTTCCAAATAACATGTCCAATTCGTTTGCAGTGTTATTCAGACATCAATTTATTTTGTTAAATCAGCAGTAAGCCGTTATTTATTTTAAATAGGTGTTTCGGTAAACAAAAACAGCGTTAATGTGAAACGTGAATGTGTTTGGGACGCTCAAGACCCATTTACATTAGAAGATGCAAGCCAATAAACTTTGTCCCATGACCTATCTTTAAAAGATATGAGTAAAAACATGTCCGGTAATCGATCTGGTTAAACTTTAGTAACATACAACTCTGCACTTTTATCAAACAATTCTATCGAATAAACACACATACAACTGAGCCACACTGTGTGAGATCAACAAATGACTCATTGATAAAGAACGATAGTATTCCAAAATATCTTCAAAAGATACTATTAAAGAAATTTAACCAACATTAATTTGCAAAGGACATGCAGTGAGTAGTTCAGATGTGTGACTTATGTTACCAGGACTAAAAGACTAGTTTACCCTGGCAACTAGAACTGAAATGAAACAGATACTGAACTCATATGGCTTAGATATGAACATTTTCTATGAAAGTATGTTTTCTACCATCACGGATTCAATGCAAAGAATCATGGAAACGTACACTGAGAATTATTGTATCACATTTCTTTGACTAATATAATTGCAGAATAGATACGTAGTTTTAGTTAAACGAATACTTTTACCATGTCGTATTGGAAAAAGAAAGTAATTTGCCCCCTCATGTGTGTACACATATATTACATTCTTGATGAGATTTGTGTAGGTTATGTGTAATTATCATTTCCTTAATGTTTTTTACGCCCATTGACATATTGTGTTTTATGCAGTGTACTAAATTGAGACGATTGAAGGAATTCAGTCATGTCTTACGAAGGGCCGATGTTGGCATTACATGTTTAATTATACTGATTAGCAATGGTACGAACCGAGTTATATATTACATGCAATACCCGTGATAACAATACCTGTATTCCATAACTTGACTCCTCATACACCACAGAGACATATGACCAGTTAAACATACGGACCAGCTCCACTATCGCCTGGGCCTGGTTCACGTCGGATGGGATTGTACGCAAGAAGTACGGGAACCTATCCCGGTTACTCAGGTCGGTGCTGGTACTGAAGAAACTGACCTGGAGCGACAGGAAAAAGTATAACGTAGTTTAAAGTACACAAAGACTTGAAGTTCTTCGGTAATTATCGTTTTTAAAGTAAGGCAGACATTTGAGCCTTTGGGGTAGCCCCATGCTTAAAGATCATTATTTTGTAATCCGGGAAGCGCAGTGGTTAGCGCACTCGCTTCCCACAAAGGCTACCTGGGTTCGATTCCCAACATGGGCGCTTGTGAGTTCGGTTTGTTGTCAACAAGCTGGACAAGTTGGTTTCCTCCGTGTACTCCGGTTTCCCCCACAACACAAAACCACCCTTAAACGTACCATCGTGCCAACGAGAGTGATTAATAATATTTTGTAATAACTTGTTTCGCAATCGTTGTAAAATTGATAAGTTTAAACTAAGCGTTATTACTCAATACATACTATTGACAATTTATATTCATACTATTATATCCTGATAAGACAGAAATAAACATCTCGGAGAAAGGTTATAAAGCAAAATATTTCAACAAGTTACTTATAAGTACTGTGGGCACAATGTTGCGCGAAATTGTGGTCTTCTGACCTCTGAAAACCGTGTACTGACGGTCAAAGACCTCTGATAAATCATATAATCTATTTTCAGGAAATGGATTCTTGTCTGGTCCTAGGCAACTCGCTTCATCTGAATGTCACCAATTTGTAGTGCTTAAGTAGAATGATGGAGTTATACTTTTCTGCAGATATGAAAACAGAATTGTGAAACCAGTCAACGAGCGTAAAGAAATTAAAACAAATACTCGTATAAGAGACGCCTGCATGTGTAGCAACGTATATCCTCAAATAAAACTGTGTCCTGTTTCAGATAAAAAACACAGTTGTATTAAGGTATAATCCGTTTGCTGCATATACAAGGTAAGGACTGTTAAGTATGAAAAGTAGGATTCAACAAATCTATGTTTGATTAAGAATTAATTCAAATGTGTTAACTCTCTCTCTGAGGAAAACGATTTGAAGCCATGCAGGGTTTGACAATTCTCGATCCATGTGATTGGAGATGGCGGATATCAACATGTACGGGTCGTTTGCATCTGGCACAAAATTGTCTAATCCAAATTTGCTGAGAAGACATTTGCTTCCTCTCCCATTCTCCTTAAAATTTAATACGTTCATTCTACACAACTACATTAATTTTGTTGACTGTTTTCTTCTTGTCAGAATATACTTGATTGACGGACCTTTTAACAATGCTCTTGGAAGTCTGACATGCCAGGCAATGACATTAAGCTCTTAACCCAGAAGATGGACATCGTAACAGACATCTTTTAACGACACAATAAGGACACGATCCAATGACAATACGAACCTTCCCTGTTTGATTAGGATATTAGCATAAAGTCGACGTTTACAGGATTCGATTACTGCATTAAAGGAAAATAGCTCTAGCCTTTGTAATGTATGATCCTAAAGAGAGGAAAAGAATCATTCAGCATAGTTGGTATCAGCTATTATTTTCTGAAATACAAACACCTATCGGATTCTTTATATTGGCGCGTTTGAAATGAAGTTATAAACCATTAAACAATTTGTGAAATAGAAGTATTATTCGAAAACGAAGTACATAGAACCTAGTGGTGAATATCACTTTACAAGTGATACAAACTCCAAATATATCTATCTAGCGTATAAAGAATAAAACATGATCCATGAATTTATGTTAGCAAAGTTGTTTGTACTTTTGTTTATAAAATTGTATATTCGTATCGATACATTTGCCCACATACTCATCTGTTGTTGTATTTGTAGTTGATATCTCATCAAGTTCAACTTCGTCACAGGTTTCTTTTGCTGTTTATCGTATTAAAGTTGCAAATTGCTACTTTAATCAGTTATTCAAAGAAGCGTTCTTGTCTGAAAGGATCATACATTGCATCAAAGACCTTCAATCATTGGCTAGTAGTGTATTAGGAGTTATGTAAAGGAATTACATTGTCAGTCGTGGCAAATGTTAGCTACCTTGCTTGTCAAATAAGATCGATTGTTCAGAATGTTCGAGAAGATGTTATAAAAAACAATTGTTGCCTTAGCTGAGTCGAATGCACCTTTTAAAATTTCCTCATTTTCCCTTTCAGGTTCATAACATCCATGTTGATGTTATTATATATCATGTGGTGATCACCAATAATACAGAGATTCGAAACTTCATATGTTTACACTAATTATGGGATTTTTATCACATGCTATACCTTTTTCCCAGGCTTGATACAACCATCACATATTTTTCTGATTTAGCCTGTCATCACTCTGTTGTCTATGTTATGTAATAACACGGGGGTGCGATAACACATCCCCATTAAGATGCACATTATCATTGTTAAAAATACTATTAAAGCATAGTTTAATTACATAGCATATTCAAAAGATAGACTTACCGAATATAACACATTGCGTTGTTTAAATTACAATAACAGTACTAGACACACGATTGCTTATGCAAACATAAGTACTATGTGATTTTGCTTGACATTCTTGCATAACGGACATGCATTACCGAGTTTTTCCTGGCCTTGACATTTCTATCTCACCCACCCCGGGTAAGACAACTCACGTACATCTACGCACCATTTCAGAATAATTTTTTACCGAATAATGATACTTATTCAAAAATGAAACGGTAAACAAAAGTATAGTCAGAACAATGTACATCAGAACATTTTAATACACAAATAACTGAAAACCTCAAAGCGGCGACGTCAATCGGGAACTATTTGATGACAACTTCAACTAAGTTTGCGTCATGACGTTGGCATCAATGAAGCACTTTGCACGCCATGATAACCATACTGACCATTTATTTCAACAGTCTAGGAACTCATTAAATTGAGAAAATTAAACACATTATACTAAACCATAATAGTGTGCTTAGATTAATCATGTTATTAAGGACTTAAGACTGTTTGAGGACTTGGGACCAGGTTGTATTTTGGCTTCGCGGTATAAACTATGGTTTTGGAGTTGTACAGTCACCGCGAATCCATCATACGTTCAGATAAAGGTTTCTACATATGCCGTTGAAGTGAAAACATGTGTGCAGTTAGTCCAATCACACATCTGTTGAATGATGCCTTTTAATAAATGTCTTTAACTTATAGATAATTGTGTTAATTTATCGCATTGCACTATAAAATGTAAGAGGTAGGATGAAGTTACTACACATTTCACACATGTGAAGCATTCTTTACAAAACATATCGTTGACAAAACCGCTGCAAGGAAATAACTGCGTAAATACCATCGACATATACATCTACATGGGCTATTTGTTCAAACCAAAACAACGATAATTCCAAGACAATTTTTCAAATGATGAATGCCTTGTAATAGGAGGAAATTGACTGGAATTACTTCTCAATTACGCCTGAGTGCTAGCTGTCTAAACTGTCCATACTTTTGCGGGATATTCTTACAAAGTCCTTGGTAAGTATGCTGGGAACGTGGATGTTAACATTACCATCTCAATAACAAGTTTTCGTATATAAAAAGTTCATTTAAATTGCGTTACCGTCATATCACGACAGCATGCAAACCGAGTCATATACTAGTATATACAATTGAGCCTCCTTTGTCAAACATGTTAGTATACAAACTTGATGAAATATCCGCGCCAATATACAGAAGAAGCCTGCCTCCGTAAAGGATTCATTCACTCGATTATCAAGATAGAGTATCAGTTTTCAAACACAATTTTTAATAATTGCATGTTTTTTTCCATTCAGTTATATACACGCCGATAATTTACAATGGTAGTTTCTTATACCACGCGTTGGTTATTGAATTTGATATTGACAACATGGTACAAGACAGTTACTTCATATACCACAAACACAGGCACTGATGCGAAAGAGTATTATGTCAATAACCCAATTCGTGGGTGCAGCAGGATCAGTTGCTTAAATAAACAAATGCTTACTGCCCCTTTCTGAATAGTTGCAATAACAATTATGTGGCAAACCTCTAACATTGTAACTTTGCAAGATGGGCTGAATTCAATAGGGCAACGAGGAATGCGTGACAACGATTCACGAGAGTGGCACATTTATCATTTCGTTGTGTACTTATATTATAAGGTGTAGATTATAATTATTGATTAATACTCTCTCTTTCTCTCTCCCTCCCGCTCTCTCTCTCTCTCTCGTATGATTAATCCCATTGTGTGTCATGCCACATATTAATTATATTAACAACTTAACGACAACGTTAAAACAATGCCAGACATGTAAATGAACTTTAATTGAATATTAACTCCATCAAGTAGAATTATTTTCAAATTTGATAAAAAATGTACGTTTCTTAAACGAAGAAAGAAACATAAAATGGAAGAACGTAACAGCTATGGGTTCAATACAGTTGGACAATTCCGAGTAAGGGTAGAAACCATGTGGTGACATATGAATCAACTAGATCCAGTATGTTCATCAGATGGTTGAAATTCAAACCCTTCATCTTCAAAACAAACAACTATGGAATGTAGCAAATGGTATAACCATGCTTTGATTTCATGCATGTGACTCTGAAAAGTAACTTCTGAATTGTTCAATTTGCTCTTTACCGTCACAATCGAGTCGATATTGAAGGGAAACAACAGTAGAAGGAAGTAATCCAGTTATATATGGTATTGCAATAGATTATTCTAACAATATACGCTTACTTAGGTTTTTCGTGCTGAAACATAAATTAAAATACAAGGACATATATAATGAATTTTCCTATTTCAACTCGGGAGTTGACCAAAATCCGGACTGCATATTTCGGAGTACCTGCAACCACCAACCAATAAGTATCCTCTAATTATTAAGTACAATAAATTATGTATGTTCATGTGATTTAAGAATAGCTTGTCTACGTTTGTTCTTTGTGGGAATATCTTCGTGTCGACATTTAATTTTATGTTCGCATTGTGCATTTTCGGAAACATTATTTTTAGAAATGCACTGACGACATTCGTTTAAATAACATCTTGGACAATCATTTAATTTTTCTTCTATCCAAATTGTTTAAAGTATAATTTATTTTCATAAAATTCGATTAACGAAGCCGAATTAAGAATATAACATCCATTTAGCATTCGACTCAATATATCACGAGTTTACAGACTGTAGAAGATTTATAATACGTTTTATGTCTTGGAAACATCCTGCAGAAGTCAATATCACAACACATCACATGGCAACGGATATAACAGATATAACATTCCAAACAATAGTCTGAACGTGAACACATTTCAGAGAAACATTTGCCCTTCTTCTTTTGAGGAAAAAACACAGAAAATAAAGAGTGTTAATACGAATACGAATATCTAAGAACTTTCAGGTCGTTAGTAAACACGTACTGGACGATCTTTACTATACTTACTTTTAGATTCAAATTGGCAACTAAAGTAATTTGTTTCATGCACACTGCTATCTTGGCTTCATTCAAAATAAAAGCCAAACATGTTACCTGACTAAAATTCTGAATACAACAAAATATTTTGAACTATGCCTGATATTGATGCATTCACATTGTACGATGGTTAAGTATTACACCTGTATGAACGATTTCTAAGCGGAACTCATAACGTGTAGGGTGAAACATGACAAACAAAAGTAATTCAGAATTCACCTTTAAAATCATATTGCATTTGGTTGTGTAAAACGTTATCTATTAATGTTGCGGTAAATGTCTTATTTACTTTCCTTTAACTACTGTGCAAAGCGAAACGAACGAATATTTTGGTTTGCTATAAAAAGTACTGGAGTTCAAAGGTCATACATCAACTATACAATTTTCTACGGCTTCATGTCCGGTCCAACAGTAGACGCCTTTTTAAATGAACGCCATTAGATGTAATGATACATTATTGAGGTGACATACATGATTAAGGGTTCATTGTCAGAATGAGGACGACGAACTCATCTCACTATATGTGTCTAGATCTAAAGCTATAGTACATTCAACATACGTTCATATAATTTTAATACCAATGATTTTAATGGTTATGCTCAATTAATTATGTTATTTCATCACGTTACAATAAACTCGTAAATGGCAAGTACATCTTTTGAAAAACGGTTATCAATGAACACGTGCTGCCATTTATGCGCACGATAGACATTGGAAACGATTTACAACAAAAACGAATGCACACGTCTCAATGTCACTGGCATTAACTTCACAATTGGAACACAGCGTAAGAGATAAATAGTTAATATAATAAATTTTAGTCAAGTCACGATTTAAAGGGGCTATACACCGTATGATAAAAAAGCGAAAAAAAAAAGAAAATTGTCGAAAACTGACATAAACTTTGTACCGATGTGTACAATGCATTGAAACTCACTAACTGAAGTACCACATAGTTTATAATTAATTTATTTTTCGCATGTATTACAGGTATGTATGCCTAGTAGAATTCATCTTTATGCGTGATTGGCTAGTCGATGTTATCACGTGATATAACCAAGTTAGGTTTACAGCTTAAATATTTCAAGTGCTTCGTAGCACAGTGGATTCAACACTAGACTGCAATTTGGGCGACACCTGTTCGAACCCGGTCTCCGACTTTTTTTTTACATTTTAGGATTTTTTTTAGAATTTTGAAATCAAAGAGTAAATCATTTTATTGAATAATTGTCCTGAGATTCGTTACAGAAAAAAGTTTGGTGCCAATTTGGTGTATAGTCCCTTTAATGAAGTCTTTAATAACATGCGAGGTTTGTTTACAATACACAGCACAGTAATATTACGTTCACAAGAGATGGGTGAAATGAATTGCGTCATAAAAATAAACGATGATTGAGAATGAGATGACACCTCTTTTCCATATTAAGTAATCCATTTAAATAGTATCCATTCGACATAGTATGTGGATAAGTCTAACGCTTAATGGAGGCTTAATGTGTCAAATTTCTTTCTTGTCATTGTTCAAAAGAATATTTAATGGGTGAACATGGGGACAGTCTGACAAGTCCCTATAAATCCAACAAAGAACACACTAATTGCTTAACATAATAAAACGTACTTTAAAAATATATACCAAGTTTTAAAACTTTGGTTACTTTTGAAATAGTTATTTTATTATGTGAGGAATAAAACTGTGTTTTTCTCAGTGTCGTTCAATCTTATCATTTTCGTGCACATTTTTTTTAACACAATAGGATTTTGGAAATCTTTTTTAAAACTATTTTACTTTATTTATTACCTCTTTAATTGCATAGTGCTCGATATATTAGGAAAACTTCATTTACACTAGATATCTTTGCATTAATCGGTTTAAGGAGATATTGTAGTTTCTAAAAATCATTGAATATCAAAAATATTTAAATTCCCACCAAACACCAAAACTCTTTAAAGGCAAGTAATATACAGGAAAACATTGATAGCAGAATAAATCTTTTCGTGGATATGCGAAGGAATAGTATGCTTTTATAGTTAATTTAAGCTGAAGACTAACTTAAGATTTCAGTATAATAACATTGAATGAAAGGGCGTTATTCCTGCGTATTTTGAAAATGCGTTATTTTGACGCTCTTGTGAAACCAACATAAATCTAACCCGATTTCTTCATAAATTAATTATCCCTCTTATATAGAGTTCTACATTTTAGAAAGTGCATAAGGTGTTTCCGTATTTTACGGAACGCATTGAAAGTCGGGCCTGTGATTAAGATAATAACAGAAACGAGACACAGAGCAAGCTTCAAAGCTTTCTTCTCCAGCACCAGATTATTTATCATGGCTTATCCTATCACTGTGCTCAAACATCCTACATCAAGAAATTGAAAATTTATACTGGGAATAAATAGTTTTTAAACCAAGTATATATCAACTGGATATAATGAAATTCATCCTGGATTTAACAGATTGGAGGATTTACGATGCGTTTTGGATCTGGAAAATGTCGTATAAAACACAAGGGTAAAGGGTGTTATTTCGATAGGAAACCGCCGTAATGAATTGGTTCAAAAGTCATTTCTCCTCGTTTGAAAGAAGAATCAATGCAGTACATCCTTAAAAGACAGCTTTGACTTTCAAGTACTGCCAAATAACAGTTAAGGTCCTTTCACAATATAAAGAGACTCACAGAGTAAAGTCAACGCTCGTATTTTATTGTTTTGATTAGTCGAGCAAGTAACATATAAATGAAAACATATTCAAGCCAATGCACCTTGTTAAGCATGTGCGAATTATCTATGGCAAAACATGTTCCAACTTTCTTTTAAATATTTTGAACTGTTTTTTTTAGTTAAGGTCATTGTTAAAGGGCTTTACACAACTATGAAGCCGACGATGCCGACGACGCCGATGACAACAAAATCAAGGCTTTGAAAGTACCCCGATTATTTTCTCAAAACAAAATAATGGAGGCTATGATAAACTAGTAAACGACCACATGACGAATGGAATGCCAAACCATTTGTTTATAAAAATTCTAACGTTACGGAACCTAAAGCTGTCAAATGAAGCATTGTGTAACATAATGCAATCATTAGAAGAAACATTAAATCAAGGAAGTTTAAAAAGCTTCCCGGAAAGGAAAAAAACTATCACTTCAATACTTAGGAACAAAATATAATTCTCCAACCACTGTTACACTTTCCTTCATTTTGAAGAGTGTTTCTAATGATACATGGATATTCATATACATTCGTTGGCAAAATTAACTGAAAAAAATAATGTCATTTGAGAATATATGAGCAAATATGTGTATACATTCTTTGATTACCAACTTTAATTAACCACTTCGAAGGTCAGAGACCGCAAACTGAATTGATTTATATAATACAGTCAATTGACTGATTTCTATGTCTTCACGGCCTCAACACCATATATGCTAAATTTCCAATTGTGTTCTGAACATTATAGAACATAAGACAAAAAGTTATGTTGAACGTAACCAATACGTGTATTTGATACAACGACTACATTCGGTGTAGAAGTACAAACTGTGCGGTCAAGTTGATCCAGACTATTCAGCTTTGAAACCTGTAAGATAGAAATTAGCGAATGGACTGAGACGGTATTACAATGCTTTCATCCAATTTCATGTCCGAGAAAAAACAACATGTAACACTGTTGTCTTGCATTTGTGAAATTTACTCTCGAAATAAATATCATCCCTCTCCTCAGGCCGTGTAATCATTCGGGTTATTGCTTTACAAAAAAATGGTTAAAACATACAGCAACCTCCACAGAAGATGGATGGACAACGCGAGAAACATTTAATAACGATATAGTAATTGAGATTTCCGATAAGGATCCAATTTGCTAAAAACATCATTCAAGCTGTTCCGGCTACCAAACGCAACAGAGAAAGACAAACCAGCAACAACGTTTAAACAAACACAAATCGTAAGAACTGACAGTTCTACGAAAGAAATTTATAATATGTAATGCTTAAAATCAAAGGCCTATAATAAAAAATAATGTAAATAATTGGTCCAATGAATAACAAAATAGTTTGACTGATCCTTGTATTTTAAATGTCTACATAATTCAATCAACATTAAATATCAAACACACAATACGAGAACTATTTCAAGCAAACAATACTGTCCGAACACCTTTTCACCAGGTTGAAATGTTAAGCTCACATTTTAATTTAATTCAATCACTGGTTAAAGTTTCATAGAAACTACCAATCAGAGAAAATTGCCTTTAAACATGTGTATGAAAAACCTCGTTTAATAAACCAAATAAGCATGTTCCATAACATACTACGAATCTTTCTCTCAAAATCTTTACGCATTTTGTCCGTTCAAAACGTCTATACATGGACAAATTCGAGACCATTCTAAACAAACTTATAAACAAATATTATGAAAATATCATAGGTTAAAAAACATTATTTGCGTAAATGAATTAAGTTCGCATAACAATGAAACTAGATTATCAAACAATTCATTCATTTAAAATGCAAATAGACGTAACACAACCTGTTCACCATTCTCTCCACAATGTATCAGTGAGTATTTTCCGCTCTTTATGCTGTGTTGACTATTGTGATTGCAGTTTTAGTACGACAACAGCTAACACCATTGATAACTGATAGGAGTTCAACGATGTACTGTGTTTCGCATAAGAATGGAGATTATAGTAAAATCCTTAGTAGACCGTCAATTCACAAAGAACATACTAGATGGAATTTAATGACAGCATAAATTGAGTGAAGTTTGAATATGAAATAAACTGGAAAATGTATCGTTAAATCATTGATTTGCCAAATAGCAGTTAAGCTACTTTCACAATTTAAAGAGCCTCGCAGAGTAAATCTAACGCTCGTCTTTTATTGTTCTGATTATCGAGCAAGTGACATAATGAAAACATATTCAAGCCAATGCGCCTTGGTAAGCATGTGCGAATTGTTTATGGCAAAACATGTTCCAACTTTCTTTTAAATATTATTTTGAACTGTTTTTTAGTTAAGGTCATTGTTAAAGGGCTTTACACAACTATAAAGCCGACGACGCCGACGACGCCGATGACAACACAATCAAGGCTTTGAAAGTACCTCGGATTATTTTCTGAAAACAAAATAATTGAGGCTATGATAAACAAGTAAACGACCACATGATGAATGGAATGCCAAACCATTTGTTTATAAAAATTCTAACGTTACGGAACCTAAAGCTGTCAAATGAAGCATTGTGTAATATAATGCAATCGTTAGAAGAAACATTAAATCAATCAAGTCCAAAAAGCTTCCCGGAAAGAGACAAAAATATCACTTCAATACCTAGGAACAAAATATAACTCTCCAACCACTATTACACTTTCCTTCATTTTGAAGAGTGATTCTAGTAATGTTCAAGGACACGTAACAATTTGGATGTTGCTCTCAATAATTATATCAATCTAAAAAGACCAATTTCGAATTCAGCGGTTAAAATGTTGCAATCATCAGAGCAAAAATGGATTAAATTACTTTCCGGTGATTTTTTTTTCAATTTTTTTTTTGACTGAATTTGAAGAAAAACATGTTTTTTCGTGATTTCTAAAATATTTTCGTTTGAAATGCTGTGGTTTCTTAATATTAATAGGACATGATGTTGTTAATTGGTAATACGATCAAAGTACTTCACATACATATTGTTGGGAGCGTGCTATGAGATACTTTACTAGTATGGGGAATGTGCATGGAAATGTCTTGTGTTATGAATATTTATGCGAAAAGCTACAAAAACAAGCTCAGTAGCAAAAAATTAAACATAAACCCGGTTTAATGAAGTCTATTAACTAGCAACTACAGTACTAGTATAAACCAACCAACCTTCTGTTAATAGATGTACATTTATTCTTTATCTACTTTGTTGTAAATGTTGTGTAAAAACGCAGATGGATATACGGTAAAAGACTAAAAATATACAAAATAAATTCTTAAACAAAGCTCCAGGAAAACATAAATTTAATATGACTTTAGAAAACATTTAGGAGTTTTATAATTGTTTATTCGAAGTAAAATATGGTACGAAATCACATGGGCACGAATGAGTTCGTGAATAACAATGAAAATGCTTATTTGATCTCAAGTAATACCAAAAACATAACACTTATGGCTAGGCAATACTGTACATAAACCATTAAAATAAAGCTTACATCATGAGGGAGCGAAAATTGGCTTATAAGTGTGTTTATTACACCCGGTTCGTCCAGTCGTGGCGCGTGCGACGGAGGTAAGAAAATGCTAGTTACCAAAAGATAGAACTACCCGAAAGAAAGATACCGCAAGAAAATATAGCTCGGGCGAACACATGTGGAACATGCTGACCGTTCCCCATACAATACAGTTAGTTTTACAATAATTTGACGAAATCCATGAAAAGTCGTTGACAATTCACTGTGGATGATAGAGCCATTTCTTTATCAGTATCGGCATAATCGTTACAAGGAAATATTGACCCTCATAAAACGTTATATATTCAATCAATTTGTAATAAAACAGAAGTATTGATCATGTTAAGAAATATATCTTGAAAAATCGAATAATTACAAATTTTTTGACACATTCCTTAAAGTAAAAGCTAAGATACCGATGAATAAGTGTATACATTGCGACCGATCAAAATCTCAGTTACTGACAGTAACATGATAAAGCCATTGGTCTCGGAAGAATAGTAGACTTAACTAGATCCGTTTAGTTATAACCAGTGCTTGAAAAAAATAGCCTTTGTTGGTTGCTCACTCAACAGACTGTCAATGTGACACATTGAGTTTCCTTTTAAGCTCATTGACTGCAATTTCGCATACGCTAAAGGCCAATTTGATCTAGTGCGCTAGGCTAATCCACATACCGGTATTATCACACAATACAACAATAGATAAAGGATAATGAACTGTCTTACTTCAAAGAATGATATAAAAACAAACAAGCCCCAAAATGATTGAAAACCTAATTACAAAGAGACGGTAATGTTGGTCCAACAGCTCTGAGAGTTTAATTATAAGAACCTTTTATGTTTTTAGAAAGATTTGTCTGTGTAATCAAATAAAATGTCACTGTGAACACATCCATTTTATATCTAGGCTCTAAATATAATAAGAAAAGTTGTGTTTGTAAGTGTAAAAAAGGAATAACATAGACCCTGTGAACAGAAATAGTGAATAGATAACCTTATGGCTATTGAACAAAACATTGTTGGTACTCCATCGATGACATACGTAACGATCTAACACTGACACTAATTGTTCTTTGTTTAGCCAGCTGGCAGCGTAACGCCAGTTGTTCATGTAATGGAACAAGACGTATAACAAATGGAATCCTTCGACAAATTGCATGTCTTTTGACTTGCATCCGTTTTTATTAATGGCTCGTCATTTAAAACTCAATTTAGTGGTTAAAACAGTCAGCCTCTGGCCAAAAGGTCAAGTGAAATTTCATTTTATGTCACACCTTATGTGACAAATATTGTCGTTTGGGGGTAAAACCTTCTGTCGTTGAAATCAATAACGCAGTTTAACCACACAACAACCAGTAATTATGCAATTCTCATTGGGGAAATGAACGGTAAAAGATCTATAAAACGGTGCTTAAGTCTGTTTTTAAATCAAGACCTACGAATTTCTTCACATGTTATCGGAATGAAATATTGAAAGAATGATCCAATTATGATACATAAGGTTTAAGGTCTTGCGTTACTTCAAACACAAATCATCGTAAATCCGACGATCCGTACAACGACTGCTAATGATAAAGGTATGCATTATATAATATTTACTAATACATGTCGGGATGAGTAGTACCTTGGACGGTTAGCGGAACGGAGAGTTCATCGGGTTTTCATCTAGATTAGAGCTACCCAAGGCGAAATTCTCCCAACATGGGTGTTTGTTAATGTGTGTACTACTGGGATTGTCCCCTTAGTTTCCATTGTAGTATTACGAGTGATGTGTTTGTCGTTTTACGTCTATGCTATGTGTTTTCTGAATGTATATATACATATACATACTTGTACTGACATGTACACAGGATTCATAGACACATGGGAATTATGCGAAAAAGAATGTGTGTACCAAGGCCTTCTCTGCAGTTTCCTTTGAAGTTGTGAATGTACAGAGCCGTTTATAATCTATAACATAATATAACACACCAGCAAATGTAATGCCCACGCATTTTGACGTAAACTTTATAAAGTTACCTATCAACTTATTTAGCCAACGTTTGTTTCACATGATATATTTATGCATTACGCATCGATAAATTATGGTTCTGGAAACACATTTAGTTTGTCCTGTGAGAAATATAATCTAAAATGCATATAATTAAATCGGAAGTAAATTCAATAAACTGGAATATTTACAATGCAATTTGTTTTTGGGAAATATCAACAGAACACACTGCGTTATATAAAAACGGTACTGGAATATTTACAATTCAATTTGTTCCTGGAAAATATCATCATAACACACTGCGACATATAGAAACGGTATTACGTCCAAAACGATTATAAAATATGGCATGTAATGTTGAGGTGGACATTGACGTAACCAGTTGTAAATATTGGGATTCTTTGTTTACAATTGCAATAAAAAATCCTTATCAGTAATACGCATTTGTCATTCAATAAAAACGTAATTTTTAAGTCCCATGTGTTGAGTGCTACATTTTACATATTGCAGCTAATTGATGTATACGGTTTATAAAGCAAAGCTAATCAAACCAATTAAAAACTGGGCAGATAAAAAACAAGACGCCAATGCAGTTAGCTAGAAGTTAACTTTTAGTGTTGCGGACATTGGAACAAAGTAGACTTTTAAATCAAGGTTACGCTAAATAAAAACATAAATATGTATACGTATCATTTCTCAGTCAGACCTCATATTGGCGTCGGTCATTTCCGTAAACATTGTTATGCTTACGTATGGCTTACGTATGGCTTACGTATGGCTTACGTGCGTATCGATATTGATCTGTTTGCAGAACATTGCACATTTTATTCTCCCCAGGAATCTTTTTGATTGATAATGAGGCATTCAAAAGAACAGCAACCAATATCATCAATCGAGTCGGTTTTATAAAATCCTATTCATTCAATATAAAATCATTCATACGCGAACTTGCAAACAGTTCATGCAGGATATGCACCATGCAACACGAGCAAGGTGTTATTATGGTACCGTATGAAAACAGCCGAACCGAGCAGTAATTATGGGATTGAGGGCCATATGTTAACATAATGTGTTCAAGATTTTAATGATTTGTGAGTGCAAAAACAACCCTGGAAACATATCTAGTATTTTTTGGTAATTCTTATGTATGTGTTAGATATAGATGTGTACAAATATGGGTCAGCTTTACTTTATATATATTTTCCTTGTATTAATCTAATAAATTAATTAGAAATCACAAGACATGTTCGGGACTGTTTGAGTTTTATCTTACCAGTTGTATTTTGTTTAAAATTGTTTCCAGTTATCGTGAAATAAACGATGTTGAATTATCACTAGTAAACGATAGTTTTAAACTGAAATTCGATAACTTAGTCATATTTGTCTTGATTAATTGTTTTTGTCAAACTATAAATAAACCGAATACTAAAAAACTGTGCATTTTCTGGTGACTGCTATGGTTTAAAGTGTTTTGTCATCATGTTCAAGCAGGCAACTATATCTGAGAGAAGCGGCGATGTTCTAAGTATTGTCGACTTGTTTTACTCGTGCAATACACTGTTTCGGATTCGACATAGAGACGTCCACGTATTGTTGTTACTCCATTTTCAAAACACAGAAATACATTCAACAAGTAAGAACGTCAAAACTAAGAAGCAGTAAAATAATAACTTGTAAACTCTCGAATAGAAGTAATTAAAGGAAACATAGATTGTTGTTAAAGTTTTGTATCGATGTTATCTTGTTCATTTGCGACTCTTTTATGGTTGTTCATAACCTTGTTTGGTGCAACCTCTCATAATATTTTCAATTGAAGATAAATAATACAAGGAAATATTCAGGGACAAGTCCGAAATTTAAAATGAATATGCAATTTGAATCGAGTGTTTTCCCAATACGTCATTCAAGGGAAATAAATGAAATCGACCTTCAAGGGAAACAAATACGGACAAAAGTAATCTAGTTCTATACGGTGTCGATGTAGATTATGCTTGCAACATGCTTACTCGTTTTTCTATTGAAACCAGAATTAAAGACACAGATACATATATAATGAATCTCTTTCTTTCATCTCGATGTAAACCGACATCCCGACTGCAGTATTCTGGCAGAAAATACGACAAGTTAAAAACGATTTTTAAGGGTGTTATGAAAAAAGGATTTCTGACTTTTGTTAAGGAAGTCAACTTAAAAGAATTGTATTTTTGTCTGTACAAAACACGGCAATCTTTCTGAAAATTGGAAACTTCGAAAATATTAATTTACGACAACAGCGTCCTGGTCCAAACAAAGAAGGATTAAATGGTTAGTTCACAGTATAAACAGCAACCCTCCAAACATTAAGAACAACAAAGAAACCAGGTATTTCAGTTCGCGTGATAGAACAATATCACAAATACGCTGGCTATTGGGGGAATAGCATGTGAACATCAAGTTAAGTTTTATTATCGTGCATTTAAAAAAAAAAACATTTTCAAATATGCATTCGCAAACTTTTAAAAATAAATTAAAGGTACAATATCTTTTGATAAAACTCGATAAACGAAACCAAATTTACTGTTCAGGAAAATTACATCCATTCAGCATGTAGCACAATATATCACGAGTTTTAAAGACTGAAAGATTCACGACATGTCATATGTATGGAAAATATGCTGCAGAACTTGGAGAAGATTGCAACATACATTATTTATATTGCATTCCAAACAAAAGCCTAAACTTGTACTTATTTCAAATAAACTTAAACATTAGCCCTTATTCATTTGAAATAGAACAGAGAATAACCAAGAAATTAGAGAAGCCGACATATGCTATTTGGCACTGCGTCGTCCTGTTTTGTTGTACAGCTATGTTTTTGTTTTTAGAGGTGTGTACCAGTGAGCATTGATGCATTGCAGACACTAAAAGTACAAATAACAAAAAGAGTTGTCCTTCACAGAATAATTATAGTGTATACCAAGAATACCAGCATCAGTGTTTTCTTTATACTGGGAAAAATGGAACGAATGAATGTTTTAGTCTGCAGCTAAAAGTATTGGTGGTCAAATGTCATTCGTCAACCATTGAATGTTCTTTCAGTAAATGGACTCGTATCCGGTCCAACTGAGGAGGTTTAATTAAATAGACGCCACTAGATGCCATGATATATGATGTGAAGTAAAATACATTTAATTTTGGACCGACAATTAAAACCTGTATGATTTGATACACTTCGATGATTCAAAGTATCAGATGGGGACATTTATACTTTTTGCTTACAGTTCATTTTCAATAACATTTTGTGAAGTTTTGAAAAGTTGTTTTTTGCATCAGTTTACAAAAGAGTGTCCTCCTTTAACTGAGATATTCATTATTCACATTCTATGGAAGAGATTATATATATTTAAAGCGACGCAATTCAAAGCTTAACGGCACTGTCAATGAGAAAAATGCATTCTTGTCACAGTTAAAATGAACGTTAATAGATAAAATTGATAGTCAGGAAAGTCAGTTTACATCAACAAAGGCCCAAAAATATCTTCAAACTCTAGTAGTATAGAGTATTCGAGTCAAGTCATTCTACGGAATTACGAAAACCGGCCCCTGGTCTGTGACGATGTTTATTACAGGAAATAGATATAATGTATGCCTCAATGCTTGCGTGTTTGTCATATCCATAAAACACGTAATTAGTTATCACCATAGCAATCCTTTGATAATGCTCACAATTTATACGTCCGAATTGTATATTTATTCTGAAATAAATTGTGTTCTAACAACATTCATATCATCCGCATGTGATGAAAGTTATACGAGATTAAATAGACTGAAAGATTTACGATGCCTCTTGTTTCTGGGAAATGTCGAACAAATGATTTGACTTATTGGTAACCGTCAAAGGTCCTAAAAAATAAAACAGGCGTGTAATTTCCAGGGAAACCCCGGAATAATGAATTGTTCAAATTTTGAAACCATTGCTCCTCGTCTGAAAAGACGAAGTGTTTTCTACGGACAAGTATCAAGTTCAGTTGCCAACCGCCCGCGATAAAGCTACTCTCTAGATAACAAGAGTATTTTACATATCAAATACGCCGTAGAAGCAGACGAAAACGTCCATCTCGTCCATTTTTCTTGCAAAACAAGGCGAGTTAATTGCATACTAGTACACGATAGCACTAGAATGATATAATATACACACAATCATCGATTGCAATGGACATCAACCCATTTGAGTTTGAAACACGTTGTGTAGGGGCACCAGAAGTAAATAACTAAAGCCGAACATTTTTTCGTTTCTCAGAAAACAAACATTAGCAGAAAAATATAATCAATCGTGTCCAAAAAGCTTCAATGAAGGAGACAAAAATATATTTTCAAAGCTTAGGAACAAACTTTAAATATCAATGAACTAAGGCACTTTATTTGCTTTGAGAAAACATTTAAATCATACTTGGATATCGACTCATTCACTGATTATTTAAATTAGGAATGGAATTGCGGTGATTGATGTCATTATCGGGGTATGAATGCAGTTGGGCTGGTCAAAGTGTGTGGACTCCACGCGTATTTCGACTTGCCAAATTGCGTTCATATCCCGATAATGACATCAATCCTGCAATTCATTACTCATATTTACACCAATAGTTCATAATTTCATTCAGGAATTATTAAAAATATACTTCATTTCTTTTAAGAAAATCTTTCAGTAATCTTTTCTTACCGATTCTGTAAATAGAACGAACCGACTGTTACCGGAAACGTTTTATAAAATCACGTCACGATAACGCGAGAAAATAACAACCACTTGAAATCACTTTTAAACGTAAAATTTAGACACTTATGGCAACATTTAACATCGTTGTTGAACACTTTCTAAAATATTAATTTATATTGTACGGCACCTGCTGACCAAACACAAACATTAACAAGATCAAAAAATGTCATTTATATGGTTATGCGATGAATTGCGATCCGAACATGTCCGAAGATATTGCGTTCATCGATTGATTAACGCATTTGCCGAAAGGCAGTTCATTTAAGGAATTGAAGATGAGGTGTAAATATTTGTTAATAAATCGATGGCGACTAACTATTCACTATTGTTATATGAGGAAAGGTCTTCACATATGTATATATATTCTTTAATAAACAACTTTAAATTTCGATTTTGAAACCCAAATCGTAAGTTTCCTTCTGTAATAATGTTTTAGTGTGTTTATTTTACGGAACATTGTAAAAACAAAGGTAATATACGGAAGGTTGAAAGTGGGAAAAACCATCTAATAACGATAAAGAAATTGAGATTTTCCGATAGCGATCCAATATGCTTGAAAACTAACATTTAAACCACAAGAGGCTGAAACAAATATATATTTGCTGTATAGGCTAGAAATAAATAATAAAAATAATTTGTCCCAACGATTTAAGCAATTCCGTCTACCAAAAGCAAAAGTTAAAGAGAAACAAAGTTCACTGATACTGGTGTGTTAATGATCTCAAAATGGAAAATCACATAAAATATTAATATAACATATGCGAAATATTGAAAACTAACGACACTTTAAAATGAAATGGTGCAATGTAACCCTCATACTAATTGAATTAAATCTAATGTAGAAAAAATCCTGGCACTAGTAAAACTTTTTGTATAAACTTTAATTTTACTGTCAGCGATCAGATAATTTAAAAACAGAGAATTGCCTTATAGACCAAATTGGATTGTCCCAGAAGAGCTTTCTCTCAAATTCGTGTCTATTTGAAAACTTGTCAATCATGGAATTAATAAAAAAAACTCTGAGACGTTGAAAAAACATCCTCATTAATACATTTTAGAAATCCTGGGAGACGTTCACTATACTTGAATAAAACTAGGTTACCTAACAATGTGGAATTTTAAATCAGCAGTTTTGAATTTAAAATACAAATACCAGTAAAACACGCTTTCTACATTTTTACAAATGTATCAGTTAGTCATTTCTGGTTTACAATGTGTTGGGAATGATGAATGCATTTTTTATGTAAGACAACAGCAAAAAAAATATAAGATAGATAATATTATTAATACTTAAAGAAGACATTCAGTACCTCATATAAGGTTTAATTCTTAAACAGTGATTATTTAGGGAGTTATCTTTCTTAATCAAGACATTATGTTCTATCAGTTGATTCACATTCTCCGCATACAAGCTTACTTGATTATAATTTCAATGTAAAGTGTAATGTGTTCTGCATAAAAATTGGATCTTATTCAACCCTCAAACATATTTATCCATAATATCTTAAAAACGTCAAGTCGATGTCAAATTGGTATAAGAAAATTCAATTAATCATTTCCATTACACAAACAGCATACTAGATGGAGTTTAATGACAACAGATTGAGAGACATATGCATATGAAATAGAGTTTCATTAACAGTTTACATTGAGGCATTGGTCGACACTGTTTGCAAATTCGGTCTACAAGATAAAGACATGGTTGTTACTGCGTTGTTTTTTGTTGTTTATCATTTTTCAATATAATGCATATTAAGTGCGATTGTAATCCGTTGGATTTATTTTGGTGAATAATTAATTCACCTTTTCCATGACAATGAACAAAAAATGACGTGGACGCTTAACACTTAAATAAAAAAAAACTTGCCGATAGCTAATGTCAATCTTTAAACAAGTTCTTCCTTAATATTTAGGCACAATTTAACAATCATGGCGAAGTAGCAAAATAGCAGGAAATTACTGGGAATTACAGTAAAGTATGAAACAACCAGAGGCTAACCATGTTAACCGATTCTTCTAAGTGAATTTCCCCATGACTTACCAATAGTCAAGACGAATCCGGTTTTGCGCATAGAGATGTGAACTTATGTAATTGAACACGCGTCTTTATGAAGGGTTCCTTAAGCTCTACGCCTTTTTTCCATAACTTGAACAACTGGCGTCATCCTGCTAACTAGATTGAACTTAAGTTGGCGTTATGTGCTGTGTTTTGTTGCATTACTTGCAAACATACCTGGAAGAAACATTTCAGACGAATTTAAACTTCAATTATTAATATCAATGATGCCCTTTTCATGCAACGTCACATCAGAGCATATTATTAAGTATCATTATATTGAATACACATTGCAATACATAGTGGTTTTTATATATACTTCTTCACTACATTTTCCAGTAATCGCGACAATGTTTTAAGTGTATATGAGTGCTATTGTAATTGTTTGATTCCACATCTCCTTGACATACAGACTGATTAGAAGTATTATTCAAGTGAATTTGGTTACCGGGAAAGTAACTCGATCCATCGTAGCTCTGATGAATGCAACAATTTAATCGCTGATGGAATCGAAATTGGTCGTTTTAGATGGTATAATTATACGGAGCAATATCGTTGTTGTTATGTGTTTTTGAACTTTTTTTATTAAAAATGAATATGTATAAAGACAAATAACTTGATCGGCAGATGCCTTCACACACAGCACATGGAAATAACGAAGGACGCGAATTTCTTTTAATGATATAAACTTAATTTAAGAAGGGATTGATACATTTATTTCAACATAATGAGGAATGATGTCCAGCGGTTCATAGCATTGTGCTTGATAGAATACAATTTTGTACACCGTATAGAAGTGTGTATCACGAGCAACTTCAAAGGGTTAATGGCGGTTGTCAATAGAGCTATATGCACACCATTGTCGTGAAGTCACACGACATTTTACTTTCTTTTACCTTTTATGACAAACATCGACGTTTCGAGGTAAAACATTTTTTCATGGAGCCAACAAGCCAGCTTTACAACCAAAAAACCAGTAATCAAGTGATAATTATTGAAGAAACAATCATTTATGGGTCCAAAAACGGTATTTAAGCCTGCTGGTCTATTTTATGTATTAACATTTCAATCATGAATACCAATTAAGTGTTGTTGATACCATCTTAAATCGCATTTTCTTTGGTTTATTCAATAAAATATAGTCATGCACATTTCACATATGTAAGTCGATTATCTCAAAGCGCTTTCAAAACTACATTTATGTGGACTTTATTTTCGGTTAACTCTTAGTTGTAGTGCTTTTAGGCCATTCTGATTCTTTTATACATTTGTATTGATCAAATATTGTTTTTGATTCGTTTTAAATACCCATCTCGTACTAACCATGTTCGGCAAGTCTTAAAATATCATGCATTTCAGTGAACTTACCTTTTTTTAGAATTCATTTCACGTTTCGCATTTGAACAATGTTAGGTTGGAGTATTAAAATGTTGATTGGCTCAATTGCGATTTCAAATTTTACCAATGCGTTTGCCCAATTTCAGGAGGTTGAAATAAACTAAAAACATCTAATTTTTGAGAATAATTGGCTCTTTAATTTGTTTAAAACTATCTTACTTAATCATTTAAATTTCATGATGCTTGGTAATTAGGTAGAACCTGGCAAATTTTGCTCATTTTAACTATTTGCCTATTCAAAGAAATTTTATAATTTGTTTCTTATTCAATAAAGTCCAAAAAAAACTTTGACTATATATGTTTTTCGTTATTTCGTCGAAATCCATCGGGATGTACACGAAAGCATGAATGACTATACGGTTAACGAGACAATAGGAAGGAGGTAGATGTTAAACAATACTATTACGTACAATGAAGACTGTTTGTCCAAGTACTCGTACTGCAATGGAATAAACAGGGACAAACCCAGTAAGAATATATAACAATATTCCAGTTATGATACATCAGATTCAACGCTTAACTATACCACACACACGCTTCATCATGAGTCAACAACGACAGCTAATGTTAAAGGTATTACATAACCTTGTTTATACATGTTGGGATGTGTGTCTTGGAACGGTAAGCAAAACGGAAAAATACATCTGGTATTTATCTAGATTATAGCTGCCAAACGACTTCCATATGGTCCCAACATTCATCAGTAATAGCAAACATACACATGTTCTCATGTGCCTTTAAACAGAGTGTTTGTTAGTATGTATACTACTGGGCTTGTCACCTTAGTTTTCTTGCACTAATATACTGTATGTTGATAAGTGGTGATGGGTGATGTTATTGTCGTTTCACAACTGTACAAATTATGTGGTTTTATCATTTATACTTGCATAAACATACCGGCAATGGCACGTAAACGAGCATAACAAATTCAAATATGAATGTGCATTATGCGAAAAACAGTGTGTTTCTAGGTACATAACAACATATGTACAGTTTACATACAAACATCAAAGTCTACTTCGCACATAGAGCTAATAGTACAGTACCGTAGACAATAAAACAATTAGTTTTTAAAACAACTCTCCCGAACAGATAATCTTTGCAATAGCTTAGATTAATTTGCAAGCATGATTAGTTGATATTTTTATGAATATCTGTCGATGCATGTGTTGTTTGTCTGCATTGTTTCTGTGTTTCTCGTTCAGGGTCTGTTAGGTCTAAGCCTTGTGCCTTTTAACAGAGTCATCGTTAAGTGTTTTGCTATCAGGCCTACTCTGCTGTTTCCATTGTTCTTGTGACGATCCGTTTATTATCAGTTACATATTATTGCAAAACGCACTAGCGAGAGGATTGCCTACGCGTTTTGACCATCTTTTAAAAAGTCACCCTTAATACCTATTAAACCTTTGTTCACGTGATTTATTTATCCAAGTATTCATAGTTGTGCTTCTGGAAACACATTTAGTCCTTCCTGTGAGAAATGTTATCGAAAATGCATACAATGAAATCTGCAGTAAATTCAATTAACGTGAGATTTACAATACAATATGTCCCTGGGAAATATCAACAGAACACAGCGCGTTATACATCCCAAAAGGTAATCGAACAGGGGCCTGTTATGTTGAAGTGAAAATCGACGTAACCAGTGGTTAACTTTCGAATGCCTTGATTACAATCATACTGAACGATCTATATCACGCATTTGTCATTTTATGATATCTTAATTTGCCCTGTATTGAGAGCTACATCCTACACATTGCATATAATTGATGTATAAGGTTTATAAAGCAAAGCTGAAATAGGAGTTAAATGTGTTTTAACAGAACTGACTAGGAAATTAATTCCAGAAAAAGCACCATAATCATAGGAATATTACTTAACGTCGTTTCAGTTGCTGCAAGATCAATGGTACAATAATCTTATTTGAAGTATTTGATGTATACGATAAATACTGCTTCTTTAATTAAATTCATTTTATATATTCTTAGATTAAAACATGGTAATCATATTAACTATTAAACTCATAGTAATTGGGTCTGTATCTTGTCCCTGTCTGTGTATAATCTATGCACCATGCTAGACTAAATGTGTTTCACGACCATTAACGTAAATATGTTAACGAAGAAGAGAAAAGTTTACTCACAAGAAACGCACAATACAGTTGAATCAAAGTATCAAAACCCTACAATTGTTAAATGCTTGAAAAATGCTTGAAGTGTACGTTCAGTGTTGCGGACACTGGGACAAAGTATACTTATAAATAACTGTTTTGGAAAATGAAATTTAAATACGTGTGCGTATCATTTCCCAGTCGAAATTCCATCTGAATGTACGGATTACACATTGTGGTGTGTCGAATCGTCAATCTGATGTGCGGCTTACGTGGTGGTAGCAATAATTTACCAAAGGATCTATTCCAAAATACTGCACATTCTATTGTCGCTATGAATCTATAGGATTGATATTGAGTCATACCCAAGATCAGCCACCCATATCAACACTCAAGTAGGTTATAGTTGTGTTTATTTTATATTACATCATGAATACGCCATTACAATCTTTGGTTTGAGGTTATTAATTGATGCATATTCACATAATTTTAATGCAAACAGTTCATGCACGATATGCACCATCCAATACATGCAACGTGTAAATATGCTTCTATTTGAAAACAAGGGAATCGAGCAAGAAATTTGGGATATATTATGTTAATAGCGCTTGCTTTTTCGTTAGTTCCATTCGTTGTGAGTGAACTGTGAGAAGACAGAACTAGTCATTTAAATAACGTTTATTAATGTGTAGATGTTTACAAATACGGATCTACTGGACTTCGTTCAATTATTTGCTTGCGTCAATAGAAATAATAAATAAATGAGATATAACAAGACATGTTTGCGACTATGTATTTTAACTTGCCCTTTTGTATTTTGTTCCAGATTGATTTCTGTTATCGTGAAATATCACCATCAAACGTTAATTTCATATTGGAATTCGATTACTAAGTTAAATTGACGGTTTTCTTGATTAAAAATCAACCTAGAAATTAAACGAATATATGAAAATCTTTACTGTTTCTGGTGACTGCTATGGTTTTAAGTAAAACCATCATGTTCAAGCAGACAGGTATATCTGCGACAAGCGGCGATATACTATGTGTTGTCGACTCGTGCGACTCGTGCAATACTGCGTATCAGATTCGACTTCGGGACATTAACTTATAGTCGTAACTCCATTTGCATATGGCGGAAACGACAAGAACAAAAAGTAGTGAAATACACAACTTAAGCCACTGAAGCTCCCGAATAATAGTAATAAAAGGATACACCGATTGTTATTCAATTATTGTTTCTTATTGAATTTTATTGTTTTATTTGTTAATAGCGTTTCATATCCAAGACTCTTGTTTTGTGCAATCTCCCACAGTATTGACATTTAAAAAAGAAAATAATACAATAACACTTCAGGGACAAGTCCGGAACTAACAAGGAATCGTCACTTCTAAATTGCGTCTTTTGCTCTATATGTCATTCAAAGACACTAAATTAAATCGACATTCAAGGGAAATACGGATGATAGTACTCTAGTCCTATATGGTGTGGATGAAGGTTATGCTTACAAAATATGCTGACTTGTTTTCGGTTGAAAACAGAAATAATGACACAGGTGCATATACATTGTAACGCTTTTAACTAGAAGTTAACAGACATCCGGACTGCAGTATTCGGGCAGAAAACACGACAAATGCAGAACACCCTTTTCCGGTGTAATGAAATACGATTCCAGACTTTATTCAGGAAAATCAACATGAAACAACAATGCATTTAGTGTTGTATATTTTTTTTTAAAAGTAATCTTTCTGACAATTCAAAACATCACTTATTCGTTTTTAAGTAAATTTCCGACAACTATCCGGATCCATTCAACGATGTTAGACCACTTTGTAAACAGTAACCAATCATTAATGTCTAAATATTAAGTACAATAAAGAAACCAAGAATTTATGTTCGCGTGAAAGAAAAAAACCCAGGATACGTCAATTATTGGGGAAGATCATGTCATCATGTTTTGTTGTCACATCGTACGTTTAAAAAAAATACATTTAAAAAACAACAACATTTTTTTAAATTATATTGCGACAATCTTTTTACTTTTCCTCCATCTTAAGTTCAATTTCATTAGATATAGTAAGATAAACGCAGCCGCAAACAATTTACTTATCAAGGACATTTCATCCACTCAGCATGTGACTCAATAGATCTCAAGTTTAACAGACTGTAAGATTCACGACATGGCTTATGTCTGGAAAACATCCTGCAGAACTTAGAATAGATTGCAACGGACATCATTCATATTACATTCCATACAACAGCCTTAAAATGAACTTAATTTAAAAAAATCTTAAACATAAGCCCTTACTCATTGGAAACACAACAGAGAATAACTGAATAACACAATAAATTAGATTATCCGAAATATGTTATTTGACAATGTGTCGTCCTCTTTTGCTGTTCACCCATACATATGTTTTGAGGTTTGTACCACAGTGGATATAAACGCAGTGCAGACACTAAAAATACAAATAATCAAAAGAGGTTTCCTTCACAGTATGAAATATCATTATCTTGTACCAATACCAGCAAAATGTACTTGGAGAAATGAAACGAATGAAAATTTTGGTCTGCTTCTAAAATATTGATGGTCAAAGGTCATTCTTCAACCATTGAATGTTCTATCAGTAAATGGACTTATGTCCGGTCCAACTTTGGATGCCTAATTGAAAAGACGCAATGAGATGCATTGATATGTTGTTGAAGTAATTTACGTGATTGAGGGTCATTGCCAGAATGAGAATGACGAACTTATCTAACTCTATGTTTCTAGTGAAATCAATTAGGCATATTCAAATTACCTTCATATCAATAAAATATCAACGATATGTAATGGTCATGTTAAGTTCTATAAGTTATGTAGCAATTATGTAGCAATAAGATAGTTCATGTCATGGAAAATATTCTAATAGGGTAAATCATTGCATTTGCTCTGCCATTTACGCGCAAGATTCGAAGACAAACCTGTCAAACATTAGATTACGATGGAGATGTTTAACATCGAAAAGGATGTATCTCACAATGGGAATACAGCGAAAGAGATACGGAATTAAAGGACAATTCAAAGTAAGTCAATATCTCTTATATATTAGGACGTCTTCGATAATATGAAAGGTATGGTCGAAGTTTATAGCACAATAACAAGACGTGCACAAATCTGGGTGACGAAGAATACATTAAATTAAGAACCGATATTTGAAATTGTCCGATTTGATACGCTTTGATAATTCGAAGTATCAGAGAGAGACAAGTATACTTTGCCTTTACAGTTAATTTTCATAAACTTTTTGTTTAGTTTGGTATTACTGTATATTTTGTTTACAAATGATTGTCCTCCATTACCTGAGATATTCATTATTCACATTATGTGGATAAGCCTATTTAGGTTTAAATCAGCATAATTAAAGCTTAATGACACTTTCAATTTAATAAGCTCCCTTTTCTATTAATTTGTCTTAAAGCACTTAAGTTTATATCATCATGGCAAAACTTCGATTATCCTCACATTTTATATGTGCGAAATTATTAATTTACACTTATATAAATTGTGTTTTAACCAAGTTCATATTATCCGCAAGTGATGAAATTCATACCAGATTAAATGGACTGAAAGATTTACGATGCCTCTTGTTTCTGGGAAATGTCGAACACAGTGTTTGACTTATTAGAAACCGTCAAAGGTCCTAAAGGGATAAAACAGGCGTGTAATTTCCAGGGAAAACCGGAATAATGATTTGTGCAGGTTCAGGTTTAGTTGCCAACTAACCATATAGCTACTCTCTTGTTAACAAGAGTAGTTTGCACGAAAAATACGCCGTAGACGCGGACGAGAACGAGACCAAGTCTTTGACAATTTCTCGACCATTTTTGTTCCAAAACAATGCAGCTTATTGAAATGCAGTACACATTAGCACAGGATAATATAATATACAAACATTCATCGATTGCAATGAATGTCAACCATTTGTATTTGACAAACCATATGTAGCGGATCAGAAGTAATTAACTAAAGCCGAACTTTTTTTTTCGTTGCTCAGAAAACATATATTAACAAAACATTTAATCAATGTGGTCCAAAAAAGCGTTAATGAAGGAGACAAAAATATAATTCCAAAGCTTAGAAACAACATTTAAATATCAATGTACTATGACACTTGCCATCTTTTTAAAGAGTCATTTAAAAGTTACGTGGATACTCATTTTCACTGTTTGGTAAATAGTTTACAAATAAATCGCCGGCGACTAACATGTCATTATTATTGTATAAGGAAAGGACTGTAAATATGTAAATATATTCTTTAATAAACAGCTGTCATTTCTTATTTTGAAACCCAAATCGTCCTTTTTCTTCCGCAAGAATATAATTGGCGCATCATGGTATAAAAACAAAAGGTAATTTACTGATGATTGACACAGCAACAAACATCTAATAACGATATAAAATCGAGATTTTCCGATAGTGATCCAATTTGCTTGAAAAACTTATATTTAAGCCACAATAGACAAAAGTAAATTTACTGTTAAGGCTAGAAATAATACGAATAATTTGATTCTGTCCCCTGTGATTTAAGTTGTTCGGTCGACCAAAGACAAAGTATAAAGAGAAACTAGCTACAAAGTTGACAAGATTTCTTCACTGATACTGGTGTTTTAATAACCTCAAACAAAACATTACATACAATATTGAGCATACAAGATGAGAATAATTGAATACTAATAAAACTTTAAAAAGAAATTTAAAATGTAACACTCACTGACAAATTGAATTATGGTTTTAGAAATGTTCTGGCACTGTTCCATTTTTTTTTTAAATCTACAAGGTCAATGTTTAGAGAATATAAAATTAGAGAATTGCTTTATACCATATAAAAATGTCACTGAAGAGCTTTTTCTCAAATTCTACAAGAATTGGAAATTCTTTAAAAATAACCTGGATGATAATACATTTTTGAAATCCTAGGAGAAACATTTACTTTACTTGAATACATATAGGTCACCAAACAATGAAACTAGAATTTCAAAACTATAAAAACATACAACACCAGATTTCTACAATTATTTTAACAATGTATCAGAGATTTATTTCTGCTTTACAATTTGTCGAGCATTGTGATTGAAAATATGAGTTTACTGGATCATACCTGCCCAGTGTCAAGTTGTACCATGTCTAACTCTAAAACAGTGATTAATTACGAGTTATTTTTCTTAATCAAGACCATAGGTTCCACCAGTTTATCCCTATCCCCTGGTCAGTTGACCTGGATTTCAACTCGAAGATATTATGTGTTCTGTATAAAATTTTGATCTTATTTCGTCTCCCGAATATAATTCGCCATATGTATTAAACAACTTCAATTCCAGGTCAAAATCGAATTGGTATTAGCATTTTCAAACAAAACCTCTTTCCAAAACTCAATCAACATACTAGATGGTTTTAATGACAACAAAAAGAGAGACATATGAATATGAAATAGACAGGAAACTTCCGTTAAATGATCATGCCTTTCGTTATAGTATTGATGTTGTCCACTTGAGAATCTTTTCAAATTGAACAGTTTTATTGAGGATATAAGCACAAAAGTAAAGTGTTCGTGACTTTAAGTTACATTAACGTGTTACGTTGTAGACACTGACCGACACTGTTCGCAACATTGGACTAGAGGAATAAAACATCGTTGTGTCTTTATTGCAATTTGTTGTTTATCATTTTAAAACATTGAAAGCAAGTTTGATTTTCATGCTTTTAATTATTTTGATGAGAAATTCACCTTTTCCACAATAAGGAACAAATAATGGCATGTGCACTTAACACTGCAATTAAAACAGTCAACAATTGCCGATAGTTAACTTCATTTTTTAAACGAGCTCTTTCTTGATACTAAGAAATAATCAAGATGAAGTTGCTATATAGCAGGGAATAACTGGGAATTACAGTAAAGTGTGAAAAGCCAGAGACATACCGTGTTAACCGATTGCTCTAAGTGAATTTCTACCTGACTAGCCATAAGTCAAGGCGAATGCGGTTTTGCTCATAAAGATGTGAGCTCATGTTATTTGACATGCGTCTCGATGATGGATTCCTTTAGTCGTACGCATTTTTGGTAGCTACCTTGAACTTAAGTTGGCCTTAGGTGCTGTGTTTTGTTTGACTTTACTTGCAAAAGACCTGGAACAAGCATTTCAGACAAATGTATAATTGAATAATATATACATGTTTATCAAATATATCCCTTTTCAGTTTATTACAAAATAAATTGTGTGTCTAAGTATTATTATATTGTATACATCTTGTAATTGTGATTTTATTTACGTTATCTATGCCGAATAATTACTGAACAATTCGTTAGGAAAGAGACTGATAGCTTTGAGCTACTGTTTATAATTCAATATAATTCATTTTTTCATCCTTATACATGTACATGTAAACAGTTATTAACTACAACTTGCTGTTTGTACGATAATGTATTAAATGTATATGAGTGTGTCATTTAAACTGTTTCATGCACCATTGTTTCTTTGACATACATACTGTATGCTATATCTTCTATAGGCCAACGGATTAGAACAATTATTCAAGTGAATATGTTTACCGGAAGTAACTTAATCCACATTTGCCCTCATGATTGCAACAGTTTAATCGCTGATGAAATAAATTACTCTGTGTACCGTCCAAATTGCTATGTGTCCTTGGCTATGATTATTAAAGTGAATATGTATGTACAAAGAATAATCTGGTTCAAGGATGCTTTCGAAAAGGATGTGTATTTTAGTTCGAAATACAAACGTCATTTTAGAAGGGATTGCTAAAATATTTTGCACAAAATAATGAAATAATCTTCGGTAGTGGTCTACAGCATTGTGCTTGACACAATACAATTTCGTTCATAGATTTTTTTCTGAAACTTGCATTTGCTGCTTTGCGACAATAAGTGTGTATGACACAATACACTTTAGAACGTTAATGGGGTTTGTCAATAAGGCTGGGTGCGCACCATTGACGTGAAGTCATGCGACATTAATGTTACCTATTGTGACATACATCGACGTGCGGTGGTAGAACTTTCTAAGATTAAAACCAACAACATGGTTTAACCACAAAACAACCAGTAATCAAGTAACAATCATTGGGGAAACGACCAGACCAGGATCCATAAAACGGTGTTTAAACCTGTTTTATTTCATCACTATTATCATAATTGATTCATGTGTTAAGGGAATGAATTGATGACAGACCACAATCTACTTTTTCCATTAACATTTTAGTGCTCAATAACAATTTAGTGTTGCTGTTCCCACCTAAGATCGATTTGGTCATTTTCTATAAGACATTATCTCGTACCTTCTTCATATAAGAAGAGTATATGTGAAGTACTCCGAGCGTATGATTTTTTAAAAACTATTACACACATTATCTGGACTATGACTTGTGTGTGTTTGACTAGCGCACTTAACCGTTCATTGTTTCCTTATGCGGACTTTATGTTATGCCTCATTTGTAGATAATATTTTCCAACACTGGTGCTTTTCATTATTGTACTGATCAAACATTACTTTTATTTGATATATTATTAAACTACGAACATCTAATCCCCACGTTTAACATGTGCAACAATCAATGCTATGAAGAATGTTAGGAGGCAAATTATAGGCTTACATTTGATCGATGCAATAAATTGTTTATTAATTTGTATGCAGTTGTATGTTAAACTAAATTGCTTTTAATGATCAAAACAAAAATGCCAACGATGTGCGAACAGTTACATATATATCAGCGTTTAAAAATGGGGTATTTAATTAACAGCTGCGCGGCCACTAAACACTCGTTTTTTCGATAAAGCTCAACCATTCATTTGATGTTGTTGTTTTTCATTTTCATTGCATTTCTAAAGTAAGCACGACGTATTTCAACAACAGTGAGTGTCGAAACAATTTTGAAATTGCAGAAAGAAGAAAAACATAGTTTAATTACTTCCATAAGGTGACACAAAAAAGACTGCTACGAGCAGTGTCGATTGCGTGACCAAGCACTCTTACTGCAATAGAAACGAGAAGGAGAAGTCAAGTTTACTGGATTATACCTGCCCAGTGTCAAAATTGTCCCAAATTTAATCAATAATTTCAAACGTAAACATAAAACAGTGTGCTCTTAAACAGGATTTTTGTTTACATACAAACTTCGAAATCGACTTCACACAACTAATCTTCATATGTGGTGTTTTGAAACATATCTCTTGAACAGGCAAACGTTGAAATACCTACCATTCGTTTTGAATATTGTTAATAACATTTTGATATCTTTAATAAATATACGTCGATATTGCTTGTCCATCGTGTGTCTCTTGTTCGGGGTATGTTAGGCCCCAGTCGTGTGTCTTTTAACAGAGTTTTCGTTAAGTGTTTGGCAAATAAGCTTGTCCCGTACTTTTCATTCTAGTATTGTACAGAATCGTTTATTACCAACCAATTATTTTGCATAACGTCCGATTTCACACACTGAGCCGTGAATGTACTTTTATATTTAGAGATATTTGGGCTATTCCACATTGGGTAATTCGCTTCTTTAAATAAAGCTTATTAACGTAAAGTTAAACATAATAGGCTGATTATGCATGAGTTATCATGACCGTGGCAGTAGCGCTGGACTTCTTATCATGGGTTATAAGGGTTGTGAGTTCAAAACTAATAAGTTGTTTTTTCATCTTTCTTTGTCCTAATTACAATACATACATGTAGACATCTCACAATATGCCTGTGACAGTCGTGTACAATTAGAGTAAGTTCACATATTGAGAACATTTTTTTTGAAGTTCAAATTATTAGTACTAGGATGTTGCGAGCGAGGCTAAAGAGGTTTTTTTAAATGTGTATATATATATATATATATATATTGAAGTATATCAAACAATATATGGTCGTTTTGTACTTTTTATGATATTCATTGTTTTATAAATGAATGGACGACATGGCAAAATAAATAGCAATGAAAAAAGATAGAAGATATGTCTTGAATATAATAAGTCGTATATAAACGGCATTACGGGATACAAAACAGTGGCCTGTAGAGTTGAGGGAAATCGACCCAACTCAAAAGTATGACCGGACCATTTATGGAAAACCTATATTATGTAGCTGGCCGTGCACCGTTTTTGACCAAAATTTCGAACATGAATCTTAATCTTTATAAAGAAAAGTAAATTTAAATCATCCAGAAATAAACGATGTACGCAAATCAAAAAAATAAGATCTTAGAAAATAAAGTATTTTAGAAATGTTAAATGCTTGAACATAGTGCGAATTTGATTGTGAGCATTGACGATATGTGTCTAACAGTAATTGTACGTGGACGTTTTGCGGAAACTGATAAAAGTATTTTGTTTACCAAAACAAGACTTATAAATAATGATTTTGCACAAAGAAGTTATATATATTTGTTCGTATCATTTCTCAGTCGAGTTTACATAAGATTGCACGGACGTCACAGTGGCGACTGTCATTTCCGTGAAAATCCTTATGCGTTTTGTCAAATAGAGCAATTTGAAGAATATTGCACCTCGTATTGTCTCCATTAATCTTTTCTGATTGCAATTGAGCTATTCCCAAGAACAGCAATTCATGTCATTCATCAAGGCAATGAACATGACGATGCATTTAATTGGCCACGAATCGAATGTTTACTTTTTCATTCGAAATGGCATCATGAAAACGAAATAATTATTATCATATTTTTTTTTTACTTTTTATTCTGACTAAATTATTTGGTATGGCTTCATTTTTTTAATGCGTACAATTCTTGCGCGATGCAAATCACAATAACCGCCCCATTCAAACTCAGCCTAGTAATCCATTTCGATATAACCCTGCTCGCTGATACAGACAAAATGTGATACTGAAGCTTTTCATTTATCTTCTTTTTTACTACCAACTTGGTATCGTTTCTTTTTGGCTTGAGTATATATAATAGGCATTAGTAGAGAGCATACTTTTACATTGCCGACCATTCTATCAATCCTATATGTTTATTTTGCGGAACAAGGCAATAACATCAAGAAATTGCCACAGATGACAAACATCTAATTTGTGATTGTCTGATAAGAGTCAAATAGCAAATACGCGCTTGCTGAAAATCCATAAGATATCAGAGAGACTTGTGTTGACCTGACATGCACTGTATTTATATATATATATGGTAAAAAACCGCAAAGAGACAATATAAAGTTATATTTGATTCTTTATTACATATTTACTCAGCCTTATGAATGTGTTTAAGATTATTCTTTAACTGCCGATAATGAACCATTTTTAAATTTCGCATTGAAATATTATTATTATTGAAATATTATTAAGTAAAAACCCGTATTGGTAAATTGACGGTTCATTTAGGATTTCTCCAGGAATACAACTGAAGGCTATCTGAAGTCGTGCAGTCACAGGAATGTCTCTTTACGATTCAGGCTTCACCACACATGTACCTGTGCACATTTCGCGACATTCATTTGTTACAAAGTTATGAACCAGCTGATGATGGCCAAAGATATCCCCATATATAAATCTTGGCTTGATTCCGACAAATGCGCGATTTGAGCTAGTTCCGAAAACGCAGCGACCTAGCGTTTCACATATGATCGACTGAGAGAACAAAGGGTCTAAGGGTGTAGTTGTTCTTGTGCAAAGAAGAAATTATGTTTTTTATTGTTTTCTTTGGTTGTACCCCTGCTCCAATTCAATGCAATTTGTTGCAAACGCCATCAAACTGAATTCTGTTAGATGATGTGGCTGACCTTTCCCCATCACATCAATGACATGAACATAAACGCTGCTTGAAGCATAACATGCGTTTATCTGTGCGTGTTTTCTTTAAAAACATTGTTTCGTTTCTTAAGACTTTAATTAACAATGATAGAAGTTGGAACATAGCAGGAATATGGGAATGAGGTTCTAATCTTTACAGCCCTTTTTGCCGATGAACTAGGGACGAAACCATATTAACATTACATGCGCAAATACAAGCACAAAAACACTTATTCACTTATTATGTGTTTATATAGACGTGTACAAATATTGGTTAGATTTTCTTAATCTAACACTTTGTCCGTGTGAACAATAATACAATGAAACCTACAGAGACAAACCCATAAGTCTAACATTAAAAAATAAACACTGTTAAAATAGGTTTGCAGTTTCTATTTGCTTCGAGTTGCTTATTCTCATATAACAAGAGCAATGCGCAATGTTTTTAGATTGTATGCACTATCCGTGAAATGAACGATGTTGAAATGTCACCATTCAGTGCTAGACATATGAAAATTATGATACCTCGTTAAATTGACAGATTGGTGATAAAATGCTATATGCAACCAAAAATAAATGCTCGAAAATCCGTGCAATTTTTGGTGAATGTTACGGTTTGAAGTAATTAACCTTCCTGTTATAGAAGGCAAGTATATCTTTGCCGGAGAGATGGGGAAAATCATTATGTATTGTCGACTTGTGCAATATTCTGTTTCGGAACTCGACTTTTGGACGTTCAATCGTCACTGTTACTATATTTACCAAATGCGGTTAGCTGGCAACATTGGTTGCCCTTGAAAAAAGGAGGGTCGGGAACATTGAAACACCTAGGACCGTGGTACCTTAGCTTATAGAAAACATTCTAATTCTGTCTCTAACGGTAATAATTACAACTATTTTAAACGCCAAAACAAAAAAGTGCACTCAAATAAGCATCTTATAAAACGGAAAGGAAACATTGACTGAATACTTGTGATTCTTCGATAATACTTTATATCAAAGACCTACAGTAATTAAACATTTTTTTTTCTTGTTCAAAACTGAAAGTAATTATATATGGTTTCAAAGATTCAAAGAGTTCTTGAAATTAAAAACATCCTGAACAATCCTATTAAAACACATGAACAATAATTACTCTCTTTTGCTTCAGGAAAACTCTAACAACGTCAGCATCAAATATGATTATTACGAATAACCTTTCGTTAGTTTTAATTACTTACGAAAGATCACATTACTAGTATTTTCATATGACTAGACGAATGCGTGTTTTATCAGCGAACTAGGATTGCTACATAGCGTAATATCTTACATGTAATGCTCTTGTAATATGATACATATAATCTCACGCTGGAGGTTTCAGTAGAGGGATACATATTTGGTATTGTACATTCGTCCGTGCATCCATCCATTCGTCCCAATCAATTATTACGTAACTTATAGACATACATTTATCTAACTTACTTGAAGTATGTTAAACCATAGTTCGGTTTTGCGGGCTTAATAATCGTCTAAAGTGGATAAAGCCCCTGTTACATACAAACTGCGATTCATTGTCGTACAATTTTAGAGGGGCTAGTACACAGGAGATTAGCGTTTGTGTTGGCGATATGTAAATTGCGTAAAAGCGTTCACATAAACTAAACTTACTCAAATTCTACAAGGCGATAACAAATGTTCTTTGTTTCCTTTTACCTTACATTTTTTTTCTCATAACCTCCTTAAACATGAGTATTTGTTTGGTGAACATGTTACTGTTTGAGCATTTTAAATTTAAACTTTTTTCAAATCGAGATACATCCAGATTTAAGTCTGTCTGGTACAGAATCCCGGTTCTGAATAAAAACAGTAAAAAGAGGACAATTAATAACATTTACCTTACCCGATTTGGTTGCATCCCCTCATTATGTGAACTGATATGCACCCCATGGTGTTTACGGACCAAATGTCTCACGATATTGTTTGTTTATCTTTTTTTGCATTTTGGAAAAAAACAAACCCAAAAAATAATACTTGAAAGCAATATCTTGCAAAGAAGCATATTTTGACTACAACATTGATTTCGAAGGCATGGATAAACATCAACATCAAAACAACATAAGCCAATAGTATAATCAAGCATAATGGACAAGTCAAGAAGCAAATATCAATATGATTATAATTGATGATGGTTTATGTAAATGTGATGTCCAGTTTGATGCCGAAAGTTGAAAAAACTACATGTCAATCACGAGTGTCCATCTATCATGTACATCTCGCCGAACGTGTTAGACAATAATTGCATTGAATAATGCGAGTTCAGCTGACAAAAAACCCCAGAGTGTAACATGTCGCAAGTAATAAGGCATGCATTGCTAAAGTCGGTCTTGTATTGATGTTATATTGTTTTTGCCTATAATTAGCCAGAATCAGATGTGCACACAATATCAGACAGTGAATAGTTCGCTGCAATTTATTTTTGATGCTTCTGGCAAATTATTCGTGAAGTAGATAGATTAACTGAATTGATGGCGAATAAAATAGTATGAAGAAAGCTGACATATCATCTGTTAAGGGAAATGACAACTTTCCCTTCATATTTGTTAGCCAAATATATATTCAACAAAATTGAGACAGTTAGGAGAAAACGGATATGGTTTCTGTATCAAAGATGTGTGTTTGCCTTTAAAATGGCGAACTACTTTAAACCATAACACCCGTATACGTGAGCGTACATACAATTTGTATACAGTGGTATAGACACACTGAATGTTTTGTTTACATATGTTCATATTCGAAATACCCAACATTTATGCTCGTTAGTAAGAGGCGTGACTTCATTGTGAAATCAACCAGTCTATTACTTACTTGCAATTAACAATTAAATTGATACGCCACACGTTAACCTGTGTATTCATATAATGATAAAAAGGGTATATGAGCAACCAAATGAATATCATATGTGAAGTCCATTAATACAATAAACACTACAGGGGCATTCCCTAAACAAAACAAAAATGTTTAACATTTAATACATGGAGTTCGCAAGATCGTTTAATTTCCCCAAATGTATTAGGCCAAATAAAAAATAGGTGTGTTTCAGGCAACACTGCCAAAAAAAATAGGGTAGGTAGGTCGGAATATTTTATTTATTTTTTTAATATTTATTTTTTTTTTGATATATTGATTTCAGTAACTGTTGACTCAGAAAGTACCAAAAATAAAAGTCATCAATTGTCAGGTTTATCAGTAGTTTTTAAACATGTTACATGCTTCAAAGGAAACATTCTTTATTTGTCTGGTTAAATACTTTGACAATGATGGTTGGATTTCAACTAAGTTATGGTACACCACTCTGCTATTATTTAAGACTTTCCAGGAACGGTTTTACTTTTCTTTATGCACCCGTTTGCTTTCAATCACCCTCTGTAGAATACTAACCTCCCTGTAACATAATCACATGAAGAGTGGGACAGCAAATTTACCATATAAGCCATCAGCCAAGGAAACCTCAATGCTGTCAAGAGGACCTGGGGGTTCAGGTTTGAAGAACAAGTAACATGCAGGTTTTATTGCCAAAACTGCACACTTTAGTCTGACATATCAATCCGAAAGTCAGTATCTGACACATTTGTATCTGACAAGAAAATATAGTTCTAGATTTGAAATATACCTGCCACACAAGTACAAACGTAATTCACCTTCAGAGTTCGGACAATCTATAAATTCGGACATCCATTATTATTTTCAAAAATAATTTATTTTAGGTACCTAATTTTCGGACACCCAAAGGACATCGACTGAACTTTTACAGTTACTAAGTCTCACAGACAAAAAATATTGATCTTTATCGTTACAATGCCTGGCTAGATTACCTAACCGTACACATCACTGTGATAAGTTGTTGGTTACTACCCATCCTAAACGATTTATTGCCTGGTGAAAAGGATGTGTGATATATTTAATGGAGGATTAAAGAAACAACAAGGGCAATGCAGAGATTAAGAATACACAGACATGACATGTTTTTAAAACGATCCGCCAATAAACTTTGAAACTTGTATCACACTTTTAATATAGACTTTATGAAGCAATAATCGTACAGTAATACTCATTGAAACATCAATAAAACAATAAAGTCAACACATTCAATGATACAGGTAACTATTAAATGTGATGAATTAAAGTTATAAATGCAATACTTAAGTTACAATAAAACACACCACCCAGACACATTAATCCTGCATAACAATAGCCATGCTCTCCATGAGATCCTCGTCGGTATAACTGAGTTATGTGACGTCACACAATGTGACTGTTTGATCTGAAGCCGATAAAAGGTGTTTATTCATTTCAATGCATGTATAAAATGGTGTTGAATGGGATTTTAATTATCTTGATGAAGGAGCCACAGTGACTTATAGGCGTAATAACCATTGATAACTACGGATAAATTAAAAAGTGGTTAAAATGCAGACATGAAGAAAAAAGGCAGGTTTACCATACATGTAAATAAAATGTAAAAATGGTTATTTTCTATGAATTCGTAGAGCGAAAAATTAATTATTTTAAGGTGTCCGAACTCTAAGGTGAAGTACGGTAAATACATTCAGAAATCCAACTCTAATAATGTCAATTTTACGTACATACATTTCGTTACAAATGCTTTTCGTACCCAAATCACATTTTTTTCAGGGGAAAAATAGGTTAGGGTCGGCGGGAAAAAATAGGGTCGGTCGGGTAACCTGAAACAGACCTATTTTTTTTATTTGGCCTTACTCAAAATGCTCCTTTGAAGGCCTAATTCAATCTGATAACACCATCATGTTGTGTGCACATTATATTCCATTGAAATAGTATTGATAAAAAAAAGGATCATAAATACCTGCGGTATTTTGAAGAGTTTCAGAAGGTTAGCCACCTGGATTGAGGTGACGCTAGAGGGCGCCCCAATGACCCCGGGAATGACTTTTGGACTGAGGTCCGGAAGTGATCCGTCATCGCAGGTGTAATCTGAGCCTCCAATACTCGCAATGGAACCTGCGAGGAGATCAAATAATTGTTTTATAGTTTGTAGTTTGAATGGATGGCACATGTGCCTTCCAATGACACATGGAACTACATTAAACTCAATGAATAACAGTGTGTCTTCTTTGTATAAATGATCATTTGTATCAGGCGAGATAACGCTCCATCGACCCCGGGAATGAACTTTTTGTCCGAGGACCAAAACTGATACGTCATAAAAAGTGTGATCTGAACCCAAAACAATAGTAATGGAAATTTCAATGAACAATTAAGTATAAAGGACGATTAAGATATATTAAAATGCACAGTTAGCGTCTGTGGAAGTCAACAGCGAATAATTGCAACGTTGTTTACCATTGATCAAATTTACCATTTATCAAATGATGTCGTGCTTCTCCAAACAGAATGCAACAGTATATTAAAAATATGTTATGAAACTGACCGGTTCATGCAAAATGAGCATAAGGTTTCTCTATACAATCTATTTGGTCAATGCAGGGTGTTATGGTATTTATTCTTTGCGTTATGATTCACAAATACGGTTGTTGTTTTTTGTTTGCATTTTTTTACGGTTTAAATAATTTATATAATCTTACCATCGTGAATGTTATGTTGACTGTTTTCGTAGGAACAAAACAATCGTGACTAATTCAACTTCTAAAAACGAAAACGTGGAAACCCCATACCCTAAAGCGTATAACTTCCATATAGAAGACAAATTGTGTTCATACCTTTAAGTTATGTTGTTTATAGGGAAACAACTCACCTTAATGTCACCGGCTACATACAATCAGTGTTATGTATGGAAATGCACAAAGAAATCCCGTAAGATATTGTTTATGTACGCAGTATATTACAGATGTAAATTTCGATTTGACTGCAATTTGTAACAAAAACTCAAGGGGGTTTTGACACTCTGATTAACGAACGTATCTGTCACTCAAAAAGAAATCCGATCCAACCCAAGAGATTGCCTAGACGCCGTTACATCCCTTGTTCCTCATTAATCATTCTTGTCCTCAGACTGACCAGTAATAACATAACATACAGCGGTGTTTGATGATTTATTCTCCTCTAGTTTTTTTTTATTAGTGTTCTTTTTTTATACATTTAATGTATAAAAGAAAGAGCACTAATAATAAATAGCTTAGGAATTATTAAGGCAATATAGCATGTATACTAGTATTTTAAATGACAAGAATTTAACTTTAAACCTCAAAGGTTTTCGACAAAACGGCAATATTGGACATTTAACTGACTTAACATTGTACAAAAATAGTGCCGAAATATAAATATGTTCAACACAATAACATGTAATATTTTAAAGAGTACATGTTATAGAAAGACCATTAAGATAAACATAATAAAATATTAAAAGCAGGCAAATCATTACGATATTCCGGTCTAGTTAACATAGCATGTTGAAATATTTTTAATTTGCACATGACCTTATCTTAGTAAACATTTAAATAGTCCTGCATGATGCATTATAATATTTCGGTCTGAAATTATGATCAAATGAGCAACATAAAATAAAGTAATATTCGGATTCGACTACTATCAAATCAAAATCATTTACTAGCATTTCTCTCAATATTTCAATATAATTAAATCAGTTTCGATTTCCAAAGATTAAAAACACAAACGCAATCTGGACAGTTCTATAAATACTTTTAATATTATCAAGATATTTCTTTTCAAGCAGTCTGTGAAAATATGATATTGGTTGACTAGCTGTATTTGTGACCCTCTCCTGTGTATATTGATCAAATAATATTTGTTTAAACAGCGGTAAGTGATTGACATTACCAAAACAGTGAAATCACTGAATCCAATGTAATCTAATAAGATGATTAGGGCAATAGACCGTGTATTATTTATAATAAAATACACATTGTATAACTGTTCTATGGGTCAGATTTTACTCAGATGATGAATACCTCAATTATTACACAGCCTTATATAAAAGTGAAGTTTTTTCTTAAGTTGAAGTTCAATATTTACCTAAAATATGGCGAAAATGACCATTAATGAATCTAAGGAAGGAAGGAAATCGAGTCCTATAACACTCTGACACAAATGTGAATCCCAACCATAAATGTGCTCATTCATTGCGGAGAAATGACCATCGACCAAATAAAGGTTCTAGAAGGTGAATGTCATATATGTCCGGCCCCTTAAGAACGACCTTCTGTATTACAAGCACCATTAAGGCTCGTATAATGGTATTATTAGGGTGTAAATAAGTAAATCATATTATTATATGTTAGGTATTAAAAAGAAATAACCCATATGTGTATATTTAGCATTATCTGTTTGAAATCATTATAATTCCATTTTGTTCATTCGATATTGCGTATGTATTTGCATGTGTTTATCTCTTGTTTTATTTGTGCGTAACAATAAACTGTATATGTTAAAATGTGTTTTATATGATTACCCTTTCTTACCTTTTCTGTGTTATACTTTTCTATTTTGTACTGTTATATACAAAAATACACAATATGGGTATATCAGAAATTCGGGGCTGTATATATCAATGACAGTCAACGACAGTTTCAAATACCACTTCCTAAAATTCTAAATCTTAGTTGATACATTCATAAGACACTTTCCACGTGCTGTCGCATATGTCAATCTTTTTAACAACGTCTTAAATAATGCGTGCGTGCGTGCGTGCGTGCGTTCGTGCGTGCGTGCGTGTGTGTGTGCAGTGCGTGCGTGTAGTACGTGCCGTCAATGCGTACATTCGTGCGTGCGTGACTATTGGCACTGTTATATCACTATAATATATCGGGTTAATTTAACCAAGCAGACACTCACAAAAATCAAAGATTTTATGTTGTGAGGCTAACTGTTAATACATTGAATATGTCAATAAAGACTGATTAGGCACTCAATATCAGACGGCATTGTCGGCCTCAGCAACGGTGGTATTTTCCATTCTTGGGAGGAAATGAATGTGGTAATTTATATCGTTGACAGTCCTCGCAAGCATTACCTAACAGTAAAATGATTTATTCTTAAGACAAAGGTCATATTGTCTGCATGTTCACTAGCGGAATCAGGGCGGGGCAGGCGGATTTTCTTTGGGGAGAGCCCCATAACCCTCATGCCAAAACTTTGAGATATTTCTTCAGCCAAAGGACATATTGTCTTCAGTTTAACACAAATGTTAATGTTACGTTTTTAAAACTGATATTGTGCCTATGTTACATACATTCGCTAGAATGCTAGTCGAGTACGTTAACATTTCATTACGACACGTTTGTAATTTCAATAATCGATCATGTAATAAACGGTTTTCATGTGGGTGTTTGAATTTTGGTGAATTTTGGTGTGGGACAATGACACTCGAGGACTTTTCAACTTTTCTGCTCACAAATTTTACGTACATCGGTTCTGACGAATGCATCAAAAGTTGTTTCATAGAGTATATTTTATTTATATTTTTTTCGTAAATGCTTACTTGTGTCAGAAGTAAAAGTTACATATACGTGGTGTTGTTTCATAAAAAATATTTTATTATCATAATTTTATCGACCAATTTAACGTGAGATACGTTAACGTGCGAAAACTATTATGGAGAGATAGACAGACGGTTAGATCAGCATTTGAAGATAAATGCAGAATGGTAAATCATTTTGCTTTCTGCTATGCTAGTTTACAGAAGACATAATAAATAAACCCATACATGTCTGCAATATATATTTGTAATATGTTTATAATGATAATATATAGGAACTCATTAATCTAAGTAGTAAGGATTTCAGACATGCTGGCACATCCTCTGTGATATAAATTGTATCGTTATTTATAATTACTTTCTTAATTACAAGGTACTGTTTGCTGTCTGGCTTTACGAGTGATATTAATGGTTTCAGCGTCAGAACATTTGTTTTGAACAAAACAACAGGAAATATATAATTCATATTTTCAGTATTTTACTTAAAGGTTATATACTCTCACCTTAGCGAACATAGATATCCCCTATCAGCTAAACACAACATCACTGTCTATTAAGTCTACCATGAGACCGTTCGTTGGGGGGGGGGAGGATTTCTGTCCAGCTCTGGTCACATGACGGGAAACACTTTTTCCGAATGCAAAGTTAATTTATTTGCCATTGAGTGACCACACAAGCAATATTTTCATAAGCAACGTTAAAGGTGAATGTCCCTTTCTGTGAGCACAAGTGTAATCATATTTGATCTGACACCGAAAATTAATTAGTTGTCCGTCTATATATTCAGTGCAGATATAAACAGTGATACTGAATAACGTCTCCGTGCAAATAAATGGTTGTTGCACCCACTTTCTGAGATATTGAAATTATACACAATGAACATGAAGCTGTTTCGTAAAAGATTGCCAAGTTGAGCGTGTATACATTCTGTGCTTTTATTGAATTATCGTTGAAATTAACGCCACGTGAAATATTGAACTGTAAAAGCTCTTTTCACTGGTTGTTCGGGCAAAGACCTGTGAAAAGGTAAGCCAAAGCAAAACTCGTCCAAAGACTCTGGTGGCGCTTTTTAATATGAACCGGTCTGATATGAGACGAAAACGAAGAAAACAGTACAATATGGTCTAATAACAGGATAGTTGACAAAGGAGTATTTGTTGTCCACTATGGATGAATGAACCGGTGCTGTATTTTTCTATATTAATGGCTAGTATAACTATAACTGAGAATGAACTCTTATCATAGTTGTTCAAGTTGTAGCGATAGAAAAAAAGAGTTCAGTCTAATAAGTCATACCTGAGATATCATTTACACTTAAGCCAGCACTAAATGCGTTTCTTTAACTGTACAGCGAAAGCGTAAGTATGTCAGAATCAGTGGAATTATAGTTTGGTAGGTTCCCTGTTTAAAACATCCAGTTGATTTTGCTATAATATATCGTCATGGTATAAACAAAACACCGAAAAGCATAAAATATCAACCGGATGTGTTATAGGTTTTTAAAATATTTTTATTGTAAATTTAAAAAACTTAGTTAGACACGAGGGACCGATTAGAAAATAAATTCACAAAAAGACGCTCCCTTATTTATCATTTAACAGCGTTGTAATAACAGTCAGTATTCAAAATGTAATATTATGTCCCCAGGGTATGGGAGTTTACTGACTTAACTTGTGTGGCATTTTTGTAATTTAAAATAAAATCCTCTTCATTTTCGTATACTTCACAGCACTTTTCACAGAAAGGTTAACAAAATGCTCTGAAACATTCATTGACATGATCACAATTAAATATTGGCGTTTCAAATATTAGTAATGATATTTTAGACGAAATATTAAAGGTCAGCGGTTTCGAAGTTCATGTTGTTGGAAAATTAATGACTGATTTTCTCTGATATATATATAGACGTTGATAATTCCTGGATTCGTATTAATAAACGTGGTCGCCTGGGAGCATGCTGTTTTCTGTATGATTGCTATGTTCCGTATATCAAAAAGATCTTTGTATTAGAAACTGACGGACCATTCTGAAACTATTTCACAGAAATAAAGATTACATCGAACATCTACCAAAAGTATTTTTTTATAAATTCGTATAAACAGTTGGCCACCTAGAAGTAGGTCTGATGTAAACATTTAATTATAGTAGAATAGTACATATTTGGCAGAAATCAACTTGAAAAAAAAATGAAATGTTGTTGTTTCTGTAACAATCTATTCAAATTGTTGAAGCCATTACGATTAAAGCGAACACGCCTGTTTTCCATGCAATTCTAATAAATAGTCATTGTTTTTAATTTATCAAATATACCATTGATTGAATCATCCTTTTGAAAATCTAAGGACCAGTTTTTAGAAGTTATTGCAGAAAATGTTTCATCGGTCGACTGTCCACCAACTACCCTTGTACAAGCCAATGCGTCTCACGTGGTTCGTCTATTAAAATTGCCACAACGGACGTGGAATGTTTTCAATATTTGTGTATGTCTTTGTAATAAATGGATAACCCATTTCATGTAGCTCTACCACTTTTGAAAATAAATCCAATTTTTAGTAATTATTTTTACCACATAAGTGAAAGTATCAAGTTGGTCGAATGCTCCACAATCAGAGCTAACCATCAGGTAAAAACAAAGTGTAAAAGAAACATGATCAAAAACATTCGTTCGGTTCCGTAAACTGAGGTATAAGATTAACATAACATAACATTTTTTGTTATGTTATGTTACAAGATTAACATTAAACCGTAGCGTTTTTAAGATTTAAAACGGTCTTCAATAAGTAACTCGCTTAATTGTTTAGAATTTAATTATCACCGTAAAACAGAAAAGATGTCGAAATTTTAGTCCCCGCCTGTTAGACACTGGTTCAATTCAAGACAATTGGGCATATTTTTGTCATTTTTTTAAACCATATAATAAGAGTTTTACGAAATATGTTCTAACTATTAGTTGGATAGTTTATAAATGTCAAAGTTTCGATCCGCCATTAATAGAATGTCATCTAGTTCACATAGGTGACCACTACAACTTTCCATTTAAATGTATTTTCTCTTCTTAAGGCATCAATTACTGGTTCCCATTACGCCTCTGTATGCTGGAAAGGCCATTTTGGCTAATTCAATTACTGAAACGTTATTTTAGTCTCGCACAAGTTTCAATTAGAAATGGATTTCACCTTTAACGTACACATACGTCAAAGTGTATTTGAATGTTAAACCGGGTTAAGAAGAAAAGACAAAATAATTAAATGGGATAACGGATGTGTTTTCATTTGGAGGAACACGAAAGAATATAGAATCACAAAACAGATATACAAATTAAGAGTAATTCAAGTGAATCTGCGAGTCAAATAAGTTTTTGCAGTTGTATTTGTTTTTAAATTTAAGTTGATTTATTTCGGAGAAAAAAGCGAAGAAAAACAACAACATACATTCTGCATATGTTATTGGTTATTTCTGGTGCATTTTTAGATTGACAGAATACTCCAGAGACAATTTTCACCTGAATACCTTACAATACGTATTGTTAGTTGTTGACATAAAAATACATGAAGAATTAGTTTTGATTTATTGTGAATTTCACCACAATGCTAGTTTGTTCAATGCTTATGGCAATGTATTAAATGTATTTTCCAATGAAGCATTCACTTTACTTGTGAATACAACCATGTTTTGTATAGCCCATAGTATACCAGAAACAATATAACAAGAAATACTGAAATTGTTTGCGGATTATTTTATAAACGTGGTGGCCCACACTTAATCCATACGTATCATCACATATAATTTCTATTTACGAAATCTATCGACCTTCTCTTGTTTGATATTTAGAAAAAAGGCTTCCACAATAATTATTACGGTTCTGCATATTCTCGACACAGAAGTTATTTTTATTATTTAGTTGTACAGCTTAATTTTGCAAATAAATAATTGCTCAACGGTATAAATTAAGCTACATGAATAGAATTTTGAACAAATATATGTCATATGTACAATAAAAAGAACAAGTGGGGCAATATATGACAAGCAAGGAAAATGACTTTGAATTTGCAATATAAAAATGCAAAAAAGGGTACATGTGAAACCGTGGTCGTTGTCATCATATAAATGATAAGACATAACGTCCATGGTTGTTGTCAGGATATAAATGATAAGACATAACGCCCATGGTTATTGTCAGGATATGAATGATAAGACATACCGTCCATGGTTATTGTCAGGATATGAATGATAAGACATAACGTCCATGGTTGTTGTCAGGATATGCGTGACGAGACATAACGTCCATGGTTGTTGTCAGGATATGAATGATAAGACATAACGTCCATGGTTGTTGTCAGGATATGCGTGACGAGACATAACGTCCATGGTTGTTGTCAGGATATGAATGATAAGACATAACGTCCATGGTTGTTGTCAGGATATGGATGATAAGACATAACGTCCATGGTTGTTGTCAGGATATGGATGATGAGACATAACGTCCATGGTTGTTGTCAGGATATAAATGATAAGACATACCGTCCATGGTTGTTGTCAGGATATGAATGATGAGACATAACGTCCATGGTTGTTGTCAGGATATGAATTATAAGACATAACGTCCATGATTGTTGTCAGGATATGAATGATGAGAAATAACGTCCATAATTGTTGTCAGGATATGAATGATGAGACATAACGCCCATGGTTGTTGTCAGGATATGAATAATAAGACATAACGTCCATGGTTGTTGTCAGGATATGAATGATGAGCCATAACGTACATGGTTGTTGTCAGGATATGCATGACGAGACATAACGTCCATGGTTGTTGTCAGGATATGAATGATAAGACATACCGTCCATGATTGTTGTCAGGAGATGAATGACGAGACATAACGTCCACGGTTGTTGTCAGGATATGCATGATAAGACATACCGTTCATGGTTGTTGTCAGGATATGAGTGACGAGACATAACGTCCATGGTTGTTGTCAGGATATGAATGAATAGACATAACGTCCATGATTTTTGCAAGGATATGAATGATGAGACATAAAGCCCATGATAGTTGTTAGACTATCACAAAGTCTATTTAAGTCATTTAGCAAGAGCAAAGCTAAAACGTTGACTAGTTTGCTCTCCTCGAAGGTGTGCCTTGTACCTTCTAAAGTTCAATAACACAAAATAAATAAGGTGTGTAAAGTTAATGAGGTTGGGCATGCATACTTCATGGACATATACAACTAAACAATAACCACAACCATGAAAGAGCATAGAGCAATATAATCAGTTTCAAGTATGTGCGCTATTTAAATGCGATAATCTCGGAAACATGAGAAATGCACTTGACACCTTATTGTTCTAAAGGAGCGATATGTACTCATAAGTCTCATCAGAAACTACAACTTCTCTGTACACATAGAGTATTCATATATTTTATTTGTTCGTTTTGCCCAAGATTACCTTGCTTCCCAGAACAATTTCTAAACTAAATTGTCGTTTGTCAAATATTCGTTCTATTTCTATGAGAAAGCTGTCATGAGTTGATGAATTGTCAAATGATGATATTGAAATCATTGTCAGGCTATAGAAAGTAAGAGTGCAAAACAAGCGAATTTGAGAAAACCATATAATATATTCTTTAGATATTTATGAGCGACGAAATAGAAGTGCATACATTTTATGATACTTTAGCAACACTTTGTTTATATCCAGTCTGTATTGTATCTATAGTGTCGAGTTAATGGGACTTGCTTTTGTTTTGGCACCTATTTTCCTTTGGTAATGCATCTTAAAACAACTATATAAGAACTAATTATAATCTATATAAGTATTGCACGATAAATATAGTTTTATAATATGAACAAATATTCTGGTTTTTAATGGGGTGTGAATCCATGCCGGTACATTCAATGACAAAGTAGAAAAATGACAACAAAACATCATGATCACAAAGACCCTTACACAAATAGAATGATAACTTTACCTTTAAACCTTTTGTTGAATCGCGTTACTAACACTATTTAAAATCTTGGACTTCAAAGACAATGTTTGAGCAAATATTGATATTAAAAATTCAACTGGTAAAATATGGAAATGTCTCGGGTATTATTTCAAGCCAAACTAGATTCGAAAATGAATCTTATGATACAACCTGAAGGAAGAGCCTCATAGGTCGGAGGGTAACTTACATTAAGTTGTCTATAGAGTTTGAATCTACTCGCGACACAATGTCTGCCCTAGGGATGCCAGTGCACGTAATAAGGCCCAATAAAATGAGAAGTTTAAGGGGTAAAATAGAATGAGATGCCAATTTTGATAGATAGGAATATTTATACCTTGTCTCTTTGGTAATAAACTGACATTCATAATTTCTCATTTTTTGTCAATGCAGATAATTTTGTAAATATAATCAATTTTATGGGTATAAAATCAGGAATACCTTTGGCAATATTCCCATTGCCTCTTCAAAATTTTAAAGATGCACTTTAAAGTAATAAGTCCATTTTTTTGTTTTATTACAGTTTCTTTGATCGTTTGACTGAAATGAGGAAAAGAAATAAATTATTAGTCGGCGCCCAGAAGGGCGCCGACTATATTTGATATTACTTTAGAAATATTCCAACTTATGGACTAGTTCATGAATTGCAAAACAATGCTTTCAATAGTTTCCACGTTGCATGATAAAATATGAAGTTTAGTATGTTTTATAAAATTTTACACTTTAATTGATAATGAAACCTTAAATTATAATAGCCCTGCTTATCACTTTGAAAATTTTGATTTTAAATACCAACTCAATCATAATAACTCGGTCATCTCCGAGATAGATACAGTCCGAGGTGTTCCGATTGATATCAACTTCCGCCCAAATAGATGAAGGTTACACGGTACTATTACAATATTCTTTATGTTTGTAAACCTCCTACGCAGTTATCTCCCTTGGTGACGGCAAAAATGCCGAGTTTGGAAAAATTAACCTTGAGCTAATTGTTTGTTTTGAAAATGTCATTCGAAAGAATGAACTCCAGATAATTCCCTCGTGATGTATAGTAATTTTATCCCCGTTCTATATACTCATATGAGTGAAATATGTTACAAAAATGTATACAAAATATGAAGCAAGGAATTCACATACCGGTACAAATAAAAGGTGAATTTCATGCTATTGAAATCTATGTATTAGACCATTGACTTCCGAAGAAACGTATGTATATGTTTGTTATAGTTAAGTTTTAACCGGAGGATTAGCTTGGGAAAAAAAACAGAATATCTATAATTCCGGCTATCTGCATGCACGTTTTTCTTCTAATTTCATTGCGCCGACTTGATGCTACGCGATATGTCCGAATGGATAAGAGTATGTTCGAACTAATGAGAAACAAAGACTCCATTATAGGTGTCACTAATGACTTAGGGTGACATTAAATCAATGAGCTGATTGTTCAGAACGTTGCAAACGCCATTAACCTTAACAACTTTGGATATTTTATGAAAACAATGTTTATTTTAATTTTTGAGTACTAATGGAGGTATCTGATGTGATCGAGCATGAACGATAGTGTAACAGTTCACCCTCGGGGTCACGATCAGACCAAGGTAAATAAAGAGACATTTTTTGTTTTAAGAATTGTTGTTGTTGTTGTTGTTGTTGTTTTTGTTGTAAGAATACGTTCTATATATTTGACAACTACTATTACGACTTCTACTACTTCTGCTGCTGTTGCCATAGCCGCCTCAACCGCCGCCGCTGCCGCCGCTGCCGCCGCCCCCACCACCATCTGCCGCTTCTACTGATTCTCATCCCTATACTGCTACTATTATCATTGTTGGTGTTGTTGTTGTTCATTCATTCAATGTTATTAAAAGTAGTATAATTATTTTATTTCTACCATTTTTTATTATTATTATATTTTATTATCAATATGTATATCTCAAGTTAAAATATAGGATCTTATTTTCCCAGACCTGTTAAGCGTATGATATGGAAATAAAAGGTTCCTACCGACTCGACCGCCCAAATCCGTTCAAATGCACATCTAGAAGCACTGTCTTCCTTGTTAGTGCGACTTAATGACATATTTAGGACTTGGTAATATATCTGCCGCTGTATATTCAGCATGATTGGCATAACTCATTTGAACATTCTTTTACATTCGGTAAAAGAGCAGCGTTCATACTAGACACAGTAATGTCTAGAGATTTGCATATCCTTTGTTAGGCTTAGTACGAGCCGTGATTTTAATGAATTATCTTAGACGTTGTGTGTCAATGAGATGAAAGTAGCACTGAATAATCGTATAAACAATTTAAGGAGATAAAAAACAACAACGTAAAATCGTAACTTTTTTGAACGCTTATTTGGTATGAACCAATTTGATAGAGTACATAAGGTTCGTAAAATCAATGCTTCATGTAAACAAGAAATAAAAAAATATTGATTGATAGTCTATGCTGTATGTGTTTCGATTGACAAAAGTCGATTAAAATGCATTTAATAGTATTAATAATAATAATAATAATAATAATAATTATACTACTACTACTACTACTACTACTACTACTACTACTACTACTACTACTACTACTACTACTACTACTACTACTACTACTACTACTACTACTACTACTACTACTTCTACAACTACTACTACTACTACTACTATTACTACTACTACTACTACTACTACTACTACTCCTACTACTACTCCTACTACTACTACTACTACTACTACTACTACTACTACTACTACTACTAATAATAATAATAATAATAATAATTATAATAATTATAATGATAATAAAAATAATGATATTGATTAAAATAATAATAATAATAATAATAATAATAATAATAATAATAATAATAATAATAATAATAATAATAATAATAATAATAACAATAATAATAATAACAATAATAATAATAATAATAATAATGATAATAATAATAATAGAAATAATAATTAAATGATGTTTTGTAATGACATTTGGAGGAAATCAAAGCAAAACAGTGATTTCAAAAGCGCTTTTTTCGTGCAAAATCGGAATAAACGAAAATATGAAAAGTAGTTAATCAACAAAAATGCCTTAACTTGTAGCTTGTCCTAATTAAAATAAAAATTATCATTAAGTAGAAAAACATTTCATGATTAAATTTGAAGAAATTTTGATTTTTCAATTTTACCATTCCAAAGAGAGGCCAGATATAAAATCAAAATAGATTATTAATTAATTTCTTTTATATTAAGTGACTAATTCCTAAACTGCAGTTGCCATTTAACGTAAGATCTGCTTAAACTCACTTTAGGCTAGGTTGATGCCATTTAAAAGCAAAACATTGTGTTTTCACCAAAAATCTTTGTTTTACAAAACTTGAAACTGAAGTGTGAGTAATCCTACGTTTATTGAAACAACAATGTTCGAAATGTTATAACCCTATCAATGCAATTTAAATCAAATTACTCATTTATTCAACAAAATGATTTTCTGAAATATATTTTTTACAATAATCTTGGTAATTAATAGAGAGTTTGAGTTTTCTTAAAAAAAGACAAGGCCTATGCTCGATTAAAAAAAAACTGTCTTTAAAGTGGTAAAAGTTTCAATGCATTAGCACAATTTAGAAGTGTATTATTTTTATTAAAGAATGCAACTTGATGTTTCAATTTGCTTTTTACGAGCAGTATGTGTTTGTCAAGTGTTGCCTGCAAGGGTCGAAAATTTATTTACCTCTTATAAAATCCACGGCCTGTTCGAGTCCGTAGATATCCCTGTCACAATCATCCTTGGCCAGCATGCCCAACTTTATATTTGGCAACACCTCCGGGCTTGAATTGATGTAGTCGAGCGTGAACAACATAGTCTCCAGCGCCTGGATCCCTCCCTGGGACATTATGGGACCACAAGTCAGCTCCTCGCTTCTCTCGTGCACCATGTGTAGGGCACCAAGTGTTATGTCCCCTTCTACTGTTGCAGCAAGGTCCCTTCGGGGCCAAGTATAGTTGCCATGGCGACCGACGAAATGGTGATTCGATTTTTCGCGGGTGAATGAACATGACAAAAACCGAACACAAACTAAGAATAAAAGGTACAATACGTTGACACGGTATAAACCCATTGGCACTTCCAACGAAGACGTGTCTTAAGTATTCTTATATAGTTATTCCCAGTATAATAGTGAATCAGGTATAACCATCGCTCACAATTATGTAAAGATTCATTGATCTCCTGTAAAATATGTTTACTATCAGTAAATACAAATTTACCCACTATTATTTTTATGTACTAGTATGCGTATTATCTTATATTTCTCTAAATTTCTGTGATTGATTCTCGACAATTATTTATCTGTGTTAATTATTTTTGATGAGAAATGTCGCTTTTTTCATTAATATTCGCGAGAGCAAATTTCAATTGCATTCACACAAAAACTAAATTTCAATAACTCCGTCTAAAATTGCTTCATTATTTTCCGTCTAAATGTCGTTTCGACTATTTCGTATTCATTCCCAGCGACAAGTTTAGCCTGAAACTACTTTTCTGCAGCGCCACTGTGCTCAGCGAACTACATAATAAGAAATGAGGAAAATTGTTCGGTCGTGCTTTATTCATAAATGGCTCTCGGTATTGAAACAGCGTTACTCGACATCTCCGAAGCACTTCCTAATGAGTTTCCGCGATCTATTTAGCCGATAGAGCTGGAGTTCATGACAAACAATGTTTAACCATCAGACGCAACTGCACCAAGATTCCTATACATCCAGGATGTGACAAATTAAACATACATTTGGTTATTAATAAATGTTTGCAACATCTTCAATAACGGCGAATAATGCTCTTTTTCTAAATGGAATAGGCGGGATGAAGAGAGGCTACTTCTTACTTTTCCTCTTTTATTGACATATTTATGTGTTTAAGTTGTATTGGACAGAATAAACACTATACAATATGACAACCACATACTCCCATACTCCTTTAGACGATAATTATACAATAGTTCAGTACATCTTTCAGCTTAGTTAAACTTGTTGTTGTTGTGTTTTTCCAATTCTTAGTCAGCAACGTTTATGATTCAAAGTTTGTATCAGCTAAGAGTACACACTTAACAATGAACACCGATAGCCTTAATTCTTTCTCCCAGAAACGGTGTTCAATTTATAAGATTAAAAACTAAATAGGAAATAACGCCTTATCTCATTAATAAGATCAAATGTACTTTGAATTGTGGTAAAATGCAGTTCATCAAACTCAGCTTAGATGGAAGAAAAGCAAACGCAACGCCTCTGCGCTTAGGTATGATTTAATATATGAGATTAACTGTCAGTCAATGGAAAGCTATTTCTTGTCTCCAAATTGCGTCTTTAAAAGATGTGACCTTTAAAGTAACAAAGAGATACGAAGCTAACGGCATCTAAAATGACAACATAGGTATGTATATTTATGACACAAACACTGTTTAGAATAATAATTTCTAAGTTAGGATGATACATTTATTTATAACAAGATATTTGATACACAAAATTTCGTCTCAGTATTTTAATACAGTGAAATAAAATGAAAAAAAAAGGAAAACGAACTATACTAAACGCCTGTAATGCGGCTGGAAAGGACATTTGAATTTCAATTTACGTTTTATCATAAAAATGCTTGCATGTTAATGGTAAATCGTCATCGGAAGTTTAACTAGGATGAGAAGCATTTATGAATATCGAATGATGGGTGGTTTAACGACTGAGTTAACAAACCTTTATTTGAAAGTGTACATTTTTTTGTAACTGTTGTGGCGTCCAATTAAAACATTCATTAAATGACCCAATAAAACAGGAAAACGTTGTCGATCTGTTAGAAGGGATCCTTTATTTCGATTTATGAACTATACGAAAAACATAATCTAGAGCACGACACCAAAGGATACATATAAGACAACTGTAATGTTGTGACAGCATTTCTGTTTCACTCAGTTTTTCTTCGCCAAAACAAGTGTGAAGTGTTGGTTTCCGAAATGTAGATAACAAGATTTGAAGATTGTGTCCATCATTTCCTATTCATTTCTAAATTGATGGCACTGGAAGCTAGCACTGTTAGGTCTCACGTTTCCCTGGTAATGAGATATATTTTGCATGAAACGTTTACAGATGAATGGCCGGTCTGATTTACTGCCAAGAAGTATAAAGTAAGACATGTTTTACTTAGCCAAAAAACAACAACAGAGTTTTCGTTCGAAGTAACTTGATTAAACGGTAAAAAATAGTAATGCCATTTAAAAAAAATAAAAGTCAAATTTTGATTGAACAATAAGGGAGTTGATTTGTTTGGTTATACACATAAAATACCTTTGTGAATAAAGACGGTGACAGTTATTAATGTGGAAGAATTTAACATGATGCAAAACGAACTTGTTAAGAAATATAGACGTTATTGAAGTTGAATGTGTATTGATTATAAATGTCTCTGTGTAGTTTATTAGAAATAGTCAACACACATGTTTAGTGTGCGGCCATATACACACACGTATTTAACGATTTCAAAGAAGCCGTTTAGACCTTGCAAACATTCCTCAATGGCGCGAATGTTAAATTGCGTTTGTGAAACTAGATTATAACTTCAAAATTGCCTGACGTGAATACTTTAAGCTCATAGAAGAAAGGTTGCATCAAACATATAGCGGCTTGTGTTGTGTGAATCTGTCTATACATCAATCTGTTGAAATGACTACATTATTATCTCCAGGAGAGGATACCAGACATATTGAGGTTGTCTATGAGTCTTACACATGGTCTGGGTCTGGTCTGGATTGACAGTTTCAATATGCTTCTATTCATTCATTAATACTTTGCAAAGCATTAAACAGCAATTCAAAAATGTAAAAACAAACACTATTTCTGTTCATCTAGGTGAATGCTATATTGTAAACGGACACAAGACCTATGTGTTCAGTCAGTTGTGTCCCATTGGATTGTCATACACATTTTGATCCTATATCTGTTATCGTTTTCAGGTACTGCTAGTGTTAAAAATCTAAAGGTGATGAAACAGGGATGTCTATTCAAACAGAATCGGAAAGAAATTGAAGTCATCACTCTCTTTCTAGCTCAAAACTGGCGAAAACACATATTTGAACATCATACCCGCTCTTAAACACGAAACTTAAAAGTTAATAGATTTAGACATTTCTTTTAAAAGTATTGCATTTTTCATTAATGCCATTTCTTCTTCGACACATGAATATTTGTTTAATTTATAATTATGTTAAGTAATAAAACCAAATAAGCTAATTCCGGTCTAATGTATTTACATATTGGTATGTGTTAAGGGTTTACGCTGTAAAGGTCATTTCTATCATATTTACACCTCAAAACTTTATTCCTTAAATGAACAGCGTTTCAGCAATTATGCTTATCATCCGATTAACGCAACATCTACGGATATGTTCGGATCGCGAAGCATCTTGACGATTGTTTATTTTGTTATTGTTCGTATTGTGAAAGCAGGCACTGAAAAACATAAATCAGCATGTTAGAAAGTGTATATTTATGATATGTTAAATGTATTATTGGCATCAGTGTTTCAATTTTACGCTTTAATGTGATTTGAAGTGATTGATTTTCCCGCGTTTTTGAGACGTCATTTGATAAACTGTTTCAGGTTACGATCGGGTCGTTCTAATTACCAAATGGGTGAGAAATAATTACTTTAAGGTTTTCTTCAATGAAATGAAGTATTTTTGTAACAATTTTTGAATGAAATAATGAACCGTTGGTGTACATATAAGTAATGAATTGCGGGATTGGTGTCACTATCGGGGATATGAACGCAATTGTGCTGATTTAAGTACGCGTGGGGTCACTTTAACCAGCCAAACTGTGTTCATACCCTGATCATGACATCAATCCCGCAATTAATTCCTTAATAACTTAACATTATTATATTTTTGATAATTCTTATTATTCGTTGCGGCATGCTTTTTCTCGAGAATGTTACAAGTTCAATTCAATATTTAAGTAAAAAAATAAGTACAAATTTTGGGTCTCGTGAACGATAAAACATTATTTCTGTCTTAACAAGTTTTATCCTCAGATATGACAGCTTTATTTAGGGAGATTAAAAGCTTACGGAAATTGAGAATCAAAGGCGCGTTTTAAGACAATTGAGTGTGTGAGTTCAATAAAGTATCTATTTGTAAAGCTGAATTGATATTGGCGTGTAACTAATTCTAATACTAAATGTGCTTACGTGACACTAGTGGAATAAGGGGCTAAAATTGTCCAGGGAAACATTTTTCATATCAACATCTGAGAGGAAAATAAAAAGCATACAACAAAAAGGCACCATTCCATAAAAAAAAACAAGATTGTCTTGTTGAATGACCCCAAACACTCAAACTGCATTAGATATTTTCGGGTGAATTTTGTGTTATCGCCCTTTGACTTTGTACATAAAGTGCATATTATTATTCTTGCCTTGATGTTATCACCAGACGGTGATGATCGCACGGATTTCTGTCTAATTGGTACTGTAGCTCGACAGTAGGAGTAGACGTACATGGCACAAAAAGATTTCCAATTGCCTTCAAGATGGCTGAATTGGCACCACAAAGATTGTCGAAATCTTCGAAACTGCTGGAGGGATCCTTTTTAAACTTAAGAAGGATGACAAACAAGTCTAGTAACACATGAGTATGGGATTTCTTTCCTCGGGAAATTTGGAGCCCTTTCAAGTTTCTACACAGAGTGTACTTTGCGTAATATTTATAATATGATTCCATTGATGTATTTCTATAGAGGCTCACTTCTTAAACATCATCAGTAGATGTGAGTTCTACTTGACCTAGCGGGCAACATCAAAGAAAGATGAAGCAAAGATGCGTTAAGGGTTATGTTCAAAACCAAGTGAAGCATACAATTTTAAGAAAAAGTACTTAACGGGTCGTTTATCTTTATTGCATTTATGTTCATTATTATTATAAGTATTATAAGTAGAAGTATAATTAAAAAAGTTACCATTTGATACTCAATTAATGAACTCGTTACTACTAACTATCACATTGTTTGATGTTGAAATGATATCATTCGTTCTTCCATACCTTAAAAGGTATGTACAAGCTGGTGTTTTAGCCACTAGGAGCCGATTAGCCTGTACACAGTGGTTAAATACACGCGGGTTAAAAGCTTGAACCATTCGGAAATAAATCGAGAAGTAATTTCAATTTATCAGTTAAACTACAGTTCTGACTTTACTCTTGGGAATCTGAATTATTTATGTAATATTACATTTGCACTGGCAAACAGTTTAACTTGGTAATACAAAATACTCGTTGGAACACTACAATAACGCAAACTGTCCCGGCAATCATCCGAGGTTGTTTTTGATAGAAAATAGCAGACTATTACCAAATGAGCATGGACATGACAGTATTAGTATGACATTTGGCAGTGTTCAATCCTTCCGGGATTTATGTTTATTACCACATATAATGAATAACGAGATGTATTTTGTCAATGCTCCTTAATCACATCATTTCCCAAACTGTGCTGTATACCAACCTAAGACACAATTGTTTTAATATTCTTTAGATAAGTTGTTCGATAATTGGTAATCACACTAGTATATACTACAATTATATTAATCATCCCCTGTAGCTGATGTTTTCTTCGAGCGTACTAGTGCAAGATAAAGATTAATGCCTGCCATGCTGTTATGGATATTGTCCCGGGCTGCAGACCTACACTATCTAGGTTTTATCCTGGGTCATGTGAAATATTTTTTTTCATTTTTTATTGCATTTATAAAGAATAGTTTCATGTCTTAAAGTATAACCTTGGTGTGTTTTTATATTCTTTTAGACGTTTCGATTTTGTTTTTAAACTGTACTCTTAAATGTCCCAAATAAATATAGATGTACACTTGAAACTTGTATGGCGATAACGTATGTAATGTTTACCTTAAAAACATGAGGGACACCTTTGTCCGTGAACCGTCAAGTGGTGAAAAGAAACGCGCCGTATCGCTTGTTAGCTTCTTAATTACCGATCTTGATATCTTACTTCTCAATGTAAGTAAAGGTGTTTCAATACAACGTATAGTCATCGACTCGATACAAAGAATGGCATTAAGGGCCAAAATTAATAGGTAATATTGTATGTCTAAGTGAACTATTTAAGCAAGCGTGATAATAAATGGGCTTTTTACAATGAAAACATGCTGGCGTATTGAGCCTCGAGCAAATTTTACGAAGGAAGTTTTAGTTAAATAAATATTTATTCACCGAACTGATATAGAATTTAAATAACTTCAGGAGTCAGAATGTGCAAAAATGTTTTGTGCATCTGTGATCAATGCTTTAAATTTCAGAATGTTATAAAAGCTATAGCTATTTTTGTAACCAGGAATTCAGTTTAACATAAGTTAAAGTATTTTTTTTAACATATTGCCAAGAACCCACAAAGCAATGTCGATTAAATAGTCTGAAGCCGAGTATAGTAGTCATGGCCACGAAATAAAAAAATAAGAAATCAACCATGTCGCCTATATGCAAGCGTAGTTTTGCGTTTGGTGCAAAAGTATTTTTAACAAACCTCTGACTAAGTATCACCTTGTTCACTCTAAAATAAACATGTTACAAAGGTTATGTAAAACATTATTCCTTCCAACTTTGTATTGAGAAAGATCCTTAAATAACTTTTTACTCAAGACAGCATGTGTCTATTAAATCAAACATACATCCTCATCCCAGTGCAACAATTCAGTAACTGCACGTAGTAATAGAAGCAAATATTGAGTATTCGCAATGGTTGACGACATATTCCCGCCTTGGTCTCAATCTTAAATACTATATAATTACAATAATGCTTTACATAACATTTACTTTGAAATAATATTTTTTTTATTTTATATAAAAGGCACATTTTGATCAATGACGCCCGATCGTCGGACGCAGCTCATTTTAATAAGCAATTAATTACTGACCGAGCCTTAATTATAGCATGAAACAGTTTATCATAGTGCTATATATTTCTTAAATTATAAACAGGACGGGTATTTTGGAGAAGCACATAGAAAAGCGCTTGACTTTCTTGGAAGTCTTGGAGATCTATTGTATAACACTGCAGACTTTCTTCGAAAGAGAATTTACATTTTCAACGATGAGATATGATTTTTTTCTAAATATAAGCAATTTGAGTATCAATTATGATACATTTGTATTGCTAAAAATGGTTTCGTGGTAACAGCCGTTTTTGTTGTATGTACATTTAAAGTGTTGAATTGCGTAGTACGTCACTATGAGCTAGTCCATATATATACAAAAAGCTACAGAAAATCATGTCGTTGTCATTTCACAAAAAGAGAATATTTTTTAAAGAGAAGATAAGATATTGTTCTAGCTATACAACAATTGACTTATAATAAATGAATCATATTGAACACAGACCTATGCCTGTATAAGTTGAACATATATATTAGATGTTTGGATATAGGTGTAATGCATTACATCAAGAGACACGTGTCTCTCATAAATATATGATTGTCCTTCAATATTGTGCCTTCATACAGGATCTTTGTTAACGCATGTTCATATAATATATATTGTGGTATAACCTTCAATACAGCGATTAAGTAACAAATGATACGAAAAAAACGCTCGTTAATATTTTCAAAATATTTACAATGCTGTGCGAGTTAAGTGTAATTCTTGAGACAAACATTGGTCTACAAAATGAGCAAAAAAAGATAGCCTACGGGATTTTGGACACAGCTGAAATAATTGATATTGCGTAACTTAAAACAGTCACAAGAGTCGTATTTTCGAATACCATGATCTTGTGCATTTCCCTGTTTTGGCGGATGTTACTGCTATGCTCTTCTTCCAAATTTCAGACGATATCAATGCATTTAGAAGCAGAATGGGGTTTGTAAATGTAGTTATATATTTGAAGCATAGATGGTCGACAGAGTCGCATGTTTGTATGGATCATGAGACGTCTTTACTTCTACTGACTTAAATATTTCTTCATTATATATTATTGTATATTCAACGTTGAATGGCATTGACATCATCCACACTTAAATATTAATGTCTGCATATCAACGCATATTATTTGGATAATCAAAAAGCAATATTTCGTTTGTTCACGTTGGTGAATTTAACACCCTTTCTTGAGAGTCAATATTTAAGAGCAAATTGAGCACGCACATGTACACGATCACACACACACACGCGCGCGAAAAAGAGAACGTTTTATCCGAGTATTTACTTACTTTGTGAGTGTAAAATAAAACATATTTATGGTATAATATGTAACGAATACCGATTTAATTCGATATCATTCAGCAAAATAGTGCAACAAAATTCATCACTCGTTCAATATATCGACCTTAAACAAACAAGCAACATGTTAAAACGAGAGTTATGCTTCCACAAAAAAACAATACAATGACCTTGTCTCGCTGCTCCGTATGTAAAACATAAATGGATATAAAAAGGACTTTCAAATAAAAAAAAACAGTCTGCTACATTAACATGTAGTCAGTATCACAATTTTGTCGACGTGTTTCCATTGTTGTAAGTTTCATCTTGTTCAAACGCTGTGTTCGATACACCACTTAGCTTTATATCATTTGGGGACGCATTTGGGCTCTTCTCCTGATCTGAAATAAACCATAAATGAGAGACTGTAGATTTAAACAGCAATCATATGGTTACTACCTGGACGACCCCTGCTGTCAAATGTTTGGCTATGAACAAGGATAACAAAATAACTAACTAAACTTGCAACACACGCGATCATACAAGAGCAAATTGTATTTAAAACATCATTATAAACATACTGCGGTAAATGCATTGGAACAGTCAGTGAAAGGAAAAGGGTCATTGGAGATGAATCCGGTTTACGAGATACCAATCTCGCATTTGTTTTTTCGAATCAAAAAAGGTTTGTCTATAAAATAACATTCTCTACGCCAAAACATATATCTTTATAAACGATATGAAATAAGCTATTTCCTGAATAAGGACTCATCATATAATTGATGACCCATATTTAAATTATTCGTTCATTTGATATGAAACCAAAGACTTAACGAAACCTTATAGTAGAAACTTCAAAGCAGAACACTGTTTCACTGACCGGACGCTGCCGGACGCTACGGTATGAACCAATATTGAGGTAAGACAGCTAAACTGGCATTTAAAGGATTTTAAGGCAGTGGGTATAATCCTTCCTTAATAAAGTATTAATAACTCTGAAATTGGTTGCATTAAAAAAAATCTCAACCCTATATATTCCGATCTACATCAACATACCATATTCATTTTGACTTCCTGTTTCACTTTCAGACAATGAATAGTTGTCCTGCTCATTCAACGATGTTTTGGAAGAGAGAAAAGCACTGTCCATTCGCGCAAAAGTTCCCGCCAAATCTTCTGATTTCACTGGAGGCCATGCGCTTGCCATTTGAAGATCTTCCTCAACAGTTTCGTACCTATATTATTGTTACAAGAATATTTTTAAATATGTATAAATATGAGGTAATTTTTATATCAGAAACCCGCAGTTGAATATTACTTTGATTCATCGACACCTTTTTAATCATTATGATAGTTTGCTCCAGCGTCCCATAAACATGCCACCATTTAATTTCAATAGTATTCTGAAATAAATGTACGCATTATACATACGATTGTGTTTTAAACGTTTCTGCTATATGGCAAAGCACAAAATATACACGGCATTGCTTTGTTGAAACCCAAAAATATATGCGCCCTGTACACACAAGCATCTCTACATCTATTCTGACCATTGCTTATATCCGTCAAAGTAGTCAGACGTTTGTTTATGGCCCTGACATTCTTTTCTTGTATGAAATCGGACCTGAATGCACTTTTTGGAGACCATTACATTTAAAAATATACTACTAATTCGAATGATAATAAGATTAGCAAAAATTCATTGTTTGTTCAGAAGTAACACCACTCCCATTGTTATGGGTTTGGTAATTGCCATATGGCTGGGAAATGCCTTTCTTAGTTTCAATCCGCATAGCAAATGCATTCTTCTGATATACTAACATCATAAGCGCTACTAAAACCATTTATTGTCAATTTTTGTCAGTACCTCATTCACAGCAACAATATACTTGCAAATGGTGTTTTCTCGTTCAATACAGTGAACATCTGTTATACTAAATTGATCAGCCTTAATTTCTTACTATTTTTTCATCATTTGTCAATGTCAGACACATAGACATGTTTGGTTAAATTGCATTGACAAAAAAATAATTCTTAATACAATGACTAACGTTCTTTCTTCTTTACACAATCCAAACATTGCTCCGTGTATATAAGATAAACTACATAAAAATGAATTAACGTTTTCGTTTATCCACCAATTTTTACAACATATTCCTGTTCTGTAGATGAAGGCCTGACAAATGGTTCCAATAACGAAGTTTACATCTGATATCAGTTTAAAAAGAACGTTATGAAGAACCCACGTACACAAGTATATATTTATAAACTGAAGAGTTTGCACTTAAATAGATAATAGTTCTAGAAGAGGTTTGAGTCAAATTGTATAAAACCAGTTACGTTTATGGTTTTGTCCAATCAAACGATATCAAAATGTTGATTGGTCAATATTTATCAAATGACCCCTACTTACCAACTAAATCGATTTAGAGAGTCAACTAGCCAAAAACTAACCTCTGGACAACTTATCAATGTTGATACAATTCGCTGACTGATTTTCTTAGACATTTTCAAATGACATAATTGTTTATGTTTTAAACCAAAACAACATATGTGTCCATACTTAAGCTTAGATCCTGGAATACATTTGTCGAGTTTGCTTTGTAGAGTGACTGACACATAATGGCTATCGAGGATGTATTCCTGCAAATATAATGGTTAATGCATGACAACTCTCATATCAATATATAACTTGTTGTAGCACTGTACCCCAGTACATTGAAGACTATCTCTGACAAAGATCATAAATAACATAACTTTACTCACAAGTTCTGCATCATTACATTATTTCAAGACTCGTAGAGAATAACCATGCATTTGATTTCAGTCGTTCCAAAAATTATTATAAAAAATAAATGTTTTATTCGAATATACGGTTAACACCTTCGAAATGACGGTATTAGTTCATAACTTTACCTCGAGTAGCATGCATAATAAGAGATTGATTCCTGCAACACCCAAAAACAGTAGCCTGTATGGAATACTTGATGGCAACATCAACTAAAAAGAAAACAACAAAAAGTGAAACAGTAAGATCAGTTAGTAAAATCAATTGGAACTTCTTACAATTTACAGACAAGATCATGTTCATGTAATATGTATTTGTAATACAAGGAACAAAGTCAAGATATAAAGTTGAAAATATCTGCAATACAGCAGTAAGTACTATAGGGACAAATCCGGTAAAATATAGTGTATAAAACATACTTTTCTGCTGTTATATATTGCTGAACGAGTCAAACGCAAAACAGACGAACTCTTAGTTCTATAAAAACTGCAACCTGCTTTTAGTTTAAAGATATCATTCAAAAGTAACCAGTATGATCATAGTGCACAGGGCCAGCGAGCGTCTTATGCCACCCCTGCTATGGCCACCCCCCTCCCCTTTCATTTAAGAATGTTTTTACCAAAAATGCAAACATATTCCAAGCTTATGAATAATCATGGGGCGAACTGTTACTAGTACTAAACCACCATAATTACATTTGTATATACTATATAATTCTATAATCTTTGAAAAGTGTAATGACTTGCCCCTGTAATTCCCTATATATGCCGAGATGTCCATGTTCAAGAGGCCATTATTTTGTCAAACTTGGTGTTAGTGGAATGGCATGTTTTATGCATTTCGCAAAACGTAGGTAAAAGTGTACATTGTCTTAAAGACTGATAGCACCTCTCCAAAGATAGCCCAACATTGTTGAGTTTTGTTGAGATATTACAAAGTTAAGGCTTTGTTGGTAAAAACAAACAGGGAAGGGGTAGACTATACCAATAACGACATAACAGCGCACCCTGCCCACTTTGCCAAAGCGTACAGATATATAATTATAGTTGTTTGTATGACTGAAAAGTACCTCAAAGAATTCAGCGACCGGGTCTGTTGGATAAATGTTGATCCACGCAGTTATTCCAATGCAGATAAATAAGTTGACCAAGAAGAAATCTAAAACAAACCACTGTGTGTATGAAGTCATGAATATGTTTTACGTATTTATAATCAATTTCATGATACATAAAGTTTACGGTGTAACATTTATATCTCAATTTGTAAAAGGAAGAACTAGAAAACTTAACGTATTATCATTATCACGGTTATTTTTAGTAATAGATAGGATTCCATTTATCAAACGTTTTAACAGTTTTCAGAAAATGAACCTGAGTAATAATAAACTTGTATGACTCCACGACATTTTAAAAAAACAAAAAAACAATAATAAACTATAATAACATTTCAGTACAGAAATACTCACAGTTGGTGAACATGGATTTCCTGTACGGTTTGCCCTTGGAGAAGACAATGGCCAGTATGATATATTGATAGGAGGAGCTGATGTATACGGCGGTATTCTCGTAACTCATGTAGTCATAATCCTCCTCCGGGTCGTCCACATACTCAATATACCTGGAAAACGGTGGTAACATTTTGAGAGAGTACAGCGAAACTTTAGAATTTGGAAGGTGTGCGAAACATGGCTTTAGCGTGGTTATGAATATTTAAATCGTCAAAAGATCCGCTATTTCCTGACATGTTAAACCACGTGTGTTAAGCTCAATAATTCAGAAAAAAAACATCAGATCGCCTAATCTAATGATTTTCTGACAGACTGATGTAGACTTCCTTTTTTATCAATTCTAAGCAATACAACAAACATTAATAATTTTCTGAACTGCCTTTAATGTTTTAATGTACATGACTACAGGAACGATATATTCATACCAGGGCTCTCGCTTAATGATGAAGTAGAAGAAGACCTGTACTGCTATAATAATTGCCATCTGGAGGGTGAGAGACAGGACAGGAGCCAGGCTGGTCAGCCTTACAAGCGGCGGGACCTTGTGGAGACGGTGGTAGGCATGCGTGCGTCCGACTGTAAGAAAATAATTGTATATATGCAGTTTAAATAAAACTGGTTATTCAGCTACATTGTGTGAAGAGCTGTTAACAATTGAAGTAGATTTAAATCATGCTCTAAACAATGTATCAGGCAGGGATAACCCCCACGACATCTTGATTAAGTTCTGGATATCTCTAACTCTATTGGTTTATTGTGACATTCTCCGTGATAAAGGGAACATGTAATATGTTACAGAGTTAGTAGGTGACCCGATATGGGATATACGGGACAAAGGAAACCATATCGGGTGAAGGCGAAGCTCGAACCGGAATATGGTTTCCTGCGCCCCGTATGTCACGTATATGTCATGTTGACAACCTGTTCACATGTTTAAATGTTTCATTTATTCATCGGAATAGCAAAAAAAACGCAATTTCGGTACAATGTAAATTTGGTGACCCAATATGGAAAAATGTGGTGTCACCGCGTGACCAGTCCTGGACCAATGTCATTGCGTCATTTATGTTGGAGGCGTGATATAGACAAATAACTTAAAAAGCTGATCGCCAACTAAATGTTTCAATTCAATGTATTCTTATTAAAACATACAACAGTACAATCACGTATTTAGTTTTCCAAGCGAGGTAATAAAGCCTAAACAATACGTACATGTAATACTTAGAGTCGTCAACAGGAACAAGTCGATATACAGGAACTCGTAGTCAGTAAGGTTCACTCCCACCTACAATGATGTACGAAATCTCAAACACAAACAAATTTATGCAAAATGTACGAAGTACTTGGAGGTCAATAATAATATCTTAGCAAAGTATTGTTATATTAAAGAAATTATATTTTAGGCTGGACATATCAGTATGTTTTGTTTCAGATATTATTGTTCATGTTGTATGGTTTGGTAGATATTTTGTTATAGAGAAATAACATGTATTTTTTTAAACGGGTTTGCCATTATAATGTGTAGATATAGGGTTATTTAACTTACCACATTTAAATAAATGTTTACTTGACATTTTCCAGAAAATGCCGAGACGTCATTTTTCTGAAGGGAGTATTTGACCCGTTGTGATTTGGCCGTTTGAGATTGGGACGTTTTATTTATCATTTTATTATAGGGAGGCGTTTTCGCTGTCACGCGCGATTGTGAAGAAAAAATGTCAACGTCAAAGAAGCTAGAAAGGAGGACATCTCTGCTAACTAATTCTATGAAATGATACAATTAATTTATACTTGGTCAATTATTCATTACAGGTTTGTGTTATTGGTTTTCTTGTTCCAATGTGTCATGGATTTTTCATCATTCGTACTCTTTCTGCTTCAAACAATTTCTTCTGTGAATCTTTACGGACTGACATTTACCATTTTATTCTCTGCACTTTATGTAACATTGCATTTTGTTATCACAGCCTAACAGTCTGCAGTATTAGAAGTGGAAGCTGAGTAGAGAGAGGTTTTGGGTTACATTTACCCATGTAAGTAAGGAGAGATTATTTTAGTCTTGTTTTATTCAAACACTTGATTATACTATGTTTCTAGGATATAATTGTGTATAATGTTTTAGATATGTATTGACTGTTTTAATACAAATGAGACACGAGCTGGGGCGAACAACTTACCCAGTACAAAAGGAGCACTGACACAAACTGTGTGAGGCTGTAACATGCCATATACTTGAAGATTCCAAAACTGGTGACAAGGGCCGCTCTACCTTCTCTAAAAGTCGAACAAAGTCATAACCTTTCTTGCATCTAATTGAACGGCGACTAAGGAGATAACTGAATGTAAACTAAACATACTTCAAATTTATTATGACAACGATTACATGGAGATTTAAATTTACGCATTGATCTTGAAACGCAACGGTACATCAATTAAATAAATTAAATTAAAGTATCGTTCTCAATACTCAGTTCATATTTTAGGGGTTTCTTTCAATAAGCATCTTAGTTGATCTAAGCTGTTAAAACTCTCGAAACTAAGACATTAAGCGTATTTCATTTAACAAATGAAAACGCACAAGAGAACTTTAAAAACACTTTAGTTGAACATGTGTGACTCTTAAACATATTTCAGACTACTAGTACTTCATTTATGACTAAGGTTCTTTACTGAAACGACTTTTCGGATAATCCCAAAAGTTATTGCCTCTCCATATGGGTCCTAACCTGATAGTTGTAGGTACACATGAGATGTTTGGCGTCTTTGAAGTAAACGGAGAGGCAACAGACGCCTCTGCCTCCGACAGGGATATGCCAGCATGCGCCGTCTTAAGAGCGCCACAGTCATTCGCCCCGTCCCCACACATACCAACGTAATAGCTGAATAGACACATGGCGGATATATAAACGTAAACATTTCTAAAAAGGTTTTTCAAATTAATCCAATCATAGGTGGTATAGTACGTCACGCAAGTAATTATCTGATTTCTAGTTGAAAACATTTCATACAATGAAATGAATTGTGTATTAAGTAATTAAGTAAAAAGTTCATAAATGCAATGTTACAGAAATCATTACTTTATCTCAATTTTAAATAATTGCTAGTCAATCATTTTAAGTTTGCAGAATCTTCACAATCTGCAATTCACTATCTGTTCTTCAAGAAATATACTAGCAATCGACAACGTGCTGAAATTTGTTAATTCGTATATAACGCAGCTCTAATCAAATCGGAGTGCAATATTGAGTTTAAAAATAAAGCCTTTAACGTCAAATGTTATCTATGATAAGGAATAGGGGAATGTGAACATACAATACTACTCCATCCAATGAAGCATACCCACCCTAAATCCTGTAGACATTCAACAAGTTGTGCCTTTTGATCTGGCGACATGCGAGCAAATATCGTTCCTCGTACAACAATCTACAACAGGCACAAAAACTAAACTAGTGATGATGTATGGTGTTCGTTGTAGTTTAATACATACACTCGAAACCCGTTAAGTTTGATTAACTGATAATGTCGAACTTATTTCCCGGTCACATTTCTAGATAAAACATTTCCACTTCTGTCGATTTGTTTATCTCGAATATAAGCTAAATTGAAGTCATAATTTAATCCCTGCGGTCGAATGTCACACATTTGCTTCATCTTTAATGTCGAATTGCAGGTCGACTTGAAGATGCGGAATTTTCATGACGGCTTGTGGCATGTTGCTAGGTTAGCGCGCCTGTATACACTTAAATGTGATTCATGGAATGTGTTATGCAACAAACAATAAACATTTTATTGACTTAAAGACCACCGTGTATTATTTCGAAACGTGCATCATTTCTTATTTTTAACTGTTATATGATAAGCATAATCACCTTGTCAATTAATTCTGGAAAACTTTCTCTGAGCAAACTCCAAGACTTGCCAGTTACCGCGAAGTGATATTTCTTTCCTGTGCCAAGCTCTGCATCTCTCAGCTCCATCGGTAACTGTAAGGATTGAGTGTCATCTTAAAACTTTAAGCTATTCTTACAATAAAGGGGTTTTGTTTAATTTAATTTGAAGTTTCGTAAAAGTACATAACAGTACCGATAAGAAAATAAAAGAAATGCAAAAGGCATACCACCACCGAAAAAGATTCAGGCGACCCTCACAATTTGGTTTCAAAGTTTGATTCATGTTTTGATTTACCCTGTTTTTCGATACTTAGGTTTAAATGAATACTATTATTACAGTCTTTAATATCAATGACAATATTCCTAAAATGCTAAACAATTTATGATTCTCAATAATAACAACTAACTCAGAGTCTAAAGCAACATATAATTTGAACATATAAGTACCATATCGAATTGCTTCTCCTTGTGCATTCGATTTGCCTTTTTATCAGTCCGTGGATCCGTGTACACATATTCCACGTGTGCTTGTTCCATGACGTCACCATTTGCGTTGTACTGCGCCGGGAACACCTGCACGAGGATGATTTTCTCGTTCTCCTCCGCGAAGAAACATTCACGAGCAACGCTCAGAGCCGTTAACATATTGTCACCTAAAATGTAAGTTTAATTGTCGCATAATAAGTTGTTGCAAACAGTTTTTATCAATGGACGTAGGGCTAGTTTCATCATTAATAACTATTGCTTCTTCAATATACTAAAATATATGCGACAGTATTAAGGATTGGCATCAGCACTTTCAGCATTATCTGCTGTATTTGGAGGTTATATTCTAACATTTAAATTAATATTTCACTTCAGACTACGAAAACCGTACGCCGGAATTCAAGCTTATTTTAGTGCTCTGGTCATAATACTGCAATAGATGAAAAGATAAGAATACCATGCTTCAAAAACACAGAACATTTTATTAACAATACCCGTGACCATGATCGGCCTAATGTTAGCGTCCTTCAGGTCTCTGATAACGGGTGTGGTCTCCGGCTTCAAGCGGTTCTCCATAACTATAAGGCCAAGGAAGGTTAAACCTCTCTCAACCTGCTCCCTGCAACACAAATAGTTGATGATTTAAAAAAATGAAAAAAAAGATAAATGCGTTTATATTTATTAACTGAAACTAATACTGTCAAACAAATATATTATTCATTAAAATGTATTTGTATTCTGTGTTCGATGTATTGTGACAGTCCTTGTGCATTTATTAGGCCTACGTGCATTGTAAAATGTTTCAGTACTAGGTTTGTCTCTTTATATGTGATTCAGATAAATACAAAGAGTACATATGTTTAAAACACACACTGACGTCATACAGGTAACATATGTAAAACAGACGATATTACAATATAAAAGATGGACGTAGACGGTACGAGTAAGCCTCGTTTAAACGTCTTTTACAGTTGAAACTGTACCTCTCTATTCTCTGCAGTTTAGGGTACTTGAGCTTTTCTGGAAGAGGTTTGTAGGCAAGAGCAAGCACACGAAACCCGTGCCTCGTGTAGCTCATCAAGATATCGTGGAAATCGTCGGGAACTGAAAACAAATGAACAAAATTCGATTGCCTGCATATACCCAAAGCAATTTATAATTGACTTCTTGGGGATCAGATATTTTCGGATTCTTCGGGATCACTAGAAATAACTTAATTACAGCAAGCGCTGCACCAACAATTACATGGACAGTTTCAAAGTATCGTTTAATGTTTTATTCTTATTTAGAGATATAATTTATCAATAATTGTTTGTACAATATGCCTCGTCTAAATGTTCATGTCTTGATCATGAATAGTGTAACTGTAACAATTGAAGCTCATCAATTAGATGCAACAACGTTATGACATTTTTTTTATACTTTTGTATAAGTAAATGCATGTTATACCAGTGTCTGTGACGCATAGTGAGGCAATCATTTCTGGAGCACCCTTCGTGAATATTTCAAAATGTTCGGCCCCCAATCGCCGTACGATTACCGACATACGCTGTAGGCTCGATGAAAACGTAAACTGGCGAACTATGCCGACCTCTTCCGAGTTCACCTATGTATATAAATATTTAATACTATTCATAACTATGTGCGTAATCCTATTAGGGTCATTGCGATCCCTTATTTCGTTTTATTAATTGCCAAATGAAAAACGCGACATTTGTTTGCTACTATTTCGCATTTTGGAAAACTCATGTTGTTGTTTTTATTTTCTATTCGATAGAAATAGATTCGTGTTTTGGCATTTACTTCGCTTCTTTTTTATAGATCTGTCTGGAGAAGAAGACGTGATTTTTTTTGTTAAATCGGCGCATTTTTTTATTGACTACGGAAAGCTTTTACATTATATTGTACTGTACAAATTGACAGAAGATGCGACATTTAACAAAGAAATATCGCAGTATTTGCCATGGATATTTCAGAATTCGCGGGACGGAATAGCGATGGTACTTTTTGGAATCCGTAACTATTATTGTATTATGTTCACTCGTTTATTTTATGTCGGAAAAAAACTCATTGAGCTAATGTTTCTTGTTAACACATCCCCGACTTTAAATTTGATTCTTGTATCTTGTATCTTATATCTTATTTACTACCTTATTTGAGCGCCAGTGGTAAACAACTTGAGGGTCCACGTTTTTAATAGACGAACAAAATATTGATAGAAAAACGCTTGCAGTGAACATTATCTGCATACTAAGTCAAATCTATTTAATCAAAAATTTACTGATTATGTTATAAAACTAAACAATACCACGTTTCCACTGGTCAGATCTGCGGACTGCACAAGTGAGGACGATTTCGGATAGACGATAGTTGGACAGATCATGTCAAAGTTTGACCCCTCTTCCATCGTGGGTTCCTTCAATTCCTATAAGCAACATTAATACTATGTGACTTTCTTTTGTCCCTTAATATAACGTTATATCCAAAAGCCAAAACTCATTATTCGATATGTTGAGTATGTTTAAGTACACGGGTTCGTTTCGACATACCCAACACATTTGCTGTTTCCAATGCAGTAGCAAAAACATGTATTGATATATAATCTGGTCGATCTGTTTTATTTGTACCTTTTGTTTCTCTGTTTCTCTGTGTCATTGTCTTTACCTTTTAGACAGATTCTTTGCTTAAAAATACTAACAACTGTTATAAACACTGTAATGTTCATCGAATAATTAATATATCAACCCCTACTCGAATGTTATTTATTATTACATAAACATAAGTCACGTTTATCTATCGCGAGTCCTAAAGTTGTTTTAGAAATTCAAAAACATGACATAAATACACAAATATTTACGGTCGACCTTGCCATTTTTATCATCGGTATCCACAAGCAAGTTCTTCGCATTACTATATACGTTTTGGTTATTTATGTTAAGTAACTATCTCATTGTACTATATTTGAGAGTGTTTTAATTTATAAATAAACTCCATCATAACGGTTAATAAATAGGACAATGGCTAGCGTTCAGAACAATTGCAACGCCATTCACCTATACATCGCTTCTTATTTAATGCTATCATTGACACCAAAGTACAAAACAGATATTACACTCAAATACCTCGTGATCATTTTAATGACTCGGGTACTGGTTCGAGTAAATATTACCTACTATTGTCGAACCTACACATTTAAAGAAAGACACTTTTTTCATTTAACCTACCAAGCCTATTGATTTAAACATAATGTGTTCGAATTGATCCTCAATGAACCCACTCATGCTAGACAAATTCAACGTTCACCTACCCAGCCGATTGACTCAAACATAATAAGTTCAAGTGGATAACCGATGAACATGTTCATGTAAGACAAACCAACGATATTTCATTCAACGTTCACCTACCCAGCCTATTGACTCGAACATAATTAGTTCGAGTGAACCTCCAATGAACCTGTTCATGTAAGACAAACCAACGATATTTCATTCAACGTTCACCTACCCATCCTATTGACTCGAACATAATTAGTTCGAGTGAACCTCCAATGAACCTGTTCATGTAAGACAAACCAACGATATTTCATTCAACGTTCACCTACCCAGCCTATTGACTCGAACATAATTAGTTCGAGTGGATCCCCGCTTAAAACACCGTCGATTATCGTCAATGAGTGGCACGTAGCCATTCCTGTCATAAACTTGCATCTCGGCAACAGGTTCAAATGTGTGATGCCCGGCTCAAACCTGCCAACAAGATGTTCACTTATAAAAGTAAGTAACAACTACATATTTGAATGATCAATCCTAGTTAAAATTAAGTTTTAACTTGATTTTAAAACATTTTGTTAGTATTTAAAAGTTACTTTATATTAATCATAGCCAATTCAGTTTGTACTTTTAAAATGGAACTGTAAACAAACCAAAAAAGCCCGAAGTAGCATAAATCTTTATTCAACGGATTAGCCAGAAATATTTGAAATCGCTTATGGAGCAACGGTCGAAAGAATGCGAACGTTATCGTAGTAGTCACACGATGGGTTTAAATAAAATTAAAAGCTGTCTGAGCTGAAGACTGGACACAGCTGTTTGGAGGTATTGGTCGATTCAAGTATATTACATGATTGATTACAATTGTTAAGGTAATACGGTTTAATGAATAGTACATATCATAAAAAACACGGCATACACTAGAGAGCCAGGGTATAAGAGAAATGTAACAGAGATAAGCTACAGCCGAATTAAGGACACTATAAGGATTTCATTACTTCTCATCATTTACTGGTACCACGCTATGCATATCAAGGCCGTCTTCTGTTAGAGTGCCAGTCTGAAATAAGTCAAATTATTGTATCACAAACTTAATGTGAGGTGTGTAAATTGAATATTATTACTGTTCGTGTTGACTTGCATTTACTTTTGATATGTTGTTGTAATATGTAAGTCGTTGTGTGATTGAGTTTCAAATTATATAGTAAATAAAAACTTGACAAGTTGTGCATCTGTGGAGATTAAGCAACCCGTATAGTGAATTGTCACACAAACCTTATCAAAGCAAACTGTGTTTATCCCTCCGCACACGTTGATACTCCGTGGACTGATACAATATATTCGCGCAGTTTTGAGTCGGCTTTGTGCAAACACAATACCGACGGTGAGGGCCGCCGGTAGAGCCGGGGGGACGGCGATTGTGATAAGGTCCAGGGCTCGTAGGGCGATATCACCAGCAGCGTCACCTCTATTCACCTATAAGAATAAATAAAAAATGATTAAGGTAATAATTTCTTTCTTATTATAAAGTACATATATGCGTGTAAAACAAAAAAAAATCGTTGACTGCTTTCTAGCATTTACATTCAAATTAAAATCGATATTATTGCCATATCTTGTGCAACATAAAATCGTACAATAATACAGATATGAACGTTAAGTTATAAATTAAGTTGTCAAATATACTAAATGTAAACTGGTAAAAGTATGTGTGAATCAGAGTAATGGATGAAAGTGAATATAACTCAAATTAATTTTCAATGACAGGAGACTTTAACAGAAACTCATCTATCAAAGCAAAACATAATTTGCGTCGTGATCATTTGTATTTCTACCAAATCCAAATGTATTACTGAGTAAATCCTTTGAATATACTTAAACATTGTATATCTTGAAAAAGGGTTCATTGAAATAGATAGTGTTTAAATCAAACGAAAACACATCTTACCATCAGAACAATCGTGTAGACAAAGCCAACGAATGCGACGCCCGCGAGGATCCCAACGAACTTGTATGTATCCCGATTGAACCGGAAATCCACAGGTTTAGGATAGAGGATGCTGCGAACTAATTCGCCTTTCGCCGTGGAGAAACCTACAATAAACATTCCCCTTAATAAGTTTTACTCTTAATACATGATTTGTCAATTAAGTCAACCCGCACTAGCAATTCATTTTATTTGCATACAAATCACTTACCTGTTCTGAAGACCACGGCTTTAACCTTATGACCTCCATAGAAACGAGTTTGTATCACGTGTGTTCCACAAAACAGGATATGACGTCCATGGTCTTTAGGTCTAAACATCATTCGGCTATCCTCGTGAGTCAACCGCGGATTAGGAATCGGTGTTTTAGTGACAGGAACACTCTCACCTGACGTTTTAAATTTGCAGGATGAGATACAATAACTTTTTTTCAAAACCGGCATAAAGTTGAGACAACATGAAAGTAATTGGTAACGTATTTTCAGTATGCACGTTGTACTTTTTATATATGAGAATTAATAGAACATATTTTTAATACAGTTTTACATGTGAAATATCATGATTGAATATTGCTTCAGTAGCCAGATACATAAATAGTTATGTTTACAGTTACAATTTTTATTTTCGAAATAATAGTTGTCACTTTGCTATATGTTTGCATTTGATTATCATTACTCGGACAAGGTAAAATCAACGATTAATTATAAAATCATAATGTTTATCATTTTATTCGATACCAGTAAGCATGCTTTCATTTACGATGCAACTTCCGGTGATAAGAACGGCGTCACATTGCATAAGACATCCGTTACGTGGGATTTCTATGACGTCACCAGGCACTAGGTCTTCAGAACTGATATCCATACTTTCTGTTGTAAAACATATTATTATTGTGTTACCCTAAGACTGAAGAAAAGGTTATAGTTTATTAAAACCTTATATATCGCTGTCGCAAAATTCTACTTCTTTTTGAAAAGTCTATTAAGGAATCATGGTTCGGGGAAAGTATATTCGACCCCGTGTTGAAGAGTTAAAATATAAATGTAAATACATTATTAATTTATTATTTTAGTAATTATGTCCAGATTTATCATGAACAAAAAATATAAATTAATATAATGAAGAGTAACAAAAAACATATAACCTACCATTTCCGTTTCTTATCACTGAAACGATAGTTGACGACTGAACTGTATTACGAAGAGCTCGTTGCATCTAAAATTTAATGTAATTTATTGTTTATTTTTCAATATAAATATCAACATCTTGGGATCTTAAAAAAATGGGTCAAAGACAATACAGGATCAGAGATTGATAAATGTTTTACAATTGTGTCTATCGTTGGATTAAATATGGTATTTTCTATCGAAACATTTAAAAGAAAGGAGACTGTGAAAAATAAATAAACATTATATTAGCCTAAATTAAGAACCGAAATATTCTTGAAGATAGCGGCAGCGAACAAACAAAGATAAGTACAGTAATGGTCGAACCTTGATTGGTATTTAGTGACGATGATGAACAGCACAGAGACAATGCGAGACGAACCCTTTTTTATTTAGTAGATAGTGGCGAACCATCGATAGAGTAGATATGAGTATAATCCAGAACTAACCTTTCTTGTTTGGTATACAGTGCTGGTAATGTATAACATAGATATGAGTACAGAACAGGACTAACCTTTCTTGTTTGGTATACAGTGGTGGTGATGTATAACATAAATATGGGTACAGAACAGGACTAACCATTCTTGTTTGGTATACAGTGGTGGTGAAGGACAACACATATATGAGTACAATACAGGACGAACCTTTCTTGTTTGGTATACAGTAGTGGTGATGTATAACATAGATATGAGTACAGAACAGGACGAACCCTTCTTGTTTGAAAGATAGTGTTGGAGATGGATAACACAGATATGAGTACAGTACAGGACGAACCCTTCTTGTTTGTTAGACAGTGGTGGAGATGGATAACATAGATATGAGTACAGTACAAGACGAGCCCTTCTTGTTTGAAATATAGTGTTGGAGATGGATAACACAGATATGAGTACAGTACAGGACGAACCCTTCCTATTTGTTAGGCAGTGGTGGAGATGGATAACACAGATATGAGTACAGTACAGGACGAACCCTTCTTGTTTGTTAGACAGTGGTGGAGATGGATAACACAGATATGAGTACAGTACAGGACGAACCCTTCTTGTTTGGTAGGCACTGGTGGTGAGTGACAACAAAGATATGAGTATAGTACAGGACCAACCCTTCTTGTTTAGTAGGCATTGGTGGTGAGCGACAACAAAGAAATGAGTACAGTACAGGACGTACTTTTCTTGTTTGGTAGACAGTGGTGATGATGATCAACATAGATATGAGTACAGTACAGGACGAACCCTTCTGTTTGGTAGACAGTTGTGGTGAAGGATAACATCGATATGAGTACAGTACAGGATGAACGCTCATGTTTGGTAGACAGTGGTGATGATGATCAACATAGATATGAGTACAGTACAGGACGAACCCTTCTTGTTTGGTAGACAGTGGTAGTGAAGGATAACATCGATATGAGTACAGTACAGGATGAACGCTCATGTTTGGTAGACAGTGGTGATGATGATCAACACAGATATGAGTACAGTACAGGATGAACGCTCATGTTTGGTAGACAGTGGTGATGATGATCAACATAGATATGAGTACAGTACAGGACGAACCCTTCTGTTTGGTAGACAGTTGTGGTGAAGGATAACATCGATATTTGTACTGTACAGGACGAACTCTTCTGTTTGAAAGACAGTGGTGGAGATGGAACACACAGGTATGAGTTCAGTACAGGACGAACCCTTCTTGTTTGATAGACAGTGGTGGTGAAGGACAACATCGATATGAGTTCAGTACAGGACGAACCCTTCTTGTTTGATAGACAGTTGTGGTGAAGGACAACATCGATATGAGTACAGTACAGGACGAACCCTTCTTGTTTGATAGACAGTGGTGGTGAAGGATAACATCGATATGAGTTCAGTACAGGACGAACCCTTCTTGTTTGATAGGCAGTGGTGGTGAAGGACAACATCGATATGAGTACAGTACAGGACGAACCCTTCTTGTTTGATAGACAGTGGTGGTGAAGGATAACATCGATATGAGTACAGTACAGGACGAACCCTTCTTGTTTGATAGACAGTGGTGGTGAAGGACAACATCGATATGAGTACAGTACAGGACGAACCCTTCTTGTTTGATAGACAGTGGTGGTGAAGGATAACATCGATATGAGTACAGTACAGGACGAACCCTTCTTGTTTGATAGACAGTGGTGGTGAAGGACAACATCGATATGAGTACAGTACAGGACGAACCCTTCTTGTTTGATAGACAGTGGTGGTGAAGGATAACATCGATATGAGTACAGTACAGGACGAACCCTTCTTGTTTGATAGACAGTGGTGGTGAAGGACAACATCGATATGAGTTCAGTACAGGACGAACCCTTCTTGTTTGATAGACAGTGGTGGTGAAGGACAACATCGATATGAGTACAGTACAGGACGAACCCTTCTTGTTTGATAGACAGTGGTGGTGAAGGACAACATCGATATGAGTACAGTACAGGACGAACCCTTCTGTTTGTTTGACAGTGGTAGTGAAGGACATCATCGATATGTGTACTGTACAGGAGGAACTCTTCTGTTTGAAAGACAGTGGTGGAGATGGATAACACAGGTATGAGTACAGAACAGGACGAACCCTTCTTGTTTGGTAGACAGTGGTGGAGATGGATAACACAGGTATGAGTACAGTACAGGACGAACCCTTCTGTTTGGTAGACAGTTGTGGTGAAGGATAACATCGATATGAGTACAGTACAGGACGAACCCTTCTTGTTTGGAAGACAGTTGTGGTGAAGGACAACATCGATATGTGTACTGTACAGGAGGAACTCTTCTGTTTGAAAGACAGTGGTGGAGATGGATAACACAGGTATGAGTACAGAACAGGACGAACCCTTCTTGTTTGATAGACAGTGGTGGTGATGGATAACACAGATATGAGTACAGTACAGGACGAACCCTTCTTGTTTGATAGACAGTGGTGGAGATGGATAACACAGGTATGAGTACAGAACAGGACGAACCCTTCTTGTTTGATAGACAGTGGTGGTGATGGATAACACAGATATGAGTACAGTACAGGACGAACCCTTCTTGTTTGATAGACAGTGGTGGTGAAGGACAACATCGATATGTGTACTGTACAGGAGGAACTCTTCTGTTTGAAAGACAGTGGTGGAGATGGATAACACAGGTATGAGTACAGAACAGGACGAACCCTTCTTGTTTGATAGACAGTGGTGGAGATGGATAACACAGGTATGAGTACAGAACAGGACGAACCCTTCTTGTTTGATAGACAGTGGTGTAGATGGATAACACAGATATGAGTACAGTACAGGACGAACCCTTCTGTTTGGTAGACAGTGGTGGTGAAGGACAACATCGATATGTGTACTGTACAGGAGGAACTCTTCTGTTTGAAAGACAGTGGTGGAGATGGATAACACAGGTATGAGTACAGAACAGGACGAACCCTTCTTGTTTGGTAGACAGTGGTGGTGATGGATAACACAGATATGAGTACAGTACAGGACGAACCCTTCTTGTTTGGTAGACATTAGTGGTGATGACTATCACAGATATGAGTACAGTACAGGTTTGTTAGTTTGTTAGACAGTGGTGGTGATGGAAACATCGATATGAGTACAGTACAGGATGAATCCCTTCTGGTTTAGTAAACAGTGGTAGTGAGCGACGAGACAGTGAGTGTAATGCAGAACGAAGTCTTTCGTGTTAAGTAGATTGTGAAAAAGATCGACAACACAATATGTGTGTATTTCAGAAGAATCATTGCTAAAATGGTAGACGGTGGTTGAAAGCACATACATGAGTACAATACAGTACTAAACTTTCTAAGTTGTTTGATAGTGACTGGACTAAGCTTTCTTCTGTTTGGTAAAAAGTGTCATTGATTGACAACACAGAGAAGAGTACAATGCGGAACCTACCTTTCTAGTTTGGTAGATAGTTGCGGTGATGGACAACACAGAGAAGAGTATAATGCAGGACGTTCCTTTCTTATTTAGTAGATAGTGGCGGTGATGGCCAATACAGAGAAGAGTACAATGCGAGACATACCTTTCTTGTTTGGTAGATAGTGGCGATTATGAACAACACAGATATGTGTACAATGCGGGACGTACATTAATTGTTTGGTAGATAGTGGCGGTGATGAACAACACAGAGATAGTACAATGCGGGACGTACCTTTCTTGTTTGGTATATAGTTGCGGTGATGGACAAGACAGAGATAAATACAATACAGGATGCGTAGTATTCGTATTCATCAGCATACCACAGTGAGCAACTAAATAATTGGAAGATGTAGAATGGTGACAGCACCTGCAAAGAAAATATAGCAGATTTTATTATTACAAACATAAAGACAGGTTGGGAAACACTATATCGCATGATATCGCAGCCTTGGTCGTTGAGCAACTTCATAATGATACCTTTAAATCATGTGAAAATGTCCTTTTTTCAAGAGTCAGTAAGCCTAAAAGTTCTAAATTAAGGTTGTTAATTTTATAAACAACTTTTACCTGAGTTGTAACTGGTACATGTGCAAGTAACCTTAGCTGCTACTGTTACATGTACGAGTAACCTAGGCGGCAACTGTTACATGCACGTGTAGTCTGTGCTTCAACTGTTACAATAACGAGTACCTGAGCTGCAACTTTTACATGTTTGAGTAACCTGAGCTGCAACTTGTACATATTGCATGGACGTTTTACCACAGCTGTAACTGTTACATGTACTGGTACCCTTACGTATCAGTACACATACACGTCGCGACTTGCAATCTCAGTAATGCATTTCATATGCTCACGTGTGCAGCGTGTATTGAATATTAGCAAAATAGTTTCTAAATATTAACCGTTAATGATTGGTCATACAGCTATTTTGCCTACTCTTCTCTCAGCCTAATAATTGGTATTTAAATTTGAGTATTTAAAGTCAATAAAAATGAAGATACATTGATACATTTTCAGAAATCGTGCAATTCCATGTCTGCACATAGCCTAAGTTAAAATGGGTCGAGTATACAGACCTGTGTTAAAATAAAATTGTGATTATCAGTTTAATTGTTAACGTTTAAGGCAGAACTTTTTCATTACTATCTAACACATATATTAGCGGTAGGACAATGGTATATATTTAGAGACACTGGGAACCATATTTATGACAATGGAAGTTTAACAAATTTGTTTCCTTAAAAAAGCTCTGATCATTTGGTTATATTCCATCCTCCTAACGTAAGTGTATTCAACTGAAATGTAAAACTTCAATTTTCGGTGTACAATGATTATACCTCTTTAAACAAGAGCTTTATGATTGGTGTGACGTGTATATCTACTGAATTGAAGCCGTATAGCATACGTCTCCTGGACACGTCCGTGAACGACAGACAGGAAGTATCGTGGAAATAGTTCACAGTCACATCCTCTTCAATGCCCCTGTAATTGACAACTGATATTTTTGTGAATGTTTACATATATGCACATTTTATTGATTGTGTTCCTCAAACAAACATTGAATAGGTTATAACAACTCATTAAGGCCTCCGGTTGATGAGCATACTTAAATAATAAACATAATTTCCAAATATATTCATATACATATACTTATCAATCGTTGGCCACGTATGCATGATATGTATATAAGTAAACATCAAATAATCAAAACATCACCGTGAGGAGAGCGCGATAACACTTCTTATATACATCCTTGTACATACTAGATACTAATAATTACATCTACAGAAGAACATACAAAGACTTGTAAACAAATTTGTTTAAATAACACAACTCATTGACATACCCTGTGACAACTTTTGCAGATGTTGTGAGTGTTTTAAAGTGCTTGTTCATACTACCTCAATAACTGTACGAATTATATGATCTCATGATTTCCGAATGCTTGGATTTAAATCATATATTTTGAAAGAACAGCTATGTATCTATATCAGATGTAGTCCTATTACATATATTATGTGAAACTAAATTTGTTCACTCACTTGACTTTGGAAAACATTGAAGACTCTTGGTTCCAAATGTACTTCATTTTCTTTGTCACGAAATAACGGCTGATGTTCTGGGAATACTGAAAAACAACAACAGTATCCTCTCAATATATATTGTTTTGGTAGAAGTTGAAGCAGTAACATTATAGTTTGACAAAAATGCTTAAACATTCCCAATTCATGTATCACACTTTTTAAGATTCTTTGCTTTTTCGAAGCCCAACATAAAATACTTCTACTAGCGGCAAAGTGACTAACTTGTTGTTGGTCGGCGTCAGCTAGCAGTGCCTGACTTCCGTGTGAAACCATACCTTCGCTTTTGCCCTTCCCCAAGACTCTACAGCATAAAAATAAAAGATCGTTAATATTTAAAGATGGTAAGTCCTGCAAAGACATTCAGTTGAGTAATCGTGAAGTGTTGTTTCAAAGAAATACTTATTAATATGCTTAGTTGTTAAGGATGCAACCAGGTTTACCTGATAAAGTACAGATCACATTATCAAGAGCATATATGTGACTAATATATATTCAGATATATTGCATATATGACTCAATAAATCTGAATTGTACATATAACTCAATAGATCTTAATCGTACATGTAACTCAATCATAGAATGGATCTGAATTGCACATGTCACCCAAAATATCAAAATTGTACTTGTTACCCAACATATCTAAATGGTACATGTAAATCAAGGAGTTTCAATTGCAAATGTTACAAAAAAGACCTAAAATGTACATGTTACTTCATAGATCTAAACCTTCCATGTAACCAAACGAGTCCAAATTGTAAATTTTCCAATTACTTCGTAACGTCCCTGGCGATCGTCATTACGTTAGAGACGAACCACTGCCCGTACTCGTCCTGAAGGAAAATAGTAATAATAAGCATAAGTTATCACTAAACAAACGAAGGACAAACATGCACTGTAATATTGTTAAATAATCCGACCCACAAACAACCTTAATTTGCTAAGTTTTTTTAAATGTGAATTCAATTTTGGTACTATTTGAAAGGCATTTACTTAATAAAAGAAATTGTTTGTTGTATCATGTCTTGCATTTTTAGCATTAAATAGCGCATTCTGCTGTTTTCTCCAATAACGACATAAACAAGTTCATTTGAACACAATTATGATTGGGTGGGTGCGACTCTCGTGTTCTTCTTGAATCTTGAAATCAATGATTGAAGTTTTAAAGTACTCCTTACTTTAAGTATAACGACTTGTGCCAAGTCTAGGCTACACTCGCTATACATGGCACGGATCATCAGATGAGGAAGCCAGTAGAAAAACAATCGAAGTAGTCCCACAGTGATGACGATGAAAAACCAAATAACCCCAGTTCTGATAGTATTTCGAGTATAGCCAGTGATTTCCTGTATAAACATTGAAACGATATATTGTTCTACGTGAATTTTGTAGCGTTTGCTATCAAAATTATATTTCTAATATGAATGGTTTTTAGTGGTCAACATATTATTTTGTCCGATGAGAAGGCAGTATATTTCAAATTTGCCTGTACATTTAGATCAGAAAATAAGCAGTCAGCCATTATTGATTCGGCTAAATAGAGGTAGGTAGTTTACACAATATTATGTAGACCAGTAAAAGGTAAATGGTTGTTAGTATGTACTTACACAAAATAAGTGGTTATGCGACTGTGTGGCATCAAACCATTTATTTGGGTACATATCAAGTTTAGCGGAAACCATTGCAATTACGGCCTAGGTTTAATGCCTTGTTTATTTTCGATTGAGATGCGTTTGTCTTGTCGTAGGAGATCAAGGTGTGAATAAAAACGCATGCAATTAAACTTTATATAAGAAACGTTTCATATTTCCAAATCTGGACATTTTTTGTTTGTTTAACAACATAATAAAATAAAAAGAGAAATGCTGGCGAATGGTATTCTGCATACATATATAAGCATGATTCAATAGCAGTTTTCATTGTAAACGCATGCAATACTTCATTCTGTTAAAATCACAGCGGTACAGAAATACTTGCTGTCAATGCTAAAAACTTTTTTTCCGCTTATAAAGAATACTTTACTTATAAAGAACTAAATGTAATGCTAACTTTTGTCATTACTATTGTGCTTGATATGTAAGTTAACACATTATATTCATGTCTGTGGACACATTCATCAAAATATCATATAATATCAGAAAAAATCTTCAGAAAATGTTTTTCAATACCTGTATTAACGATACTGAAACATGTTCAAGGGTAGATAATTTAAATTATGCATAAGAATTGTCAGATATATTATCCAACGGACGAACCACAGAGTGGTCAAATGTATAGGCGTCTACTGGTCCATTCTCATTTAAATTCAGCAAATCAAAATTCGGTATTTCTCAAATTTTATTAATTATATAACAAAGTATCTGCCTAGTGTTATTATTGTGCACTTCTTATATAAGAAGGTTATACGATTGTGCCGAATTTACCAATTTATTTGGAAAATACATGCTTCAGATAACCATGACGTAATTAATAGTTTGTATTTCTTGTTTTTGCTTTGTAAATAACTATCAATATTTGGTATTAGCACACATTAATGTTTTATATAAGTATGTAAGTGCTTTGTTACATATTTCTGGTTTGCAACATTAGCCCAGTTGAAATTATATACGCTATATTTTAAGGAATGATTCCTTATGTCAAACGTTATTTTAAAGCTGTTATCCTGTCGAATAACTATCTGTTCACTCGACAGTATAATGTGTCTTCAAACTATGTTCAAAATAAGGGCTATTGTCAAATTATCAGAATTTTTTATTGATATCGACAGGTAGATAGTAATTTTAAAAACAGAACACATGCTTCAAGCTTCGTTTTTTTTTAAATATTATTTTATTTATTTTTTCCAAAAACTTTTGTGTCTTAACAAATATGTATGACAAATCAAGTCAAGTAAAGAAATTTATTTAGTAATCACCGACCAAAAATACGTGACATACATCATACAACAAATTATATACGAGTTGTGTCAAGAAAAAGGAATTCAAGCATCTATATCTAAACATGATTGTTTCCCTTTAATTGTTAATTTCTAAAAGAAGATGATATACATAGAAAGACAACTTACTGAGAGTCTCATAATTGGTTGTTTTCATAAGGTTATAAAAGTCATATTTAAATCTATACCAGCAGAGTACCAATTAAACAAATGTTGTCCACTTATATTGTAATATTTTCTATAGACAAAAAATGCATGACAATATAAGACAGTTATATGTTCAATATCATAACAATAAAACACATATACCATCATCTTTTGGTATGTTAAGCGGTCTCCCAGTTTCTATTCTAATCATAAAAGCTTTTCCTGAAACTTCTGAAGACGGCATACCAGAGTTTGTTTTAAAAAAACACAACACACACAATTCAGTCCTACGATGTCAACCTCTATTAGACGGAACTATTTACGTATAAATCTAAGTTCATAAGTGACATACCATTTCGTCATCCTGACCTTGGTTAAGGCAAGTCCTGCCCTTCATGGCTGTTGTTTATGCGTGTCAGCTGTAAATAAACACCAGGAAATATCTTCATATTATATAATTGTAAGTACACATATTTCTTGTTTTCTTTGTTGTTCATAAGGAATAATATATATGCAAAACGAATTGAAAGATGTTTTACCAGTAAAATGGAAGTATTTTTTTTTTCAAATTTTGTCGTATTTCAATTCAGGTAAATTTTGACAACATGCGTCGCAATAAATGAATTATTTTGACAATACATACTAATAAGCTTTCACAATTATTTAATCTAACACACCCTATGACACATACTTCAAGTCAATCGTTTACAAACAATGTTTACCTTAAATCGTTGTCTTACAAAATTTGCTTTAGCATAAGATTTAAAATTGTAGACTTCCACCGTGTGTTGCAACCTAGTGATCTTAATTCTTTCTCGTATTTTTCTTAAATTATCTGATTAAATTAAAATCAGGAAAACTGAAAGTTTGTTATGTGTATTTTCAAATGCACGTTAAAGAATAAGTTATGTCAATCTCCGTCCTTTTTAACATTTAATTGGACTGGTGTTCTGGACATGTGAGGGAACTTTGAGAGGAATATTCTTATGATAACTCCATTTATTGCACCAATTTAAGTGATTTTCATAAGTAAATATGCTTGATTTCTTATATTTTGGCGCTAAACCATGCTTTTCCTTTTTCTTATCAAATGTGTTTTTCAAGAAAAAGATCTTAAATAGATATCTGAAATATTTAAATCTATACTGTAAATCTTCGATCGCTCGAGGACGTCAGAGACCAAGCTTTATCTTCGAGTTATTCGATGTTTAGAACGACCCAAGTTTCTAACTGAGTCTGTTATGAACTGTCTTACAATATATTTGTTAAGTTTGAAGTGGTAAGTTTGTTTACTTCGGCACCGATTATGTATTGCTCTTTGGAAATCATTCATATGTTCAAAAGCTTCGTAAAATACATTTGAAAATGTAAAAGAAAAACTAATAAAAAATACTTTGTACAAAAAAACAGCACATTTTATAAACAAACAACATAAGAATATGATTAAATTTTCATCATTATCTTTTCACAATTATCATCTCAAATGCCCATAAAGTATTAGCGGCCATGCGTAAACGGTAATATTTCGGTTTTCACTACTGATCAAATTCACTTCCATCTTTCATTGAATTGTTCAACTTGTGTAAAATAATGACCTCGATGTAATCATAAGGGTTTGCGCACGTTCTGTGTATTTGGGACCGGCAATGGTGCTCGACTCCTTGGCTTATATAGGTTTCGATCCAGCAATAGTATGGTTTATATGAAAATAGAAGGAAAAATGGTCGGGATTTAGTTTCCACCTCTTATGACCACCGGTTTTCGAGCGACCGCCTGTTCGAACAACCGCAGTTTTACTGTGTTTGATAACTCTTAGTGAGAGGGAATAAATTGTGTCAATATACTACCCTCCTAAATCTACCCGAATAACACATCATAGTGTCCCCATCACCCCCCCCCCTTACCCAGTGTACCCCCGATAAAAAGAAATCACATTGACTACTTGCGTTATAAAACAAACAGTTCAGAAATCTTGGCATCTCACATCTTTTGTTTATTTAAGATTTAAACAATGCTTCGTAAATTTCTTTCAATATTTGATAATATACTTGCTCGCATTTAAACTATTACTTTTATTAGTAAAATGTTTGTCCATTATGAAATTTAGTACCTAAATGCATAGTTGGTTAATGGTAAATCGCTTAAAAATGATATTTGCTAAAACAAAACTTATATTTGAATCAAACAGACTGCTTATCTATGCAAAATTAATGTAACATAAATAAGCGGCAAAACACTGTATGATGGTCAGTGCTCAATTGTTATGTATGCTTATTGTAACGAGTGTTTGATTTGACCAAGACAATGACGATGCTGTGTTTTGTATCCAGAAAAAGTAGCTACTGAGAATATAAGGCAACAATAAGTCAACTTGATACAGGCAGATCGTAACATTGTCCTTGAGGGCGGCCAAGTATGTGCTATGATGTTTATTGGCGTAAATGGAAACTGAACACATATTAGTTCATTTGTTGTATAGTACAGAAAAGTAAATGTAAAGAAAGAACATACATGCTGTATAAGTAATATTTAGGTACTTTTAAGTATAAAGTCATTGTCATATTAGGCAATAAATCATTAATATTACATTCGATGTTTTTGGTATGAAATTATTTGTAATGCGTTTACTAGAATTGATTAATACTTGCAAAGACCCGTTCATATCAATACGTATCATGGGACACTCGTTTAATAAAACTCAAACAACAATTTATTTGTATAAAATGTGATCTCTCCCTCCTATACCAGCATCCTTAACTATTTACAAACTTGAAGCATTTAAAGTGCCATGAATCATCCCCTTAACCTAAACGCATCAATAAATTTAATCCTGCGCTGGTGAAGAAATATGTACATTAAACCAAAGGTTCACATATTAGTGGCATTCGTTAAAGCTGATCTCTCCGTAAGATAAATAACATAAGGTAAAGGCGGAATTGAATTTAAACTCGATACATTGGTTGTATAGTAAAGCTCAAGATGTAATTAAGATGCAAACTGTCACAACCAAATAAACTTTGTGGATGTGTGTGTATGTAAGCTTATTTATAATCGCACTCGGGCCTTGCCCATTCGGCGAGTGCTCCGTTAAGATTGATAGTCATTTAGGGTTTTTGCAGTATAGTGCACATACGGAATGTAACCCTGGTTAGAGCTACCCTGGTTTTTCAACATGCACCAGTGTATAGCACTGTCACATGGGACCCCATTCAACGTCCCTCCCGGAAGACGATAAGTATTTTTAGTGATGCAACGGGGAGTCGAACCTGCGACCCCTGGATTGATAGTTAAGTGTGTTACCACTAGACCACGGATCCTTTGTGAATATACTGCCTGGATCTAATGCATATGATCCAAGGTAGTAGATGTTCATTGTGTATCAGCAAACGACACAGTACAAGCTGTACAAATGCGACCAAAGTATACCCGCCAATGCGTTAAGTTACTAAAGTTTTCAATTACGTTATCGGTCGCTAAAATTACAGCCTGGGTACGCTCTTTGCATTAGCGGGTTCAATCAAAACCCTAAAAATATGCTGACCTTTCCCCAATACCAATACCCTAGGGCATCATATGGTAATGGTTGACCCAATAGACAGTAAAGAATGTATAGGTGTGTCTACATGTATATACTGAAATAACATACATTGTTGGCATGCCCAATATATCAAACAATTAGAGATAATTTGTATACCTCGGCAAGTAAGCTTAACCGAGAGTTTGTTACTTTACCGGCTACTAAAAAGTTCATTAATATATTCTCTAACATTCGATTTAGTTCGTGTTAGTGCACAAGTCTGCTATGAAATGTTAAATTTTAAAATAAGTCCTTTATGCATAGTTTTAGAAAAGAATGTTTGATTTTTTGAGTAACTAACAAACCAATAACTTACATTTTTGAGAAGGATCCTTGTAACACTGTAATTTATTCCCTTAGTATTATTATCCCTTTCATGTACAATAAACTTTTATATAATATGTATTATATTATTGAAAATTTGATACATCAATATGCATGGATCATACTCAAGCTTTGACTTTTTTATATTATCATTCCAAATTAAATATTACAGGATGCACCAAATTATTATGCCTACTAAACAAAAATGTATAAACCCTTCTCGTTTAACCTGTTTTTAGGATAATCTTTGGTGCATCTTGTGACGCTAGCATAGTTTATTATATCCTTTTGAAAAGATTCAGTGTCAGATTTAGTTGTATATAGTGATAAAATCTGATATGTGTGACTTTATGTTCTGTCTATGTTCACGAGACGGAAATAAACGAAAGAATATACATTCTTAAAGCAGACCCGAATAAAGCAATATTTGGTATGTATCATACTGAAACGTGCGATGATATTTTTTAGTATTAGGCAAATGGAAAGATGATGATGACAGACACAAGCAAACACATGACACATATTTCAAAAACCTAAGGACAATTGAACGAACAAAATCTTTGTCAAAACGAGATTAGTAAAGGAAATCTAAAATGAAGCCTTATAAGTAGTGTAACTGTGTTTAATTTATTGTTGCTGTAAACGTTTGGATAACATTGTTCGTTCTACCTACTATGTTGGATCAGGGCTAACATAAATATGGTCTTTTTAACACATCATGTAGTATTATATGAGTGTTTTAATGCTGTATTTTGGCAGGATGGCAAGCGTAAAAAAATCTAAAGACGCTAGCATTTTATGAAATATTTGTACTTTTTAAACTATTAAACTTCAGTATATGAGAATCTATTGTTATCGACCACATTCATTTAACTAAAAGGGCAGCCAAATTGAGTCCCGCAAAACATTATATGAAATGTACGATAACTGGGAGTAATATGAACCCACTTGCTGACGGAACAGGTATCGGCGGAACAATTACACCATTGAAAGCACCAGCGGAGCAATGTTATTGTTAACAACTTGTCGTTGCAACATTATCAAATAAACTTATTGATTGGCTCATGATGGAAAAATACCAACCGAACATCGTAATAATAAATATTAAAGGAATAATTGCATAAACATTTACAACGTTAAGTTGTGTACATTGTATACAATTCAATATGTTAATTGAATGTATGGTAAATGTTATAGTGTATAAATGTAAATACGTACCTGTAAAAAGTTGGCCCTCCACTATTTTATTTCATTGTAAACAGTTCACATGTTATTTTGGTTTTATAAACTTCAAACATTAAAGATGCAACGATCCATCTATTTGAAAATGCATCAATAAATCCTTCGTAGGTTGAGAAATTGTATGTTTCCGTAAATGAATGTATGCACTATGTGATCAGTAAAATGTTTTACCCTTCAACTCCAGATAGATATAAATTAAAGCAAAGGCTGAATTTTTAATCAGGACAACCCGACTTGTGATTAAATATACAGGTGATACAGGTGATACAACTATGCGGTCAAAGTATTATCAATCCTCGTATCTTAGTAGTGTAACATCCAGCATTATCAAAACGATGCGAGTCATGAGCGAACAGATATGAACAGTTTAGAAAGGTATAAACAAAACAAATTGATTTTTCGTTTGATTATCGTGCTTATTGGAGCGCTTGTGGACCATGCCTTATTTTTATTCGTAGAAGTGTACATATTCCGGTTGAAAAAATAGTATTCTCAATTGCTGCTTCGCATTGGTAAAATGTTAATAGACCCAATTCACCGAAAGGAACCATAGGTTAGTCCTACGTCCGTCCGTCCGTCTGTTTGCCTATATAAGTCCGTTCGTCCGGAAAAGCTGGACTCAAGAAGTATGCTAGATAGAATTAGGAACCTTGCATGCGGTTAGAGGACCATTAGGAGGTTATTTTCTCTCACTTCAGATAAGTAGATCCAATAATGAAATCATGCTAGAAATTCTTTTCTTGCCCACAGACGAAGATAGAATGCCCTTATGGAACTCCTTTTTAATGGTCACCACATTGTAATTACCTCCCTTGTTGAAGACTGTCGTCTGTAGCATCATTGAAACCTTGTCTTGTGGCAATATTTAGAACGCTAATTAATTATTTATCGCTTCAAATGATACCATTAAACAATGCTTCACTCTCCTTAGAACTATTTAAAGACCGATTTGACTATTAACATAATCTGAATCAGTGCACGCATATCCATAACAACCGAGAATTTTCGCATATCCATACGCAATTATTTTCACTAAGCACAAAAGAGTTCCAGCCAAAAAAATACATTTTTACTTAATTTTGTTTAACTGAGGTGGGAGAAAAAGCATCTACCATAGCCGCTCGTGTCAGATAGGATCATCCCGACCCTCGCGCAGGGTGTTTTGCCGGAACTCGGTCAACCTCGTTTCCGCAAAACACCCTACGCTAGAGTCGGAATTAACCGATCATACACTCTCGGCCATGGAATATACTTATAATCTTTATTTTATTATTTTGTGGTAACAAACGCATGGCTTCTATGGCATCAGAAATAATGTGAATGTCTTTCCTTCCTTAAGAAAAACAGGATCCTGTAATAATTTAATAATTATGCGAGTTAGGTAATTGAAATGTTTGTAAAAGAACCAATGACAAATGCATGCAAAACATCGATATAGACTTTTATTACTACCAATACTCAGCGCAATGTTAATTAGCATTTGAAAAAATTAATTGACGTCATGCATTGCCGACGCTTGGCCCATTTATTATATAATGCATTATAATGACTTTTTAACCGCTTAGTGTTTGAATTTAAATATATGTACTATAAACAAAAACAAATGCTTGAGTTATGAGTCATGTGATTCATTATGCAGTGCCATTTGCAGGGAAAGCCCAGTTATCAAAAGTGTATTTTTGGAGACGCTTGTCCACAATGTAAATACCCTTTTTCCGAAATCGTTTGACATATTAAACGACCAGTGTAATACTGTTAAACATGGTAAGAGTGTATTTACCATAGTCTGGAAATGGAAGCAAAAGGTCAAAGGTTAATTGCTTCTTTTTATTTTAACATGTAAATGAGTTCCTACCAACTGACAAATGAAAGCTGCAAGTGCAACGTATTTCTAATGAAACCCGATATTTGCTGGGGACGTTTTCAAAATTTGTAGTAGGTAAGGTTAGGCGTGGTATTTTAGTCAAAACATTTAGTCAAAACATTTTTATTTTCTGCGTAATAATTATCTATCACTTTCTTTAACATACGTTAACTATCTTTAACATACGTAACTTCAGCCATTGTTTTCAAAGTAATTGTTTTCAAAATAATGCCAGGATTCAAGTAACTAATCTTCGAATGGATTCTTGCAAAACGCATACAGATGCACAGTAGTCATCCTGTCAATGCTGTCCAAGTCAGCCATTAAATGTGTTATGTCTATTAACTATTGCTCCTCCTCTCTGTCTCTGACATTTTCATCTTCATGTCATCGATTTCAACCAGAATTTTATTTCCTTCATCTTGGCAATAATTTCAGATTTACGATGATGGACTCCTTCATCAAAGTTTAAACAATCAATCAGTTTAAATTCCAAACACATAATATTACGACGACATATTCTTTGAATGACGTTATGTCACTTCCGAAATCACATTCACTTACATATAAATGTCTGCTTAGCAACATTATTTCGATAAACAAACTGCAACATATCATATCATTAGATCAATGCTTTTTAAGTAGATGAGTGTAATACCATTACTTTAGATACGATATATAACAGTGTACACACAAAAGAGAACGTGTTTCTGAGTATTTATTTACACTAAACGTGTAAAATAAAACATATCTAAGATATTTTATGAAAAAGGTATCGATTTAATTCGACACCATATAGAAAAATAGTGGCAATTTCAGCAAGAGTAAAAATAGAGAACTAGGTAAATATATTGATCTTAAAAACATGCAACATATATAAACGAAAAATTATGCCACCTCAAACATACATAAATCAATATAAAATAAAGTTTAATATAAAAACGCTTTGATACATATAGTCCTTGTCACAATTTTGTCGATAACTTTCCATTGCTGTACCTTTCATCTAGTTGAAACGCTGCATTCGATACCCCGTTTAGCTTAATATCATTTGGGGACGCATTTGGACAAATCTCTTGATCTGAAATTTAGTATGAATTAAAAAATATAGGTTCAAACATCAATAGTATATAATACTTGGAAACTACCTGGACGACCCAAGTTGTCAAATGTTTCGCTATGCACATGGATAACGAGACAAACACGGTCACATGACAACATACTGTATATTAACCTATTGCGCTTACTGCGTTGGAACATTCCGTAAAAAGAAAATAGTTAAATGGCGCCCCATCGTCAAATTCGTCTTTTCAAAGTAACATTCTCTACGCCGAAATTTTAATTTACGATGTGAAATAAATTATATTCCGAATAAGGCCTAACTATATAGTTAACGATACAGATAAAAATATCTAGTTTTGATATAAAACCAAATACTTTAGAAACCTCAGATTAGGAACGCTACTGTTTGAGACGATACATTGTATGAAAAAAATTGCTTTTGGTTTATTTCAAAATCTTTCAAAAGGTTGAACCTATACATTCCGATCTGCATCAACTAACCATATTCATTTTGACTTCCTGTTTCACTTTCAGACAGTGAATAACTGTCCTGCTCATTCAACGATGTTTTGGAAGAGAGAAAAGCGCTGTCCATTCGAGCAAAAGTTCCCGCCAAATCTTCTGATTTCACTGGAGGCCATGCGCTTGCCATTTGGAGATCTTCCTCAACAGTTTCGTACCTGTATTATTGTTACAATATGTATAATTATGAGGATACTAATTTTGTTCATTTGACATTTAATAATAACCTTGACTCATTGATATCAAGTTACAACTAATGTTAAGTAGAATGTTATGTCCGTGATCCATAAACATAAAATTAAATTTTCATATGAAGGTACGCATACAACATACAAGGCTACCTTTAAATGTTATGTTATGTTAAATAGCACGCAAACCACAATAGATACACGGTTTGCTTTGTTGAAGGCCAATTCTATTTCTATTCATTCCTTCTGAACATTGACTAAAACTGAGTACCTGCCCTTGCTATATGTTTAAGACTCTGACACGTCAATTCTAGTATTATATATCCGCCCTCAAAGAATGTTTTGGAAACCATGACACGGAAAAGGTTTCTACACACAAATTAATTTTTGTCCAGAAATAAAACATGCAGAGGTTTGAAATTTGCAATATGCGGGAAAATGCCCTTTCGTAGTTCCATTTCTTTACTTCAATTACAATTGCATTTTTCTCTGACATCCTTAAATCATTAGCGCAACCTTAAATAATTTATTGTCTTTTTTGCCCCCATCCCGTTCACAGCAACAACACTGTCAAACGTGTTTTGTCTTTTAATACAGTTTGTTTCTGTCATTCTTAAATAACCAGCCCTAATTTCTTACATTTTTATCAGCTCTATCATTGTCAGAAAACATAGACGTGATTGAATTATTCCAACCAAATAATCTTAATACAATAATTACAATTCATACTTAATCATTAATCCGTGTATTTAAGATAAACTACTTCAGAATTAAATAACGTTTACATTACTTAATTAATGTCTCCCTAATGTTATTGCTCTGTAGATAAAAGAATGATAAAAGGTTCCAATAAAGAGGTTTACATGTTATATGATTGAAAGCAGAAGTTTTGAAGTTCACTCGTACAAAATAACTATTTTGAAATTGGTAAATTACCACTTATATCAGTAACAGTTCCAGGAGTTATTTGTATTAAACAAGTTAATTATATGGTTTGGGCAAATTTAGCCGAATACTTATTGAATTTTCAATATTTATCCAATAATTGCTAATATAAATTCTAATAATTGACCAATGCACACTAACCACAACACACCCTGTGGAAAACTACAAACAAATTAATTATAATAAGCTGCGGGTGATTTTTTATAATATTACCATATCCCTAAAATAAAATTCTTTAAAAACAACATATGTGTACATACTTAAGCTTAGATCCTGGAAAACATTTGTCGAGTTTGCTTTGTAGAGTGACTGACACATAATGGCTATCGAGGATGAATTCCTGCAAACAAAATGGTTAATGCATGACAACTCTCAAATCAACACATTAACTGTTGTAGTACTATGTTTCAGTACAATCGTTACTTTCTCTGAAACTATATAATTAATGACACACCTTGAATTGCTACAACATGATTGTTTTAAGACTGGTCGAGAATAAAAACAAATGATTTCAGTTGTTACTAACTGCATTCTCATAACATAAAAATATGTATTCAAATATATATACATATACATATATATTCAATTCATTCTTAATGACAGCATAATACACAACATTACCTCCAGTAAAATGCACAATAAGAGATTGACTCCTGCCACACCCAAAAACAGTAGCCTGTATGGAATACTTGGGGGCAACATCAACTAAACATAAAACAAACAAAAAATAAAACTGTAAAATAACAAAACACATTAGTAAAATCAAACAGAACTAGTGTAGCTCTTTTGAATTAGCGCTAGTCTCCCCTATTATGTGGTCGTAGCTGAGAAAAAATAAATGATGGACATGGAATTTGTAATTTTGGACTAGAGACGAACCAACAGAGAAGTTTGGTTTATTTACCCTACTGATCTACTGACCTACTGATCTCAAATTCAATAAGAGTCATTTACTAGTCATGACCAACTAGTATACCAAGTATGAAATTCCTAGGTGCAAGCGTTTTTTTATTTATTGAGCGGAAACGAAGTGTGACGTACAGGCTGACGGACTGACTGACTGACTGACGGACTGATCACAAAATCAATAGGGACCATCTACTAGGTATAAACGACATACCAAGTATGACCCAAAATATCTTTATTTGTTGAGCGGAAACCGTTTTTTTCACCTCAAATTTACCGCGACCTTGATCTTTGACCTACTGATCACAAAATCAATAGGAGTCATCTACTAGTCATGACCAACCAACATACCAAGTATGAAGTTCCATGGTCTAAGCGTTCTTTAGTTATTGAGCGGAAACGAAGTATGACGTACAGACCGACGGATTCATGGGGAGACATAATTTCTTACAATTAACATAAAAGAGTATACTCATGGAATGTGTATTTGTTACGCCAAGCTTCAGTGAGGCAGTAAATTACTACAGGGAAAGATCCGGTACAGTGTGGCATATAAATCATACTAACTAGCGGATATATAATGGTGAAAGAGTCAAAAGCAAAACAGAAGAACATTTAGTTATATTACACTGCAGACTGTTTCAACCTTTAAGATGTAGTTTTATAAAGTAAATAATGCATTTAAGTTTCATATATCACATCTAAAATAGTACTAGTGTTGTGTGTTTAAACAAAATTAACCTCAAAGAATTCAGCGACCGGGTCCGTTGGATAAATGCTGATCCATGCAGTAATGCCAATGCAGATAAACAAGTTGATCATGAAAACATCTAAAACAGATCATTATGCGCATGAAGCAGTGTATATAAACTATGCATATATAATGTATAAATAATTATTTCCACGTAGCATAAAGTGTACGGAGTTTTATCATGAAAATTAATTTGATATTTTGTATTCAACTGTAATTCTCAAATTTAGAGTGGTATAAATGGACTAAAATTGACTAATGCCAAGGGTGTTGCTAGTAATAGGTGGTTTCCATTAATTACATGTCTAAAATCTTTTGAATAATGACCTAAAGTATTAACGACCCAAAGTAAAATTATGTTGTACGACTTCTCGATCTTTCCAAATATCAGACAACCTAATAACATTTAAGTACAGAAACACTCACAGTTGGTGAACATGGATTTCCTGTACGGTTTGCCCTTGGAAAAGACAATGGCCAGTATGATATATTGATAGGAGGAGCTGATGTATACGGCGGTATTCTCGTAACTCATGTAGTCATAATCCTCCTCCGGGTCGTCCACATACTCAATATACCTGGAAAACGGTTGTTACATTTCGATGGATGATAGTGAAATATTAAATTAAGAAGCCGGTAGAACGTTTGTACTTTCATCCCTCTATTTGGAAAGTATGCAAAACATGACTAGTAGTTATGCAAATTTAAATCTCAAAAAATACAAATGTAGCTAACATGTCATACAATGTGCAGTAAATACAATAATTCAGAACATCAGATCGCCATGAAAGTACGCCTACTGATAGACTGGCAGGTGATGTGAACTTTTTTTTATACATTCTATGCAATACAACAGGCATTTTATATCTGAAATCCCATTTATGTTTTAATGTATATGATTAAAGAAACGATTTCATCATACCAGGGCTCTCGCTTTATGATGAAGTAGAAGAAGACCTGTACTGCTATTATGATGGTCATCTGGAGGATGAGAGACAGGACAGGAGCCAGGCTGGTCAGTCGTACAAGCGGCGCGACCTTGTGGAGGCGGTGATAGGCATGTGTGCGTCCGACTGCAAAAATAAGATTGTATATTAGAAGTTTCAATAAACAAAGCTATTTAGCTCTAGTTTGCATAGAGCTGTGAATAATTCAAGTTGATCTAAATCATTCTCTAAACAATGTTTAAGGCAGGGATGAATCCCTTCATATCTTGGAACTGTGGTAGACATCTACATTCATTGAGCCATGCGATATAGACAATGACCTAAAATGAAAACTGATCGCCAACAAAATGTTACAATTCAGTGCATTCTTACTAATATAAACCAGAGTACACGTGTTAAGTTATTGAAGTGAGTGACAACCCTTTAATATAGCCCAAACAATACGTACATGTTATACTAAGAGTTGTCAACAGGAACAAGTCGATATACAGGAACTCGTAGTCAGTGAGGTTCACTCCCACCTACAATGGTGTACGACATTTCAAACACAATCAAAGATCAGCAATTAGTTATAGCACTTAGAGGTCAATACGAATTTATTAACAATTTCCTTCGTAGTAATTGTAAGCAATTCATATCATAAAGGCATTTTGTACTTACAATAATTCAATAATATTTCATAACGGTGTTTAGTCATTTGTTCACGTCATAAAATAAACGTTCCCATGTTAGTTAATTTATCGACAAAATGTGAACATTGAACCGGCTTGTTTGCATTGAATCGGGATGTGTGTATTAAATCAATTGTCGAAGTCGAAATTGCTGACAGTTTATGCACAACTTACCCAGTACAGAAGGAGCACTGACACAAACTGTGTGAGGCTGTAACATGCCATATACTTGAAGATTCCAAAACTGGTGACAAGGGCAGCTCTACCTTCCCTAGAAGTTATTATGATAGATCATTAATTAAATCTAATTGAATCGCGACCAAGGAGATAACTATATGTTATCTAAGCTACGACAAATTTAATTATGACAACGATTACATTGAGATTTGAATTATGTGGATTGATCTTGAAAAACAATGGTTCATCAACAATATTAGTATTGGTCTCAATAAGCAGGTATTTATAGGGGTTAGATTAAAAAAACATATTAGTCGATCTAAATAGTAAAATGAAACAGAAGGCTGAGAACATAAAAAATAACAAAACTGACATTTGTGACACTTTAAACTATTTCATTTACGACTAAAGTTCTTTCCTGAAACGGGCACTTGACTGTCCGAGTAACCACACAAAATGATGGTTCCTCAATAAGGGCCCTAACCTGATAGTTGTAGGTACACATGAGATGTTTGGCGTCTTTGAAGTAAACGGAGAGGCAACAGACGCCTCTGCCTCCGACAGGGATATGCCAGCATGCGCCGTCTTCAGAGCGCCACAGTCATTCGCCCCGTCCCCGCACATACCAACGTAATAGCTGAATAGACACATGGCGGATATATAGACGTGAAGCATTGCCAAAGGGAATAAATGCCTATAATAATTTAAATCATAGGTGTTATAACAGGAAGACCTGATTCATGTCACTTAAGTGATAATCTGATTTCTAATTGAAAACATATCATAACCTGAAATAATTCTAATAAGGACACAAATATACTCGGACTGATATTTTGCAAGTTCATGCAGTATTAAAGTTAAGGTAAGATCTTTAAAGCTATCCTTGGTACTCTGCTCGCTTCCCTTCAGTGTTCATACATCATACACGCATCTAAATGCGATCAAAATTTTTATTCACATTTTAAAAATTGTTCTTTACGATCAAACATTAGCAGTATCTTCTGCAATTGATGTTTGTAAATCATAGGTTAAATGACGCTATTCAAGTCGGAGCGCAATATTGACATAAACAATGATGTCATAATATGAAGCTTGTTATTCAATAGAAAAAAAAGTACAGGTTTATCCAATACAAAGCACTAGGCGAATGTAAACATACAATAATACTCCATCCAATGAAGCATACCCACCCCAAATCCTGTAGACATTCAACAAGTTGTGCCTTTTGATCTGGCGACATTCGAGCAAATATCGTTCCTCGTACAACAATCTACAACAGGCACAAAAACTAAACTATCGATGGTGTATGGTTTTCACCGAAGATTTAATACATACACTCGAAACTCGTTATGTCGAACTCAGATATCTCGATGTTCTGGTAATGTCGAAAAACAATCCGGTTCAAATCTTACTTTTTCTATTTCTTAAATAAAACAATCCACTTCTGTCGATTGTTTATATCTGGAATATTAGCTGAATCAAAGTCATACTTAAGTCCCTGAGGTCGAATTTTACACATGTTCTTCATACTTATGTCGAAATGTTGGTTGACCTGAAGGTTTGAATTTTTCATGACTTATAAACAAATGTAAAATGAATCTTTACCTTGTCAATTAATTCTGGAAAACTTTCTCTGAGCAAACTCCATGACTTTCCAGTTACCGCGAAGTGGTATTTCTTACCGGTGCCAAGCTCTGCATCTCCAATCGCCATCGGTAGCTGAAAGGGTTGATTGTCATCTTAAAACGTACGTTATTCTTAAACGTTTGGTCTGTGTTTTTAATTATAATTTAATGTTTAATAAGAAACTATGTAGGTTTTAATAAATTGTTAATTACTGTTTAATTTACGTAATTTAAGCACCACGACAATCTTTCTTAAATTAGCTAATTATTTTATGATTCTCAATATTAAAGACTTATTCGACAGATCAAAAATAATTGAAACACATAATACCACTGTATCGATTTGCTTCTCTTTGGGTATTCGGTTTGTCTGTTTATCAGTCTGTGGATCCGTGTACACATATTCCACGTGTGCTTGTTCCATGACGTCACCTTTTGCGTCGTACTGCGCCGGGAACACCTGCACGAGAATGATCTGCTCGTTTTCCTCTGCGAAGAAACATTCACGAGCAACGCTCAGGGCCGTCAGCATATTGTCACCTAAAATGTAAGTGTATTTTTAGATACCGCGCAGGGTTGTTGCAGACGATTTTTATTCAATAATCTAGGACCAAGTTTATAGTCATTGTACAAGCATTGCGTACGTCATGACATACCCTTTTTTAACTAAGTTCCCTGTACAGTAATTGAACACTGTAAAAAAACACGTCTTAAAACAAAACATCCAAACTTCGATATATATATTATATCGTTTCCTTTGCTCTTAAGCAATTTCATCATAAATAACTATTACTTCTTGAGTGTACTGAAATATATTCGACTAAATTGAGGATTGGCATCAACACTTGCCATGTTCAACTGTGTTTGGAGATTATATTCTAACATGATAATATCCATATAATTGTGACTCCGAAAACCTCATACCGTTCAAGCTTATTCAAGACGTGCTCCAGTCATAATAAGGCAAAAGGTAGAAAGATGAATATACCATCCCTTCGAATTACACAGTACATAACAATTATTTAGTAAGTATTTTTAATAGCAATACCCGTGACCATGATCGGCCTGATGTTAGCGTCCTTCAGGTCTCTGATGACGGGTGTGGTCTCCGGCTTCAAGCGGTTCTCCATAACTATAAGGCCTAGGAAGGTAAGACCTCTCTCAACCTGCTCCCTGCAACACAAATACTACTTCAAAATAATGAAAATAAGTTACATGCGTAAATATTTGTTAACTGAAACCAGTACATCCAAACAAATGTGTAAAGCGCACATAAGTCAGTTGGGTATGATGTATTTGCAGTCTGTATTGTGACGTTGTGCGTCTCTTGTTGTGTATTTTATTGGCGTTGAACCTGTTCTCTCAAACCATGCGCGTCGATAAATGTTTCACAACAAGAAAAGTCCCTTCAGATGTTATGAAAATGAATACAATTATTTGTTTTAAAATGCATTGACTTAAAGTTAGCATACGAATAAGATACTACTGTGCGAAATAATGGAGGTAGCCATCTACGAGAAGGCCTTTTTTAACGTTGTTTGTTTACAGTGGAAACTGCACCTCTCTATTCTCTGCAGTTTAGGGTACTTGAGCTTTTCTGGAAGAGGTTTGTAGGCAAGAGCAAGCACACGAAATCCGCGCCTCGTGTAGCTCATTAAGATATCGTGGAAATCATCGGGAACTGAAAACAATATGAACAAAAAATATATTGCCTGCATATGCCCAAAGTTATTTATTATTGACGTCTTTGGGATCACTAGACACAACTTAATGACAGCCGGCGTTGCACTAATAATTACTGTCAGCAAACAGTCTCATATATTTCTCATAATGTTGTGTAATCTTTTATGCTTGGACAGATATTTTTCGTCAATAGTTGTTCCAAATTTCTTCAGTAAAGAGTATATTTCACAAAATGCCTCATTAAAACTTTCATGTCTTGACCATTGATTATAAATTTGTAACTAATAATTCGAGCTCATAGTATCGTTATATCAATAAGATTAAACAGCGTTATGATATAATGTTTAAAACATTTAAGTAAATCAATGTTATACCAGTGTCTGTGACGCATAGTGAGGCAATCATTTCCGGAGCACCCTTCGTGAATATTTCGAAATGCTCGGCCCCCAGTCGCCGTACGATTACCGACATTCGCTGTAGGCTCGATGAAAACGTAAATTGACGAACTATGCCGACCTCTTCTGAGTTCACCTGCGTACATAAATATTTAATATTAGTCATGGCAACAGCGTTGTACAGAATTCTTTCAGGGCAATCGCGATGACACAGCTCGGTTTGTTAATTGCCGAAGCTTTTGTTTTTCAAATATTTAGTACTTTCTATAGGAAAACTATTCTGTTTTAATTTTAAATTCGATAAAAAAATATTCGAGATTTTACACAACTTTGATGCATCTTTTATAATAAGGCTGGTTGCAGTGAAATATTATATTCGCTCGTTTATTCGAACGCCAGGGCTAACCAACCTCAGCGTCCATATATTAAATGACCTATAACGGTAACTACGATACTTTAGAGAAAAAAAATCAAATTCAAGAGAAAATTATTCACATACTTAGTTAGATCTATTTAATTAAAGCTTTAATGGCTATGCTATAAAATTTAAAAAAAAATACCACATTTCCACTGGTCAGATCTGCGGACTGCACAAGTGAGGACGATTTCGGATAGACGATAGTTGGACAGATCATGTCAAAGTTTGACCCCTCTTCCATCGTTGGTTCCTTCAATTCCTGTAAGCAACATGGATTCTATGTAACTTTTCTTATTTCCACAATATAATGTTATATCCCAAAGCCAAAACTCGTGCGATCTGTTGACTTGAGTTAACAGGTTCTATTATATTTATATGGGAACAATCCTAACACATTTGCTGTTTTAATGCAGAAGCCACAGCATTCATTGATGCATTGTGTGCGGTCTGTTTGTTTTGTTTCTACGTACTGTTTCTCTCCTTATTGTCTTTTACGTCCTTACCTAGTGCTTCTATACAGAGAAATATTTACGACTAAGCTTATCACTATTGTGTTTTATTCAAATACCAACACAACATCTGTTTGAATATTGTTGTTTTTAAAACAAAACTACATTGATATGCGTCACACTTTCTATTGATTTTGCATCAAATATAAGAGTCAATATTTTTTAATAGAAATTCATAATAGTGACATAATTACAAAAGTGTTTACGGAAGTTCGAATAAACCTGTTTATGTAAGACAACACAACGATATTTCATTCAACGTTCACCTACCCAGCCTATTGACTCGAACATAATAAGTTCGAGTGGATCCCCGCTTAAAACACCATCAATTATCGTCAATGAGTGGCACGTAGCCATTCCTGTCATAAACTTGCCTCTCGGCAACAGGTTCAGATGTGTGATGCCCGGCTCAAACCTGCCAACAAGATGTTCTTTTAAGACAGAAAGTTAATTAAATGGAAAATCATAATGGAACTAAGTTTTACATTTTTTTCAAAACAATTCATAAGTGTTAAAAGTCGCTAAGCAATTTTATTTGAAGTATTTTAATCGTAAGGTAAACAAAAAATTGCTCCAACATAAGCCTAAATCTTAATTCAACGGGTCAACCATAAATAATAGTATTTGAAATCGTTTATGAAAGAAAGAATGCGAATGTTATCGGTGTCTTCACATGACAGCTGCATTCTCACAGATATACCATTTTTACAACTTTTTTTTATTTTTGACAAAAAAACAGATCCAAATTTTCAATCCGTTCAAAAATAAATGTGTGATGACTTTAACCGTTTCTAAAGGTTTAAGAAAAAACACATAAAACCTCATTTTTTTTAACTTAATATAAAAATCTACGATCTATTTTATAAAACTTGTTTCCATGGATTATCGCACAAGTTGGCTCGTTCAAAGACAAACAAAAAACAGTTGTCAAAACGTTCAATCTGTGAGAGTACAGCTTTAAATCAATAGCTTACGGGGCTGAACACTGCAGACAGCTGTCCGTAAATAGTATTCGGTTCCATATTCAAGTATGTAATATGATTGATAATTATTGTTAAAGTAATAGGGTTTTATAAATTGTACATATCATAATAACATGGCATACACGAAAGTGCAAGGTTGTAAGAGAACGGTAACAGAGAAAAGTTACAGCCGAATTATGGAAATTATAAGGATTTCATTACTTCTCATCATTTACTGGTACCACGCTATGCATATCGAGACCATCTTCTGTTAGTGTGCCAGTCTGAAATTATAAGTGAATATCATTACTATTCGTGTTTCCATGCATTTAAATTTGAAAGATTGATGTTATACGCAAGTAGTTGTGCGATTGATTTTCAAATTTGATAGTAAATAAATTCTTTATAAGAAACGCGTTTGTACATATTAAGCAACCCGTATAGTGAACTGCCACACAAACCTTATCAAAGCAAACTGTGTTTATCCCTCCGCACACGTTGATACTCCGTGGACTGATACAATATATTCGCGCAGTTTTGAGTCGGCTTTGAGCGAACACAATCCCGACAGTGAGTGCAGCCGGAAGAGCTGGGGGGACGGCGATTGTAATAAGGTCCAGGGCTCGTAGGGCGATATCACCAGCAGCGTCACCTCTATTCACCTACAAAAAATGAAAACAACCTATGATTAAAGAAAGTATTCCTTTCATATAATAAATGGCATAAATTGAAATTCGGAGGACATTTGCGTTCAAGTCTTATTCGATATTACTGGCATGACTATTGCAGCTTTAAACCTGATGCTGATACAGATGTGTACGTTAAGTTATGTATCAAGTTGTGAAATGTACTGAATGTTTACTGGTTAAATAAAGTGCAAATCAGAGTAATAGATCAATTTTCAAGAATAAGAAGCCTCAACAGAAACACATCTGAAGCGAAACATAGTTTTGGTGGTGTTAATTTTGTTTATAGCATATATAACTTGTCTATTTTGACGCATTTCTGCCAAATCCAAATGAATTACTGTGTAAATCCTTTGATAATGCTTAAACATTGTTAATCTTAAAAATGCTTTGTTGAAAAAGATAATGTTTAAGCCAAACGGAAACACATCTTACCATCAGAACAATCGTGTAGACAAAGCCAACTAATGCGACGCCCGCTAGGATTCCAACGAATTTGTATGTATCCCGATTGAACCGGAAATCCACAGGTTTAGGATAAAGGATGCTGCGTACTAGTTCGCCTTTCGCCGTGGAGAAACCTACAATAAACATTTTCCTGAATAAGTTTTAAGCTTAATACATGAGTTGTCAATGAAATAAACCGCATTAGCAATCCCCTTTATTTTATATATAAATAAAATTAAATATATATACCATACCTGTTCTGAACACAACGGCTTTAACCTTATGGCCTCCGTAGAAACGAGTTTGTATCACGTGGGTTCCACAAAACAGGATATGACGTCCATGGTCTTTAGGTCTGAACATCATTCGGCTATCCTCGTGAGTCAACCGCGGGTTAGGAATCGGTGTTTTAGTGACAGGAACACTCTCACCTGACAGATTACACATGCAAGATGAGCTACAATAACTTTTTTTCAAAACCGGCTCAAAGATTAGAAATATGTTGTTGTTTTTTCTTTACATGTATGTCATTGTATGTACTGTTTATAAATGAGCAAATGACGAACATATTTTTTCAGACACTTTTACATGTGAAATAACATGATTATATTGATTCGGTCGACAATTACAATTACTATTTTCTTTTAGAAATAATAGTCGTCACCTTGCTAAATGTTTGCATTGAATACTCGTTCCTCGGACAAGGTTCAATCAATAATTCATTATAAATTCTTAATGTTTATCAGTTTATACGATACCAGTAAGCATGCTTTCGTTCACGATGCAACTTCCGGTGATAAGAACGGCGTCACACTGCATAAGACATCCGTTACGTGGGATTTCTATGACGTCACCAGGCACTAGGTCTTCAGAACTGATATCCATACTTTCTGTTGTAAAATATATCATTATATAATTTACCGAAGACTGATCATATATATAACGCTGTCGGAAAATTGTACTTCTTTTAGATAGTCTATTGAACATTTTTAGGAAGTATATTACATCATACATCTTGGTTCGCGGAATGGTATTCGACCACGTGTTGAAGGTATAACATCTAAATGTAAATACATTATTATACAAAACTGATGTAATCATTTTCATGTGCAACTAAACCAAAAAAACTTAATAATTAGTAAATGTTTCCTCGAAAAATGGCATTGAGTTACACAAGGCATAGCATAAATACAATTGAAAGGAATCAAAATGAAATTACCATTTCCGTTTCTGATCACTGAAACGATAGTTGAAGACTGAACTGTGTTACGAAGGGCTCGTTGCATCTACAATAAAATTCAGTGTATATTATACGATACAAATATCAACATCTTTGGATAATAATAAAAACATAGGTCATAGACAATATAGGATTTGGGGTTGATAAATGATCTGCACAAGTGTTTAAAGTGGGATTAAATGTATTATTAGCAGTGGGGGCAACCAAACATTTAAAAGAGATTGGACTGTGTTCAATAATTTTAAAGTATATTACTTCAATTTTCATCATTAATTATTATGTTTAGTAGATTGTGACAGTGATCGACAATACATATATGAGAACAGTAACCCTCCTTGTTAGGTAGACAGAGGCAGTGATGGACAAGACAGAAATACGTACAATTCAGGACCAACGTTTTTTGTTAGGTAGATAGTGGCAGTGATAGACGAGACAAAAATACGTACAATTTAGGACCAACCCTTTTTGTTTGTTAGACAGTGGCAGTGATGGACAAGACAAAGATGCATACAATTCAGGACCAACACTATTTTTTCTGTAGACAGTGGCATTGATGGACAAGACAGTACTACGTACAATTCAGGACAAACCCTTCTTGTTTGTAAGATTGTGACAGTGATGGACATGGCAGAGATAAGTTCAATTCAGGACCAAACCTTCTTTTTTGTTAGATAGTGGGAGTGATGGGCATTGTGAGATAAGTACAATTCAGGACCAACCCTTCTTGTTTGTTAGACAGTGGCAGTGATGGACATGACAAAAATATGTACAATTCAGGACCAACCCTAAATGTTAGGTAGACAGTGGCAGTGATGGACATGACAAAGATACGTACAATTCAGGACCAACCCTAAATGTTAGGTAGACAGTGGCAGTGATGGACATGACAAAAATATGTACAATTCAGGACCAACCCTAAATGTTAGGTAGACAGTGGCAGTGATGGACATGACAAAGATACGTACAATTCAGGACCAACCCTAAATGTTAGGTAGACAGTGGCAGTGATGGACATGACAAAGATACGTACAATTCAGGACCAACCCTAAATGTTAGGTAGACAGTGGCAGTGATGAACATGACAAAGATACGTACAATTATGGACCAACGTTTCTTTGTAGGTAGACAGTGGCGTTAATCGACAAGACAGAAATACGTTCAAATCAGGACCAACCCTAATTGTTAGATAGACAGTGGCATTGATGGACAAGACAGGACTACGTACAATTCAGGACCAACCTATCAATGTGGCAGTGATGGACATGGCAGAGATAAGTTCAATGCGGGACAAACCTTTCTTGTTTGGTAGATAGTGACAGTGATGGACAACACAGATATGAGTACTATGCGGGACATACCTTTCTTGTTTGGTAGATAGTGGCGGTGATGGACAAGACAGATATGAGTACAATACAGGATGCGTAGTATTCGTATTCATCTGCGTACCACAGCGAGCAACTGAATAATTGGAAGATGTAGAATGGTGACAACACCTGTAAAGAAAAAAAGCTCGGATATAATTGTTGTCAATATATAAACAGTCTGAGAGGCACTTTTCCACCACCCCATCCTGGTATGTGAATTGTATACACCTCCATTATGTCACCTTCGAATGCATATGAACATGACTTTATTTATTTAACAAAAATAACATACAATTCATTCTGATATAAGAATGTACAACTTATTATCAATTACACAATATTTTAAGACATAAATATAGTTATATAAAAACATATATAATTAAACAGACATAGTATGAAATTGAATAAGTGATATTTTGAATGGAGAATGTACCATACAAATATAAATATAAACGTATGTTTTCATATATCAGCCAGTCAACAAGAACTAATGGCACAATATTTTCGCAATCGGCTTTCAACCTGAGTTGCAACTATTACCTGTACGAGCTACCTGCGATGCAACTGTTACATGTACGTGTAGCCTGAGCTGTATCTGTTACATGTACGAGTAGCCTGAGCGGCAACTGTTACATGTACGAGTAGCCTGAGCTGCAACTGTAACATATACGAGTAGCCTAAGCTGCAACTGTTACATGTACGAGTAGCCTGAGCTGCAACTGTTACATGTACGAGTAGCCTGAGCCGCAACTATTACATGTACGAGTTGCCTGAGCCGCAACTATTACATGTAGGAGTAACCTGAGCCGCAGCTGTTACATGTACGAGTAGCCTGAGCGGCAACTGTTATATGTACGAGTAGCCTGAGCTGCAACTATTACATGTACGAGTAGCCTGAGCAGCAACTATTACATGTACGAGTAGCCTGAGCTGCAACTGTTACATGTACGAGTAGCCTAAGCTGCAACTGTTACATGTACGAGTAGCCTGAGCTGCAACTATTACATGTACGAGTAGCCTGAGCTGCAACTGTTACATATACGAGTAGCCTAAGCTGCAACTATTACATGTACGAGTAGCCTGAGCTGCAACTGTTACATGTACGAGTAGCCTGAGCCGCAACTATTACATGTACGAGTAGCCTGAGCCGCAACTATTACATGTACGAGTAGCCCGAGCGGCAACTGTTACATGTACGAGTAGCCTGAGCGGCAACTGTTACATGTACGAGTAGCCTGAGCTGCAACTGTTACATGTACGAGTAGCCTGAGCGGCAACTGTTACATGTACGAGTAGCCTGAGCTGCAACTGTTACATGTACGAGTAGCCTGAGCTGCAACTGTTACATATACGAGTAGCCTAAGCTACAAAAGTTACATGTACGAGTAGCCTGAGCTGCAACTATATCGTGTACGAGTAGCCTGAGCGGCAACTGTTACATGTACGAGTAGCCTGAGCGTCAACTGTTATATGTACGAGTAGCCTGAGCTGCAACTGTTACATGTACGAGTAGCCTGAGCCGCAGCTGATACATGTACGAGTAGCCTGAGCTGCAACTGTTACATGTACGAGTAGCCTGAGCTGCAACTGTTACATGTACGAGTAGCCTGAGCTGCAACTGTTACATGTACGAGTAGCCTGAGTTGTAGCTGTTACATGTACGAGTAGCCAGAGCTGCAACTGCTACATGTACGAGTAGCCTGAGCTGCAGCTGATACAATGACGAACACTCTGAGCTGTAACTGTTGCATGTACGAGTAGCCTGAGCCGCAGCTGATACAATGACGAACACTCTGAGTTGTAACTGTTGCATGTACGAGTAGCCTGAGCCGCAGCTGATACAATGACTAACACTCTGAGTTGTAACTGTTACATGTACGAGTAGCCTGAGCTGCAACTGTTACATGTACGAGTAGCCTGAGCTGCAACTGTTACATGTACGAGTAGCCTGAGCTGAAACTATTACATGTACGAGTAACCTGAGCCGCAACTGTTACATGTACGAGTAGCCTGAGCTGCAACTATTACATGTACGAGTAACCTGAGCTGCAACTATTACATGTACGAGTAGCCTGAGCTGCAACTATTACATGTACGAGTAGCCTGAGCTGCAACTATTACATGTACGAGTAGCCTGAGCTGCAACTATTACATGTACGAGTAGCCTAAGCTGCAACTATTACATGTACGAGTAGCCTAAGCTGCAACTATTACATGTACGAGTAGCCTGAGCTGCAACTATTACATGTACGAGTAGCCTGAGCCGCAACTATTACATGTACGAGTTGCCTGAGCCGCAACTATTACATGTACGAGTAACCTGAGCCGCAGCTGTTACATGTACGAGTAGCCTGAGCGGCAACTGTTACATGTACGAGTAGCCTGAGCTGCAACTATTACATGTACGAGTAGCCTGAGCTGCAACTGTTACATGTACGAGTAGCCTGAGCTGCAACTATTACATGTACGAGTAGCCTGAGCTGCAACTGTTACATGTACGAGTAGCCTGAGTTGTAGCTGTTACATGTACGAGGTGCCAGAGCTGCAACTGCTACATGTACGAGTAGCCTGAGCTGCAGCTGATACAATGACGAACACTCTGAGCTGTAACTGTTGCATGTACGAGTAGCCGTAGCCGCACCAATTTCTAGAAACTTCTTAAAGGGACTGTACACCAAAAGTGTTTTTCTGTAACGAATCTCAGGACAATTATTTAATAGAATGTGCTACGCTTTGATATCATAATTGTAAAAAAAAGTACCAAAATGTAAAAAAAATTGTGTCAGAGACCGGGTTCGAACCCGTGTCGCCAAAATGGCAGTCCAGCGTCGTATCCACTGAGCTACGACGACAAACTCTGATCGGGTGACATAATTAAGCTATATACCTAACTCGGTTATATCACGTGATAACACCGACCAGCCAATCACGCATAAAGAATTAATTCTACTAGGTAGACATACCCAGTAATCTTTTTTAATGGAAAAATACGAAATAACTGCTAAACTTAAATAAATTGTAAACTATGTGGTACTTCTGTTAATTGTACACAATGATACCAAGTTTATGACAATTTTTGACAATTTTCCTTGTTTTCGCAATTTTATCATACGGAGCCCAGCCCCTTTAAAGTTAACAGGCTTAAGTAGCTTATTTCAGTAAGCCAAAATACATCCATAAATTTAAGTTATTGTTTATTGTGAATATCTTAAAACTTATTACTATTTAAAGTTTAAAAATTCTGAAAAAGTAACTATAACACAAATTATAGAAAAACAAAAATAGTGAGCTTAGCTTTACCCGGTTTTTAGAGACTTCAGAAGTTTCGTGCAATTGGGGCCTGAGTAAAATGGTTCAATGGTTAAAAAATATCTTCAAGTGAACATTGTGATTTGCCGCATTATTGTTTACGTTTAAAGCAGAACTATTTGATTGTCCAGAATAGTTAAATAGTAGAACAATTGCATATATTACAAAATACTGTAAACCATTATGACAAAGGAAGTTTAAGAGTTAATAATGTTGTGTAATTTAACAAATCTCTGAACAATCGGTTATCCTCCTAACTTCAGTGTATTCAACAGAAATGAAACATTTCAATATGCTATTTTATGTGTATACCTCTTTGAACAGAAGTTTAATGATTGGTGTAACGTGTATATCAACTGAATTGAGGCCGTAAAGCACACGTCTCCTGGTCACGTCCATGAACGACAAACAGGAAGTATCGTGGAAATAGTTCACAGTCACGTCCTCTTCAATGCCCCTGTAATTGACAATTCATCAAACATACATGGAATTGCTTAATACAAGTGCGTAAAATCCTGAGGCCGATGAGCATAACTCAATGATAAACATACTTTCATTACTATGTATACAATTGTTTTTCACCTATGCATGACATATATAAGTAAACATCAAATAACAAATGCATGAATAACATTTTAAGAAGAAATGCCGCACATAAAATTGTCACCATAGAGAGAGCGCTGTTACACGATATATAAATATATATCCATGAACATGGAGATTATACATATACACATGTATACACAAATATATAAATCGTCGAGTAAATGATTTGGTTTACTTGACAGAACCCCATGACAAAAATCTTTGGCAACTATCACAGATGATCCGAGTGTTTTGAACTACATATACTGGCTTCTACATTAACTGACCACTGACGTGATCTCATGATTTCCGAATGTATGGATTGTATCATATGTTTTGAAAGAACAACTAAATAAAGCATGTACCTATTTGAGTTGTAATCCTATTACATATTTAAAACTAAAATTTGTTCACTCACTTGACTTTCGAAAACATTGAAGACTCTTGGTTCCAAATGTACTTCATTTTCTTTGTCACGAAATAACGGCTGACGTTCTGGGAGTACTGAAACAGTATCTTCTCAATATATATTGTATTGGTTGGACTAACACCATGTTGGAGCATAACAGTTTAACAAATATGCTGTAATATTACTATTTAATTTTTCACGTTTTATAAGATATATTGCTCTTTCGGGACCCCATTTCTATCATTTTAGAGTGTCAACTAGCAGCAAAGTGACTTACCTGTTTTTTGTCAGGATGAGTCAGCAGGGTCTGACTTCCGCGTGAAACCATTCCTTCGCTTTTGCCCTTACCCAAAACTCTACAACACAGAAAGAAAAGATCGTGATTATTTAAAGAATGAATTGCGGGGTTGATTTCATTATCGGGGTATGAACGCAATTGGGATGGTCAAAGTGTGTGGAGTCATACCCCGATAATGACATCAACCCCGCAATTCATTACTTATATTTACACCAATTGTTCATAATTTCATTCAATAGTTGTTAAAAAAATACTTCTTTGCATTTAAGAAAACCTTTCAGTAATCCCTTCTTACCAATTCTGTAAATTGAAATTGGACATGTCACCCAACATAACTTAATTGGATATGAAACGCAACATAACTTAATAGGACATGTAACCCAACATAACTAAATTGGACATGTAACCCAACATAACTAAATTGTACATGTAACCCAACGTAACTAAATTGGACATGTACCCCAACATAACTTAATTGTACATGTAACCCAACGTAACTAAATTGGACATGTAACCCAACATAACTAAATTGGACATGTAACCCAACATAACTTAATTGGACATGTAACCCAACATAACTTAATTGGACATGTAACCCAACGTAACTTAATTGGACATGTAACCCAACGTAACTAAATTGGACATGTAACCCAACATAACTTAATTGGACATGTAACCCAACATAACTTAATTGGACATGTAACCCAACATAACTAAATTGTACATGTAACCCAACATAACTTAATTGGACATGTAACCCAACATAACTAAATTGGACATGTAACCCAACATAACTTAATTGGACATGTAACCCAACATAACTTAATTGGACATGTAACCCAACATAACTTAATTGGACATGTAACCCAACATAACTTAATTGGACATGTAACCCAACATAGCTAAATTGGACATAAAACCCAACATAACTAAATTGGACATGTAACCCAACATAACTAAATTGGACATTGTAACCACACAGACCTATATTTTACACGTACCCCAACAAACTTTAATTGTACAAGAAGCTGAACGAGATTAAAGAACGAATTCCGAACAACCACTCTCACTCACGCTCATTGAGTTAATCCTCTGTAATCACATTGCGGTTCAGATAAGTTCGAGTGAAGGTATATCCGTGTTCACAGGTGTAAGTGAGACTCAAGTGTTTTTGGTGAATGGGACATTTGTGAGTGCTCGGCTAGGCCACTTGAACCTCCCTCGAGGATTAGTTGTGTATACGAATGAATGAGTGTGAGTGAGACCGGGATGTTCCATTGAAGTTTTCTGAATAACGTAGACTTCTATAAAAAATGTTTTTCAAAAGGATGCACCAATTACATATTTGTTTTGTTTCTGTGGATCTTGAACGCCCAACAAACTAGCGGCCTAGCAGCGTGAAGTTAGCGGCCTTGCGACCTCGCGGCATGAGGTTGGCGGCCTTGCGACCTAGCGGCGTGAAGTTGTCGGCCTAGTGGCCTTAATTTATACTATATTTCAATGCAATTGTTCATGGACATTGCGTTTTCTTCGAAAACGATGATAAATCGATGTGTTTTATTTATACATTAACATAACGCATTTTAATATGAGTTTTCTTCTTAAACAATGCTCAATCGAACAGATCACTTGAGTGTCACTCCCCGTGTACCACTCAAGTGACCACTTGAGTCAACTTTACGCGAATGTGGTTGGAGTGTGAGTGATAGTTGCTGTTCTGAATTCGGCCCTGTGTTGTCATTAAACTCAATAGATCTAAGCGGTACATGTAAATCAACGTGTTTCGATTGCCAATGTTACCCAACAGACCTAAATTGTACATGTAACTTAATATATCTAAATCTTGCACGTAGCCGAGCAAGTCTAAATCGTCAATGTTACAATTACTTTTTTCCGTCTCTTGTGATCATCTTCACGTCGGAGACGAACCACTGCTTGTACTCGTCCTGAAGGAAAATAGTAATACTACATAGTAATATTCACTGAAATATAGAATGACAATAATGCACTGTTATATTATTAGGGAATGCGATCCACGAACAGTCTATTTTGTTAAGCTCCTTTAAAAAGTGAATCGCTAATGTTTTTGGAACAAAAATAAGTTTTCCCAGTAATGCATCTGAAAACACTTAGTTTATCTTTGTTATCGAAATTGCAGAAAAAAATACAGTTAAAGCATAAAAAAAGTATTTTGGCTTTAGTGGGGTTTCGAACCCAGGCCGGTAAAGTCACAAATAAATTAGAAAACAGCCGGCTAGTCCATACGGCTTCGGATACTTTAATAAAAGTGGTGGATCAAGTCAAGTCAAGTCAAGTCAATATTTGTTTATTGTCGGATTCCATATACAATATTTGAAACTTAAGCTATGTATAGCTTTTTACCGACATGATATGTTGACCTAATAAGGTTACATTGATAACATCACGTGATAATGTCAATCAACCAATCACGCTATACCACAACCGTAATTAATTTTCAATCATGTTGTTAACGCTAATGAAAATTGTGGTCTTCAAAGACGATATTTGAGCAATATCCACATTCGCTGAAGAGCTCAAGCTTTTGAAAATCTTTGTCTTAACACTCCTCATAATTTGCCACTCTTTATTTCGTAATTTTTAAAAAAAAATGCATTTTACAAACCATGAGCGAGGTAAATTAACCCTTGATTTAGCCTGAAATGTTAAATTCTGCTGTTTTCTCCTATAAAGACATAATCAAGTGCATTTGCACAATTCTGTGGGTGGGAGGGTGTGCGCCCCTGTGTATCTTGAAGTATTAACAATTAAGCACGAAGTACTTCTTACTTTAAGTATAACGACTTCTGCCTGGTCTAGGCTGCACTTGCTATACATGGCACGGATCATCAGATGAGGAAGCCAGTAGAAAAACAAGCGAAGTAGTCCCACAGTGATGACGATGAAAAACCAAATAACCCCAGTTTTGATAGTATTTCGAGCATAGCCAGTGATTTCCTGCAAAACAACAATTTAAAACACAATAAAATTAAGATTTTTCTATCAAATTTGAACTTGTGATTTATAAGTTATTACTGGTCAACATAATATTCTGTCGAAATGAGAAGGCAGTGTATTTCAAATTTGCCTGTTAATTCATTTCAGTAAATTAGCAGTCAGCCATTATTGATTCGGTGAATGGAGGTAGGTAGTTTACACAATATTATGTAGACCACTAAAAGATAAAGGCTTGTTGGTATGTACTAACACAAAATTAGTGGCTATGCGACTGTGTCGCATCAAACCATTTATTTGTGTACATGGTTGTACTAAAAGACTCAACGAATACCTTTGCAATGGTTGACTAGGTTTGATTATTATGCGTTTGTCCTGTCGTAGGAAAAAATAGTGTATAAATAAAAAAAGCATGCAATTAAACAAGATAAAGGTGTGTGTGCGTGCGTGTGTGCTTGCGTGCTCGCGCGCGCGCGTGTATGTGTGTGTGTGCGCGTGTGTGTGTGCGAGCTTACGTACCTGCGTGTGTTTATGCGTTTATGTGTGTGTATGTGTTTTATATTTCTTTCCGTAGGGTTCTGTAGTTTAACTGGGTTTCAGCGTGTTTATGATTACATTTATTGCTACTTTATGTTATTGTAATTATGAATTAAAATCAAAAGCGTTTGTTTTTCTGTCTGCATATATATATGTTTACTTATGCATGCATAGCAGTTTCATTGTAATCGCATGCATTTATCTTTAACAAAAACATATTTTGCAATATAAAGCAATATATCATTTTGCTAAAATCATAGTGGTACATATATACTTGAAATACAAGCTTAGCACGTTGTTTTTGCATTTTATAGCGAAACTTTTAAGATATTAAATTTGGATACATGTGTCATAAAATTTGTGCTTGACAATGTTAAGTAAAATCATTGTATTCGTGTCTGTGGACACAAATTTGAAAAATTAATATCAAGACCGGCTTTAATCGGTTTTTCGGAATACATATATTTTGCAATAAAAAGAAGAACATGACTAAGTCTTGGTTATTTGTACAAAACTTATTTTACTTTCTAAAATGCATTGTATCTTACACATGCTAAATGTTAATGCCACACTTCGTTTTCCTCTGAAAATGTTATACTTTTACTACCATCCTGTTTGTTATCGCTATAAACTTTGTAAGGTTTTTATGCCGAAATAAACTACTATTGTATTCGTGTCTGTGGACACACTCATCAAAATACCACATCACATTTAGTCAAATTCTTCCGAAGAAGAACAAATTTGAAATATTAACGATAACAAAATCTGTGCGTTATCTGTAAATCATCAGCCTAACTTCATAAAGCCATTTAACGAACGATGCTCCCGAGTAGATACTAAACAATAAGTCTATATTCAACGGCCAAACCTCAATGTGTTCAAATATATAATGCGTCTACTTGTCCATTCTCATTTAAATGCAGCTAATCAAATTACATGAAATCTATAACGACTTTGTGCTCATTTACCAACTTGAAAATCACCACCATCACATTCGACAAACTATCAATTTGAACACTCAACAAAGATCTTCATCATAAGGAATTATATCATTTCCAATAGATTGGCTGTATTTTTAAATCTGCCGTACCTTTATTTTTGTTTATCAGCAGTAAACAGTTGTTTAGTTTAATAAGGTGAATTCAACAGAAGCTATGCCCGCACACACACACACACACACACACACACACACACACACACACACACACTTTAATATAGACACTAACTTTGATATGTGATCGACGTTACATTTTGACGAATGAGAAGGCAGTATTTCTCAAGTTTTCCATCACATATTTTCAGTAAATCGGAAGCCAGCCCTGATTGATTTAAATCAAATGAAGCGGTAATGAGTGGCTGGGCCAGTTAGTGGGTAGTTTACAAAATGGAGTGTAGTCCTCACAAAAAAATTAAGAATGTTAGTATGTACTTGCACAAACTGAAGGGTTATGCGACTACGTTCTGTTTGTTTCACCATTTATTGTTGTAAATATATACGATCAATCTTTAAAAATCATTTAAGGACTATAAGTGTGCATTTACCAAATAAAATGGTTTAACGACTGTGCCGCATTTATAATTTAATTTAGTGATTAAATTCCAAAAATAAACCTCATCCATGTAGTGATAAATGTGTTGTATAACTTGTGTAACCTATGTACACAACGAAGGTGACGAAACATCAGATTTAGATATAAGCACACATTAATGATTTATATAAGTATTCCGGGTGCTTTGTTACAGAGCTCTTGCAGACAACATTGCACAAGATGTTGTTACATGCGCTACATTTTACGAATCGTTAATTTATAGCTATTATCCAGGCGATTTATTAATGTTACACATTAGAGAATAACTTGTTTTCGAAAAAAAATTCAAATTGAGGGTTATTATCAATTTTTCAGAAATGTTCTAGACATCTACAGTTATAAAGTAATTTGAACAAAAACTACATAACCCAAGGTACAAAAAGTAATGCCTTTTTACAATAATATTTTTTTATTTAAAAAACAACAAACAACAACATTTTCCGGCTAGCCAGATATTTATGAGTCGTTCGTGAAATTTCTGAGGATGAGATTATCTAAGTGTGTTTTAATAAAACGCAACACACACAATTCATCTGTACAATGCCAAACTGTATGAGATGGGACTTTTTACGTCTAAAAATAAGTGACTCACCATTTCGTCATCCTGACCTTGGTTAACGCAAATCCTGCCCTTCATGGCTGATGTTTACACGTGTCACCTGTAAGTAAGCACCAGACAATGTCTTCATATAATACTTCGTATTTGAGGAAGATTATATCTGCTTAAAAGTCTAGATAATACCTTATTTGTGACGTCATTTTTTAATCTATTTACCGTTATTTTGGCACCAATGGGGAATTAGCTTTAAAGTCCAAAAGTCCTTTTCACGAAACAAAGTACTTTTCACGATTTTATTTCTTACATTAACAAATACTTCATGCAATAACACAGTATGTGATGTCTAAGAAATAACATAAAATAATAATATATTGTAAAACAGCGGCTACGCTAAAGTTGGCTGCACTGTGGTAAAACCACCTTCGAGCTCTGACAGACAAATCACAAGTGTCTGTAATCTATTAAAACAACCAAACATTTTAGATAATCAACACCAATAATTTGCACCCCGGTCATGCATAACATAAATGAAATTTTATGGAAAAACATAAAATCATTTATAAACTTGAACAATAACCTATTAGTTGTGTGTCACCTTTTTAACCGTTAGGGTATTTTCTTAGCATTGTTTATTACCTTTAACCAATCATTTGACTAGATTTTATCACGTGACACGCCTAAGCCAATGACATTGTTTGTTGGCCATTCTCAGATATTTTTCGGCGTGGGTGATTGCCTCGCCAAACTTATTAAATTTTTGATTATTTGTACAGTGATTCCAGGAATTCAAGGTTATTCCTTTGCGACTTTCATTACCTTAGTACTTTATTGGTTATATGGACGTATTATAACGGGGCGGCGACCTTAAAAACAGGTGTTATTTCGGGTGCAAAGTGGCCATTGTACAACAATTTCTCTCGCACAGCGGCGCTCTCGCACGCTCTCGTGGTTCCTTTGTGATTGGACGTGATGCATGATGGCGGCGCCCATCTCAGAACATTGTAAGATACAAATCTTGGGACATTCCTACGTCAAACGTCTTCGGGATTTCATTCGTCAGTCGAGCACGTTGCAGTTTCACTTGGGCTTACAAGGTTCTCCACTGATTCAATATACAGGCTTTCCCGGCGCTACTGTGTCCACGTTACGTCATCATTTGGACACAGTTTCGGATTTCGAACCGGATATTCTCGTTCTTGTCATCGGAACAAACGACGTGTATTCCAACGATGTGACTCCACTGAGTGTTGCAGCGAACATTACCGACTTAGTGGACACATTATTGTTTGTTCACCGTATCCCAAAAGTGATCGTTCTGCAGACGCTTCACAGACAACCATGTCTTGTGCATACCAGATTTCCAGTTGACATACATTGGTTCAATGCGAGAGTTGACGACCTTAACATGCTGCTGATGGACAGGCTCAACCACACCAAACATCACCGTTCCTATTTATGGCGTTTAAAGGGTTTCTGGTCACCCGAATGCAAACACCGGAATTTTGCCCCGGATGGCTGTCATCTGTCTCATGACGGTCAGCTTCGCTTTGTTAGCAATATCAGAGCTGCTGTGGTCGCTGCCCTGCGAAAGTCCATCACTCATTGATATACCAGATACGTATCTGCTTGTTTATTCCTTTTTCTTTGTTTACGTTGTTGCAATTGGTGCATTGCTTACCTCACTTTTCCAATGGTTCCGTGCACTTTATTCTTACCTACTGCAGCCCAGTTGTCGTGCTGTCTACCATTACATCTTCACATCATCACAAACCATTTCTTTACATATATGCATATGGCTTAGTTTTCATGCATATTTTTATACTTATCTGTATATTTGCTCGTATTGCACGCACATGGTTTAGTTTACGTGCTTTCATTACTATGATCCCTTCTGTATGGTTGACTCACATATGGTTTAGTTTTCATGTGTTGCTCTAACCGCCCATCCCCCCCAACTTTTTGCTCGCATATGGCTTAGTTTTCATGCGACGCGTTACCCCCTTTCTTTGGATTGTTCTGGTTTATATCCATGCCAGCTATCCAATGTTCCTTATGCTCGCATATGGCTTAGTTTTCATGCGATGCGTTATACACTCATTTTGCTTCCATGACATGCTTACGTTCGCATATGGCTTAGTTTACGTGCGACTGTGTCTGTGATGCATATTTACCTTTGACATATATAACAACAGTATCTTTTGATGATTAGATAACTGTTAACCATAAATTTGTTAGTAATCTTATCATTCCTTCACTCGGCTGTCATATTTCTAATTTCATTGGTCAGCCGTCATTGTTCGGTTCAATTTTTTACATCTTCTATGGCATATTTTTCAGATGAAGCCAACGAAGAAACGTAAACGGGCCAATTCCACGCCATCCCAAACAAGCTAAACAGGGGAAGTCCAGAAAAAGAACTGCTGTTCAAACTCCGCCTCTCCAGAGGTCGGTCGCTAATGGACCTAACCTCCCACTCTCCCCCCAATTGGACACTGTTGATGATCCGCTGGACATACCAGTTATGACTTCTTCTCCTCCAAGGGACTGCGACGCGGAACTTCCGTTCCAACAACCCCATCATCAGACCGCTGGTGCTCCACAGGGATCCCTGCTGGACACCTTCGCCGCGCCAGGACAATTTTCAGTGCCACACCAGGGCCTTCACAACCATATGAACATTTCATCGGATTCAGACAGTGACGATAACGCCCAGGACATGCCACACTTTCTTCAGGCCCATTCAGCGAATTTGTTGCCAGGTAACGGTGTTCACTTCACAGAGCCAATAAGTACTCCTATCATTAATCAAATCCCCAAATCAACCCGTAAAGACATTTGGTCTAACCGTTTCGTTGATTTCGCATCTCTTTTGCCTTCCACCACTTCTCCAGCCACTCCTCAATATACTTTACAGTTAGACAGCAACTCCAACATCTCCTTCCAACCGACCTCACGCTCACGAAAAATAACTTCTATTGACTCTTGGACAACTGCTTTCCTCAGTTTCACTGCCATTTACACGGCTAAATTTCCATTTGAAACTGCCCAGCTTATGAAGTATGCTGAAATCGTGCGTGACATCGCATCCCGTCGCCCAGGTCTGGCTTTCTTGAATTATGATTCTCAGTTTCGAATGCTTCGACAATCTGTCCTCCTCCCGTGGGATCGACTCCACACGGAGTTCTGGTTAATGGCCTGCACTTCCTTTCAACAGCCTACTCCCCAGTCCTTTCGAGCCCCCCGTCAACCTCTCCGATCCTTTCGATCTAGCCCACAAACCCACTCACGACCTTTCCATTCCAACATCTGTTGGAACTACAACAAGCATTCTCAATGTCGCAACTCCCACTGCAACTTCCCCCACATCTGCGGTTTCTGTAAAGGCCAGCATCCAGCGTTCAACTGCAAATTCTCCAGCAAAGACGAGGCCGACAAAGCTCTGGCAACCAAACCCCTCCCCCCCAATAGAAAAACAACTTAGCTCCCCTGTCACCCCTATCAATATACCTATCTTGGCTCCATTCCTGTTGGGTTATCCTTTTGCAGATTACTTGATCCAAGGTTTCCTACATGGTTTTAAACTGGGTTACCACGGCCCTCGCCTCGCCACGTCTTCATCCAACCTCAAATCCTGCTTTGACCATCCTGACCAGGTCCGCATGAAAATACAGAAGGAATTAGATACCGGTCGTGTTCGTGGACCTTTTCCTTTCCCTCCTTTTACGAATTTACGCATTAGCCCCATTGGTTTGGTTCCTAAAAAAGCCGCAGGTCAATTCAGGATGATTCATCACCTTAGCTACCCGAAGGGCAGTTCTGTTAACGACTTTATTGACGAGGATTTGTCTACGGTCAACTACAGTTCCTTCGATGATGCTGTCGCACACCTACTAGAACTCGGCCAAGGTACACTTTTCAGTAAGACGGACATTGATTCCGCTTTCCGCCTCATCCCTATTCATAACTCTGATCACCACCTTCTTGGTTTCAAATTTGATGACAATTACTACTTCGATACTTGCCTACCAATGGGTTCTTCATCTTCTTGCGCCATTTTCGAACGTTTCAGTTCTGCTCTTCACCACATTGCCAATAATGTCCTTCATATTCATCATATGGTTCATATTCTTGATGATTTCTTGATAATGGGCCCATCCAACTCTTCCACATGCCAGACTGATTTAGACAACTTCTTACAATTTTGTGCCCTTATAGGGGTTCCAATAAAACACGAAAAAACTGAAAATGCCACCCCTATTATTACTTTCATGGGTTTAGAACTAGACTCTTTGCTTATGGAAGCTCGATTGCCTCATGACAAATTGATTAAGCTACGTTCTCTTCTTGCCTCTGCTTCTAAATCCCGAAAAATCACTTTGAGAGACCTACAGTCTTTGCTCGGCTTGCTAAATTTCTGTTGCCAGGTTGTTCTACCAGGTCGTTGTTTCTTACGCCGTTTGACCGACCTCACCAGAAATGTCTCCAAAGCACACCACCGGATCACTCTATCCCGGGAGAGCCGAAAAGATCTCCACGCTTGGCATTTATTCGTTGATCATTTCAACGGCCGCAATTAACTACATGTATATATATAATAGTTTAGAACACTTTTATGGCATTTTGAATAAATGCCCTTTTTTCATTCAATCAACGTGTTTGTTTTTCCCTTCGTCCATACTAGTTCGTCTTAGACTGGTTTTTCGTTCTACCTAACCATGGTCAATATATAAATTTTCTCTATCAAAACATATGTCAGGGTGCTAAATCAGATACAATGAAACAACAAAACAGTTAGCTTTAGGCAATTGACACTTTCTTTGTTTGGTTATTAGCAAACCCCTAATTCGCTGGCGTTTGTCAACATGTTACAAACACAGTTGCATATTTCAAGTAACAGATATAAAAAACATCTAATAAATCAATAATTTTCAAAATGTTTTTTTAATCTGTAGAATTATTGTAAAACGTAGCATTATGGCGATGGGTAAATAAGCCCCCCCCCCCCCATTTTCAAATAAAGAAACGCTGAAATTAACAAAAGCATTTTTTTAACCAAAGGGAAATATTTTTTTCAAATATGCCGTACATTTATGTAGGTACATTTTGGCAACATGCATCGCATTAAATCATTTGTCTGGCCAAATATATACTAATGAGCTAATCACTATTTAATTCTACACCCTGTGATACTTTCTTGAAGTCAACTCGTTCACAAATAATTTTTACCTTAAGTTGTCGTTTTACAAAATTTGCTTTTAGCGTTAAATGTGAAATAGGACGCTTAAATCGTGTAATGCCACTTTATTCGTTTGACCGTAATACGAATCTTGACAGTCTGTGCATACAGACTGGTACAGTTGGCTGAGCTTATCGCCATCGGGATACAGTCTGGTACAGCAATGCCAAGGGTGGTTTATTTGCAAGAACATCACATCGGGGGGGGGGGGGGTGAGCTTTACCCTTTACCCTCGCCATCGGGTTACACCCATTCGGCGAGCACGCTACGTTTTACAGTATTTCTACACATTTTAATAGCATTTTCTCGTCTTTAATCGTAGCGTGGGTGCTTTGGACTATATATATATATATATATATATAAGTCATTCTACACAATATGTACAAGTCTCTGGTTAAAAATTCAATATTTAAATAATGTCTTAAGAATCTATCACATACGTATTAAAATCGAACACTTCAAATACATGAATAGAAATTCTACTGTACAAACATTTTTAGGCTCAGCCTACATTTTAATGAGATGTCTAAATTTTAAAATACATCACATCACGGGTGTTTGGGTTTTTTGTAAGTACGGGTAATTGTTGTTAAGTAGAGCGATGCACTCGTCGTGGTACGTTATTTGGTCACCGGATTTTAACGCGTCAAAGTGTCCCAAAAAACGCGACTTTTCGTACTATTCAACGCGCACCTACATAGCTTGTAAAGAGAAGGTAGTCTTGAAGATATCTTGGAAACGAAAATGCTAGGAGGTCGGCATTGGTCTTGTAATTTAGGTATCTCGATTTCCTACCTTACGCAATGACGAGTAGTATCACGGGTGTTTTTGTACGTAGATCACAGGTATTTCTTGTAATGTTGCTATTATTATTATTATTATTTATGATGCCACATAGGGTAATAACTTGACGTTATATATATATATATATAGCGTTTCAATTCGGGTGCTATATAGTTACCTTTTAAGTGAAAAATCATGGTCATGTAAGGACATAATTCATTAATTTCACTGGTTTTACATGAACTCTAGAACACTCGATTAATACATTCCGTATTGAATGTAATATTCCGTATTCACCATGTACATCAACGATGGATAAGACGTATAAAATACGTATAAAATATAAATACTCACCCTCCTATACCAACATCCTACTATTTGTTACTTTTAAATCACACGTAAACTTTCACCTGCTTAATTAACAAACTTGAAACATTTTAAGTGCAATGAATCATCTCCTAAACGCATCAATAAGATGGTGAAAAAATATTTACATTAAACCAACTACCGAGACGACTGAATGCAGTAACGTATTGCCCTAAATAAATATGGATTTAAATTCACATATTCTCATTTTTGTGACGTTCGTTAAAACGAATTTCTTCGTATACTATTAATATAAGATCAAAAAAAAAAAAACTAGATATATAGTATACCGAACGATGTTAACGATGCCAAATTAAGGTGCGAAAAGTCACATCGGTATATCCTTTTGTAGATGTACTGCTTGAAACTGGTTTATAACATTAAAGGTGCAAGCTATCCATTGTGAGTCACCAAACAAGACAATACAACCTGTACAAAACCTACAAAGTATACGCGCTAAAGCGAAATATCAACAAACTATTTCGCTAAAATGACCGCCTAAAGATTACCATAAGATTACGATGACACTTTTTTACCTGCGGCGCTGACATTGGCAGTAAAAAATTTAAGCCTTTGTCTGTTAAATGAAATTAAATGCGTTTGTAAACATACTAGAACAATATCTGTCATGTGTGTCCATTCCGGATAGAAAAAAACGACCCTCGGGCACCTGCGTTGCCAGGTAACGAGGCTACGCAGCGTGCTCGAGTGTCGGATTTTGAGTGATATTCTTTTCAAACTTAATTTAATCGTTCAGCAGTTTCGCTTCACACATATTCGCTTGGGTTGTTGCGAAGGTCAATGCCTACCGACTTTTAGTACAGTGATGTCACGGATAATTGTTTATATGTTTATAAGCGGTTTTTCTATTTCCAATAGATCAGGGGTGTTTTTGTAAAGTAGATCACACGACAGTTTTGATGAATTTAGTCACATTAAACGTGTCCAATGTAGATCAAGGAAAGCGACAAAGCTGCGTTTAGTTTCTAGAAAGAACACCAACGGAGAATGTAGGCGAATATGTGTGAATTAATTACAGGCATGTCGTAAAATTGTTCCAGAAACTGAAAATATATTAATTTGTTTCTTTTCAAATACAAACAATGTAGCGACAGGCTGTATAATGCCACGTGGTGTACTAAGCTGTAAATACCATCCAAGGAACACTATGTTCATGGTGTAAAAGGTTATCGTAAAGGTATCGGTGGCGAGTCGAGAGGTAAGTGTATTGGACTCAGAATCAGAGGGTCCCGGGTTCGATCCCAACACTGAACTTTATCGATGCTAGAACTTGTTAAAACCCAGGAATGGTAATTGGTTCTTAATTATATGTACACACAGCATAATTTAAACATTGTACATACGTTTGTCGCTAAAAAGCTCTCAATGGCTCATGTGGCAAGCTCTTTATTGTCAATGATTATTGCGACGATTAATCTTTATTTTTATCTTTTCATGTCCCAATTGACAAATGACGAACAAACACTTAATACCCACGAAACCAGTAAAGCGAATCTTAACAGAAGCTTTATCTGTATTGAAATGTGTCTAATTTATTGTTGTTGTAAACGTTGAGATAAAGCTTTTCGTTGCGCCTACTACGTTAAATCAGGTTTAACTTAGATATTGACTTTATAAAAAGATCATGTAGTATTTAATGAATGTTCGTGTTTTAATGCTGCATCATGGCAGGAAGTCACGCGTAAAAAATCTGAAGACGCTAGCGCTTATTGAAGAATTTACAAGCGAATATAGATTCCTTATATTAACATTTTAAACTATAAAAATAGTAGCTTTTTGTTATCGAATACATTGTCAATCCAGGGGCCGCAGGTGGGACTCCTAATAACATCTCTTAAAACATACTAAGCGTCTTCCGGGAGTGACCTTAAATGGGGTCTTGTGTGAAAGTGCGACACGCTGGTGTATGTTAAAGAACCGGGGTAGCTCTAACCAGGATAGCTATTACCGGAGTAGCTCTAACCAGGGTAACATTATGTATGAGCACAACGCTCCAATACCCTAATATGGCTAACAATCTTATAGGAGCATTCGTCAAATGGGCCTAGCCCGAGTGCGAGTATAAATAAACTAATACACTGACCACAACTTGACATGAAAAGTACGATTCGATTACTGCGGGTTACATGAACTAACTTGCTTACGGAGCCGGTATTGGAGGGGCAATGACCCAATTGAAAGCACTTTCGTACCAATGGTAGATTTAACAACTGAGCGTAGCAACATCATTTATGAAACTTATTTAATGACTCATGATGGAAAAATACAAACTGAACGACGCAATAATAAACATATAAGGATTAAGTGCATACACATATACGCTAAGGTAAGTACATTTTGTTAACAGGTCACGTTAATTTGATATTTGTTTAAAGTTATATTGTATAAATTTTGTAACGTACCTGTACACACTTGGCCCTCAACTATTTTATTTGAACATAAACATTCCACCTGTTGATTTGGTTTTACAAACATGAAACAGTATATTTTAAACTATCCATCTCCCAAAAGACACATAAACATATCCTGCGTTGGAGGAGAAATTATATGTTTAAAACCAACCGCCAAAATGATTGTATGCACTACATGAGCAGTAAATTGTTTTGCCTTTCTACTTCAGATAGATATAGATTGAAACTAAGGCTGTATTTTAAATCAGAACAACCCGCCTTGTGATTAAACATACAGGTACAACTATGCGGTCAATGTATGATAAATCATTGTGTCGTACTGTAACATCCTACAGTGTCCAAATTTGACAACCTAGAACGGCACTATTTATGAGCGAAGTGATATGGACAGTTTTGAAAGGTTTAAACAAAACAAGTTGATTTGATTTCGCCGTTTATTGAAGCGCTTGTGGACCATATCTTATTTTCATTCGTAGTAGTGTACATTTTATGCGACAGTTTGGGTGCGCGGCATTGTGAGCCTGACGCACCCGCAACCAGACATTGTCTGCCACATACATACACTTTTTATTTCAGTAACAAACAACATAGTATTATGAGTCGTTTAACCTAAATAAAGAAGTCTTATTATTAGCTCGTTCAATTAAATTAAGTCACTTAGAATTTTCACACAGTTTAAGATGCACACAAAGTAAAGCACAAAGGTTTATACAGAGAGAAAGAGGCTATAGTGTCTTTCACAAAGTTACACAAAGTTGTTACGTTATTGATTACTAATTCTTCACTATTTAAATGAAAACATGTACGTGTTTATATACTCCTAAAATGTGATACAGAGTTTGATAAAAATAATGACAGGTGATGGATGTGCATATCAGAACAACAAAAAAATGAAATTATGTGTCTCCAAGCAAATTAAATACTTACACAATGTCTGAAAGATCATTTAGTGATTATTTAGATCCTGTCTCAATCTAAGATGTGAGATGCGATAATTGATACTGAGGTGTCCTTAAAGGAATATCTTAGTTTCTGAGGAAATGCCATTTATATTTATCTCCCGAAGTAATTACAATTATTTTTTTATTTGTTAAAAATAAAACATATAGTCAGCTGAAAATGAGCGGTATAATATACATATGCGATCATTTAACGATCATTTAAGTTCATCTTCGACTGTGTTAAAGTTCCCCTTTAGGGAAGGTAATGCGTAGGGCACGCAAGACATGTTGCTGACGTTTATAGAAATATATACATGTATACATATGTAAATGCATGTACCTGACCGACACGCAAAAGCTGTACACATATTGTGTTAACTACATGTATGCTGCATTGTACATCACCATTTTATTTTTTGTTGTTGTTGTTGTTGTTTTATTTAAACATTATTTAACCCTTCCATTTATAATATGTTTATTGTAATAATTTGTACATAACTTGTATATCTTCAGTAATGGAGGAAATAAAGAAGATAGATAGATAGAAGTATTGGTTAAAATGTTAATAAACCCTACCTGTTCCTTCAGAAGGGGCCATAGGTTAGCTTTCCCTATCCCGCATAGCCTACCTAAAATCCTAGGATATTCACATATTTACAGAACCCCTAATTCAACCCTTTTCTATGGAAGTTCGCAATATAAATCATATACCAGGCGACATAAGTTGGGGTATTTGGATGAAACTCCTTGTGATTACGTCATGTTTAATAGAAAAACAATTCTTATAAGGACAATTGCACATTACAGTCGGTAGTTCATGTTAACCTTTTTATAAATGAATTCGGGCGTCGTATTCAGAGATGTTATCTGCAATTTTGAGTCTAAATGGAACGCAGTTAGAGACTCTGCTTGAAATAGTGTGCGAAAAAAACATTTCATGTTCAGCTCTTCTAAGAACGCTTACAAAATTAGAGTCTAACAAAGAAAACAGTTTATAAAACAGTTTTTCTCTAAACCAATCCGTGCCATTACAGTTTACAATAAGGTGTCGTGCCAATACAGATACATGAGATTTACATATTTTACACGTGTAGGGTTTATAGTACTATGCGATTAATACATTCACCGAGCTGATTGCTTGTATTTATTACATATCTACTGTCGGCAAGCATACAAAGGTTTGAAGGTGCACTGCTATCATGAATAGCAAGAAATCGCTAAAAATCTTCATCACGTTGTGTTCCACCTTTTCATGCATTCATATAAAACTTAAGTTAAAATTAACGATTTTCTACCAGCTATACTTACTAGGTAATGTCGCGGTTCGGATATAAACCCGGTTTAACCATTAAATAGTTGATGATAGCATACTTAATAAGTAACGCATGACGCTGGGTATGAATCCTCGTTGATGCTTGTATACTCTTAACAAATTTAGTACGTAGTTAGATAAAGTTGAACACCGTTAATCCGAAATCGAACCCAACGAATTATTTCGGAAAAGCGATATTTCGGATTAACAATTTTCAGAAAATGACAGCGTTCGCGAATTACAGTATAGATGAGTGAAATCGGGACCCAAAAATTCATTTCGAAATAGCGATAATTTCGGATAAACGGTGTTCAGAATAGCGGTGTTCAACTGTATTCATCGCGTTGTGTTCACTGGGAATGGTGCATAACTTTTCTTGAAACATTAGTTTGCGCTTGTCCATCTCCAGCTGTAACGAGAACCGTTATAGCAGGCTCAATGCCATATAAGTTCGGGTCCACGTTAATAAATGTTGTATACAGTTAGCTGCTAATGTGATGTATATTTTAAACTTTAGACGATCATTCGACGATATGTCATGTCAGAATTTGGCACGGTATAAGACTGTAGGTAAACATACTAAGTGCTAAGGGGTAGTGGTCTTTTCCATTGCGAGGAGTGAAAATAGAGACGCACACCCTTTTCTGACTCGTTCGTCATTTGCTTTGGTGCATTTAAGTCTTCTTTCAATTATGATCCCCATGTGTTTTGCTGTTCCTTTGATGGTATGATCACCGAATTGCCGAATTTAATTTCTTTTTTGCATTATTGTATTTGTAACAACTAAAATTAATTGCTTTGTTTTTGTCAGCATTAAAGTCATGTCCCCACGTATAAGCATATTTTCTCAACATAAATGTTGTTTTTTTAAATGTTGTTTTATTTCCACATAACAGTGTTAAGTCGTCGCAAGTGTTGGAATACCGCAATGAATACTCTTGTTAAGGGTAAGATCGTTGCCGGTAGTTTCTGTGTAGTTCAAGAGACCGTCTATAAGAAGGACATTACACCAAGTGGAAGGTCCCCCCACCAGCCGATGCCTTACATCAAAATGGTTCGAAACTATCACATTAACCATCACGTATCCTTTAAAGGCACTGTACATGTTTGCAGGCGTAGGAACGTTCCTTTTATCCCAATTTTTTTCATTTTAATGACCATTATCGGCTATTGACTATAATACCTTTTATAGAATATATTTGTATGATTTCTTTAACAGGGACGTAACTCGTATTTGCAAATTTTGTAATATCGTTGGAGTTATGCCATGATGACTTTTTTTGTGACGTTATACGACATGTTTTCAGCTCGGAACAAAATGGCACCCACCCATCCGTCAAACCCTTTAATTCAAATGTTAACAGAGTACGTAAATGTGCATATGTCCGTCTTCTTTACTTTAACTTTCAGAAACCTCAAAATCAACGGCACCGATTCCAAGCCAATCTGGTTTCACCGGTTCCCGTGTGATGTCGCCACAACAACCCATCAGGCAGTCGACTGACGTTTGAAACTATGAACTTCGCCATGTTTTTATCACGGACATAGTATAGAACAATTTTCTAGTCTGTGTTAACGAAAGAACTAACTCATTTAAGATTACTTTGCGATATTGGCGAATTGTTTTGACAATTAATCCATGAAAATATAAAGTTCATATTGGAACAATTCTTAAGTGATAATCATTACAAACAAATTGATATAATCGTCTATGCACTGAATACCTTATCCATACTGTTTGGAATCACCAACAGAGTATATTTCTTTGTCGTCTGTACGGTTATTGGTATTTACGGCCTTGGACTTGTTGGATTACAAGTCAATATGGTTTGTTCGATTCATTCATTATATCATTATTGTTTAAATATTGAATTAGTAGTTGCATGCTGAAACAATGATTGCAATACTGATTGACATTTGATTTATATAATAATTGATTGACTTTGAAGTTTGATTATTAATAATATTTATTATTGAACATTGAAAACTGTTGTCGACTGCCAGGCCATATTCTTCCAAATAATAAACTGTTGTATGGATACAAGTAATGTTGAATTTATTTCGGAGATACTGAGTATTGCACTGTGTGGTACATTGTTAAAAGCTCCGGCGGTGTCCAGTAGAGCCGCTTAGGCGTCGGACCCTAGTTCGAATACCTCGTATATCGATTTTTGTAGGTAGAAGGTAGCAGCAAATTAGCTGAGGAGCTTCTGGTAAGCGTTTTGTTATTTATTTGGCAGCTGTACATTATGTATATAGCACAAGTGCTATTAACTCGTCCACATTACAATCTAAGGTATCAAGAAACTCATTGTTATAATATGGCTTTCGTTTTGGAGAAATTCTATTTCTATTTTAGAACTTTCCAAACTCACAAGCTATATCGTGGGATTTGCGTTTATTTCTTGTTTCCGACTGTATTTCATTGATTGGATTTGGGCGACTGACTTAATAAGCTTGCGAGTTAATTTACAGAACAATTTTATATCACAGTTGGCAGCCCAGTTTAAGACATTAAAATGTTTTTCGTTCACTCTAAATATTGCATATTTCTGTTTGTTGATATACGCTCTATGTTTTGAACTGCTCGAAGCAGACATTTTCATTTCCTCTTGGTCTGCCCTACGATATCAACTTTAAGCGGCAGGTACGCTGTGTTTTATGCGTTTGACTTCTTGGTTCCAATATGGTTTAGATTGCTTGATATTATATTTACTCAAGCTTACACAATTCTCAGCAGCGCTGATATTGCTGTTCATTACCTGGCTTTATAGATTATCTTTGCTGCGTGTATCATGACATATTACAATAAGATCTATAGCAAAACGAATATTAGTAGTTTCTTCCTATATATTTCAAATTGGTAGGTATACGGTAGTCCAGTGGTTTTCCAGTTCGTTAAGCTGTTTTTACTCAAAAAGTCAAGGAAACAATGCATTCTTCTGTCGCTACAATTTTAAAACACTGACACCGCCTTTACCATAAGGAGAATCTATATCTACAACTTCACAAACAGTTATTTCCCAATATGAGGAATGCACCGTATTAAGAAATCCGTCATAGTTTGTCTTCAGGTTATGTTCGCTTATACAAGCAATGTCAATGTTGTATGATTCAAGTAAATGGCTAAGGGATCCCACTGTAGACATAGCGCCACGGACGTCCCAGGTGAGGATAATGCACCGTGGGTATGCCGGAGTGTCATTTAAGAAGTTTGTAACGCCGTCTGCGAATGCCACTTCCGGCAAACATTTTATGTGGCCTAAAGCGTTTATTTTCAATCGTTTTGCAATCACTTTTATAAACAGTTAGTCTTGCAGCTAAGCCCCCGCGATGTGTGTCAATCAGTTTTATTGAATCGGTAGTTATTTAGTTTTCAATTAAAAATTTAGGGTACCGGCCCTGTTTGAGTTTCTCGATATCCCGCCAACGTAATTAAGTTGTGTACGTCGCGGACGAACGCTTTCGAATACCGCTTCTTCGAGTTCCTCGTCGTACTGCCCCGAGCTGTTCGAGGCTGCAAAGTTCTGCGTTATTATCTATACCTATCTATTCTTCTCAGTTCAGCACCAATATTTATTTAAGGTTATTCGGTTTGCTTTAAAATTTACATTAACGTTGCAATCTTATGATATAGTGTAACGACAAAGATTATTTAATGAAACAAGGCCAAGATTCTAAAGCGTACAAAGGTATCAGAAATATACTACACTCAAACACACACACAGTTTGATTCGGTGTAAAAGATACAGTCACTGGACGAGTGAGAACTTTCAGTTTGTTCTTCACATATCATATTTGTCCGTTGGCGTATCGTAAATAATATATATTGATGAAAATATGATTGCAAAAGCAGATGTCGTGGCAAAATGATGAACATTTATACTTTATATACTGGATAGACGACTACCTTAGTTGCCGCTTGGTTTAAGTTGTAGTTTACTGTACCTTTATAAACGTGGCTTTCTGGTCTATATCCATTCGGAAAACCTCTGCCATTTTCCATTGAAAACAATCTTGGATGTAGATGGACGCTTTACAATGTCAGAAATCTTTACATTTAACTACACTGTAAGTAATGTTAATTTAGCAGTTCAACTTAATGACTGAACTCTTGTGAATCTTAATAATTTATGCAATAAAGAAACATCACTGGTAATCAATTTAAACTTAGATATAAAATACATGTTAAAACACTAAATATTTTTATATGTTTAAACAATTTTATAAACTAATTTAAATTAGTAATCCTATTAATTGTTATTTTAATATTTAATTGTAGAAATCGAAGTTCAGACTTTAAAGAATTATTAATTAATCTTATTTGGCAGCTATAATAACAATAATTGTTACTACAATAACATTTCTCAAAGCTTAACCATAAATTATCAAAGTATTTATTCATAATCATATGATTTTCCAATAATTAAAACTAAAGTTTATTAACCTCAGACTTCTAGTGCAGCAGTTCTTGGAAAACTGGGTAGATATCCATTGTTTGTTAAATGTAAGGAACGTGCACTAAGGTATTGGTTAAAAATAATGAAAAATACTGATAACCCTATATATATGTTTTATTCAGAACAGTTACAAGTTGTACACTTAAATAGAAATCATTCTTGGGCTTTTGCTTTAAAAACATTGTTAGACAACATGGGATTCAGTGATACCTTCACAGCTTTCAATAATGATGTTAATTACTTACCTCTGTTTAAACAAAGATTGTATGACCAGTATAAACAGGAGTGGAACACAACTGTAGCTAGCCAATCAAAATTAGATTTTTAAATGCTATTCAAAAGTGAGCTTAAATTTGAAAAATATATTGATGTTATTAATAATGATTATATTAGAAAAGAAATGTCGAAATTACGTTTGTGTTTTCACTCTTTGGAAATTGAAACGGGCAGATATCTAAATATTGATAAAAATGCTAGACTTTGTAAATGTTGTAATTTGAGAGTAGTCGAATCCGAATACCATTTTATTTTATGCTGCCCACTTTATCGTAATTTAAGACTAAAATATTGTATAAATGTAGCATTCCCTATTATTCAAAAGTTTATTAAGTTAATGTCGTGTGAAAAATCAAAAACAATTAGAAATGTTTTTAAATATATTCATCATGCTACGCTAAATAGACAAGAACAACTTGATAATATACCTGCTTCTTAACTTTTGCTTAATATCTATCTATATGTTCTTTAAAAACATGTACTCCTTATAACTATATATGTAATTGTGTTATAAAAAATATCATTCGGCCGTCTGTACAATGTTAAATATGTTTAATGGCCAAAGGTATTGTTATATGCCGATTTGTCAATAAACTTTGAAGTTGAAGTTATTATTCAAATTTCGATCTAATTAAGAGAAATGTGAATGTAAACACCAAGTATATCCCCCCCCGGTTCAACGGTTTAATTCAACTGATTAATTTAATCTTCAGCCACTGGTATAACAGAAATTTAATCATAAATTTCATTTCTACCAGCTGCATATGTATATATTTATCACAATTAAAAAATAAATATTTCTTTATATATTATCAAATATCTATCCTATTTTTATATGTATATGCTACTACTACTACTACAAACTACAAATAATTTAAACTACTTGATGATCAAATAATTGTATTATTCAATCAACTGTCAACCTAAATGTTCTCCACTGTCATGTATAATGTACAAACAGAGTCTGTGTCAGAGTTCAATGTCAATGTCGCAGGTCAACCAATCACAAATGCAGTAAGGGGGAAACTCTTATGACGTATGCAATACAAAAATAACTTCTGAATTAAACCGTTATGATAAATGGATTTTTTTAAAAGAAAAGAGGGCAACTGCTATATTTGAATACTGTTTAAACAATGGTACTCACACGCTTTTGTTTAGGAAAACTGTAAATATGACCACTAGATAAAATGTCACTACATTACACAATGTTCAGTGTTCACTTTTTAAAACATGTCCTCCTGGTTCCTATCCTGATGTACTACCAACAAACGAAAACGTCCTAGGCTCCAAAACGTTCCTGGGCTTCCACGACCGTATTGTCCGAAGTTCCCACGCCCAAAGCGTCCTAGGTTCCAAAGTCCGAACGACCGAAACGTCCTCCCAATATATAATATTGAGTAAATGCCCGTCACTGTTCCTCCCTAGCACTAATATGACTGTTCTCAACCATACATAAAGTCATTAAGTTTTCTATTTGAAAACTCTTCCTCAGCTCAAATGTCTTGTAACACTATGCAAGTTAAGTTCCATCCTGAGGAATTTGAAACAATTAGATATGTTTTCGTTGTATAATTTTTTAAGGAAAGTTTAGAAACAGACTGATATAAATGTAACACTGGCACTTAAATGTTGCTAGAATAAATCATATGGTTGGGCGCCAATATTTCCGGACTAACATGTCGGTTCAAGGTTCAATATATTCTAGAGTGGTGTTCAAAGTCAATTCAAAGCCGATCACACTTCAACTATTTAATGCAGTGAAGATATCCATATCAAGAGTAGTATAATATGACGTACTCTGAAAAATCAGAAATAACAATCATAAGCATAATATAAAGAATTAATACATAGCAAATCACATAAATTATCGATAGAAATAAATTAATGTCTTCTAAATTGAATATAAGTCAAAACAACTATTCAACTAAATTGAATAGTTTCGCTAAGGCTGTGATCATTGCTAAAATACATAGAAAACTATTAAACACATAAAGCACAAGACTAACACAGCAACAACACATTTAACATAACGATTGTGGATCGGGTAGTCTATAACTATAACTCTGCTCTCTGCAACACACACACTGTGCCCGTGTTAGTCTGTCTGGTTGTAAAAATAAGACAGGGATCAGTGCACATAAGAATGTGATATCTTCATGCCAAGAATACACAATATACATTTGTATGCCGCCATGTTGAATTGTAAAACAATGCAATTACTATAATTTAAATACAAACAGCAATACAACTGCAATCATAAGAAACTAGAAATAATACCATGACTAACCTCTTGAAAGTATTGCATCATCATATAAAATATATCAAAATGATTGTATGCACTACATGAGCAGTAAATTGTTTTGCCTTTCTACTTCAGATAGATATAAATTAAAACTAAGGTTGTATTTTAAATAAAAAAAACCTCGATTTGTGAATAAACATACAGGGACAACTATGCGGTCAAGGTTTGATAAATCCTCGCATCTTACTGTAACATTCTGCAGTGTCCAAATTTGACAACCTAGAACGGCACTATTTATGAGCGAAGAGATATGGACAGTTTTGAAAGGTATACACAAAACAAATTGAATTATTGGTTTATTTCGCTGTTTTTTTTTTGAGCGACTGTTGACCATACCTTATTTTTATTCGTAGAAGTGTACACATGCCCGTTGACAAAATTGTATTCTAAATTGCTGCTAAGCATTAGTAAAATGTTAATAGACCAAACCTGTTTCACCGAAAGGGATCATAGGTTAGCCCTCCCTATCCCGCATAGTCTATGAATAATCCTAGGATATTAGTTTAAGTTTAGTTGTATTTTATTGTATATAATATACGCACGTCATATAAATCATTTCGACAAACACTATAGTTATACAACTGGGTTGGGCCACAAGTTATAACAACGTTAGAAATTGGCCCTCCCCGCAAAAAGGTAACCTTGACCGCATAGTTGTACCTAGGATATTCACATATGGCATCACCTAGAACCAGGTCGCAACTGCACAGTGAACTAGGTCGCTATGGTCACCTTTTTGTTTTAAGGTTTTAGCACCATAATCTGTAATAACTGTGTACCATGTTGGCATTGGTTATTTACATATCTCATCAACAAAAGCCAGTTCTCGGCTACACAGTGACACGGCCCGCATGGTCTGCTTGTTTTAAGGTTTCCGCACGATAGTATTTATATATTGGCTAGATACAATATCGGCATTTGGAGTCTTGTTCATGCCCCTATCTCAAATAACCTGCCTCTATCCGAGGATATTCACAGTACCTATCCAAGGTCTAGCCTACATGATGACATAGGTTGCTATGGTCACCTTGCTCATTTTAAGGTTTCTGCACCATAACAAAGCCGATTTTAGGCGCCCTTGTTATCGACTGAACCGGTTTTATTGTCGAGAGTGGATGGCCCTCGAGTGCACCAGCGCTTTTAATCGATTCAAATCGATTACAAAAATCGATTGCATGGGGTACCGACTTTACGCGTTTTGAGCCCTAAATAGAGCTTTTTGGTGCGCACTTGTACGCCCTCGAGCTCGACGGAACCGGTTCAATCCGGTTTGGTTGTCGAGTGTGCATGGCCCTCGAGTGACTCACGTTTATATCGGCTACACAGTGACATCGGTTCCTATATCAGTATTTGCGGTGTAAAGAAATTTGGAGCCTGTTGTATGTCCCTTTTCCGAGCCTACCTAAAATCCTTGGGTATGTACATATTATTTAGCAACTGGCCAGGTCTCGGCTACACGTTGACAAAATCTCTATACTCCCCTTGCTCGTTTTAAGGGTTTCCACACCATAACAGCGAATGAAAATGTGGCATTAAGGCATAAGGAGTCATTGTATTTCTTGTTTTTATAGCGCATAGCCAGCCTAAATACTCGGTTATTCACATGACACCATTACCTTTGGCCAGATGATACAGTGGTCAGTGTGTGTATACCACGTGACAAATTACGTCATTTCCACCTGAAGAATTACGTCACATAAGCTATGTCCGAAGGCAACATTTGCTTAAAAGTAAGACTTAAAACAAGGAAAACTTTTCTTTTACTTCACTTTTAAAATGAAACATCGGACAGTCTACGGTCTTTTACCAGAATTTGATTGAGAGTTTAGTTTCTTAAAACACTTCGACAAACCTTTTCACAATACGGCTGTCTGCGGGGCACTGTCAAAACATTATTTTGGAAAAAGGTTTCAATCAATCAATCAAATCAAAATCTTTATTTCCTCCTAAAAGGAGATATGCATACATATGTACAATTATATATATCTAATTTCTAAAGCATTTCAAAGAAACATATCAGCAATGTGTAATTACAAATAAGTAATAATAATAATAACTATTACAAATAACGTGTGACCATACATAATCCCAATTAGTGGGCATTGTCATCATACAGCAATACAATATGTTCGTAACAATTTACACACATGACAGACAGTCACTAATAAATTGGAACGATATCAGGAGAAAGTCCTTATTGTCATTATTGTCAAGCAGTGGCGCTAAAGGTGCACCCATCAGTTTCATAGTAAACATGGATTCGTCCAATTGAAGTATTTCTGATACAAACTCAATGCCGAAACATGAAATAGCGCACACATATTTAGTTCGCAATTCAATTGTTTCTGCACATTCGCTGACTAGGTGAACAATTTTGTCCGTGGTTTGGACATTACAGATTTGACAAAGTGTTAGAGAGTCAAGTCGACAGCTGCGACACCATTGTTTTGCAACCTCGTGCATAATGTTTCTCTGAGCAGCACGACAACACGTCCTGTACACAATTGACGGAGCGATAGTTGGTTGTAAAATTCTGAAGCGAGCAAAGTCAGAGTCTGTCATAATTCTGTATCTCCACATTTCAGTCTCGTATCTATACACTAATTGCTTGACAGTTCTTTTCCATACATACTTACTCGGCAATGTTGTCGGATCTACTAAAACATTGTTAATAACAGAATGAAGATCGTATTTACAGAGTGTGTTACAAATATCTGGAATAAAACCATACTTTATGGAAGTGTTACAAGATATGAATGACAAATATCTGCGTATAAAAATATTTCGACATGTACTTTTACAATCAAGGCTTAATATCTTGTGTAAAAACACAAGTTTCCTAATAATCACATCGCAGGTAAGCTTTTGCAGTCCAACCATTGCTTCACACATATCTGATCTTGTCGAAATATGAAAACCCTGTATTTTTTTAACAATGAAATGCTGAAATTTGTCAATAGTATACATGTTATGCGCAGTAAGGTTACACCATAATTCGCAACCATAAAGAGCTATAGGCTTGATTATTTTCTTGTAAAGATCGGCGCTTACCAAAGGGTTCACTCCGAAAGGGTGGACACCCTGTGCAGCCATAGAAAAAAAATGCATTTTTAGCCTTTTGCAGTCTTTCCTGAATTCTTAACGAAAACTTTAAATTCGAATCCTGTCTAATTCCTAAGTGGTTTACATTGTCTGCTTGATCTATACATATATCTCCATAAAGGATTCCTACAACTGGTATCGTCCTTTTACTTGTAAAGGCCACAACGCTTGATTTGGCTACGCTTATATCCATTTTCCAGTCTTTGCAATAAAAGTACACAATGTCTATTAACTTCTGGAGGTAAAGGGGGGTAACTGCAATCAGTGCTATATCGTCTGCGAATGATGGGTTACCTGCCTTGACTGACATGACACTGCTTCCGTAGTTACTGTTCTCGAGTGTGACGAGTAGTTCATTGATGTATGCTAAATAGAAAAAAGTTGACAAAACTCCTCCCTGCCGCACTGTACATGTTTGCAGGCGTAGGAACGTTCCTTTTATCCCAATTTTTTTCATTTTAATGACCATTATCGGCTATTGACTATAATACCTTTTATAGAATATATTTGTATGATTTCTTTAACAGGGACGTAACTCGTATTTGCAAATTTTGTAATATCGTTGGAGTTATGCCATGATGACTTTTTTTGTGACGTTATACGACATGTTTTCAGCTCGGAACAAAATGGCACCCACCCATCCGTCAAACCCTTTAATTCAAATGTTAACAGAGTACGTAAATGTGCATATGTCCGTCTTCTTTACTTTAACTTTCAGAAACCTCAAAATCAACGGCACCGATTCCAAGCCAATCTGGTTTCACCGGTTCCCGTGTGATGTCGCCACAACAACCCATCAGGCAGTCGACTGACGTTTGAAACTATGAACTTCGCCATGTTTTTATCACGGACATAGTATAGAACAATTTTCTAGTCTGTGTTAACGAAAGAACTAACTCATTTAAGATTACTTTGCGATATTGGCGAATTGTTTTGACAATTAATCCATGAAAATATAAAGTTCATATTGGAACAATTCTTAAGTGATAATCATTACAAACAAATTGATATAATCGTCTATGCACTGAATACCTTATCCATACTGTTTGGAATCACCAACAGAGTATATTTCTTTGTCGTCTGTACGGTTATTGGTATTTACGGCCTTGGACTTGTTGGATTACAAGTCAATATGGTTTGTTCGATTCATTCATTATATCATTATTGTTTAAATATTGAATTAGTAGTTGCATGCTGAAACAATGATTGCAATACTGATTGACATTTGATTTATATAATAATTGATTGACTTTGAAGTTTGATTATTAATAATATTTATTATTGAACATTGAAAACTGTTGTCGACTGCCAGGCCATATTCTTCCAAATAATAAACTGTTGTATGGATACAAGTAATGTTGAATTTATTTCGGAGATACTGAGTATTGCACTGTGTGGTACATTGTTAAAAGCTCCGGCGGTGTCCAGTAGAGCCGCTTAGGCGTCGGACCCTAGTTCGAATACCTCGTATATCGATTTTTGTAGGTAGAAGGTAGCAGCAAATTAGCTGAGGAGCTTCTGGTAAGCGTTTTGTTATTTATTTGGCAGCTGTACATTATGTATATAGCACAAGTGCTATTAACTCGTCCACATTACAATCTAAGGTATCAAGAAACTCATTGTTATAATATGGCTTTCGTTTTGGAGAAATTCTATTTCTATTTTAGAACTTTCCAAACTCACAAGCTATATCGTGGGATTTGCGTTTATTTCTTGTTTCCGACTGTATTTCATTGATTGGATTTGGGCGACTGACTTAATAAGCTTGCGAGTTAATTTACAGAACAATTTTATATCACAGTTGGCAGCCCAGTTTAAGACATTAAAATGTTTTTCGTTCACTCTAAATATTGCATATTTCTGTTTGTTGATATACGCTCTATGTTTTGAACTGCTCGAAGCAGACATTTTCATTTCCTCTTGGTCTGCCCTACGATATCAACTTTAAGCGGCAGGTACGCTGTGTTTTATGCGTTTGACTTCTTGGTTCCAATATGGTTTAGATTGCTTGATATTATATTTACTCAAGCTAACACAATTCTCAGCAGCGCTGATATTGCTGTTCATTACCTGGCTTTATAGATTATCTTTGCTGCGTGTATCATGACATATTACAATAAGATCTATAGCAAAACGAATATTAGTAGTTTCTTCCTATATATTTCAAATTGGTAGGTATACGGTAGTCCAGTGGTTTTCCAGTTCGTTAAGCTGTTTTTACTCAAAAAGTCAAGGAAACAATGCATTCTTCTGTCGCTACAATTTTAAAACACTGACACCGCCTTTACCATAAGGAGAATCTATATCTACAACTTCACAAACAGTTATTTCCCAATATGAGGAATGCACCGTATTAAGAAATCCGTCATAGTTTGTCTTCAGGTTATGTTCGCTTATACAAGCAATGTCAATGTTGTATGATTCAAGTAAATGGCTAAGGGATCCCACTGTAGACATAGCGCCACGGACGTCCCAGGTGAGGATAATGCACCGTGGGTATGCCGGAGTGTCATTTAAGAAGTTTGTAACGCCGTCTGCGAATGCCACTTCCGGCAAACATTTTACGTGGCCTAAAGCGTTTATTTTCAATCGTTTTGCAATCACTTTTATAAACAGTTAGTCTTGCAGCTAAGCCCCCGCGATGTGTGTCAATCAGTTTTATTGAATCGGTAGTTATTTAGTTTTCAATTAAAAATTTAGGGTACCGGCCCTGTTTGAGTTTCTCGATATCCCGCCAACGTAATTAAGTTGTGTACGTCGCGGACGAACGCTTTCGAATACCGCTTCTTCGAGTTCCTCGTCGTACTGCCCCGAGCTGTTCGAGGCTGCAAAGTTCTGCGTTATTATCTATACCTATCTATTCTTCTCAGTTCAGCACCAATATTTATTTAAGGTTATTCGGTTTGCTTTAAAATTTACATTAACGTTGCAATCTTATGATATAGTGTAACGACAAAGATTATTTAATGAAACAAGGCCAAGATTCTAAAGCGTACAAAGGTATCAGAAATATACTACACTCAAACACACACACAGTTTGATTCGGTGTAAAAGATACAGTCACTGGACGAGTGAGAACTTTCAGTTTGTTATTCACATATCATATTTGTCCGTTGGCGTATCGTAAATAATATATATTGATGAAAATATGATTGCAAAAGCAGATGTCGTGGCAAAATGATGAACATTTATACTTTATATACTGGATAGACGACTACCTTAGTTGCCGCTTGGTTTAAGTTGTAGTTTACTGTACCTTTATAAACGTGGCTTTCTGGTCTATATCCATTCGGAAAACCTCTGCCATTTTCCATTGAAAACAATCTTGGATGTAGATGGACGCTTTACAATGTCAGAAATCTTTACATTTAACTACACTGTAAGTAATGTTAATTTAGCAGTTCAACTTAATGACTGAACTCTTGTGAATCTTAATAATTTATGCAATAAAGAAACATCACTGGTAATCAATTTAAACTTAGATATAAAATACATGTTAAAACACTAAATATTTTTATATGTTTAAACAATTTTATAAACTAATTTAAATTAGTAATCCTATTAATTGTTATTTTAATATTTAATTGTAGAAATCGAAGTTCAGACTTTAAAGAATTATTAATTAATCTTATTTGGCAGCTATAATAACAATAATTGTTACTACAATAACATTTCTCAAAGCTTAACCATAAATTATCAAAGTATTTATTCGTAATCATATGATTTTCCAATAATTAAAACTAAAGTTTATTAACCTCAGACTTCTAGTGCAGCAGTTCTTGGAAAACTGGGTAGATATCCATTGTTTGTTAAATGTAAGGAACGTGCACTAAGGTATTGGTTAAAAATAATGAAAAATACTGATAACCCTATATATATGTTTTATTCAGAACAGTTACAAGTTGTACACTTAAATAGAAATCATTCTTGGGCTTTTGCTTTAAAAACATTGTTAGACAACATGGGATTCAGTGATACCTTCACAGCTTTCAATAATGATGTTAATTACTTACCTCTGTTTAAACAAAGATTGTATGACCAGTATAAACAGGAGTGGAACACAACTGTAGCTAGCCAATCAAAATTAGATTTTTAAATGCTATTCAAAAGTGAGCTTAAATTTGAAAAATATATTGATGTTATTAATAATGATTATATTAGAAAAGAAATGTCGAAATTACGTTTGTGTTTTCACTCTTTGGAAATTGAAACGGGCAGATATCTAAATATTGATAAAAATGCTAGACTTTGTAAATGTTGTAATTTGAGAGTAGTCGAATCCGAATACCATTTTATTTTATGCTGCCCACTTTATCGTAATTTAAGACTAAAATATTGTATAAATGTAGCATTCCCTATTATTCAAAAGTTTATTAAGTTAATGTCGTGTGAAAAATCAAAAACAATTAGAAATGTTTTTAAATATATTCATCATGCTACGCTAAATAGACAAGAACAACTTGATAATATACCTGCTTCTTAACTTTTGCTTAATATCTATCTATATGTTCTTTAAAAACATGTACTCCTTATAACTATATATGTAATTGTGTTATAAAAAATATCATTCGGCCGTCTGTACAATGTTAAATATGTTTAATGGCCAAAGGTATTGTTATATGCCGATTTGTCAATAAACTTTGAAGTTGAAGTTATTATTCAAATTTCGATCTAATTAAGAGAAATGTGAATGTAAACACCAAGTATATACCCCCCGGTTCAACGGTTTAATTCAACTGATTAATTTAATCTTCAGCCACTGGTATAACAGAAATTTAATCATAAATTTCATTTCTACCAGCTGCATATGTATATATTTATCACAATTAAAAAATAAATATTTCTTTATATATTATCAAATATCTATCCTATTTTTATATGTATATGCTACTACTACTACTACAAACTACAAATAATTCAAACTAAATTTGTCATCAAGTACTTGATGATCAAATAATTGTATTATTCAATCAACTGTCAACCTAAATGTTCTCCACTGTCATGTATAATGTACAAACAGAGTCTGTGTCAGAGTTCAATGTCAATGTCGCAGGTCAACCAATCACAAATGCAGTAAAGGGGAAACTCTTATGACGTATGCAATACAAAAATAACTTCTGAATTAAACCGTTATGATAAATGGATTTTTTTAAAAGAAAAGAGGGCAACTGCTATATTTGAATACTGTTTAAACAATGGTACTCACACGCTTTTGTTTAGGAAAACTGTAAATATGACCACTAGATAAAATGTCACTACATTACACAATGTTCAGTGTTCACTTTTTAAAACATGTCCTCCTGGTTCCTATCCTGATGTACTACCAACAAACGAAAACGTCCTAGGCTCCAAAACGTTCCTGGGCTTCCACGACCGTATTGTCCGAAGTTCCCACGCCCAAAGCGTCCTAGGTTCCAAAGTCCGAACGACCGAAACGTCCTCCCAATATATAATATTGAGTAAATGCCCGTCACTGTTCCTCCCTAGCACTAATATGACTGTTCTCAACCATACATAAAGTCATTAAGTTTTCTATTTGAAAACTCTTCCTCAGCTCAAATGTCTTGTAACACTATGCAAGTTAAGTTCCATCCTGAGGAATTTGAAACAATTAGATATGTTTTCGTTGTATAATTTTTTAAGGAAAGTTTAGAAACAGACTGATATAAATGTAACACTGGCACTTAAATGTTGCTAGAATAATCCATATGGTTGGGCGCCAATATTTCCGGACTAACATGTCGGTTCAAGGTTCAATATATTCTAGAGTGGTGTTCAAAGTCAATTCAAAGCCGATCACACTTCAACTATTTAATGCAGTGAAGATATCCATATCAAGAGTAGTATAATATGACGTACTCTGAAAAATCAGAAATAACAATCATAAGCATAATATAAAGAATTAATACATAGCAAATCACATAAATTATCGATAGAAATAAATTAATGTCTTCTAAATTGAATATAAGTCAAAACAACTATTCAACTAAATTGAATAGTTTCGCTAAGGCTGTGATCATTGCTAAAATACATAGAAAACTATTAAACACATAAAGCACAAGACTAACACAGCAACAACACATTTAACATAACGATTGTGGATCGGGTAGTCTATAATTATAACTCTGCTCTCTGCAACACACACACTGTGCCCGTGTTAGTCTGTCTGGTTGTAAAAATAAGACAGTGATCAGTGCACATAAGAATGTGATATCTTCATGCCAAGAATACACAATATACATTTGTATGCCGCCATGTTGAATTGTAAAACAATGCAATTAATATAATTTAAATACAAACAGCAATACAACTGCAATCATAAGAAACTAGAAATAATACCATGACTAACCTCTTGAAAGTATTGCATCATCATATAAAATATATCAAAATGATTGTATGCACTACATGAGCAGTAAATTGTTTTGCCTTTCTACTTCAGATAGATATAAATTAAAACTAAGGTTGTATTTTAAATAAAAAAAACCTCGATTTGTGAATAAACATACAGGGACAACTATGCGGTCAAGGTTTGATAAATCCTCGCATCTTACTGTAACATTCTGCAGTGTCCAAATTTGACAACCTAGAACGGCACTATTTATGAGCGAAGAGATATGGACAGTTTTGAAAGGTATACACAAAACAAATTGAATTATTGGTTTATTTCGCTGTTGTTTTTTTGAGCGACTGTTGACCATACCTTATTTTTATTCGTAGAAGTGTACACATGCCCGTTGACAAAATTGTATTCTAAATTGCTGCTAAGCATTAGTAAAATGTTAATAGACCAAACCTGTTTCACCGAAAGGGATCATAGGTTAGCCCTCCCTATCCCGCATAGTCTATGAATAATCCTAGGATATTAGTTTAAGTTTAGGTGTATTTTATTGTATATAATATACGCACGTCATATAAATCATTTCGACAAACACTATAGTTATACAACTGGGTTGGGCCACAAGTTATAACAACGTTAGAAATTGGCCCTCCCCGCAAAAAGGTAACCTTGACCGCATAGTTGTACCTAGGATATTCACATATGGCATCACCTAGAACCAGGTCGCAACTGCACAGTGAACTAGGTCGCTATGGTCACCTTTTTGTTTTAAGGTTTTAGCACCATAATCTGTAATAACTGTGTACCATGTTGGCATTGGTTATTTACATATCTCATCAACAAAAGCCAGTTCTCGGCTACACAGTGACACGGCCCGCATGGTCTGCTTGTTTTAAGGTTTCCGCACGATAGTATTTATATATTGGCTAGATACAATATCGGCATTTGGAGTCTTGTTCATGCCCCTATCTCAAATAACCTGCCTCTATCCGAGGATATTCACAGTACCTATCCAGGGTCTAGCCTACATGATGACATAGGTTGCTATGGTCACCTTGCTCATTTTAAGGTTTCTGCACCATAACAAAGCCGATTTTAGGCGCCCTTGTTATCGGCTGAACCGGTTTTATTGTCGAGAGTGGATGGCCCTCGAGTGCACCAGCGCTTTTAATCGATTCAAATCGATTACAAAAATCGATTGCATGGGGTACCGACTTTACGCGTTTTGAGCCCTAAATAGAGCTTTTTGGTGCGCACTTGTACGCCCTCGAGCTCGACGGAACCGGTTCAATCCGGTTTGGTTGTCGAGTGTGCATGGCCCTCGAGTGACTCACGTTTATATCGGCTACACAGTGACATCGGTTCCTATATCAGTATTTGCGGTGTAAAGAAATTTGGAGCCTGTTGTATGTCCCTTTTCCGAGCCTACCTAAAATCCTTGGGTATGTACATATTATTTAGCAACTGGCCAGGTCTCGGCTACACGTTGACAAAATCTCTATACTCCCCTTGCTCGTTTTAAGGGTTTCCACACCATAACAGCGAATGAAAATGTGGCATTAAGGCATAAGGAGTCATTGTATTTCTTGTCTTTATAGCGCATAGCCAGCCTAAATACTCGGTTATTCACATGACACCATTACCTTTGGCCAGATGATACAGTGGTCAGTGTGTGTATACCACGTGACAAATTACGTCATTTCCACCTGAAGAATTACGTCACATAAGCTATGTCCGAAGGCAACATTTGCTTAAAAGTAAGACTTAAAACAAGGAAAACTTTTCTTTTACTTCACTTTTAAAATGAAACATCGGACAGTCTACGGTCTTTTACCAGAATTTGATTGAGAGTTTAGTTTCTTAAAACACTTCGACAAACCTTTTCACAATACGGCTGTCTGCGGGGCACTGTCAAAACATTATTTTGGAAAAAGGTTTCAATCAATCAATCAAATCAAAATCTTTATTTCCTCCTAAAAGGAGATATGCATACATATGTACAATTATATATATCTAATTTCTAAAGCATTTCAAAGAAACATATCAGCAATGTGTAATTACAAATAAGTAATAATAATAATAACTATTACAAATAACGTGTGACCATACATAATCCCAATTAGTGGGCATTGTCATCATACAGCAATACAATATGTTCGTAACAATTTACACACATGACAGACAGTCACTAATAAATTGGAACGATATCAGGAGAAAGTCCTTATTGTCATTATTGTCAAGCAGTGGCGCTAAAGGTGCACCCATCAGTTTCATAGTAAACATGGATTCGTCCAATTGAAGTATTTCTGATACAAACTCAATGCCGAAACATGAAATAGCGCACACATATTTAGTTCGCAATTCAATTGTTTCTGCACATTCGCTGACTAGGTGAACAATTTTGTCCGTGGTTTGGACATTACAGATTTGACAAAGTGTTAGAGAGTCAAGTCGACAGCTGCGACACCATTGTTTTGCAACCTCGTGCATAATGTTTCTCTGAGCAGCACGACAACACGTCCTGTACACAATTGACGGAGCGATAGTTGGTTGTAAAATTCTGAAGCGAGCAAAGTCAGAGTCTGTCATAATTCTGTATCTCCACATTTCAGTCTCGTATCTATACACTAATTGCTTGACAGTTCTTTTCCATACATACTTACTCGGCAATGTTGTCGGATCTACTAAAACATTGTTAATAACAGAATGAAGATCGTATTTACAGAGTGTGTTACAAATATCTGGAATAAAACCATACTTTATGGAAGTGTTACAAGATATGAATGACAAATATCTGCGTATAAAAATATTTCGACATGTACTTTTACAATCAAGGCTTAATATCTTGTGTAAAAACACAAGTTTCCTAATAATCACATCGCAGGTAAGCTTTTGCAGTCCAACCATTGCTTCACACATATCTGATCTTGTCGAAATATGAAAACCCTGTATTTTTTTAACAATGAAATGCTGAAATTTGTCAATAGTATACATGTTATGCGCAGTAAGGTTACACCATAATTCGCAACCATAAAGAGCTATAGGCTTGATTATTTTCTTGTAAAGATCGGCGCTTACCAAAGGGTTCACTCCGAAAGGGTGGACACCCTGTGCAGCCATAGAAAAAAAATGCATTTTTAGCCTTTTGCAGTCTTTCCTGAATTCTTAACGAAAACTTTAAATTCGAATCCTGTCTAATTCCTAAGTGGTTTACATTGTCTGCTTGATCTATACATATATCTCCATAAAGGATTCCTACAACTGGTATCGTCCTTTTACTTGTAAAGGCCACAACGCTTGATTTGGCTACGCTTATATCCATTTTCCAGTCTTTGCAATAAAAGTACACAATGTCTATTAACTTCTGGAGGTAAAGGGGGGTAACTGCAATCAGTGCTATATCGTCTGCGAATGATGGGTTACCTGCCTTGACTGACATGACACTGCTTCCATAGTTACTGTTCTCGAGTGTGACGAGTAGTTCATTGATGTATGCTAAATAGAAAAAAGTTGACAAAACTCCTCCCTGCCGTACTGAGCGTTTAACGTTAATGGCCTTTGATGTACTCCCGTTTGTGCGAACTACGCATTTAAGACTGCTGTATGATTGTATTATTAAGCGCAAGAGTTTACCACATATTCCCAACTGTCCAAGTTTGTAAAATAGACCACCGTGCCACACCGAATCGAACGCAGCTTTCTGGTCGAGACAAGCGGTGTATGCATTACTGCCACTCTTAATCTGTGTATAAACTGTTTCCTGGAGGTTGAATGCAGTTGTAATGCAGCTAAGTCCTTTCTGGAAGCCTTGTTGCTGTGCCGACGGGAATGGTAAATTAGAGGTGGTCACATGGTTGTTAATTCTTGTCAGCAGTATCCGTTCAAATATTTTACAGGTACACGGAAGTAACGAGACAGGTCTATAGCTGTTAGGATCGCTTTTAGTTTTACCCTTTCCTTTGTATATGGGAATAATTATGCTAGATTTCCATATATCTGGGACTTTCTCGTTACGTAACACAGAGTTAAAAAGCTTGATAAGCGCATCTCGAATAATCACGCCACCATGTATAATGTGTTCGTTGAGAACATTGTCTATTCCTGGCGATTTCTGTTTCTTAAGAGTATGTATAACGTGGTCTATTTCCTTGATTTCAATGTTTGCTAACAAGTTTGGGTTGTTTAAATTATCATTTGCGGCAAATATATTTACGCAGTTTAGTGTTTCAATATCGTTTGATGAAAGCGGGTATTCCTGATCAAATACACTTTTGAAGTAATCCTGGAAGCCGTCTACCACTTTATCGTCACTGTACTTGGTGCCATCAATAATCAAATCACTGCAAATATCAGGACGCTTCCCACTTTTACGCTTTAGTGTTTTCCAAAATAACTTGTAGTCAAGTTCAGCGGTTTTGTTAAGCTCATCAAAGTAATTATTTTCGCTCTCATCTTGCTTTTTCCTTTGTATGTTTCGAAAGTTTGCTTTGGCCTGTTTGTACTGTCGGTATGACACATGGTCATTCCCCCTTGGGCGCCCTGCCGCCATCCACATTCTACGCAGGCGCCTCGCGATGGTATGTGCGACCTTAACCTCCTTGCACCAGTAGGGTTTAGCCCTCTTGTTAAACTTACTGACCGGCAAACGACGCGCAGCACTGTGAAGCGCTTCTGTGATCAGAGTGTTCAAAAAGTTCGGGTCGCATTTTTCACTTGCTGTTTCTAAAACACATTTAAGTTCACATTGTATAGAGTTTTGATAATTTCCAAACTGCTCGCTAGTACACTTGTGCCATGCAATGCATGGCCCCCTAATGTTTAATGTCTGCGTTTTAGGTTTAGCATGAAATGTCATGATAAGCGGAAGAGGGTCTGACGTAAATATCTCTTCACTTTTAATTATCTTGAATGATTCTATATGATCTCTGAATGTTGGCTCGATAAATATATAATCCAATATAGATCTAGTTGGTACAAATGTATGAGAATTTTTCGGATTACAGGACAGTAAATTGTTTTTCCGGATGAAATGTGTGAGCTTTCGTGATTTCTGACTCCCTTTACCACCATCCTGAAGAAACTGGCCGTTGAAGTCCCCTGCGGCTATAACGCTCCCCATTTTGCCGTAGTGGCATATGAATGATTCTAAATCACTTAATACTGATTGGTAAAAATCTAAGTCGTTACACGCTGGTAGGTACGCACAGAATATATATAGAGGCGATGTGTTTAAACACTTAACTTCTATACCTATGATCCTATCACTAAAAATATTCTCAATCAACTATATACAGTTAGCTAATGATTTTTTGTACATAATTGCTACGCCCGATTTGCCACACGTAATCGATCCATATTGGTCTGAACTGTTATCGATAGTAACAAATGAGCTATAGTCTTGATGTATGGACTCGAAAAAGGTCGCAGACCGTTGTAACAACTTATGCTCATTAATCAAGCAAATATCAATGTTATGTTTGGTCAACATTTCAGACAAAGGATATGCTGACGACATGATACCACGACAATTCCAGCTTAACAAACTAAACATCAAAAATAGTAGTATAAAAGTATAGAGTACAGTAATCATTGGTAACATAGTTAGTTCGCAATTGTGTTAAATGTTGCAATATTTATAAACACACTAATGTTGCTCAGTATATGTTTCTCCGATCCCTCCACGATGCCCGTGTATTCTTCGTGTAATCGTAGTTGGGGTCATAGTCGCGAAAAGGTCCACCCTCGTCTTCCTGTTCATTGTTTTCACTGCGTCGATCCCAATAACTATGATCCTTTATGTCACAATGGTAGCGATCATCGTATCCGGAATCGCCCCTATAGTCCGTTTCATGTCCATATGCCCGGAACCCTCTATCCTTGTGGTTGGGGCGGTTATGTCGTCTGTCACGGTGACGTGGCGGATTGCGCTGCTCGTCCCACTCTTCCCTCGTCACCCACTTCCGGTACTTGATCCCATTTGGCCAAAACATGTCGTCGTTGATGATAGGCTCCAGTTCTTCTGGCACGTTTATTTTAGCTGATGAGCCATTTTTTCCGTAAAACATACGGACGTGAGAAATGTATACGTTGTTAAGTTGAAAGTAGTCGTAAATGTCTTTTTCTACAGTGTGACTATCAATATTTGAGATATAGTACGAAACGTTTCGGCGTCTTCGGACTGCCGTAAAATTAGTGTCCGCTGCATCTTGTCTACTAGTATTTGCATTGTCATTTCCTGGATCTTTTTCTGGAGTGACACTTATTTCCATGGAAAGACTTTCCGGACGTGCGTGCGCAATTCCGGTCGGCGAGCCGTCGTGCGCCATTGGGACGCTCGTCTGCACTTGTCTTTCATCTGCTGCACGTTTTGAAAGCATAGTCTCGCGACGTTTTTCAGTTGACAACATGTTCTTGTTTGGAACCAGCCTTGTCATAGCCGTGTTTCCGGAGACATTTTCTTCCCGAGCTTCCGAGTGGTTGATGTTCTCGGTCATTATAACTTCTGCGTATGACTTTGACTGTGGGCTGTTAATCACTTTGTCCCCATTAGCATCTGGTTTAGAAATTGGGGTGATTGCGGTAACGCCGCTGTTGTCTAGGAGCCGTTGGTTAACTGTTGCTATTGAGGACCCAAGCCGTTTTACGTCGGTCTGTAGTTTGCTCAGTTCAGAGCCTGCGGTAGATTCCGGCATCCTGGATAGAATACTTCTAACCGTTCCGTTCAGTACTCTGTGGTTGACTGCTAGCTGCGCCATATCCGACTGAATTGAAGCTATAAGCACCGAATCCTTCGCCTGCTGTGCAGATATTTTCAATATTTCTGAGTTCATGTTAGAAAGGAGGGCGAATAGATCGGGCTGAGTTAGTATATCTTTTGACGATAAACAGTCGTTGCTTAAAAGTATTGTGTCGTTTGAATTGGCTACGTTTCCAAATATGTCCATTATTTCCCTAGTCTGTTCTCCACAAATGAAGGCATTGAGCACATAACAGTCTTGTGCGCATTTCTTTTCCTTTGTAGCATGAGAAGAGTTCCTACGGTTCACGAGACGAGTGGTCGGGCAATCCGGAAGTACTCGCGCCCGTTCCGCCAGTCTTTTTCTATATTCGTCAAGCCTAGAGTAGTCGTTTCTGCAGAGCCGTAGGATCTCCTGTACATAGTTTTCACGCGCCTTTTCCGCAAGCTTTTCATCCGTCTCTTGGAAAAACTGTTGCGGGAGAGGGGCCTGTGAAAGCTCCGCATCCGGGTCCTCGAATGATGCGTCCTCGTCGTATATGGTCGAGCACTGGCTCGCAGATCGTTCGCGCTTAATCCTTAAAATGCTTTCATTCACTAACATTTTCGGATCCGTTTCGTCGGGGTCCGACATCTTGAATGTGCACTAATCCCGTTACGTGAAGCTAACTGTATCTTCAATCATTACATACAGTTAGAGGGTAATCCTGCCCTGCGGCTATTCAGATAACCAAGCGACGTGACCGCTGGGAAGTCAGCCTATTTTCAGCAATTAACTTTACACCCTAGGCAACTGTTCATTCTCTAATGTGTGTTTACATATTTCAAACAAAGAACTTTTTTCTATTTTCGTAACAGCTTGCAAGTTAAGTTATAGTTTACAAAAATGTATTTTCGACAAGGTGGAAGACACTTATCTCTACAGTTTTATCCAAAATTTAATCACTTATATCCAATATATCCATGAATAAACACTTTTTTTCTATCCCACGGAATTTCGCTCAACTTTCGAAGTGTTTGATAAAACTAATGACCTTATCAAATTTCGGAAATAAAATGTTGCCTTCCGACGTAGCATATATGACGTAAATTATCACGTGGTATGCACACACTGATACATTCACCGAGCGGATTGCTTGTATTATTTCATATCTACTGGTGGTAAGCATTATTTCATATCTACTGGTGGTAAGCATTATTTCATATCTACTGGTGGTAAGCATTATTTCATATCTACTGGTGGTAAGCATTATTTCATATCTACTGGTGGTAAGCATTATTTCATATCTACTGGTGGTAAGCATTATTTCATATCTACTGGTGTTAATCATACAAAGGTTTGAAGGTGCGTTGCTATCATTAAACCGCGGAAAATCTTCATCACTTTGTGACTTACCTTTCCATGCATTAGCATAAAACTTTGTTTAGATTAAACTCAACGATTTTCTTCCATCTATATTAACTAGGTAATGTCGCGGTTCGGATATAAATCATTAACTAGTTGATGATATCATACTTGATAAGTAAACGCACGACGCTTGGCACGTCTTAACACATTTAGTTTAGTCTGTAATTAAAATTCCTGAAACAAAATATAGGGTTGAATATAGCATCCTTCTATAACTAAGCTTTCAGTCCTTTTTCAGAAGATTTTGCTAATTCATGTTATCTTTCAACCCTTTTTTTGCTAAAACGTTTTTGGCTGACTCGGAGTGTTTTGGCATGTGACATTATTTTCTTCAAATAGTTTACATTTTCAAATCATTTGGAAGGAAAGATTATCTAATTCTTGTCGCTTTTATTTTTAATAATGTTTTCTTTATTTGTTCCCAGTTTTAGTACAACGATGCTTTTTAATATGAAAGTCTATGATCACACAGCTTAAAACCTTTTATTTTATAAGGCAGACTGTGTGTGATGTTTATAGTTTCAAACAATGACTGCATCTTATCTTTATTTCAATAGACAGCCTGCTTCCTGTAGCCACAGAGGTATTTTCAAAGACAAGAACCAGTGCTGGTCAAAATGTGGTCTCGTGTGGAATTCCATACCGACTCTCGGCAAGGATTTCCGGGAAAGGAATACCATCTCCAGGTAAGAAGAAATTCTAAGCACGTCTGGTTGAAATGCTTTAAAAATGCATCTGGGTACTCAATAAGTTGAGATAAACCTTTGAGTTCTTAAAATCTGATTGCATGAATGTCCAAAAGACTATATATTTCATATAATTTGCCCTGAAAATCTTTGAATTCATGAACTTTTTTGCATATTTATCACATTTATGACTACACAAAAGGTTGTGTATGCCTCAAATGAGTGTTTACATGCATTTTTCATATTTTAAACGTAGTAGCAAATAGTTTTATTACTGTAAAACATTGCTTTTGCGTCTTGCTTGCAGATAATGATGTGCCAATAAGCTCCAGTTAGCTGCGGCTTTTGCGCCCGGCAGTAGTCCTGCAATCTGAATCCGGGAGATGCAGCTCTGAATCCAATATTTCAGAAGAATGAAGATGTTAGTCAACTCTGTCGTACTTGTTTGTGTGTAAATGATTCAAAAGAGTGAGATTTATTGCAAATCATGTGTAAATAAGCAACTTATAGACAATGGTAAAGTACTGTACTCTTAATTTTATGCCAAATCTAGCCTTCAAAACAGGTATTTAAAGCAAATAAAAATGGGGCATATTAATGCTATCTCTGTATTTTCTACATCATGTAGCCACCTCATACATGAAAACACTAGCAGTTGTCATGAATCTTTCAGTTTTTGTGGGGGGGGGGGGGCCATTTCCTTTGTTGCGCCATTTGTCCCGGAATCAAACAATTTGGCATATAGTGGTGGTTAGACTGTCTATAGACACATGATCACAGAAAAGCATAAATTTGACAAGTTGAAGCATTTCAGTTTGGCTCTATGTCATTTTTTATATAAAACGCTAAGCCGATGAAGTGGAAAAATCTTATTTTGCTTAGAAAAAAATCAAAAAGAGTAGGCAAGCCATTTTTGTGGTGCTGTTTTATAGACACCATTGAAAACTACAAGGAAAACTTTACTTGGTCAGATTATTCCAATGCATAAGGAAATAATGGCTCTTCAAAGGTTTGCGGCTTACCATTTGATGAAAATGGCTATTTCTGCTTTTTATGAAAGTACCACAGGTGCTAATACTTGTACATGTATTTTTTCTTATTATGAAAGTTTTCAGTTATTGTTCCAACATGTAATTATTGCATGTTTTTCATTTTCAAGATTTCTAAACTTTTTTGTTCAGATTTTTTAAGACTTGTTCACAAGAAAACGTGTCTCGGTTATTATAACCAATTTATGCCATTCCAATGTTATATTACAAAACAAAAAAGTATTCTTAAAATATTATTAAAAAACATTTGAGCTGTAATTTATGTTTAATTTTATTGTGGCTGAATATTTACAAATCTTTGTAGTCGAGATAAGATCTTTATGACTATTTTTGACCAAAAAGTGACTTGTTTGCATAGTGAAAACAGGTTTATCATACTCATAACAAATTTGCAATATTAAAAACCAGTGACATCAATATCTGAGTTTGCTTTCAATGGTTTATACAAATGAACTAGTTCATGTATATGGAAAGGAATTACTTTAAACCCATTGATAGCTGTGCTTGTGCAAGAACTTTAACGTTGGTTTGCCTTATTTATGTCTTTTCCCGAGTAAGCAAGAGACATATTGATTTAGTGCTGTCTGTCTGTCACAAAACTTTGTCCCCTGTAAAACTTATAGTTGTACTGAAACCTGGAAGAAGTGTTTAATATAAACTGTAGTTATGCATAGACTAATGTTTTACCAAAATAGGTCTCTTTGAAATCCTTCATAACCTTGACTCGACATCAGCCATCACCAACTTCAAAGTATTTACATGGTAGATCTGTTTGTGGGCCCACTATGATACTTTGTATCACAGTTTTTCTTGTTTCCTGTTGGTCTGCCCTCCGAAATCAACTTCAAGCGGCAGGTACGCTGTGTTTTATGCGTTTGACTTCTTGGTTCCAATATGGTTTAGATTGCTTAATATTATATTTACTCAAGCTAACACAATTCTCAACAGCGCTAATAATACTGTTCATTACCTGGCTTTATAGTTTATCTTTGCTGCGTGTATCATGAAATATTACAATAGGATCTATAGCAAAACGAATATTGTAATAGTTTCTTCCTATATATGTCTAATTGGTAGGTATACGGTAGTCTAGTGGTTTTCCAGTTCGTTAAGCTGTTTTTACTCAAAAAGTCAAGGAAACAATGCATTCTTCTGTCACAACAATTTCCTTTAAGTTGCACGTTAATATCACCACAAATCATTATGAACCCTTCGGTCGAATATATGTCATCGACACACTCTTCGTTATCATCATAATCATACTTCACCGATAGTTAGTATACACTTAACATGAATGTTTTAAATTTTGCAATTTAATTATTAACATTTGTCAATTTAATACCAGTTATGCGGTTTGATTTTATATTAAGCAATGTACTAACAAGATACTGATTAATTATTTTTGTATAAAATACTGACACCGCCTTTACCATAAGGAGAATCTATATCTACAAATTCACAAACAGTTATTGCCCAATATGAGGAATGCACCGTATTAAGAAATCCATCACAGTTTGACTTCAGTTTATGTTCGCTTATACAAGCAATGTCAATGTTGTATGATTCAAGTAAATGGTCTAAGGGATCCCACTGTAGACATAGCGTCACGAACGTCCCAGGTGAGGATAATGCACTGTGGGGATGCCGGCGTGTCATTTAAGAAGTTTGTAACCCATAGTAACGTCATGACTATGTAATCAATGGTCTTCATTGTTATAGACATTGTTGTCTCCATTGAATACGCTCTCCCATGCTGTCTGCGAATGCCACTTCCGGCAAACATTTTACGTGGCCTAAAGCGTTTATTTTCAATCGTTTTGCAATCACTTTTATAAACAGTTAGTCTTGCAGCTTAGCCCCCGCGATGTGTGTCAATCAGTTTTATTGAATCGGTGGTTATTTAGTTTTCAATTAATAAAATTAGGATACCGGCCCTGTTTGAGTTCCTTGATATCCCGCCAACGTAATTAAGTTGTGTACGTCGCGGACGAACGCTTTCGAATACCGCTTTTTCGAGTTCCTCGTTGTACTGCCCTGAGCTGTTCGAGGATGCAAAGTTCTGCGTAATTATCTATACCTATCTATTCTTCTCAGTTCAGCACCAATATTTATTTAAGGTTATTCGGTTTGCTTTAAAATTCACATTTACGTTGCAATCTTATGAACGTCCCATGGAGTAACCCCAGTGCATTCAATCTGTTAACATGTTAAGTCAAAAAGTAGATATGACGATTTTCGTTACTCAAGTCTTTAATCTTATGGCCTACCGCTGAAAAGATATACGTTGTTACGTTTTCATTTGGCAATTGAAATGAAACAAAACCGACAAAATAATACACTGACAATACAGTGAGTTTGTAATTGAGCTTGAAAACAACAAGTGGAATGTAAATGTATTCTTACTTGAAACTTGGACGTTTCGTACTATGGAGTTTCGTATCCAGAGATATTGCGGAAGTTCCGGACCAATCATACCACGATATTTTGGACATTTTGTACTCATTGGAAAGGTTGATCATGGCATTCTCAAGCCGCTGAACATTTCTGACTATTTGGTATAAATTTTATACCAAATAGTCAGAAATGTTCAGCGGCTGGAGAATGCCATGATCAACCTTTCCAATGAATTCAATACATTCATGGTTACATTCTCATTCGGTGTGTTGATTATGTTATCTGTGCGGAATGTCTCAGGCTAATCTGATAGCCAAAGTGCCGTTGTGGTTACTGTTCAAGATGTCCGTTTGAAAGGCACGAAACTTTGTTTACATATTACTTAAGACAATACGCAAATGTATGGAAATGCGTATAACTCTATTCAGTAATAGTTGCGAATGTCCCCTTTTCGATAAAATAAAACAGACGATCGTTGTCGTTCGGGCTTTGACACTCATGTTAGCTTAGTCTTTGTATTAGTTCAAATAGTTATCACCAGTATACATTGTGGAATATTTCATTTGCTCTGAAAATCAGTGACATCATGCCCACTGTCCCCAGCAATACTTTCAGTACATTATTGAGTTGTTTTATTTCATTACTAGTGCAGACATATAGTAAATACTAACCGAAAGGCATTAAACGTTAACACATTAAGTTCTTTATCACATATCTTGTATTAGCACCCTATGTTTAGTTTGGGATTAGTCCTTGACATGCATTTTTGTTTCGATACATTTCCTTTTACTGTCATGATTCTTATTATCCATGACTTTTGGTGTTTGACCTAGAAATCTGCAAGAAGGGCTTACTCCCTGTCAAATTTATGCGTTAATTGAAATTATCCTTAAGGTATGTTTTTGTTACTTTGCTATTAATCTGCGTGTGGTCATCTGTATTGCTTTAACATAATTGAGATTTTTGAAGTATCGAAAAAGATTTTTATCGAACAAGATTCAGCCGCGGGACGAATGAGACCTTTCAGTTTGTTCTTCACATATTGTATTTGTCCATTGACGTATCGTAAATAATATATTGATGAAAAAATGCTTGCAAAAGCAGATGTCGTGGCAAAATGATGAACATTTATACTTTATATACTGGATAGACGACTACCTTAGTTGCCGCTTGGTTTAAGTTGTAGTTTACTGTATCTTTATTAGCGTGGCATTCCGGTCTATATCCATTCGGAACACTTCGGCCATTTTCCATTGAAAACAACCTTTGATGTAGATGGACGCTTTACAATATCAGAAATCTTTGCATTTAACTACACTGTAAAAAATGTAAATGTATTTTATGAAGCCACTAGCTTTGGTATCAGCCTGTCAACATAGTGCTACTAAAAGGTGTTATCAACAACCTATTATAAACAATCGTTAGTATAATTATTATTGACCTTTCTCTATGATACTCATACTATGCCTCGCATAATTCCGATGATTCGTGTAGTTGGATCATTAGGTTCCTTATGGTAAATTATGGTAAAGGCTAATGTTTGTAGGTTTGCAATGACTACAAAAATCAATTAATGTAAGAACAGATTTGAAGTTGAATAGTTAAAAACATGTTCAATGAACTATAGGTAAAAAAATAATGATGGTTTTAATAATATAGTGTATATAATCATATACATTGTTTGATATGTCTCTGGTGTTTTATCTATTGTTTTGTACGTTGTATATCTCTCGTTTAGGGCCAGGGGTCATCGTAAAATATTTGCTCCTGGGCGTGCCCCTCTAGATTTCGTTATACTATTTTGATCATATCAATGCTCATAAGACACTGAAACAAAGACCAAGTCCGATCGTTCCTGTGCGAATACATTTTAAGTTATTAATTTTTATTTTTTCATGATCAGGACATATAAATTGTTATTTCATATAAGTTAAATTTCTTTCGAACACATTGTATGATTTTAACCGAAAATATGAAAGGGACTACTGTATTACACATTAGCCAAGTGCACATGTGCAATTCTACTTTCGCAATAGCACGTTCGTATTTAAATACGTTTGTAATGTTGTGTAATAGAAGTATAAAATAAATTTAGGTATGAATTAAAAGATAACCTTTGTTAGTCGGTTGATGTATGGAATTATGTACTCCTCGTTGCTTGCGTAAACATACACTGCACTTGTACATTTGGTCTCGTTCAGTATGAACTTTACCCAAGCAACTCGAACCGGAACACATAATTTTCCTTATATATTGTTCAGTATTACACGCACTTGCACTCGCATTGTCTACTCATCGGTAGTGTGATCCCTTACTTATATACTTATCATAGTCGCGGTATTTTTTCCGTATCGTAAATATTCGTTAGAAACACTCTTATAGTCAACGATGAAGTCATTGACCGAGAAAAGTTCACATATATCCAGTTCTAAGATCATTCATTTTAATACATATAGAATAAAAAAGCACTAGAAGCGGGTCTGATGATAAACCATTTCCAGACGGGGGGGGGGACGATTCCACAAACTAACCATATTGTACGGAAGAACGTTCAATAGCATATGAATAAGTTGTGTTACTCGGGTAATGTTTGTTAATTATAATTTTGCATGTGTGCACCAGTTCAAAATAGCGCCATTTATGCCATCAGGATTAATATGCAAAACAACTAAAGCTCATTTGTCTATAAAGTGTATCAAAGGGCCACTGTATTGAATTACTTAGCAGCTGAATGACAAGAGTAGGTATACATTGGTATATAAACTGGTTATGATATAAAGGGCGCACTTCCAGAACTGTCAGTGAACATTTAAATATCACTGGACCGTTTTGTTTAAAGTCGCTTTCATTTGTACACGTTTTGTGAATATAGAGTGTGTTATGGAGACATTCTTAATGTACTTAAAGAGTAGACCGTAAATGATATTACCAAATCATTATAACATCTTAACACAATCATTGACCTCACTTTTAAAAAGCTTGTAGCACGAATAAATAACTTTCTTTCTTCGAGGACAATAACACGCAGTGAATGGTCTCTGACTTTTCGTCATGTCCGACAATCTCTATTAGAATGTCATTCAATGTGTCCAACTGAAATATAGAATTACTTCCCCTTCCACAGACGAGTAAGTCGTTCCCTTTCATCAGTCCTATTTCTCGTGGTTCTGTCAATTGTCTGACTTTGGTGAAAGTATTTAGCACATTTAGATTCAAAGATAGTTTGCTTATGCTGTTAGTCACACTGTCTGACACGAATATGGCTGTTTTTTTGCACATTTGAAACAACAGTGAGATATTGTGGATTCTTAAATATATGTTCACCTAAGGCATTTGTTTCGATTTTACTCAGCGCCACGCCCTTCGTATTAATGAGTTCAATCTTTGCAGGTTCTACACTTGAAACGATAAAAGTATCATTATAGAAATCTATACCATAGTTTTCGCCTTTCACTTTGATACTTCGAAGCAACGACAGCTCACACTCCGGGTATAAGTGTTTTGTGAAAAGGTGTGATAAGACGTGTTTCTGATCACGGATACTTTTTGGCATTTTCCAAAGTGAATATCTGGATTTACATAATAAAATTTATATGGATTTATTGATCTTGATTCACGGAATAGCATTGTGATATTTTTATATAAAATTTCGTTGGAACTTATCTGTAAATAGCAGAAAACTCATTTTTTTTTCTTGTTGGATATTAATCTGACAAGTGTTCACCGCAGAAAGAGTGCGGATTACAATCAGCAGTTTTCAATCAGTGTGGTGTTCAATTATGGCGGACAATAGCGAGTATAGCGAACCGTTAATCCCAGCAACGCAACTTTTGTTTGACGATGATATGACCATACCACCAGCCGCAGGGGATCTCGACTTGACACAGGCGCCGAATATTGGGACCCAAACGGGCCCAACGGAGTAATGTATACCGGGAGCAAACAATTCTGGAACCAGTTTACCGGGTATCAAGGCATCTATATCCGGAACGGGCGCTTCCGGTTTGGTATCCATGGAAACCCACAACACACAATCGACAGAGAAAGAACCCCAATCCCAATCCCAATCCATTATCTCTGGGCCAGTCGTATCTAATACCCAGAAAAAAGGTAGAACACCACGTGCACCAAAGAGCAAACAAAAATCAACAGTGAACGCCAGTAGCGCACATCAAGCGCAACCAACCAAACCAAAATCTTCAAAGAAGCGGCGGCGGTCCGAACCAGAACCACCGTCCCCGGAACCCCCCGGCATTAATATTCACAACGCTGATGAAAACGTATCAGTGGTGGCAGCAATAAACAATCTTGCCGAGCAGATGAGAGTAAGTCTTGACAGTTTATCATCTAGAATAGTGAAGCTTGAAACTAATCTCGAGTTAACGATTAAGACACACGTCCAGAATGCCATGTCTCCTGTTGTAAACAAACTTAGAAAGGAATTCAATGAGGAACTGAACCAATTAAAAAGTGACATGAAATCTCTACCAGTAAATAACGCTGTCCCCAAAGAAAGTGATCAAAAGAAAACTACTGGATTGGTTTTAAAGAACTTACCGGAACGTAGGGATGAAAATATCGTCAACAGCGTAAATACGTTCATCAAAGACGGCCTGAAATTAGATATTAAAATAAAAGATGCCGAGAGAAAGCGTGCAAATCAATCCTCCGAATGCGGAATCGTTGTGGTCTCGTGCAACACAAAAGAGGACAAATATGAAATTATGAAGTGTAAGGCAACCCTCAAACAAAACGCTACATACAAAAACATTTATATAGAACATGACTTAACTCCGGAAGAAAGAAACTCTATTGCAAACCTGAAGACTATTGCCAAAGTTATTGGTAACGATAAACTCTATGTTAAAGGCAACCGACTAGTGCAGAGAACACACAATGAGGAATCGCGTGACGCTCACGAGTGGCAAGAAGTGCGGCACCGCCGAAAGACGTCCCCTCACCAGGTACGCACGAGATCTGGCAGGTCAGATCACAGACGCCGAGATGAAACCTTCACAAGACGTCATGATACCGACCGTACTTCGTATCGCCATGAGCATCAGTCGTCACGTGACCGACACGAGACGCGCCATCGCGACCATGCACGTGATACAAGCCGCCGCCACCAGGGATATCATGACGGTGAGGACCGAAGAAATTACACCCACGGTAACCAAGGTTACCAAGGTCGTCACAGAAATAATTACCGTCAATACTAGGTTTCATGCGGGTTTTGGAACACAAACGGTTTCAGTCGGAATGAAATGTCGGAAAATTATCAAATACGCAAAAATTGTATTGATCAATTAAATCTTGACATTGTATGTATAGCAGAAACACATTTAAAGAACGATGAAATTTTAAACGTCGAAGGATATACATGGATTGGACATAATCGAACTAACTTACACAGAAGGGCACCAAAAGGAAGTGGTGGCATCGGTGTTCTTATTCGGAATACATTTTTAAATACATTTACTGTGAACAAGTTAAATGATGAACATGAAGGAATTTTATGGATATCAGTAACAAATAAAATAACTAAAGAACGACTTCGAATCGGTGTGTGTTACTTACCACCGGCAAACTCAACACGCAACATTCAAATAAACGAATTCTTAGAAACACTTCTTTCACAAGTATACGAGTATCAAAGGGACTCATTAGTTTCGATCGTCGGAGACTTTAACATTCGTGTCGGAAACAATGACGATTACATCGCTGGAGTTGACTGTATACCGGAAAGAGATATAATTGACTATCACATATCGCCATATTGCGATGCTTTCCTGGACTTTCTTCTTAGTGCTAATTTATGTATTTTAAACGGCAGAAATTGTATTAAAAATGATTATACAAGCATCTCAACAAAGGGTTGCGCAGTTGTCGACTATTGCCTAGTCCCATACGAACAGTTAAACCGTTATGAACATTTTAACGTAATAAGAGCAATATATCTTTTACAAAAAAGCACCGGTATAAACACACTAGACCGAATTACAATTCCCGACCATTCAGTGTTACAGTGGACTTTGTCTATGACAAATTTTAAGAATGTTGATAGTATTAACACAAGTGTTGTTAATGGCAAGTTAAACAAAGCAAGATAATACACGACCGACAGAATATTCCAGAAGTTTTTATGAACAATCATGATATGTATGAACTTCTTAAGGAAAAGATAAACCTGCTAGAGGCCGACAGAGATAGACAAGAACATATTGACAATTCTTATACTGAATTTCTGGATATACTTAACTCGCAGATGAAGACGCACTTAAACCCAAGGGAGATAAATCTCAATGTAAACAACACGAAAAATAAGCGAGTTAACAAACCTTGGTGGAACGAGGATTTGAGCGTTGAGTGGAAGGGTGTTTGCGTAAGCGAAAAATTATGGCTCAACTGTAAGATCAGATCTCAGAAAAACTTATTAAAAACAATATTGATGAACAAAAGAAAACTATTTGACAAAAATGTTAAACGGAGAAAAAGGGCACACTGGCATGATGAACAAAGTAAATTATTAAAAGCTTGTGAAAACACAAATAAGAGCGATTTTTGGAAAGACATAGGGAAGATTGGTATCGGGTCCGAGCGAAATAAATCTATTCCGATTGAAGTCTTGCTAGCGGACGGTTCGGTATCAACATTACCTCAAGACGTCTTAAACAAATGGAAGAACTCTTTTGAAAAGCTATACAATGTACCAAATATTAATAACGAACCTGTAGTTATACAAAATAACTTACATGAAAACACTTTGAACACTCACTCACTGAACGATGGAATTCATATTTTGGAGATTGACAAAGCTGTGAATTCGTTAAACAAGAATAGAGCCCCCGGGCACGACGGTATACCAGCCGAGATGTTAAACAATAAATTGACTGTGTACTACTTACATGCCTTATTTAACGTCTGTTTTGACACAGGGACTGTTCCTAAAGCATGGACATACGGACTTATTACCCCAATCTTGAAAAAGAAAGACTCAGATAAACGTGACCCAGTTAACTACCGTGGAATTACAGTGACACCGGCAATTTACAAAGTATATTGCTCTGTATTAAATGATAGACTTACTAAATGGAGCGAACTAAACAATGCAGTATCTGACACTCAAAATGGTTTTCGGAAAAACAGAAGTACGATCGACCAGTTATCAACTTTAACTAGTATAATCGACGCTAGAAAAAAGACAAAGAAGGATACCTTTGTTGCATACGTTGACTTTTCCAAAGCCTATGACCGGATTAATAGAAGTAAGCTATGGGCTAAATTGGAAGGGAACTTCGGAATACACGGCAAAATGTTGACTGCTCTGAAGTCGCTTTACAAATCGGTCAAATGTGCCGTGCGCGTGAACAACTATACAACCGATTGGTTTGACGTATCCACTGGCCTGAAACAGGGCTGTCTGGTTTCCACGACAATGTTCAACTTTTTTTAAATGACTGCAGCGAACCATTCAAATAAAGGTGTTTTATTTAACGGCAGGATAATAAGTCACCTATTTTATGCGGATGATTTAGTGTTAATTGCCGAAAATGAAAACGATCTTCAATATTTGCTAGACATACTATCGCGATGGTGTTGCACAAACGACATGACCGTTAATATTGAGAAGAGCAAGGTTATGCACTTTAGAAATCCGTCTAGACAGAAAACACAGTTTAAGTTCAAATGTAGTAATAATGAATTGGAATGCGTAGAAAAATATCGTTACCTAGGACTACTACTAAACGACAGACTCGATTATAACATCACTGCAAAATACGTTGCCCAGTCAGCTACACGAGCCCTTGGACTTATTATATCAAAATTTAAAGCCATGGGAGGAATGCCATTTAACGTTTTTACGAAACTTTACGACACAGTAGTCTGGCCAACCATCAGCTACGGTGCTGCGATATGGGGAACACGGGAGTACGCCTGCATTAATGCCGTCCAGCATAGAGCCAGTCGCTTCTTCCTTGGATTAGGAAAATATACACCAAACGCCGCTGTGAATGGTGACATTGGATGGACCCCACCTCTTGTTAAACAATGGAAAGTTGTCATTTCCCATTGGGTCCGATTAGCTAATATGGACAGTAATCGACAGAATAACTTTGTATTTAAGGCAATATCTGGTTATAAGAAGTGTTAGACTCGTACTGTAATGAATAAAGTGAAAGATATAGCTGACTATAACTTGGATATAAACGTTAAAATTCGTAGATCTGAACACTTTAGATTAATAGATACGTGTCATACAACTATGCTTGACCAAATTCACCATCAATGGCGTAATGTTATAAATGTAAATACAAGCATACGACATATAAATGGAGGCAACAAACTGCGGCTATACAGAACTTTTAAGCAAACATATAAAACAGAATACTATGTTCAGAGCCCATCTATTACCCGCCTTAACAGAAGTGCGTTAGCTAAATTTAGATGTGGAGTGGCGCCATTAAAACTCGAAACAGGCCGCTATGAATCACTCAATGTTGAACAAAGAACCTGTTTTAACTGTCATAACATAGTAGAAGATGAATGTCATGTTTTATTACATTGTCCTTTATATAATAATCTACGACATTTACTGTTGCTAAAAGTTATTGATATTAATGATAATTTCAATTCATTATCGGATAACGAAAAACTTTCATTCCTTCTTTCAAATGAAACTATCGTTAAACACAGTGCCAAAACCTGTCATGATATCCTGAAACTCCGACGTCAGTATCTGTATAACAAGTAATTTAGTGTTTGTATGTTTTATTGCATGTTTTGTACAATAATGATTATTCTCACCTTATTTTTATTACTGAATATTTTAAGTTATATTGTATGTTTTAAAGTTGATATATTTCATTGTTTTTTTTATTGAGCAAATAGTCTCTCATAACTCCATGAGGAGTGGTTTTATACATTATTATTGCATGTTTTATCTGTATTTATCCCACGAATGTATAAAAGTGAGACTTGAATAAATTTTCTGTCTGTCTGTCTCTTTTCCAATTAACTGAATGATCGTAGGGAAACTGACACCTGTTTTGTGTGAGGGCAGAAAACAAATGTACCAAGATTGTTCTGATACACGAAGATTATCTACCAGTCTATGCGTTTCTATGTCTATCAGTTTCACGGCAAAGTTGGCGTTGTCGGCCAAGAGAATTTTGTCCTTTTAAAATAGTTTTATACTTGTGAACCAACAATCGTTTATTTCTGTGCCGAATTTCGCTATTATGTCAGGTTTTAGTCTAGAAGCTGCTACTTCGACTTCTAATTCAACGTTTGGCATCGCTGGGGAAAATATGAAATGAATGTTAAATTAACTCGCTCAGGTTTGTAAAATGCACTTGTTAATTACGAATTGAAGTGTGACAAATCTGAGAGAGTGTCAAAACAAAAATACCTAAAGCTGGGACCCTTAAGCAAATGATGATATTTTCTCAAATATCGTCTTTCAAGACCACAATTTTCATTACCGTAAATAACGCGATTGAAAACTAATTACGGTTGCGATATTGCGTGCTTGATTGATTGACATTATCACGTGATGGTATCAATATATCATTTACAGGTCAGCATATCCACACCCCTTTGGTTAAAGTCTCGGTGGCCGTGCTGTTCTCTATTTCTTTCATGACTTTACCGGCGTGGTTACGAACCCCAATAAAAACCAAAATTATTTGTTTATGCTTTAACTGTATTTTGTCTGCAATTTCGATATCATAGAGTAAATAATGATAAAATAAGTGTTTTCAGATGCATTACCGGGAAAACTTATTTTTGGTCCAAAAACATGAGCGAGTCACTTTAAATATGCATCGTGATTTACATGTATGCTACTAGATATGCATGCATGGGTTTTGTAATAGTCTTCATTAATGTCAAACCCGTTGTTTTTTTCAACATACGTGTATGTTAATATTGAAGGCTAGAGTAATTTTAATTGAAAAAAACTTTACCAGTGATATTGTTTTCTGAGTCTTTCTTCTCTTCTGAATCTAAGATAATTCCCGGATTCAAGTATCCGCTCTGTGTATGGATCCTTGCAAAATGATGTACAGTGTAATTCCTGTCAATGTTGTCCAAGCCAGCCATTACATGTGTTAAGTCTTGCATAAATTTCTTCAATGATATAAATAAACTATTGCTCCTCCCCTCGCTCGTCTTCATTTTCATCTTCATGACATCGATTTCAACCAGAACTTATTTGCATCTTTTCTTGGATCGTTTTAATCTTGTTTCATTATTCTCCATTTTTCCTTCATCTGCGCAATAATTTCAGCTTCTTGATTATCGACTCCTTCATCAAAGCTTTAACAATGAAATCAGTTTAAATTCCAAACATATTCTATTACGAAGACATCTTCTTTGAATTGCTTTAAATCTGGAATAAACGTCATTTCCGACATCAAACTACTTACATATAAATATCTGCAGAGCAACATTATTTTGATAAAGAAACAGCAACATATCATTCAGATAAATACTTTTTACATAGATGAATGTCATACCATTTCTTTATATTCCACATATAACAGTGTACACACAAAAGAGAACGTATTTCTGAGTATTTATTTACTTTAAACGTGTAAAATAAAACATATCTATGATATTTTATGAAAAATGGTGTCGATTTATTTCGACACCATTCAGAAAAATAGTGGAATTTCAGCAAGAGTAAAAACACAGTACTAGTTTAATATTTTGAACTTTAACAAACACGCAACATATATAAATGGGAATTATGCTACTACAAACACACATAAATCAAAATAGAATACACTTTAATATGAAAAAACACTCTGCTACATATAATACGTGTCACAATTTTGTCAATAGGTTTCCATTGCTGTAAGTTCCATCTAGTTGAAACGCTACACCACTTAGCTGAATATCATTGGGACTCATCTCTTGGTCTGAAATATAGTAGGAATTAAAAAATGTAGGTTCATGGTATATTATAATTGGACGATCCCAGTTGTCACATATTTCGCTATGCACATGGTGATAACATCCTTACGGACTATGCACGAGACATGCATGGTCACAGGACAACACACTGTTCATTAAAATATTGCCGTTACTGTGATGGAAGAGTCAGTGAAAGAAAATAGTTCCCCACGCCGAAATATATGTGTGTGTTTTATGTTATTTACGATAGGAAATAAATTATATTCTGAATAAGGCATAACTATATAAATAACGATACATATTAAAAAATATTATTTTTGAAATAGCACCAAAGACTAAAGAAACGCTACGCTTAAAGACGATACATTGTAGGAATAAACTTGCTTTTGGTTTATTTCAAAAACTTTTATAACGTTGAACCCATACATTCCGATCTGCATCAACTAACCATATTCATTTTGACTTTCTGTTTCACTTCCAGACAATGAATAGTTCTCCTGTTCATCTAACGATGTTTTGGAAGAGAGAAAAGCACTGTCCATTCGAGCAAAAGTTCCCGCCAAATATTCTGATTTCACTGGAGGCCATGCGCTTGCCATTTGGAGATCTTCCTCAATAGTTTCGTACCTGTATTATTGTAACAATATATATAATTATGAGGATATTAATTTTGTTCATTTGAAATTTAAGTATAACCTTGACTCATATAAATCAAGATATAACTAATGTTAAGTAGAATGTTATATCCGTGTCCAATAAACATGTCAGCATTAAATTTCATACGAACATACGCATATAGCATACGTGGCTACCTTTAAATGTTATGTAATGGTAAGTAGCACGCAAACCACAATAGATACACGAATTGATTTGTTGAAGGTCAATACTATTTCTATTTATTCCTTCTGAATATTGACTAAAACTGAGTATCTGCCCTTGCTATATGTTTAAGACTCTGACACGTCAATTCTAGTATTATATATCCGCCCTCAAAGAATGTTTTGGAGACCATGACAAGGAAAATGTTTCTACAAACAAATCAAATTTTTTCCAGCAATAACGCTACTTCCATATTTCAGGGGTTTGAAATTTGCCATAAGCTGCAAAATGCCCTTTCCATTTCTTTATTTGAATTATAATTGCATTTTTCTCTGACATCTTTAAATCATAAGCGATACCATAAACCATTTATTGTCTTTTTTGCTCCCATGTCCTTCACAGCAACAACACTGTCAAACGTGTTTTGCCTTTCAATACAGTTTGTTTCTATCATTCTTAAATAGCCACGCTTAATGTCTTACATTTTTCATCATCATCATAAATAAAGCGCTGTCATTGTCAGACAACAAAGACGTGATTGAATTAACCTAACCAAAAAAATATTAATACAATGATTAAAATTCTTACACAATCATTATTAAATGAATTGCAGTTCCAGGAGTCATTTGTATAAAAGAAAACAAGTTCATTATTTGGTTTGGGCAAAGTCAGCCGGACACTTATTGATTGGTCAATATTTATCCAATAATTACTTTTAACCAATCAAATGATTTAAATATGCACAGTAACCACAAGACACCCTGTGGAAAACCGCAAACAATTTTGATATAATAAGCTTCAGGTGATCTTTTAATATTACCAAATCCCTTAACTATGAATAACTTATAAATAACATATGTGTAAAGTACATACTTTAGCTTAGACCCCGGAAAACATTTGTCGAGTTTGCTTTGTAGAGTGACTGACACAATAATGGCTATCGAGGATGAATTCCTGCAGACAAAATAGTTGAAACATGACAACTCTCTAATCAACACATTAATTGTTGTAGCACTTTGTTTCAGTACAATTGTGACTTTCTCTAAAACTGTAGTTAATGACACAACTCTAAGTTCTGCAACATGATTGTTTTAAGACTGGTCGATAATACAAACAAATGATTTCAGTTGTTACTAACTGCATTCTCATAATATAAATTATGTATTCAAATATACATACATATACAATATATATTCAACTCATTCGTAGTGACAGCATTAATACACAACATTGCCTCCAGTAAAATGCACAATAAGAGATTGACTCCTGCCACACCCAAAAACAGTAGCCTGTATGGAAACCTTGGGGGCAACAACAACTAAACATAAAACAAACAAAAAATAAAACTGTGAAATAGTCAAAAATATTAGTAAAATCAAACACAATTTACATAAAAGAGTATACTCATGGAATGTGTATTTGTTACGCCAAGCTTCAGTAAGGCAGTAAATTACTTCAGGGAAAGATCCGTACAATGTCGCGTACAACACATACCATCTAGCGGATATATAATGGTGAAATAGTCAAGAGCAAAACAGAAGAACATTTAGGTATATTACACTGCAAACTGTTTCAACCTTTAAGAAGTAGTTTTATAAAGTAAATAATGCATTGTAGTTTCATATATTAGTTTTTTACATTATATATAGTGTTGTGTGTTTAAATAGAAATAACCTTAAAGAATTCAGCGACCGGGTCCGTTGGATGGATGTTGATCCATGCAGTAAGTCCAATGCAGATAAATAAGTTGACCAAGAAAAAATCTAAAACAGTATGCGCATGAAGTCATATAATTAACTACATATATAAAATGTATATATAATTATTTCCACGTAGTTATATTGTGAAATTAAAATGGATATATTGTATTCAACTGTAATTCTCAAATTTACAGCGGTTTAAATGGACCAAAAGTTGACTAAAACCATGGGTTTTGCTAGTAATAGGTACTATTCCATTAATTAAATAGTTTAAATGAGTTTGAATAATGACCTTAAGTAATGAGGACTTAAAGTAAAATGATGTTGTACGACTTCTCGATCTTTCCAAATATCAGACAACCTAATAACATTTAAGTACAGACGCACTCACAGTTGGTGAACATGGATTTCCTGTACGGTTTGCCCTTGGAAAAGACAATGGCCAGTATGATATATTGATAGGAGGAGCTGATGTAAACGGTGGTTTTCTCGTAACTCATGAAGTCATAATCCTCCTCTGGGTCGTCCACATACTCGATATACCTGGAAAACGGTGGTTACATTTCGATGGATGATAGTGAAAATTCTATGTGACATTAAATTAAGAAGCCGGTAGAACGTTGTCACTTTCACCCCTGTATATGAAAGGTATGCAAAACTTGTACTAGTATTAAAGTAGTTATGCAAATTTAAATCTCCTTTAGTTCCAAAAGTAGCTAACATGTCAAACCACGTGTTGTAAGTACAATAATTCAGAACCTTAGACCGCCGTGAAAGAACGTTTACAGATAGACTGGCAGGTGATAGGAACTTTTTTTATAAATTCTATGCAATACAACATACCTGAATTATCTCTTCTCATTAATGTTTGAATATATATGACAAAAGAAACGATTTCATCATACCAGGGTTCTCGCTTTATGATGATGAAGAAGAAGACCTGTACTGCTATGATAATGGCCATCTGGAAGATGAGAGACAAGACAGGAGCTAGGTTGGTCAGCCGTACTGGCGGTGGTACCTTGTGGAGGCGGTGGTAGGCATGCGTGCGTCCAACTGCAAAAATAAGATTTGACATAAGATAAACAAAGCTATTAAGCTCTAGTTTGTGTAGAACTGTACATAATTCAAGTTGATCTAAATCATGCTCTAAGCAATGTATAAGGTAGGGATGGATCCCTTCATATCTTCGATCTGTGGTGGACATCATTATTACTACATTCTACAGTATGATACTTTAATTGGAATATTATGGCGATGTCGGTGTCTATAAAAACCATGCGATAAAGACAACCTACATGGAAAACTGATCGCCAACAAAATGTTACAATTCAGTGCATTCTTACTAATATAAACCAGAGTACACGTATTAAGTTATTCAAGTGAGTGACAACCCTTTAAACTAGCCAAAACAATACGTACATGTTATACTAAGAGATGTCAACAGAAACAAGTCGATATACAGGAACTCGTAGTCGGTGAGATTCACAATGACGAATGTGTCATAGTTTTAGCTTGTTCTAATGATGGATGTGTCATAGTTTTAGCTTGTTCTAATGATGAATGTATCATAGTTTTAGCTTGTTCTAATGATGAATGTATCATAGTTTTAGCTTGTTCTAACGATGAATGTGTCATAGTTTTAGCTTGTTCTAACGATGAATGTATCATAGTTTTAGCTTGTTCTAATGATGGATGTGTCATAGTTTTAGCTTGTTCTAATAATGGATGTGTCAAAGTTTTAGCTTGTTCTAATGATGAATGAATCATAGTTTTAGCTTGCTCTAACGATGAATGAATCATAGTTTTAGCTTGTTCTAACGATGAATGTATCATAGTTTTAGTTTGTTCTTATGATGAATGTATCATAGTTTTAGCTTGTTCTAATGATGAATGTGTCATAGTTTTAGCTTGTTCTAATGATGAATGTATCATAGTTTTAGTTTGTTCTTATGATGAATGTATCATAGTTTTAGCTTGTTCTAATGATGAATGTGTCATAGTTTTAGCTTGTTTTAATGATGGATGTTTCATAGTTTTAGCTTGTTCTAATAATGGATGTGTCATAATTTTAGCTTGTTCTAATGATGAATGTCTCATATTTTTAGCTTGTTCTAACGATGAATGAATCATAGTTTTAGCTTGTTCTAATGATGAATGTATCATAGTTTTAGTTTGTTCTTATGATGAATGTATCATAGTTTTAGCTTGTTCTAATGATGAATGTGTCATAGTTTTAGCTTGTTCTAATGATGGATGTGTCATAGTTTTAGCTTGTTCTAATGATGAATGTGTCATAGTTTTAGCTTGTTCTAATGATGGATGTGTCATAGTTTTAGCTTGTTCTAATGATGAATGTGTCATAGTTTTAGCTTGTTCTAACGATGAATGAATCATAGTTTTAGCTTGTTCTAATAACGGATGTATCATAGTTTTAGTTTGTTCTTATGATGAATGTATCATAGTTTTAGCTTGTTCTAATGATGAATGTGTCATAGTTTTAGCTTGTTCTAATGATGGATGTGTCATAGTTTTAGCTTGTTCTAATGATGAATGTGTCATAGTTTTAGCTTGTTCTAATGATGGATGTGTCATAGTTTTAGCTTGTTCTAATAATGGATGTGTCATAGTTTTAGCTTGTTCTAATGATGAATGTCTCATAGTTTTAGCTTGTTCTAACGATGAATGAATCATAGTTTTAGCTTGTTCTAATTATGAATGTATCATAGTTTTAGCTTGTTCTTACGATGAATGAATCATAGTCTTAGCTTGTTCTAATGATGAATGTATCATAGTTTTAGCTTGTTCTAATAATGAATGTATCATAGTTTTAGCTTGTTCTTATGATGGATGTGTCATTAGAACGATGAATGTCTCATAGTTTTAGCTTGTTCTAATGATGAATGTATCATAGTTTTAGCTTGTTCTAATAATGAATGTATCATAGTTTGAGCTTGTTCTAATGATGAATGTGCCATACTTTTAGCTTGTTCTAATGATGAATGTGTCATAGTTTTAGCTTGTTCTAATGATGGATGTGTCATAGTTTTAGCTTGTTCTAATGATGAATGTGCCATAGTTTTAGCTTGTTCTAATGATGAATGTGTCATAGTTTTAGCTTGTTCTAATAATGAATGTATCATAGTTTTAGCTTGATCTAATGATGAATGTCTCATAGTTTTAGCTTGTTCTAACGATGAATGAATCATAGTTTTAGCTTGTTCTAATGATGAATGTATCATAGTTTTAGTTTGTTCTTATGATGAATGTATCATACTTTTAGCTTGTTCTAATGATGAATGTGTCATAGTTTTAGCTTGTTCTAATGATGGATGTGTCATAGTTTTAGCTTGTTCTAATGATGAAAGTGTCATAGTTTTATCTTGTTCTAATGATGGATGTGTCATAGTTTTAGCTTGTTCTAATGATGAATGTGTCATAGTTTTAGCTTGTTCTAACGATGAATGAATCATAGTTTTAGCTTGTTCTAATAACGGATGTATCATAGTTTTAGTTTGTTCTTATGATGAATGTATCATAGTTTTAGCTTGTTCTAATGATGAATGTGTCATAGTTTTAGCTTGTTCTAATGATGGATGTGTCATAGTTTTAGCTTGTTCTAATGATGAATGTGTCATAGTTTTAGCTTGTTCTAATGATGGATGTGTTTTAGTTTTAGCTTGTTCTAATAATGGATGTGTCATAGTTTTAGCTTGTTCTAATGATGAATGTCTCATAGTTTTAGCTTGTTCTAACGATGAATGAATCATAGTCTTAGCTTGTTCTAATGATGAATGTATCATAGTTTTAGCTTGTTCTTATAATGAATGTATCATAGTTTTAGCTTGTTCTTATGATGGATGTGTCATTAGAACGATGAATGTCTCATAGTTTTAGCTTGTTTTAATGATGAATGTATCATAGTTTTAGCTTGTTCTAATAATGAATGTATCATAGTTTTAGCTTGTTCTAATGATGGATGTGTTCTTAGAACGATGAATGTCTCATAGTTTTAGCTTGTTCTAATGATGAATGTTTCATAGTTTTAGCTTGTTCTAATAATGAATGTATCATAGTTTTAGCTTGTTCTAATGATGAATGTGCCATAGTTTTAGCTTGTTCTAATAATGAATGTATCATAGTTTTAGCTTGTTCTAATAATGAATGTATCATAGTTTTAGCTTGTTCTTATGATGGATGTGTCATTAGAACGATGAATGTCTCATAGTTTTAGCTTGTTTTAATGATGAATGTATCATAGTTTTAGCTTGTTCTAATGATGGATGTGTTCTTAGAACGATGAATGTCTCATAGTTTTAGCTTGTTCTAATGATGAATGTATCATAGTTTTAGCTTGTTCTAATAATGAATGTATCATAGTTTTAGCTTGTTCTAATAATGAATGTGCCATAGTTTTAGCTTGTTCTAATAATGAATGTATCATAGTTTTAGCTTGTTCTAATAATGAATGTATCATAGTTTTAGCTTGTTCTTATGATGGATGTGTCATTAGAACGATGAATGTCTCATAGTTTTAGCTTGTTTTAATGATGAATGTATCATAGTTTTAGCTTGTTCTAATGATGAATGTGTCATAGTTTTAGCTTGTTCTAATGATGAATGTATCATAGTTTTAGCTTGTTCTTATGATGAATGTATCATAGTTTTAGCTTGTTCTAATGATGAATGTGTCATAGTTTTAGCTTGTTCTAATGATGGATGTTTCATAGTTTTAGCTTGTTCTAATAATGGATGTGTCATAATTTTAGCTTGTTCTAATGATGAATGTCTCATATTTTTAGCTTGTTCTAACGATAAATGAATCATAGTTTTAGCTTGTTCTAATGATGAATGTATTATTGTTTTAGTTTGTTCTTATGATGAATGTATCATAGTTTTAGCTTGTTCTAATGATGAATGTGTCATAGTTTTAGCTTGTTCTAATGATGGATGTGTCATAGTTTTAGCTTGTTCTAATGATGAATGTGTCATAGTTTTAGCTTGTTCTAATGATGGATGTGTCATAGTTTTAGCTTGTTCTAATGATGAATGTGTCATAGTTTTAGCTTGTTCTAACGATGAATGAATCATAGTTTTAGCTTGTTCTAATAATGGATGTGTCATAATTTTAGCTTGTTCTAATGATGAATGTCTCATATTTTTAGCTTGTTCTAACGATGAATGAATCATAGTTTTAGCTTGTTCTAATGATGAATGTATCATAGTTTTAGTTTGTTCTTATGATGAATGTATCATAGTTTTAGCTTGTTCTAATGATGAATGTGTCATAGTTTTAGCTTGTTCTAATGATGGATGTGTCATAGTTTTAGCTTGTTCTAATGATGAATGTGTCATAGTTTTAGCTTGTTCTAATGATGGATGTGTCATAGTTTTAGCTTGTTCTAATGATGAATGTGTCATAGTTTTAGCTTGTTCTAACGATGAATGAATCATAGTTTTAGCTTGTTCTAATAACGGATGTATCATAGTTTTAGTTTGTTCTTATGATGAATGTATCATAGTTTTAGCTTGTTCTAATGATGAATGTGTCATAGTTTTAGCTTGTTCTAATGATGGATGTGTCATAGTTTTAGCTTGTTCTAATGATGAATGTGTCATAGTTTTAGCTTGTTCTAATGATGGATGTGTCATAGTTTTAGCTTGTTCTAATAATGGATGTGTCATAGTTTTAGCTTGTTCTAATGATGAATGTCTCATAGTTTTAGCTTGTTCTAACGATGAATGAATCATAGTCTTAGCTTGTTCTAATTATGAATGTATCATAGTTTTAGCTTGTTCTTACGATGAATGAATCATAGTCTTAGCTTGTTCTAATGATGAATGTATCATAGTTTTAGCTTGTTCTAATAATGAATGTATCATAGTTTTAGCTTGTTCTTATGATGGATGTGTCATTAGAACGATGAATGTCTCATAGTTTTAGCTTGTTCTAATGATAAATGTATCATAGATTTAGCTTGTTCTAATAATGAATGTATCATAGTTTTAGCTTGTTCTAATGATGAATGTGCCATAGTTTTAGCTTGTTCTAATGATGAATGTGTCATAGTTTTAGCTTGTTCTAATAATGAATGTATCATAGTTTTAGCTTGTTCTAATGATGAATGTGCCATAGTTTTAGCTTGTTCTAATGATGAATGTGTCATAGTTTTAGCTTGTTCTAATGATAAATGTATCATAGTTTTAGCTTGTTCTAACGATGAATGTCTCATAGTTTTAGCTTGTTCTAACGATGAATGAATCATAGTTTTAGCTTGTTCTAATGATGAATGTATCATAGTTTTAGTTTGTTCTTATGATGAATGTATCATACTTTTAGCTTGTTCTAATGATGAATGTGTCATAGTTTTAGCTTGTTCTAATGATGGATGTGTCATAGTTTTAGCTTGTTCTAATGATGAATGTGTCATAGTTTTAGCTTGTTCTAATGATGGATGTGTCATAGTTTTAGCTTGTTCTAATGATGAATGTGTCATAGTTTTAGCTTGTTCTAACGATGAATGAATCATAGTTTTAGCTTGTTCTAATAACGGATGTATCATAGTTTTAGTTTGTTCTTATGATGAATGTATCATAGTTTTAGCTTGTTCTAATGATGAATGTGTCATAGTTTTAGCTTGTTCTAATGATGGATGTGTCATAGTTTTAGCTTGTTCTAATGATGAATGTGTCATAGTTTTAGCTTGTTCTAATGATGGATGTGTTTTAGTTTTAGCTTGTTCTAATAATGGATGTGTCATAGTTTTAGCTTGTTCTAATGATGAATGTCTCATAGTTTTAGCTTGTTCTAACGATGAATGAATCATAGTCTTAGCTTGTTCTAATGATGAATGTATCATAGTTTTAGCTTGTTCTTATAATGAATGTATCATAGTTTTAGCTTGTTCTTATGATGGATGTGTCATTAGAACGATGAATGTCTCATAGTTTTAGCTTGTTTTAATGATGAATGTATCATAGTTTTAGCTTGTTCTAATAATGAATGTATCATAGTTTTAGCTTGTTCTAATGATGGATGTGTTCTTAGAACGATGAATGTCTCATAGTTTTAGCTTGTTCTAATGATGAATGTTTCATAGTTTTAGCTTGTTCTAATAATGAATGTATCATAGTTTTAGCTTGTTCTAATGATGAATGTGTCATAGTTTTAGCTTGTTCTAATGATGAATGTGTCATAGTTTTAGCTTGTTCTAATAATGAATGTATCATAGTTTTAGCTTGTTCTTATGATGGATGTGTCATTAGAACGATGAATGTCTCATAGTTTTAGCTTGTTTTAATGATGAATGTATCATAGTTTTAGCTTGTTCTAATGATGGATGTGTTCTTAGAACGATGAATGTCTCATAGTTTTAGCTTGTTCTAATGATGAATGTATCATAGTTTTAGCTTGTTCTAATAATGAATGTATCATAGTTTTAGCTTGTTCTAATAATGAATGTGCCATAGTTTTAGCTTGTTCTAATAATGAATGTATCATAGTTTTAGCTTGTTCTAATAATGAATGTATCATAGTTTTAGCTTGTTCTTATGATGGATGTGTCATTAGAACGATGAATGTCTCATAGTTTTAGCTTGTTTTAATGATGAATGTATCATAGTTTTAGCTTGTTCTAATGATGAATGTATCATAGTTTTAGCTTGTTCTAATGATGAATGTATCATAGTTTTAGTTTGTTCTTATGATGAATGTATCATAGTTTTAGCTTGTTCTAATGATGAATGTGTCATAGTTTTAGCTTGTTCTAATGATGGATGTTTCATAGTTTTAGCTTGTTCTAATAATGGATGTGTCATAATTTTAGCTTGTTCTAATGATGAATGTCTCATATTTTTAGCTTGTTCTAACGATAAATGAATCATAGTTTTAGCTTGTTCTAATGATGAATGTATTATTGTTTTAGTTTGTTCTTATGATGAATGTATCATAGTTTTAGCTTGTTCTAATGATGAATGTGTCATAGTTTTAGCTTGTTCTAATGATGGATGTGTCATAGTTTTAGCTTGTTCTAATGATGAATGTGTCATAGTTTTAGCTTGTTCTAATGATGGATGTGTCATAGTTTTAGCTTGTTCTAATGATGAATGTGTCATAGTTTTAGCTTGTTCTAACGATGAATGAATCATAGTTTTAGCTTGTTCTAATAACGGATGTATCATAGTTTTAGTTTGTTCTTATGATGAATGTATCATAGTTTTAGCTTGTTCTAATGATGAATGTGTCAGAGTTTTAGCTTGTTCTAATGATGGATGTGTCATAGTTTTAGCTTGTTCTAACGATGAATGAATCATAGTTTTAGCTTGTTCTAATAACGGATGTATCATAGTTTTAGTTTGTTCTTATGATGAATGTATCATAGTTTTAGCTTGTTCTAATGATGAATGTGTCAGAGTTTTAGCTTGTTCTAATGATGGATGTGTCATAGTTTTAGCTTGTTCTAATGATGAATGTGTCATAGTTTTAGCTTGTTCTAATGATGGATGTGTCATAGTTTTAGCTTGTTCTAATAATGGATGTGTCATAGTTTTAGCTTGTTCTAATGATGAATGTCTCATAGTTTTAGCTTGTTCTAACGATGAATGAATCATAGTCTTAGCTTGTTCTAATGATGAATGTATCATAGTTTTAGCTTGTTCTTACGATGAATGAATCATAGTTTTAGCTTGTTCTAATGATGAATGTATCATAGTTTTAGCTTGTTCTAATAATGAATGTATCATAGTTTTAGCTTGTTCTAATGATGGATGTGTCATTAGAACGATGAATGTCTCATAGTTTTAGCTTGTTCTAATGATAAATGTATCATAGATTTAGCTTGTTCTAATAATGAATGTATCATAGTTTGAGCTTGTTCTAATGATGAATGTGCCATACTTTTAGCTTGTTCTAATGATGAATGTGTCATAGTTTTAGCTTGTTCTAATAATGAATGTATCATAGTTTTAGCTTGTTCTAATGATGAATGTGCCATAGTTTTAGCTTGTTCTAATGATGAATGTGTCATAGTTTTAGCTTGTTCTAATAATGAATGTATCATAGTTTTAGCTTGTTCTAATGATGAATGTGCCATAGTTTTAGCTTGTTCTAATGATGAATGTATCATAGTTTTAGCTTGTTCTTATGATGGATGTGTCATTAGAACGATGAATGTCTCATAGTTTTAGCTTGTTTTAATGATGAATGTATCATAGTTTTAGCTTGTTCTAATGATGGATGTGTTCTTAGAACGATGAATGTCTCATAGTTTTAGCTTGTTCTAATGATGAATGTATCATAGTTTTAGCTTGTTCTAATAATGAATGTATCATAGTTTTAGCTTGTTCTAATGATGAATGTGCCATAGTTTTAGCTTGTTCTAATAATGAATGTATCATAGTTTTAGCTTGTTCTAATAATGAATGTATCATAGTTTTAGCTTGTTCTGATGATGGATGTGTCATTAGAACGATGAATGTCTCATAGTTTTAGCTTGTTTTAATGATGAATGTATCATAGTTTTAGCTTGTTCTAATAATGAATGTGCCATAGTTTTAGCTTGTTCTAATAATGAATGTATCATAGTTTTAGCTTGTTCTATTAATGAATGTATCATAGTTTTAGCTTGTTCTTATGATGGATGTGTCATTAGAACGATGAATGTCTCATAGTTTTAGCTTGTTTTAATGATGAATGTATCATAGTTTTAGCTTGTTCTAATAATGAATGTATCATAGTTTTAGCTTGTTCTAATGATGGATGTGTTCTTAGAACGATGAATGTCTCATAGTTTTAGCTTGTTCTAATGATGAATGTATCATAGTTTTAGCTTGTTCTAATGATGAATGTGTCATAGTTTTAGCTTGTTCTAATGATGGATTTTTCATAGTTTTAGCTTGTTCTAATAATGGATGTGTCATAGTTTTAGCTTGTTCTAATGATGAATGTCTCATAGTTTTAGCTTGTTCTAACGATGAATGAATCATAGTTTTAGCTTGTTCTAATGATGAATGTATCATAGTTTTAGTTTGTTCTTATGATGAATGTATCATAGTTTTAGCTTGTTCTAATGATGAATGTGTCATAGTTTTAGCTTGTTCTAATGATGGATATGTCATAGTGTTAGCTTGTTCTAATAATGAATGTGTCATAGTTTTAGCTTGTTCTGATAATGAATGTATCATAGTTTTAGCTTGTTCTTATGATGGATGTGTCATTAGAACGATGAATGTATCATAGTTTTAGCTTGTTCTAATGATGAATGTGTCATAGTTTTAGCTTGTTCTAATGATGAATGTCTCATAGTTTTAGCTTGTTCTAATGATGAATGTATCATAGTTTTAGTTTGTTCTTATGATGAATGTATCATAGTTTTAGCTTGTTCTAATGATGAATGTGTCGTAGTTTTAGCTTGTTCTAATGATGGATGTTTCATAGTTTTAGATTGTTCTAATAATGGATGTGTCATTGTTTTAGCTTGTTCTAATGATGAATGTCTCATATTTTTAGCTTGTTCTAATGATGAATGAATCATAGTTTTAGCTTGTTCTAATGATGAATGTATCATAGTTTTTGTTTGTTCTTATGATGAATGTATCATAGTTTTAGCTTGTTCTAATGATGAATGTGTCGCAGTTTTAGCTTGTTCTAATGATGGATGTTTCATAGTTTTAGCTTGTTCTAATAATGGATGTGTCATTGTTTTAGCTTGTTCTAATGATGAATGTCTCATATTTTTAGCTTGTTCTAATGATGAATGAATCATAGTTTCAGCTTGTTCTAATGATGAATGTATCATATTTTTAGCTTGTTCTAATGATGAATGAATCATAGTTTTAGCTTGTTCTAATGATGAATGTATCATAGTTTTAGTTTGTTCTTATGATAAATGTATCATAGTTTTAGCTTGTTCTAATGATGAATGTGTCATAGTTTTAGCTTGTTCTAATGATGGATGTGTCATAGTTTTAGCTTGTTCTAATGATGAATGTGTCATAGTTTTAGCTTGTTCTAATGATGGATGTGTCATAGATTTAGCTTGTTCTAATGATGAATGTGTCATAGTTTTAGCTTGTTCTAACGATGAATGAATCATAGTTTTAGCTTGTTCTAATAACGGATGTATCATAGTTTTAGTTTGTTCTTATGATGAATGTATCATAGTTTTAGCTTGTTCTTATGATGAATGTGTCATAGTTTTAGCTTGTTCTAATGATGGATGTGTCATAGTTTTGGTTTGTTCTTATGATGAATGTGTCATAGTTTTAGCTTGTTCTAATGATGGATGTGTCATAGTTTTAGCTTGTTCTAATAATGGATGTGTCATAGTTTTAGCTTGTTCTAATGATGAATGTCTCATAGTTTTAGCTTGTTCTAACGATGTATGAATCATAGTCTTAGCTTGTTCTAATGATGAATGTATCATAGTTTTAGCTTGTTCTAATAATGAATGTATCATAGTTTTGGCTTGTTCTTATGATGGATGTGTCATTAGAACGATGAATGTCTCATAATTTTAGCTTGTTCTAATGATGAATGTATCATAGTTTTAGCTTGTTCTAATAATGAATGTATCATAGTTTTAGCTTGTTCTAATGATGAATGTGCCATAGTTTTAGCTTGTTCTAATGATGAATGTGTCATAGTTTTAGCTTGTTCTAATAATAAATGTATCATAGTTTTAGCTTGTTCTAACGATGAATGTCTCATAGTTTTAGCTTGTTCTAACGATGAATGTCTCATAGTTTTAGCTTGTTCTAATGATGAATGTATCATAGTTTAAGTTTGTTCTTATGATGAATGTATCATAGTTTTAGCTTGTTCTAATGATGAATGTGCCATAGTTTTAGCTTGTTCTAATGATGGATGTGTCATAGTTTTAGCTTGTTCTAATGATGAATGTATCATAGTTTTAGTTTGTTCTTATGATGAATGTATCATAGTTTTAGCTTGTTCTAATGATGAATGTGCCATAGTTTTAGTTTGTTCTAACGATGAATGTGCCATAGTTTTAGCTTGTTCTAAGGATGAAGATGTCAAAGGAACCAATTTTCTTGACTTAAAACTCAATTTTGATTCATTTCAGATTGCATCTATTATATAAACTAGAAGTTGTTTGTCATGATGTACTGCATACAGATGTAAATGACGTCAACTATAAATCTATTCGTAGCTCTTATCAACACTTACGTGATTACAATACACTTAAATTCATGAAAGTGACATACATGTACACCTAAGATTTATCGCTTAAGAAATGTTATAACAATGGGCAGATGAGGGTCTCTTGTCACTTTCTGAGAAATATGTACACAATGGGCAGATGAGGGTCTCTTGTCACTTTCTGAGAAATGTGTACACAATGGGCAGCCGATGGTCCCTTTAATCACATAGGTTGCTTATTTGTGTAGTAAGTGTTTTCGTTGTATTTCACATGTTAACAAATTTGAACATATCCGGTCTTCTTAGATAACACAAAGAAATCATTGTTCACGTAATTCCCTAAAAGTTAGACAAATAAGAACGAAATGGATATTCTCTTCTATGTCATTATTTCCACAAATATTGCACATCCGATCACTTCTTGCAGTGTTCGTATACCGTTTTGTTCTATGAATAGTTTGTGCAAAGACAATCTAAGTCTGCATATCTCACCGTATACATTTTGATATATGAGGGGTTTTCTTCTGCTATTTGAAATATGCAAAGGTGTTTAGAGATTGACACTATCCAAACAAATTAAGTTGTTCATAATTGCCAAACCAACAATGTATCAGTGGAATCAATATTGACTTAAGCTTAGTGTTTTATTGTTTATTTATATCTATTTTAGCAACATATGTTTTGATTGAGATTTTTTTCAAATCCTAAGTAATAAGTTTGAACTAAAATGTCAGCCAGTTTGTAGTATGTTCTGTTCTTCTATTGTTTAAATATTATGCATGACCGGGCCGCTGATATGGAAGCTGATTTTGAAATATATGCTATGTACACATGCATTTGTCTGAGGTCGAAGGTGGTTTTACCACAGTCCAGCAACAGTAAGCGTTATCGCTACTACACAACATATTTGATGCTTATATTTTGGACCGCATATACTGTGATATTTGTGGTGTTTTATAGCTTCCTTTAACATATCAATTAGCATAGGTTATCAAGGACATTTACCTTCCCTTAAGGTTTCTGCATAACCCGTATATTCGTCTAAGAATGTGGCCGTTTACCTTTAACTGCAACAAGCATGCTCCTGGCCTCTTACCTCGGATTTATTTCCCATCTTCCCCGGTTCTGGTTTCCGGTTATCTCCCTGGGACTAATCTACTAGCTGGTTACCAGTACCGAAAGATACCACATATTGAATCAGGTATTTGTTAAGGAAAGAGCAACATGATACAATCGTTTAAAGAACTTGGTTTGGACTTTAAAGGGTAAGTCCTCATATGTGCCAAATACAGTTAAAAATATTGTTAAAAGTAAAAGGTCGCGGCACAATACCTGCCTTAGTACACAAACCATAATCTTGACCACTAAGCTAGCTAAAAGGTTATAAGTATGCATGGACAAAACAAAACTGGTAACGCCGCATGTGTCACATTAAACCATTTATATTGGTAAATGAATACTTATAACCACTAACCATAACAGAGCCCATCGCTTGCTATATAGCCAATCAGTACATTCCCCCCAATTTTGATGAGACATCTCAATCATGACGGGTGTCTTATCTCATTACTCCGAATTTCTTGCCTATACTTGACTTTACAAAACAAACATTTTTTTAAATGATTATCTTTTACTACGATTACATTTAGAGCCTAAAAACTATTAAAAATATACGAAATACACAAAAAACAAAAATAGTGAGCTTAGCAGCACCTCCTTTATTGACTTACGTTATTTAATATATTTGGGCCGTGACATCATACTTAATAATGTAAAAGTCTACCACCAATTTCTCAAACACGTTCGTTAGTAAGACACGCGCATCTGCTTCGAACGCAAATGTAAAAAGTAAAGGATAGTGTAAGCGCAATCACTCTAGCAATTTAACATTTTCGTATACAATCAATAATGATTGGTGAACAGGCTGTCGTCAGTTTCGAAGCGGATTATTCTGAAGTAAAATATTGAATGTAATGTATCTACATGATATGGATTATATCCGGCTACTAGGGCCTTAACTCATACACTCGACTAGAAGATGCGACTATATAACATATGCGCTTACAAACCGTGCTTAGGGAGGTACCTCAGTACCTGTATAAGGCGTCAGTGGTGAGTCCTGGTCGTTCAGTCACGACTTGTGAGAACTGCCTTGAAGCTCTCCACTGTATTTGCATGCACGACACTCTCCTCTAAAAAGTTCCAGTTCTGCTCTGCCTGAAGAAAAAAAGTATTCATCTTAAATAGATGATTTGAATAATTGCATGAAGTAACCCGAGGGTTTTATTAACATAGTTATAGTTAGTCAAGTATATGTTACAAATTCATATTATATGTAAGAAAGTAAAATCGTCATCTTCATCATCAATACAAAATGTCGCTAGATACTACTATTATATTTATAGCATTCAGATAACTGAAAGCATCAATTGGGAATAATATGGATTTTCATAGTACTTTGTTTTAAACTAACATGCATTTTGCATTAGGTTTGAAATAATATAATCAAGTTTGCTTTTACACTATTTCAGATCACGAGCTACTACCACTAACAGAGACACCAGAGGGAACTTATGATGTGAATGCGCATTTGGGTTCACGCATCAATTTGAATAATTTTTAACACGGCTCAAATTAAACTATGACTGATGATTCAGAGATCAAGGCAGCTGACATTCGCTTCAGTACGCTCTCCCTAGATGATAAGATATGCACAGAACCCTGCGATGAACACCCGTCGATGACGATCAAGTATTTCTGTCAGGTTCACCAGTCACTTATTTGCGAAGAATGCACAACATGTATCCATAAAAAATGCACAGTAGACTATATTCCTTTGCTAGCACAAGGGTATAAAGATTGTAAAGAATATAAGGATCTAAATGATCATTTGGCTTTGTTAACAAATCAAATGAAGATGTGTTCGAAAAGAATTGAATCTTGCCTGAATGAAAAGGACAATGTTTATACATCTGAATTATGCGCGCTGCGAAAATACAGAGAAGAAATTAAAGTATACTTTGATAAACGTGAAGCTAAAATTATTGCAAAGATGAAGGAAATAAAAGACAATGATGAAACAAGATTAAAACGGTCCAAGAAACGATGCAAAGAAATTCTGGTTGAAATCGAGGCCATGAAGATGAAAATGAAGATGACCGAGAGGAGGAGCAAAAGTTTGTTCCTATTATCGAAGAAAGCTTTGCAAGACTTAACACATGTCATGGCTGACTTGAACGACATAAACAGGAATTCCACTGTACATCGATACGCGTTTTCCAAGTACCCATACATCGAGCGGTTACTTGAATCCGGGAATTATCTTGGGGGTTTAGACTTAAAGGAAGGCTTAGAAAACAATTTATCTGGTAAAGTTTGTTTTTTTTTCAATTGAAATCATCATAGCTTTCAATATTTACATACGCGTATGTTGTAAACAAAACGATTGATATTAATAAAGACTACTACAAACCCATGCATGCTTATCTAGTAGCATACATGCTATAACCGGAGCTAGTTATAAGCAATTCACGATGCATATTTAACATTCATTTCATATGTTTCCCAGAGATGCCAACCGGTGAGTTAGAAGTCGAAGAAGCAGCTTCTAGACTAAAACCTGACATCATAGCGAAATGCGACACAGACACAAATGATTGTTGGTTCACAAGTATAAAACTATTTTCCAAGGACAAAATTCTCCTGGCCGACAACGCCAACTTTGCCGTGAAACTGATAGACATAGAAACGCATATACTGGTAGATAACCTTCGTGTACCAGAACAACCTTGGGACATCTGTCTTCTGCATTCACACAAAGCTGCTGTCAGTTTCCCTACGACCATTCAGTTAATTGGAACAGAGTGTGAGCTGTCTTTGCTTCGAAGTATCAAAGTGAAAGGCGAATGCTATGGTATTGATTTATATAATGATACTTTTATCGTTTCCAGTGAAGAGCCTGCAAGGTTTGAAATCATTAATATGAAGGGCCTGGTGCTGAGTCAGATTGAAACAAATGCCTTAGGTGAACATATATTTAAGAACCGAAAAAAATGAAAACGTTACCGTTTTTCGCAGTCAAGCAAAACGATACAAACATTCGTAAAAGACACAATCACGCGAACACCAAAAACAAGGTATATGCGGATAACCGACGGAGGGCAACGCCATCAAATTTCAAACCGGGGGACCATGCACTTGTTAATAACGTGTGCACACCAAGCTGACAACTCCTTTAAAAGCTGCACTCTCACAGATTTACCGTTTTTCCAACTTTTTATTTTTTGTCTTAGAATGAACAACTTTTTGCGTAAATATCTGCAAACCAGTGATATAAGACTGCTGACAATAGATCAGATCGCAGATTTTCATATTTCCATACCAAAATTGATGTTTTATGGCTTAAACCGTTACTAACGGTTTAAGAAAAATGCATAAAATATCGAATTTGGAACTGAAATATGACAATCTGCGATCTGATATTTTGTCAGCAGTCTTTTCACAATGGTTTGCAGATATTTACGCAAAAATTTGCTTGTTCCAAGACAAAAAAAAAAGTTGTCAAAACGTTCAATCTGTGAGAGTGCAGCTTTAACCCCACACCAGGGAATGTTATCTCATCTAAAGTTTCGATTATAACAGTCCGCCATAAAGAATACTTACTAGAGATGCTTCCCAAATGGCACAAACATCCAGAATATAACATAAAATACAGAACCACCGGATATTCCAAGCCGCCCACAGCGTCAGCACAAAAAGCCATGTTGTTGTTTAGACTTGTTTCAGCTTAATTAAACAAGTTTGTAAATATCAAGTTATAAGTGCAGAATAATCACTTATACAATGAATGAATTTGCGTACTCAAAATTAATGTGTTAATACTATTAGAAAACAGGCCATAAATATACCTGTTATGAATAAATGTTAAAGTATTAGCCCCCATGTACGAGGTATCATTTTGCTTCATTCAAATATAGCACATTTTCTCATTTCCAAAACATCATTTGGCTTATGACTTCGGCCATCCATACTAGATTAAGTTGATACTAAGCAAACAGTTCATATTCCCTGAACAGCTACAGACATGATTAATTATTGTCATATTATCAGTCATGCAAGTGGATTAAAGGTATAGAACTCGGTAGAACTCGGTAATGTGTTAACGTTCGGAATGTTGTTGCCGTACTGATCTACCAACACATTTAATATTGGAACTGAACGGTTACCACATTTCACTTTTCTCTGGAAGGGGAAGGGGATTAATTTATAGACTCTTTAGCACTGGTGATGCAATATTCACATAAATTCTTCAACGTCAGTCGTTAATTCCAAACATATGTTTAAGTAGTAAAGTAGAGGGATTTAGATTTTAATATACTTGTATATTGTATGTAGCCTATGAATTTAACATTTCAATTTATAAGCTTATATTATGAATAGAATCCATGTCTGAAAAGGGGAGAGATGTAGTGCTCTCTGATGAGTTCTGCATGACCTGATAAGCTCAGTCTACCAGCTAGTAGTCAGCGAATAGAATTCCCTGTATTATATTTATGTATTTCAAGCATCATCAGTTGTTGTTCAACTGTTGTACAGAATAAACCTATTATACAAATCCCATTTCGGGTGTGACTTACTTCTATTCATCCACAAGGGTTTGTTACTTTATATTCTTATTCTACATAACACAGAACATTACAGGTTCCGTACCAAGATTTATTAAAGGTTCTTCGGCTTGCTTTAAACTCACAATAACGTTGGAATCTTATGAACGTATTTTAAAAAAGAGGGATTTTACATTACAGTCAAACCTGTATTAAGTGGCCACCCTTGGGAAATGATCAAAGTGGCTGCTTAAGACAGGTGGCCACTTAATCCAGGTTTGACATTTTCGCCTCTTTAGCTTTATTCAGAGATGGAGTATGTTTCTTAACCACCACCTCACACCACAATCAGTAACCTCTGTATCAATATTATTGAAGAAGGTTGAAAACAAATACATTTGTATAGATAAAATAACTTTATTTTAAATTTATAAATAAAATACATTAGATAAACAATTACATGTACATTCACATTTTTGAGTTCACTTTTTAAAGAAGTCCGTACATTAGATAAATGTTGATGCATAGCATAAACAAAACACACCACATATCAGTCTACACATTTACACAACTACATGTACATACACAATTTAGTTAATTCAGTTCCTCATGTCCTGTCATTTTCCTCTGTCTTTTTGCGTTTGGATTTCTATTGCTTTCATATTCCTCCACAATTAAGAAAAGTAAGAAATTTATTTGAGTCCTTCCACAGTTAAAATCTTGGCAACACTTCTTGCACTACGGCCGTTTTCTTATAACTTTATACACTCGACACATTCTTTTAGAGTCAAACACTTTCGATTAGTCTTATTTTCAGCCATAATCAAAGTTAAAAAAAATATCAAGAACATTGCATTGTGTAAATATCCGTTCATAGAAATTTAAATCCGTGCACTTCGAAAAATAGTATTGAAGTGAACAAAAATCGTAACTAGTTTCACGCCTTCGAATGACAATGCAAGCTGTGTATTCATAATAACCGTTGTTTTTGTCGGTATTTAATAATTAACTTCGTAATTATTTAATTATCTTGTTAATTGTGTCATTAACTGTGTCAATTCTGATCAAAACATTCGCCGACGTGAAATAAACATGATATCACGATGAGTAAACACGCATGGCAATCGTGTGATGCAATATTCATTTTCATTGGATGACGGAGATACCCGAGGCCGTCGTTCTTTTCCGTAAACTTCTATACGCAATTAAAGCTGTGTATTGGAAAAATTTATACGCGGAAGTGTCAGTGACAAGGGATTAGTGGCCGCTAATTAGTGTTTATATGGCTTCATGGGGACAAAAATTAGTGGCCGTGGCCGCGTTAGACAGTTGGCCGCTTAATACACGTACATTATATAGTAAAAACGTACGGGGGGAATTTGGAGTGGCCCGTTAAGGCAGGTGGCCATTTAAAGCAGGTGACCGTTCAACCAGGTTTGACTGTATAATGTATTACACAGTAACCTTGTGCGCATGTGCAAATGTACATCTGCAATGGTACTCAGAGAAACTTTCAAGTTTGAATTTAAATGCGTTTGAAGTATAAAATACATTTAGGTATGAATTAAAAGATAACCTCTGTTAATCGGTTGATGTCTGGAACTAAGTTATAAAACTTCTCGTTGCTTGCGTAAACAAACACTGCACTTTAACATTTGGTCTCGTTCAGTATGAACTTTACCCAAGAAACTCGAACCGGAACACATAATGTTCCCTATATATTGTTCAGTAATACTCGCACTGGCACACACAGTGTACACTCATCTTTAGTGAAACCCCTTATTTATCATAGTCGCGGTGTTGTTTCCGTATCGTAATTGGTAGTTAGAAACACTCTTATAGTCAACGATGAAGTCATTGACCGAGAAAAGTATACAAAAGAATCCAGTTCTTAGGTCATTCATTTTAATTTATAAAGAATAAAAAACACTCGATACGAGTCTGATGCTTTACCATTTCCAGGCTGAATTCCACAAACTAACAATATTGCACGGAAGAACGTTCAACAGCCTATGAATACGTTGCATTACTAATTGTTAATTTCATTTTGCATATGTGACATCAGTCCAAAGAGGCGCTATAGGGTTCATATCCAAAACAACAAAAGCACATTTTCCTATAAAATGGTCCCTAGGTCACTGTATTGAATAACTTAGCAGTTGAATGACAAGAGTGTGTATGCATTGGCATAAAAACTGTTTAGGGCTCAAAGGCACACTTCCAGAAAACTAAGAGGACATGTGTATAGAAAGTGTGTTATGGAGACATTCTTTATGTTATATAAAAGAACAGACAGTGAATGACATTACCAAAACATTATAATATCTTAACACAGCCATTGAGCTCATTTTCAAAAAGCTTGTAGCACGAATAAATAACTTTCTTTCTTCGAGGACAATAACACGCAGTGAATGGTCTCTGTAACTTTTCATCATGTCCGACAATCTCTATTAGAATGTCATTCAATGTGTCCAACTGAAATATAGAATTACTTCCCCTTCCACAGACGAGTAAGTCGTTCCCTTTCATCAGTCCTATTCCTCGTGGTTCTGTTAATTGTCTGACTGTGGTGAATGTTTTTAGCACACTTAGATTCAAAGAAAGTTTGGTAATGTTGTTTGTCCCACTGTCGGATACGAATATGGCTGTTTCTTGCACATTTGAAACAACAGTGAGATAGTGTGGGTTCTTAAATATATGTTGACCTAAGGCATTTGTTTCAATCTGACTCAGCACCAGGCCCTTCATATTAATGATTTCAATCCTTGCAGGCTCTTCACTGGAAACGATAAAAGTATCATTATAGAAATCAATACCATAGCATTCGCCTTTCACTTTGATACTTCGAAGCAAAGACAGCTCACACTCTGTTCCAATTAACTGAATGGTCGTAGGGAAACTGACAGCTGCTTTGTGTGAGGGCAGAAGACAAATGTCCCAAGGTTGTTCTGGTACACGAAGGTTATCTACCAGTATATGCGTTTCTATGTCTATCAGTTTCACGGCAAAGTTGGCGTTGTCGGCCAGGAGAATTTTGTCCTTTGAAAATAGTTTTATACTTGTGAACCAACAATCATTTGTGTCTGTGTCGCATTTCGCTATTATGTCAGGTTTTAGTCTAGAAGCTGCTACTTCGACTTCTAACTCACCGGTTGGCATCTCTGGGAAACATATGAAATGAATGTTAAATATGCATCGTGAATTGCTTATAACTAGCTCCGGTTATATCATGTATGCTACTAGATAAGCATGCATGGGTTTGTAATAGTCTTTATTAATATCAATCGTTTTGTTTACAACATACGCGTATGTAAATATTGAAAGCTATGATGATTTTCATTGAAAAAACAAACTTTACCAGATAAATTGTTTTCTAAGTCTTCCTTCAAGTCTAAACCCCCAAGATAATTCCCGGATTCAAGTAACCGCTCGGTGTATGGGTCCTTGGAAAACGCGTACCGTTGTACAGTGGAATTCCTGTTTATGTCGTTTAAGTCAGCCATGACATGTGTTAAGTCTTGCAAAGCTTTCTTCGATAATAGGAACAAACTTTTGCTCCTCCTCTCGGTCATCTTCATTTTCATCTTCATGGCCTCGATTTCAACCAGAATTTCTTTGCATCGTTTCTTGGACCGTTTTAATCTTGTTTCATCATTGTCTTTTATTCCCTTCATCTTTGCAATAATTTCAGCTTCACGTTTATCAAAGTATACTTTAATTTCTTCTCTGTATTTTCGCAGCGCGCATAATTCAGATGTATAAACATTGTCCTTTTCATTCAGGCAAGATTCAATTCTTTTCGAACACATCTTCATTTGATTTGTTAACAAAGCCAAATGATCATTTAGATCCTTATATTCTTTACAATCTTTATACCCTTGTGCTAGCAAAGGAATATAGTCTACTGTGCATTTTTTATGAATACATGTTGTGCATTCTTCGCAAATAAGTGACTGGTGAACCTGACAGAAATACTTGATCGTCATCGACGGGTGTTCATCGCAGGGTTCTGTGCATATCGTATCATCTAGGGAGAGCGTACTGAAGCGAGTGTCAGCTGCCTTGATCTCTGAATCATCAGTCATAGTTTAATTTGAGCCGTGTTAGAAATTATTCAAATTGATGCGTGAACCCAAATGCGCATTCACATCATAAGTTCCCTCTGGTGTCTCTGTTAGTGGTAGTAGCTCGTGATCTGAAATAGTGTAAAAGCAAACTTGATTATATTATTTCAAACATAATGCAAAATGCATGTAAGTTTAAAACAAAGTACTGTGAAAATCCATACTATTCCCAATTGATGCTTACAATTATCTGAATGCTATAAATATAATAGTAGTATCTAGCGACATTTTGTATTGATGATGAAGATGACGATTTTACTTTCTTACATATAATATGAATTTGTAACATATACTTGACTAACTATAACTATGTTAATAAAACCCTCGGTTTACTTCATGCAATTATTCAAATCATCTATGTAAGATGAATACTTTTTTCTTAAGGCAGTGCAGAACTGGAACTTTTTAGAGGAGATTGTTGTGCATGCAAATACAGTGGAGAGCTTCAAGGCAGTTCTCACAAGTCGTGACTGAACGACCAGGACTCACCACTGACGCCTTATACAGGTACTGAGGTACCTCCCTAAGCACGGTTTGTAAGCGCATATGTTATATAGTCGCATCTTCTAGTCGAGTGTATGAGTTAAGGCCCTAGTAGCCGGATATAATCCATATCATGTAGATACATTACATTCAATATTTTACTTCAGAATAATCCGCTTCGAAACTGACGACAGCCTGTTCACCAATCATTATTGATTGTATACGAAAATGTTAAATTGCTAGAGTGATTGCGCTTACACTATCCTTTACTTTTTACATTTACGTTTGAAGCAGATGCGCGTGTCTTACTAACGAACGTGTTTGAGAAATTGGTGGTAGACTTTTACATTATTAAGTATGATGTCACGGCCCAAATATATTAAATAACGTAGGTCAATAAAGGAGGTGCTGCTAAGCTCACTATTTTTGTTTTTGTGTATTTCGTATATTTTTAATAGTTTTTAGGCTCTAAAAGTAATCGTAGTAAAGATAATCATTTAAAAAAATGTTTGTTTTGTAAAGTCAAGTATAGGCAAGAAATTCGGAGTAATGAGATAAGACACCCGTCATGATTGAGATGTCTCATCAAAATTGGGGGGAATGTACTGATTGGCTAGATAGCAAGCGATGGGCTCTGTTATAGTTAATGGTTATAAGTATTCATTTACCAATATAAATGGTTTAATGAGACACATGCGGCGTTACCAGTTTTGTTTTGTCCATGCATACTTATAACCTAATAGCTAGTTTAGTGGTCGAGATTATGGTTTGTGTACTAAGGCAGGTATTGTGCCGCGACTTTTTATTTTTAACAATATGTTTAACTGTATTAGGCACATATGAGGACTTACCCTTTAAAGTCCAAATCAAGTTATTTAAACGATTGTATAATGTTGCTCTTTCCTTAACAAATACTTGATTCAATATGTGGTATCTTTCGGCACTGGTAACCAGCTAGTAGATTAGTCCCAGGGAGATAACCGGAAACCAGAACCGGGGAAGATGGGAAATAAATCCGAGGTATGAGGCCAGGAGCATGCTTGTTGTAGTTAAAGGTAAACGGCCACATTCTTAGACGAAAATACGGGTTATGCAGAAACCTTAAGGGAAGGTAAATGTCCTTGATAACCTATGCTAATTGGTATATTAAAGGAAGCTATAAAACACCACAAATATCACAGTATATGCGGTCCAAAATATAAGCATCAAATATGTTGTGTAGTAGCGATAACGCTTACTGTTGCTGGACTGTGGTAAAACCACCTTTGAGCTCAGACAAATGCATGTGTCCATAGCATATATTTCAAAAATCAGCTTCCATATCAGCGGCCCGGTCATGCATAATATTTAAACAATAGAAGAACAGAACATACTACAAACTGGCTGACATTTTAGTTCAAACTTATTACTTAGAATTTGAAAAAAAATCTCAATCAAAACATATTTTGCTAAAATAGATATAAATAAACAATAAAACACTAAGCTTAAGTCAATATTGATTCCACTGATACATTGTTTGTTTGGCAATTATGAACAACTTAATTTGTTTGGATAGTGTCAATCTCTAAACACCTTTGCATATTTCTTATGCGATAAATCTTAGGTGTACATGTATGTCACTTTCATGAATTTAAGTGTATTGTAATCACGTAAGTGTTGATAAGAGCTACGAATAGATTTATAGTTGACGTCATTTACATCTGTATGCAGTACATCATTACAAACAACTTCTAATTTATATAATAGATGCAATCTGAAATGAATCAAAATTGAGTTATAAGTCAAGAAAATTGGTTCCTTTGACATCTTCATCATTGGAACAAGCTAAAACTATGGCACATTCATCGTTAGAACAAGCTAAAACTATGAGACATTCATCATTAGAACAAGCTAAAACTATGATTCATTCATCGTTAGAACAAGCTAAAACTATGACACATCCATCATTAGAACAAGCTAAAACTATGACACATTCATTATTAGAACAAGCTAAAACTATGACACATCAATCATTAGAACAAGCTAAAACTATGACACATTCATTATTAGAACAAGCTAAAACTATGATACATTCATCATTAGAACAAACTAAAACTATGAAACATTCATTATTAGAACAAGCTAAAACTATGACACATCCATCATTAGAACAAGCTAAAACCATGACACATTCATTATTAGAACAAACTAAAACTATGACACATCCATCATTAGAACAAGCTAAAACTATGACACATTCATTATTAGAACAAACTAAAACTATGACACATCCATCATTAGAACAAGCTAAAACTATGACACATTCATTATTAGAACAAGCTAAAACTATGATACATTCATCATTAGAACAAGCTAAAACTATGACACATTCATCATTAGAACAAGCTAAAACTATGACACATTCATTATTAGAACAAGCTAAAACTATGATTCATTCATCGTTAGAACAAGCTAAAACTATGACACATTCATCATTAGAACAAGCTAAAACTATGACACATATTAGAACAACTTAGAATTATGACACATTCATCATTAGAACAAGTTAGAACTATGACACATACATCATAAGAACAAGTTAGAACTATGACACATTCATCATAAGAACAAGTTAGAACTTTGACACATTCATCATAAGAACAAGCTAAAACTATGACACATTCATTATTAGAACAAGCTAAAACTATGATTCATTCATCGTTAGAACAAGCTAAAACTATGACACATTCATCATTAGAACAAGCTAAAACTATGACACATATTAGAACAACTTAGAATTATGACACATTCATCATTAGAACAAGTTAGAACTATGACACATACATCATAAGAACAAGTTAGAACTATGACACATTCATCATAAGAACAAGTTAGAACTATGACACATTCATTATAAGAACAACTTAGAACTATGACACATTCATCATAAGAACAACTTAGAACTATGACACATTCATCATAAGAACAAGTTAGAACTATGACACATTCATCATAAGAACAAGTTAGAACTATGACACATTCATCATAAGAACAAGTTAGAACTTTGTCACATTCATCATAAGAACAACTTAGAACTTTGACACATTCATCATAAGAACAACTTAGAACTTTGTCACATTCATCATAAGAACAAGTTAGAACTATGACACATTCATCATAAGAACAAGTTAGAACTATGACACATTCATCATAAGAACAACTTAGAACTTTGTCACATTCATCATAAGAACAACTTAGAACTTTGTCACATTCATCATAAGACCAAGTTAGAACTATGACACATTCATCATAAGAACAAGTTAGAACTATGACACATTCATCATAAGAACAAGTTAGAACTTTGTCACATTCATCATAAGAACAAGTTAGAACTATGACACATTCATCATAAGAACAACTTAGAACTTTGACACATTCATCATAAGAACAACTTAGATCTATGACACATTCATCATAAGAACAAGTTAGAACTATGACACATTCATCATAAGAACAACTTAGAACTATGACACATTCATCATAAGAACAACTTAGAACTATGACACATTCATCATAAGAACAACTTAGAACTATGACAAATTCATCATAAGAACAAGTTAGAACTATGACAAATTCATCATAAGAACAAGTTAGAACTATGCCACATTCATCATAAGAACAACTTAGAACTATGACACATTCATCAATAACAAGTTAGAACTATGACACATTCATCATAATAACAAGTTAGAACTATGACACATTCATCATGAGAACAACTTAGAACTATGACACATTCATCATAAGAACAAGTTAGAACTATGACACATTCATCTTAAGAACAACTTAGAACTATGACACATTCATCAATAACAAGTTAGACCTATGACACATTCATCATGAGAACAACTTAGAGCTATGACACATTCATCAATAACAAGTTAGAACTATGACACATTCATCATAATAACAAGTTAGAACTATGACACATTCATCATAAGAACAAGTAAGAACTATGACACATTCATCAATAACAAGTTAGAACTTTGACACATTGATCATAAGAACAACTTAGAACTATGACACATTCATCATAAGAACAACTTAGAACTATGACACATTCATCATAAGAACAACTTAGAACTTTGACACATTCATCAATTACAAGTTAGAACTTTGACACATTCATCATAATAACAAGTTAGAACTATGACACATTCATCATGAGAACAAGTTAGAACTATGACACATTCATCATAAGAACAAGTTAGAACTATGACACATTCATCATAAGAACAAGTTAGAACTATGACACATTCATCATTAGAACAAGTTAGAACTATGACACATTCATCATAAGAACAAGTTAGAACTATGACACATTCATCATAATAACAAGTTAGAACTTTGACACATTCATCATAATAACAAGTTAGAACTATGACACATTCATCATAAGAACAACTTAGAACTATGATACATTCATCATAAGAACAATCATTAACTTTAGCTAGGAGGTATACCGATACGAAGTTAGTTGTGAATGTTACAGTCCTGTGTACTACCTGGTACAGGTTTCTGAACACTGCTCATTTAAATAGGACGGTGAAGGATTTTCTACGAATTCTGTTATTTACATCCAATAGCTTATAATTCGGTAAGGTAATGCATTTAATGGATTTGATAGGTAAATGATAAGTACAGGAAAAATAACCAATCAATCAACCTTTGGCTATCTTCACTCATACCAAAAAGTAAACATTTGATTTAATGTATAGCTGCCGATATAAAATACTAAAACAGCGTTAAAGCTGACTATGAATGTCTTAATTAGTAATAATACTAGTAATATCACAATTGAATCTTAAGTTTTTAGGTTTCCATATATTGATTAATACAAATAAGAGTGCAACCGTAAAACAAATATTTAAATAAATGCAACTGCGATCCGTAAAGGATAATATAACACTAATTAGCAAAGTAGTTATTGTACTACAATCTATACATAGTGTTAAACCAAATTTAATTGGACACTAATTTGAAGCCAATTATTATGTTATCAATAGGTAATGTATTTATTGAGTACATAAACTATTGATAGTTGTATTAGATCATTCAAGAACGATAGTTGATATTAGAAGAAGCAAGATATTTAATTAACAAATCAGTGATTCCCAATTGACAATGTGTGTACGGGCAGGCATGCTGATGATAAAAATAAAAATAAAAAACAAACAAAATGTGTAACTTACCTACCACTTCATAGTATCAATGAAACACATGAATAGGACACATGCATTTTGACAGGAAGTTTTATCACTCTTGCCTGTACAAATTAGAACGTGGAAGTAAAGCGAAACCTATAGACTTTCAATACGCGCCTTCTTTCGTTATCAGCAAATATATAACGAACCGATTATAACACGAAGGTCAATTAGGATAAGATTGTATAAATACGTGTGTTTGAGTTAAGTCCCGTATACAGCGTATCCTTGTTATTAAATACTATACATACCAGTTTATGGCTTGGAATAATCCGCACAATTCAGTAAAGACAATGTGTATAGATATAAACGAGGCACTATAGGTCGAAATATGTATACATGCATGCGACTACACTTACATACAGCAAACTGTCAAACAGGAAGTAAGTCGATACAATTATACCTGATAGCACAAAACGAAAGAACAATTCGTATACAAATGAGTCATTGGTATTCTATTAGGTAATATTATTAAAAGAATCACACGTACTAAATATATATGAGTAGCAATGCAATAGAACGTGTAGATATATAGAGATATACATACGTGCATGCGGTACGGCGTTACACACACAACCGTGGCTTCCCAAACCGTGAAACATTCGTTCTTGCATACCGGACGTGTGTTTCCGGTCATGTGACCAGTGCTGGAAAAACCCATCTTACATACCCCATGTAAGATGAGTCACGCACAACAACGCGTCACTTCTTATTTCATTTATTTCAGTATGGTTTATGAAAGATATAGTATGCCATTTCAATAAAGCGCAATCAAATATATATGTTTGCAAGGCTTTTAAAATCAAAAATAATTCATCGTAAAAAAACGCTATTTTTAGTTATTTAAAATTACTGCGCTCTATGACGTCAGTAAACAACGTCGCACGCGCTTTTTGGTGTAATTGTACAAAAGTTCGTTTTTTCTACGTCATTTTTCCACAAATTCATAATTTTAGGTATGCAAGAAAAAACATCAATCATGTTTTTCCGTTACGGATCGAAAAATCCGACCCTCGGGCACGCTGCGTGACCGGTAACTCGGCAAGCCTCGTTGGGTCGGATTTTTCTTTCTAGCACACCGGATGGGCATTTCCGGTAAATTCAGCCGTGCTGGAAAACTCCATCTGGCATCCCCCCATGCCAGATGAGTCACGCGCTGTGACGTAATACTTTCAATTTCTTTTATTAAACACTTTATGTAACCATAGTAATGAGATTTCAATAGATGAGTTCCATTAACATTAACTTTACAAAAATATTCCTTAAAAACAAAACAAAATAACCCTTAAAAGACGTGATAGCGAAGGAACTTATTGACTTATGCAGTGAATACAAATTACTGCGCGTCATGACGTCAGTAAACATCATCGCACGCGCTTTTTGGTGAAATGTACAAAAACGCGCTTTCTTATGTATTTTCTTCACAAAAAAATGTAATTTAAGGTATGCTAGAAAAATATCTATCATGTGTGTCCGTTCCGGATAGAAAAATCCGACCCTCGGGCACGCTGCGTAGCTGTAACTCGGCAAGCCTCGTTACCTGGCAACGCAGGTGCCCTTTGGGTAGGATTTTTCTATCCGGAACGGGAACACATGACAGATATTATTATTCATCCTTACCGGAAACACATGATAGATACTTATAGTAACGCATATCTAAACTGAAATGGAGACGCAGGAACTGACATATAACTAAATGCGCATTACTCGGGAAAACTGGTTGCCCCCACACATCCTATGCATTTCTTACCCGGTGACACTGTAAGCTTTAATTACGGTGCAATTACAGACAAATACATTAACACATATTTTGCCGCCAAACGACGTGCCGGAGTTATATGACCTTGACGTAGTTTCCTGTTTATATTGTTTGTTTATATCTACTGATGGAGGCGTTACGCTGAAACGTTTCAGATAATAAACTCTACGTGTTCTTATTTTTAATTTTATTCTTAGTCAAATACTATAACATTTCTTAACGTTACAACTTTTCTTCATAAAATAAGACGGATTTTATTATTGCATTACGAATATACAGTCAAACCTGTATTAAGTGGCCACCCTTGGGAAATGATCAAAGTGGCTGCTTAAGACAGGTGGCCACTTAATCCAGGTTTGACATTTTCGCCTCTTTAGCTTTATTCAGAGATGGAGTATGTTTCTTAACCACCACCTCACACCACAATCAGTAACCTCTGTATCAATATTATTGAAGAAGGTTGAAAACAAATACATTTGTATAGATAAAATAACTTTATTTTAAATTTATAAATAAAATACATTAGATAAACAATTACATGTACATTCACATTTTTGAGTTCACTTTTTAAAGAAGTCCGTACATTAGATAAATGTTGATGCATAGCATAAACAAAACACACCACATATCAGTCTACACATTTACACAACTACATGTACATACACAATTTAGTTAATTCAGTTCCTCATGTCCTGTCATTTTCCTCTGTCTTTTTGCGTTTGGATTTCTATTGCTTTCATATTCCTCCACAATTAAGAAAAGTAAGAAATTTATTTGAGTCCTTCCACAGTTAAAATCTTGGCAACACTTCTTGCACTACGGCCGTTTTCTTATAACTTTATACACTCGACACATTCTTTTAGAGTCAAACACTTTCGATTAGTCTTATTTTCAGCCATAATCAAAGTTAAAAAAATATCAAGAACATTGCATTGTGTAAATATCCGTTCATAGAAATTTAAATCCGTGCACTTCGAAAAATAGTATTGAAGTGAACAAAAATCGTAACTAGTTTCACGCCTTCGAATGACAATGCAAGCTGTGTATTCATAATAACCCTTGTTTTTGTCGGTATTTAATAATTAACTTCGTAATTATTTAATTATCTTGTTAATTGTGTCATTAACTGTGTCAATTCTGATCAAAACATTCGCCGACGTGAAATAAACATGATATCACGATGAGTAAACACGCATGGCAATCGTGTGATGCAATATTCATTTTCATTGGATGACGGAGATACCCGAGGCCGTCGTTCTTTTCCGTAAACTTCTATACGCAATTAAAGCTGTGTATTGGAAAAATTTATACGCGGAAGTGTCAGTGACAAGGGATTAGTGGCCGCTAATTAGTGTTTATATGGCTTCATGGGGACAAAAATTAGTGGCCGTGGCCGCGTTAGACAGTTGGCCGCTTAATACACGTACATTATATAGTAAAAACGTACGGGGGGAATTTGGAGTGGCCCGTTAAGGCAGGTGGCCATTTAAAGCAGGTGACCGTTCAACCAGGTTTGACTGTATTGATATATTGATATAATAATTGATAATTATATTATCCTGATTCTTCAGCATTTTCACCCGGTATATTTACCATTTATTTCTACAATGCGTTCAGGTACTAATTTACATACCTATTACATACACAAACAATGAACATAAACATTTTAATCGAAGTAATATTTCAAATAAATAATTCACACTAATATTACACAACGAGAGAGGTAATAATAGGATATTTTAGCTATTATCTAAATCCTTACAATGATACATGAAAAAGATGGGTTTCAATGTTTTTTCCTGCAAATTAAATAAATTTAAACTGAAATTACATTAGTTCAGTAACTTATATATTTGTTCTGCATGGAATGTAACGTAATTTGTCTACGAAAATGCTGTAGTGACGAGCACAATTATTGAGAACTGTAACTTGATGATTGTTGTGTTCATTATAGCAATAATGTTAGTGAATATAGAAATCAAGAACAACTAAGATACTTTGAAAACAGGCAAAGTACATTTCGTTACGCAAAAGCGCATTGTTTTGGTTTTAACCAAATACGCGGAAGAAAACAGCGATGACTTAGCAGATAAAGTTCAACCCCAGGGTTGACATGTAGTTATTTATATTATGATGTTATTCATTTGAAAGACATTCTATGAAAGTGCTATGCATTGCATTTGTTTGGTAAAACAGTATCACCATTTTTCCTTTCACAAACTTTTTTTTCTGTTTGCTTTGATTATATCCTGTTTACTGACCTTTTTACTTATAGTAGTTGTGAACATTATAACAAAGGTATAACAACATCAATGACAAGGACATCCATCGACCCTATTTACAATTATGAACACATGAATGCAAACTTTACCCGAGACGAATACCATAATATGAACGTAGATGTTGTTGTGATATAGTTTCGATGATGTCTTTCATCTCTTCCTTGCCAGAGCCTCCAATGGAAAACCTCTGCGCAAACCATCAGGCTGCATGAGCCTCCCCTGGATCACCATTACGCAAACCATCAGGCTGCTAGAGCATCCCCTGGTTCACCATTACGCAAACCATCAAGCTACTAGAGCCTCGCCTGATTCACCATTACGCAAACCACTAGGCTGCTAGAGCATCCACTGGTTCACCATTACGCAAACCATCAAATCATCAGGCTGCTAGAGAACTCCTGGTTCACCATTACGCAAACCATCAGGCTACAAGAGCCTCCCCTGGTTCACCATTACGCAAACCATCAGGCTACAAGAGCCTCCCCTGGTTCACCATTACGCAAACCATCAGGCTACAAGAGCCTCCCCTTGTTCACCATTACGCAAACCATCAGGCTACAAGAGCCTCCCCTGGTTCACCATTACGCAAACCATCAGGCTGCTTGAGCCTCCCCTGGTTCACCATTACGCAAACCATCAGGCTGCTTGAGCCTCCCCTGGTTCACCATTACGCAAACCATCAGGCCGCTAGAGCCGCCCCGGGTTCACCATTACGCAAACCATCAGGCCGCTAGAGCCTCCCCTGGTTCACCATTACGCAAACAATCAGGCCGCTAGAGCCTCCCCTGGTTCACCATTACGAAAACCATCAGGCTGCTTGAGCCTCCCCTGGTTCACCATTACGCAAACCATCAAGCTGCTAGAGCCTCCCCTGGTTCACCATTACGAAAACCATCAGGCTGCTAGAGCCTCCCCTGGTTGACCATTTAACAAACATCAGGCTGATAGAGCCTCCCCTGGTTCACCATTACGCAAACCATCAGGCTGCTAGACCCTCCTCTGGTTCACCATAACGAAAATCATAAGGCTGCTTGATTCTCCTCTGGTTCACCATTACGAAAACCATCAGGCTGCTTGAGTCTCCTGTGGTTCACCATTACGAAAACAATCAGGCTGCTTGAGCCTCCCTTGGTTCACCATTACGAAAACCATTAGGCTGCTTGAGCCTCCCCTGGTTCACCCTTACGAAAACCATCATGCTGCTAGAGCCTCCCCTGGTTCACAATTACGGAAACCATCAGGCTGCTTGAGCCTCCCCTGGTTCACCATTACGAAAACCATCAGGCTGCTTGAGCCTCCCATGGTTCACCATTACGAAAACCATCCGGTTGCTATTGCATCTCCTGGTTCACCATAACGCAAACCATCAGGCTGATAGAGCCTCCCCTGGTTCTTCATTACGCAAACCACTAGGCTGCTAGAGCCTTCCCTGGTTCACCATTACTAAAACCATCAGGCTGCTAGAGGCCCCGTTTTGGTTTACCATTACGCAAACCATGAAACTGCTAGGGCATCCCCAGATTCACCATTACGCTAACCATCAATAGGCAAGGGCATCCCCTGGTTCACCATTATATAAGCTGTCAAGCTGCTAGGGCATTCACTGGTCCAATATAACGCTAACGATATAACTCCTAAAGCATCCCCTGGTTCACAATCACGCAAACCATCAGGCTACTTGAATAACCCTGCTTCACCATTAGGCTGCTAGGGACTCCACTGGTTGACCATAACGCTAATTATCAGTCGGCTAGAGTCTCCCCCGGTTCACCATTAGGTTAACCATCAGGTTGCTAGAGCATCCCCTGGTTCACCATTATGCAAACCATCAGGTTGCTATTGCATCTCCTGGTTCACCATTACGCAAACCATCAGACTGCTAGAGCATCCACTGGTTCACCATTACGCAAACCATCAGACTGCTTGAGCACCCCTGACTCCCAATTACGCAAACCATCAGATTGCTGGAGCCTCCCCTGGTTCACCATTACGCAAACCATCAGACTGCTAGAGCACCCCTGGTTTACCATTGCGCAAACCATCAGGCTGCTAGAGCCTCTCCTGGTTCGCCATTACGCAAACCATCAGGCTGCTAGAGTTTCCCCTGGTTCACCATTACGAAAACCATTAGGCTGCTAGAGCCTCCCCTGGTCACCATCACGCAAACCATCAGGCTGCTAGAGCCTCCCCTGGTTCACCATTACGCAAACTATTAGGCTGCTAGAGCCTCCCCTGGTTCACCATTACGCAAACCATCAGACTGCTAGAGCCTCGCCTGGTTGACCATTACGCAAACCATCAGACTGCTAGAGCCTCGCCTGGTTAACCATTATGCAAACCATCAGACTGCTAGAGCCTCCCCTTGTTCACCATTACGAAAACCATCAGGCTGCTAGAGCCTCGCCTGATTCACAATTACGCAAACTATCAGACTGCTAGAGCCTCCCCTGATTTACAATTACGCAGACCATCAGGTTGCTATTGCATCTCCTGGTTCACCATTACGAAAACCATCAGGCTGCTAGAGCCTTCCCTGGTTCACCATTACGCAAACTATCAAGCTGCAACAGCCACCGCAAGTTCACCATTAAGCAAACCATCAGGCTGCTGGAGCACCCCGGGTTCACCATTACGCAAACCATCAGGCTGCTGCAGCCACCGCAAGTTCACCATTAAGCAAACCATCAGGCTGCAAGAGCACCCCTGGTTCACAATTATGCAAATTGTCAAGCTGGTAGGGCCTCCCCTGGTTCACCATTACGCAAACCATAAGGCTGCTAGAGCCTCCCCTAGTTCACCATTACGCAAACCATCAGGCTGCTAGAGCACCCCTGGTTCACAATTATGCAAACTATCAAGCTGCTAGGGTTTCCCCTGGTTCACCATTACGCAAACCATACAGCTACTAGAGCCGCCCCTGGTTCACCATTACGAAAATCATCTGAGGCTACTAGAGCCGCCCTGGTTCACCTTACGCAAACCATCAGGCTGCTTGAGCCTCCATTGGTTTACCATTATGCAACCCATACAGCTGCTTTAGCCTACTCTGGTTCACTATTACGCGAGCAAGCAAGCATAGATTAGTTGCATAATTTCTGGATTGTTTGTGCATATTCGTTCAGAAATTCAGAGAGTAGACATTTTCGCCTTAATTGATTTTAATTGAACGTATTACCGAACCATCTTGTATAAGCATTTGACAAACTTTTACAGTCGAAAGAACTTGTTGATATAAGTCTAAATCAGTTTTTTTAGCACGAACATTTATTCTTTGCAAAAATACATATAGAATAATGATTTCTCTTTAATAATGAATTACTTAATATATTTGATGTCATTGAATTTCATTATGTAACAGTTGTTCAACACAAGCAGCTGTTTTAAGCATTTAAATTTGCTGACTTGTACGTCCTTTTTGCTTATATTGTAAGCAAACGTAAGGCTAATAAATATTCATCAACTTATTAAATCTCTTAAATTTTGATTGACCGATAATAGCGCTAATCAGATCAGACCGTAGCTTTTAATATTTACGCTCGAAATTTGATGTTATATGGCAAAGCGCGTGACTACCTAAAAGCGTGACTTCAAGAAAAATGAACTTTTCGGCAGTTTCGAAACAAATGAGATATGTTATATTGTGAGTTAACTGATAAATTGAAAGCATTTTTGATAAACTCAGTTGATTTTGAGACAAACAATAAAAAAGTTGACAAATCGGTCAACCTGTGAGAATGTGCCAATAACAAACACTTTTTGAAACCAAATCAATATATTAAATTGAAATTTATTTTAAAGTCAACCTCACATATTTCAAACATATCTTACTTTCTTGCATTTTTTTTCTAAATGTTTTTACTAAATATTAATCGCTTATGTTTTTTTAAACTTTATTTTTCCTTATGTAACAAAACAAAAAAATGAATCATTTCCATCTCATGTAAAACATATATCAATATCAATATTATATTTATTGCTCAAATATATGTTCAATGATGTTGCAAAATGTATTTTATGCAATATACCGAAATAAAACTTTATCACAAAAAAACACATTTTTTCTTTTTAACATTTTAACTATAAATTTCTCTTGAGCGTATCGTAAACACTATGAACACTGCATTAAACTAATGAATTAATCCAGTGAGACATAACATAGTTTCGTTTCACTGAAGAACTGATCCACAGGATAGGTTACATCAAGTACTATTTAAAATGCATATTTTTAAAACATAAACTTTTAGAATCAGCGAAATGCCCTCTATGATAAATTTTCTAGGATATAGATTTAGTCATTGGCGTCTGTACCATCCTGCTGGTGCAAATTATACTTTAGAGACAAAAGTAAAATATCTAATGTAATAACCCAATGAGTTCAATATCGTCGGATACCCGCGATACAATACTGCGCCATGATTCGCTGTGCATCGTGTGCGATTTGGCTACGAAAATCTCGTTATTGTGAAGAATGAATAAGGCAGTTTTCTTTGTTACACAAATAACCGTTTCGGAAATCTGACGCTCACTAGTGTTTTCCCATTGAAAAAGTGTTCTGGCGAAAGCTCGAATTGAACTGGGTCCGCCTGATCACTACAAATCAAACCATTACTTAGACCACTCGCCTGCGGAGACAACTGACAGTACGTGGTCATTGAAGAGTAATTAGTTGTAACATTCGATTTCCTTGGAAGAACAGTTGTTTTTGCTGTTTCAAGCATATCCGTATAAACGATATTGTGTCACTCAATTGTGCCTAGGCATGTCTGAATTGTAACGGAAGTACCGTTGTTGCCGAAGATGCCATTACACAACGCACGTATAAAGCTGATTTGGAGTGCAGTATCCATTATGAGCGACCCATGCAGTTTGCGCTAAATCTCATATACGACCCTCAAAACTGTTACCTTATTATATATCGGTATGTGTTAAAAAGTATTCAGGAAACGGTTAAAACGGAAGCTGTATTTGGCACTGGCTCAACCATCAAGCAGTATTCGGGACTCAAGGGGGCCAGGGCTTACCACCACGTTCATTGTATCATAAATATCATGCTATGCTAATACGATGCATCACTGTTATACAGAAAATATAAATTGCTATAAATACTTCTATTTTCAAAAAGATAGTTAACTATCGACGTAAACGGACTGTTTCACCTTTTCGAGTTTTCGCTCATCCGCAAATTGGATAACCGGACACATTCATTCTTTGCCATTTAGAAATGCTCTGACAAAATAACTGCAGAATGTACATATGGTCATAAATTTGGTTTTATCTAAAAGTAAGCATGATGATAAACCTTTTTATGAAATGGCTCTTCGATAGTTTAAGTTTTTCTGACATCTTGCTGCGATCGCTCTATTTTCTGTAAGTCGCCAAAATAGAAAGAACTCCATATGCATGGTATTAGTACTTATATTTGCCATATCATTTATATTATTTTACAAATTCTCAATAGCTTATAATGATTAGGAATGAATTATTAAATTGCATACTGGCATGTTGTAATGTTATAAACTGCTAGTTTTGCTCTCCATACCATTATGGAGGGAATAAAACTATATAACATATGCAATCAATCAATCATTCAAATCTTAATTTCCTCCTATACAGAAGATATGCAAATATATTTACAATTATTTATTACAACATTCTCATAAGCTTATTTTCCTTTCGATCACATCCAGTACAAACTCAGATATTGTTCCTTTATGTAAAAAGTATGTGAAGACTAGCATATAACTTTTTATACTTTCTTTTCTGTGTTATTTTGTTTGTGTGTGCGTGCGTGCGTATGTACGTGTGTTTGTGCGCGAGTACGTGCGTAAGTGCGTGCGTGTATGCATGCGTGCGTGCATTCTTGCGTCCGTGCGTGATTGAGGCAAAAAGCATTGAGTTGAATTCAATTGAATTCAAGATCGTATATACATACAAGGGGTTGTCACTATATAACACTGGTCGTGCTATCTCTTTTAAAACATTTAAAGTGACTGTACACCAGATTGGCACCAAAAAATGTTTTTTTCTGTAACGAATCTCAGGACAATTATCTAATAGAATGTTTTACGTTTTGATATCATAATTGTAAAAAAAGGTACCAAAATGTAAAAAAAAAAAGTGTCGGAGACGGGTTCGAACCCGTGTCGCCAAAATTGCAGTCCAGCGTCGTATCCACTGAGCTACGACGGCTTACTCTAATTGAGTGACATAATTAAGCTATAGCCCCCCCCCCCCCAGCAGAACAATTGAAAAAGTGTCTTCTTACGGTTGTAAGCGTACCGTGCAAGAGAATTTCGTTAATACCGTTTACTTAGCCGATACATTGTATTTAGAAAGGCCATGATATTAATCTAATGCTTATCTTTCGGAAAAATATTGCTACACAGTTACTCGTTTTTTCTTCAAAAATGTCATTTTACAGACGTAAGAATCCGTTTCGCTAGGACGAACACCAGTTTTATCCTCGGCTTCACCTCGGACAAAACTGGTGTTCGACCTAGCGAAACGGCTTCTTACGTCTGTAAGAGGACACTTTTGTAGAAAAACTCGTACTGTATCTACTTACTTATAGCCGCCTATAATACAATGGCCATCGTTAACATTCGATATAACTAAATATCTCCACATATTTACATTTGATGAATTTCAGTCATCTCTTCAAAGACGTGTAACTTCTTTCATTGATACGATAAGTTCTACTAAATGTTATGAATATACCTAAAATGTTAGAATGTTGTTGTTTAGTAAAATGTCGAATTTAAGTTTATGTTAGACTTGCTTCAGGCGATCGGTCCGCATCGCGGATCTTATTTCAAATCTTTAGTCATCATCGTACCCCCTATTGTAAAATCGGTCAAACAATGTAAACATTAATGTGCGCCAGGCACTTTAGACACAGATGCCAATCCAGTTGAATTACTAATAAGTAATGACTTCTAATACATTGAATAAACTATTGCAAAATTGCATGTAATGATAGTACATAGACGATGCTATATTTCTCTAAGGTTATTTACAAAGAAGTGTAAATTTGTCCACACTCTACTTTTGTTTGGCTATTTTAAAGCAACACCAGCGGTACACAGATTTATTTAAACTTGTCAGTTAAATAAATACTTTAAGCAAATGAAGTTCAAGCTGACCGGTTTCTATTATTCTGTCCCTGTTATGAGACCGGGTATCATTTGTCAGACCTTTATTTTGGTATGGTTTACTTGCCTTGTAAAACATTATACCCCGCTTGATAGGCGACCATGTGAGAACCTGAATCATACGAGTGAACTCCGCAATATAAGAAGCAGCAGAGGAGAATAGATGTAAACAAGGGGAGGGACGGACATGAACAAAGGTAATACTTATTTATATTGTATTTGTATTGTTTCAATCGTTTAAAACATTTTAATCATAGTTTAATTGTGAGTTTCAATATCTGACATCATTGAATTTATTGTTTATCATTATGTCTACCTTTATAAACACCCTAGGTCAATAAAGAAGATTAATTTTGCTGTGTAAATAAAGGTGTTTTTTTAATTTTTGTTGTGTTATTTTCGAATTCGTTTAGGATATGAATAGGAAAATATATATACATTGTCGTCTATACCCAAAGCTAAATGTCTTGAATTTAAGAAAAAAGTTTTAACTATGAGAAATCCATTATTATGTACCTTAATACAAATAACTGAATTTGATTAACCATTACCTAAGTTTTTACAAAAAAATATATATATATATTATTTGAACTAACCACATTCCTCTTTTTTGTATAATGATTAATTCCATACCTGTTGTTAAGCAGCTATCAATTCACCTCTTTATACTGTATCCCCATGTCGTAACATTGAGTTTTCACATGTTTTTACTAAAATGTAAACTGTGATATTATAAAAGAATATTGGATTGAGTTGATACAGTGTGAATTAAAATATGACCAAAGGCAGTGTTTACAATATAGTTTCTACAGCATTGAAAAGTAACCAGAACAATTGATTTTTTTTTCTGGATCCCTCAAATATTATTTGAGTAAAAATATATGGTCGTGGTCACCATGCGCGATAGTTTAACTAAGATCTTTTTTTAAGAAAATGATCTTAAGTATTGTTAACTTGTACTAATATGGAGAGGATATAGATATGTTCTTACTTTTGTGTCGATTAGTGTATGGACATGCATCTGATTACGAAACAAAAATGAATATAAGAAACGATACATGTAGTGTGATATGCTTGTGCGCAGATATTTGAAATATTATTATTTGATATGGTATGTGCTATCAGTTGAATATGCAGATACACGGCCTTTATTGCTCATGACATCAGTATCACTTCACATTAAGTTATGTAAGTATGTAAGTAACGTCAATCTGTTTTGATTCTTTTTAATTATATAGAACACAATTTGTATGAATTCATATTCAAAAAGTCGGAGTTCACTAGCGAATACCGGGGGGTGGGGCACCTCCGGCATGTGCCCCCCCCCATCGCCCATGTTTACTTTCGATCTTGGAGATAAAAGTTAAAAAAACGCCCAAAATTCACGATTTCGGACGAAATACTGTTATTTTTCCCAAACCCCATACCACCATAATTTGAACCATACAATTTTCGGTTCTAAGGGTGGGGTGCAAGTCAAAAGGGTACGTCGAATCCTGGACCGCCCCTGGACTTTATATTTCTGTGCATATACATATTTAAAAAAAGAATCTATAAATAAGATTATTCATATACACATGTGCTGTTTCAAAAACGTTAAGCCAATATATAGAAGATACGTATCGTGTTAAATATGACAAAAATAGTCGCTGTACAGGCTCATTAAAAGGCAAAGAACTTCAACGTGTGACGGACGTTATTGGACGGAGATATAACAGTTGCTGAAATAAATGCTGCTGTTAAAACATTAAAACGTAACAAGTCCTGTGGGCCAGATGCCTTGTTAAATGAATATTTCATAGAATCTATAGATATTTTGGGTTTACATTTGTGCGATGTGTTTAATGCTATTTTAAACAGTGGTTATTTCCCCGAAAGCTGGACTAAAGGAATCGTTATACCCTTACATAAAAAGGGAGCTAAAAACGATGTAAATAACTATAGAGGCATTACCCTAGTTAGTTGTATGTCAAAACTGTTTACGACGATACTAAACAAAAGAATAATATATTTCTGTGATGAAGCGAATGTTATATCAGACGCCCAATATGGTTTTAGAAAAGGTAGATCAACAGTTGATGCTCAGTTTGTTTTATTGAGTATTATACAAAAATTTCTTAACGAAATGAACGTCTCTATTGTGTTTTTGTAGATTTTAAAAAGGCTTTTGATTGCGTTTACAGAAATGCGTTATGGCTAAAAATGTATAAAACCGGTATTAAAGGTAAAGTTTTACGAATTGTTAAAGATATGTATGAAAAAGTAAAATCGGCTGTTAAGGTGTTAAATAACTATTCTGACTTTTTCGAGTATGCCATAGGCTTGAGGCAGGGTGAAGTCATGTCTCCGGTTTTGTTTTCCTTGTTTTTAGATGATTTAGAACTATTTTTACAAGCAGATATGAATTCAGGCCTCACTATTAATGACCTTATAGTTATACTACTATTGTTTGCGGACGATATGATTATACTAGGCAACACAGTTGAAGATATCAATAGGTCACTGTCATTATTAGAAGTGTACTGTAATAAATGGAGTCTAGAGGTTAATACAAGTAAAACAAAAGCCATGGTATTTCGTAAAAGAGGTGGTCTGTTCAGAAATGAAAAGTTTCTATATAAAAATAATTGGATTGAAGTTGTTAGCGACTTCAATTATTTGGGAACTGTTTTCAATTACACGGGCACATTTGCCAGGAATCATGAACACATAATTGGAAAGGCTCTTAAGGCACTAAATGTTTTATTGGCTAATTGCAATAAGTATAATATCAAGCCAAAAGTTAGTTGTCAATTATTTGATGCCTTCGTTGGCTCAATACTAGGTTATGGGTCTGAGGTTTGGGGATTTGGAAAATCAAAAGAAATCGAGCGCATTCATTTAAAGTTTTGTAAAAGAATCTTAAATGTACGCATTAATACTTCCAATTGTGCTATATACGGGGAACTAGGCCGTTATCCCCTGTATGTATTACGATATATTAGAATTTTAAAGTATTGGTTCAAAGTTATTGAAACAGATAATATTATAATCAAGGAAATATATAATATGTCTGTTAAAGACTGTCAAAATGGTAAACATAATTGGGTTACTGATGTTAAAGATATTCTAAGCAAACATGGCTTTGCATATGTGTTTGATAATCCACAGCTATATAATGTTAATACAATTGTCAGTCTATTCAGAGACACATTAATTGATACATTTAAGCAAACATGGGGTAATGACAAAGCTAGAAGTAGTGTTCTAAACCTGTATAATAATATTAAAACTACATTAGACCTTGAACAATATTTGAACATTCTACCGCATGACTTACGATTTTATATTACTAGATTAAGAGTGTCTGCTCATTCATTAAGGATCCACACCGGTAGATATACTAATAACAACATTCCTAGAAATGAACGTTATTGTACTTTTTGTAATTCAAATGATCTAGAAGATGAATTTCATTTCATATTAATATGTCCTTGTTATAATGACATCAGAAGGAAATACATTAAAAAATATTTTTATATCAGACCAAGCATGTACAAGTTTATAGAACTGCTTAAGTCAGACAACAAAAATACTGTATTTAAATTATCCAAATATATAAAAGAAGCTCTTAAACATAGAACTTCCATTACATATAGTGATTAGTTTATATCAGCTCATCCTCATGTTTTATCATTTGCATATATTTTTTTTTTACCTATGGACAATTATTCATATCTACGTATAGACATTGCCTGTATCGAATCTGTATTATGTGACATGTTGAATTCACGTTATATAAATGTATTTATATTGTATGACTATGTACCTTGTTGGTATACGTCGAATAAAATTATGTTATGTTATGTTATGTTATGTGAATGAAGTACATGGTTACCTTTATTTTTGAACTGAAAATGGTAAACTCAAAACGCATATTTGTTATATTTTATGTGACAAAAGTATATTAAAAGGTTATTTAACTCCAGAAAACGCAAAAAGCATGCACAATCATATAAAAAATTAATTGCAAAGAATGTAACCTATATATTTGAAAAAACGATCATGCATGTTATATTATGTCATACATGAAAGCCTTTAGTTGCACGAATAGGTGATCACTATTTAAGTTCGAAAAAGCCACTAAACAGACAGTTAATCGATTTAATGCTAATTATTGATTTTCTACATATATGGGATTGACATCAATTATGTTCAGTTCATAAGCTATGTATAGTTATAATATTACAGTTTCACGGAGTTTTAAAGATAAACAGATATACCTTATGATCTTAATAAACATTTTTTATTGTTTCGTACTTTAACAACTAGAGTACATTTTGACATCATGTTCTAAGTTATTGCGAGTATTTCGATACATATAACGCAAGTCGTTCATGTATTTTCAGGTTTTATAAAGGCCTAACTTTCATTATGATCGGACACTCATATTCATTCGGATGTGTTGAACAGCAAGTAGCCAATCAAAATTCCCGTTACAAGGGATCGCCATTGGACGAATGGCGATTGGCGCGACCAGAAGACGAAAGGAGCCCGATGTCTATTCGTCGACATCCATGTAAACAACGGGTGACATTTAGCGACGTTTTCGCTCAAAGCAAAGACTATGGTTCTATTAATATTCGACAAGGCAAAGAAAGGTTAGACGCAGTAACTGCAATAAATGAAACAGGTAACCAGACAATTGCACGACTAATTTAAGATACGTGTATATACCATACGAAAAATATCGAAATATATTATCTTCAAAGTCACGAGATAATATACATTGCTTTCAAATTATACAAAGTGCATATGTTTAAGTAAGCACAGTTACTGTAGTGATGCTACAACAAACATAACAGTGTACAGTCGAGCCTCGTTGGCGCCAACTCCCATGGATCGGCGAAAATACCTCGAGCCTCGAAAAATTCGAGCCAAGCGGGAATGCTTACCTTCAGAATAAAGAAAACGGTCCTTTACATCGAATTCGAACAAACAAGGAATTCGAGCCAAGCGAGATCGAGCCAACGGAGCTCGGCTGTACATACAACATTAAACCATGGTGTGCATTCTATCAAATTGGGATCATTCACACTGTAAACAAATAGCATTTCAAAACTTGACATTACACGTTGTAAATTTTATTCGCTTGACTCTGTATCGCTTCAAGCGCGTTTTATGGTTCATGATTCAGTGTTATAGCAGAATCTCATGCAATTTATCAATTTCATTTTCCTCAAACAAGTATGTATGTACATAGAATAACAACCCTAAGCCGTACATGTTTATTATCGTAGTGTAATTATTATTTGAATGATTTATTAGTATCTTATTATAATAACCAATCAATCGTTGTTGTTGTTTTTTTGTTTTAAGATATCCCCGACGATATTAAAAATTCTATAAACGGCGACGACTGGAGTCTAGTTACTAGCTCTTCAGACAACAGCATGCACAAAGGTCACAGCAACCAAACATTCTCACATGACCCAGGAGACATTTCCAGAGGGGAAGAGTTCATAAGAGCATTCGGAGAGAAGGGAAAAGGTATTGGGGATTTTGAAGACGCAAAAGATGTAACCTTCTTTCAGGGAGGTAAACTTTTGATCACCGATTTTGTGAACGGTCGGATTCAGATGTGTAATGTTAAAGAAACTGCGATAACAGTAATTGCGCCTGACGAAATAAACCAACCATGGGCAACCTGTGTTTTAGATGGTGACAAGATTGCAGTGACTCTGTGCAAACGAAAGCAGGTATTGATTTTGAGCAAAGACGGAGAAGTTCTGAATAGTTTTGGTGAAGACATTTTCGTATGCCCTTCAGGAATCGCTACTGACACCAAAGGGCGCCTGATAATTTGTGACACAGGTACAAACAAAGTGTCAATGTTTGAGCAAGATGGGAAGTTTGTACGACATCTGGGCAACCCCGATACAAAGGATGAATGTTTTTCAACGCCAAGATATGTTTGTGTTTCAGTAAATGGCAATATCATTGTTTCAGATTCCGGAAATCACAAAATTAAGATTTTCAACTCAAACGGGGACTTAATCAACTCTTTCGGCTCGTTCGGAAAAGGTGACATGCAGCTGAAATATCCGTACGGTGTTTGTTCGAACATATTTGGTGATATATATGTGGCGGATCATTATAACAGCCGAATTTCAATTTTCAACCGGGACGGTGAATTCATACGCCATCTGTTGACGGGCAAAAATGGGCTCGTTCATCCTCAGGGACTAACAATCAGTCCGGATAATTATCTCTATGTTACACATGGTCACCTGAAAGCAACGGAGATTGTGATATTTAAGTTGACTTTTAAAAGCTCAGATAAAAGCGATTGCAATATCATATCATATGTGTGAACGACTTCTAAGTTCCTATATATCCTGTTCATATGTTTAGAATATTGTGTGTTGTCGAGGTATTTCTGGAAAGTTCCATTCAAGCCTAGTGTAAATTACATTTACATTACTTCGTGTCTGACGTGCTGGCGTTGTTCACTTCATAAACTGATATTGAATATCAATTAAAAACAGTTAATGACGTCAGACAACAGGATTCGAATCTTAAACACTAACACTACCGTTTTCTTTGTTTTATGGCCAAAAAGACGTTGATATCTTCACATTGACTCGAGGACGGCAAAGTTCTGGCCCTGATTTCTCGAAACTTCTTAAGTTTTACCGGCTTAAGTAGCTTATTTTGATAAGGAAAATGTCGTGGTTAAACTTTGTTTTAATAAATTAAAGTTAGTTTATTTCGATTATCTGACAGATAACCTCCATAAAAAGTCTTAAAGCTTTAAAAGAAGTAAATATTACACAAATTGTAGAAGAACAAAAATTGTGAGCTTGTTATAATAGACTTGAGTAGTTTCTAGAAATCGGCCCATTGTTTTAGTGATTCGTGCATATAAGTCAGTCGAACAGCAAAATTAACATGGAATTCTAAAATATTATGCCATTGATCAGAAAAACGGCCAATAAATGGTTAAAATGTTGGCGGATCAACCAATACGTACGGCATGTGAAACGTCGAGCAATATGGAATTTTGGGAGAATACTGCCATCCATTGGTTCGGAAATATTCACGCGCAATATAATTCATTAATGTTTGTGTGTTTTTATTACCTTGGTAGCATGATATATATTTTGTTAGCTAGTTCTATAGCTCTTGGCTGCGTATTTTGATTATTTCGCAAACGTGAATAAATACAAACAGAAAGTTATTAACATTATTTTCCGATTTTCGGCATCCACGATATGAAATAACTTATCACCTGAGGTAATTATCATTTTAGCTCGTGTTTCGAACTAAAGACATCGATTGATCTTCATTAATACTTAAGTGTTGTCGGAGTTGTCGTAATGCATAAATTTAACCTTGGCCATGACTCGAAACCCGCCCAAGTCCATGTTTAGTGTGTATGTTTAAACATAATCGTCGTTAAATTATTGGCTACTGTACTGTGCTTGTTCCTGCAGTTTCCATCAGGCCCAATAGTCCGGCTTCAATTATTGCATGGTGTGATGCGACTTTGGACGACTGAGAAAACATACACGCGTTAGCGTTCACTTCTTGTCGTTATTGTCTCGTATCTGTTGTTTGGCAAAACAGTGTAGAGTCTTATAGGCAATGTAATTGTGGGTGAATGAGGTTATGCAATGCCACCGGATAACCCGTATGAGCGTATGTGCTGGTGAGCAGTTCAGTCGTGCTACGTTGCTGTGCACAGTGCACACACTTACTGGATACAATTGTTTAGAGCAACGGCTTTATAGTTTGAGCACGTGCATGTGCTGACAGACGGACCCCGGTCTTGTTTAACCCCAGAATACATTATTACTCAGGTGAGACTCCCGGTCGATGATGTGTATTTGAAAACTTAAGCTTACAGTCAATAGCTGATGAACAAAACGTAATTGGATTACTACCTTGACTTTGTAATGAAAAAGACTTAATATATGAATATTAGAGCGTTGAATTAGGCCCCTAGTGATTTCATACGGTATATTAAACGTTGAACATATCATAAAAAATAACAAATGCTACATTCAGTTTCTATATCTTAACTCAACAAATATCTATGTCCTTTATAAATGTTCTCTGTTTTTAACCTTTTGGTCATATTCATTCATGTATTAACTGAAGTCCTTTAAATTTAATTCAACCAAGCAAGATCATGAAGATACCTGACCATGAGGGTAAACTATGCCCATACTATTCATCATGTTGGGTATCATGATTCTAAATTGTCAGTATATTCATACTGTACGGCTTTCATCTAACCGAAGGTCATACAACAATATATGCCCAAGTTGATTCAGAGGTTAAGTATGAATAGTTGAAGAAATGCTGCCTGTTTAATGATAGGTTGAAAAGCTAGTTCAATGTATCGCATATCGCCAGTGACACCAATTATGGTAATAAGTATTACTAAGTCAGAGGCGACTCAGATAAAAGCTGAATCATCATGTAAAGTTATGACTAGAAATACACGCATTATGTAAATGTCAATGTTCACACAAATGTATGACTTCATGAATGATATTCGTAAAAGTACAATATTACAAACATTTGCAAAATTGAAAATATGGCAATGAATTATGCTTGCGTGATATATAATTATTACTGTAAAATATATATGTATTGATCCAAACGTTAAGTGTTTACAATGATCTACTAGTTACTATTTTAACATGAGGATGAGATATGTGTTTCTGTATTTATAATGATCACTTAAACTGCAGCTGTACAACAGTGATTCATTGTATACGACGTGAGCCTAACAAGTCGATCGCATACTCCAAGCGCTTTGCAGAGAGTTCATATACAACCTCCAACTTTAAGTTCAATGTTTTTAATTTCAAATTTCAGCATTTAGAACAATGATTTTCTTTCCCTTTTTAAAAACATTTTAGCTGTTTGACCAATACGAATAAAGTTAACTGCTCATCAAGTCTGTTTTGAGATGCGGTACTTAGTCAGAAATATGATGATTTCAAAAGAAAACATTTTCGACTCCGGGACATGCATGTAATAAAAGACTATGTAAATTTGTAATAAAGAATGTCATGCGATTTCATGCGATTTTCACCAAAGCTTGTTTCTAGCCTACTTCTCACAGTCCTGATTTCAGCTCCTGAATCCTAATTACAGTCACGATCGACCAGCATGATGACCTACCAATACCCACGAAAGATCATGGGTACGAGTGGTCTACGATTAAAAAAACTTGTAGCCAATCGTAGAATCGGAAGAGCCACTGCAGTTTTGCACTTCTCAGTGTGGTTCAGTTCAAAACTGTCGTGTGCCTCCCCCCCCCCCCCCATTCTAATAAAACCATTCATCAGTTTACTACGTGTAAGATATAAATATATTTAAAACTATATGTATAAGGACGATTTACTGTTGCAAAAGTCTGATAAACAAGGGGCGTAACTAGCCCTCTATTCATGTGGATTCATAATTGTGCTATGGGGGTTCAAAGGCATGTCCCCTCGGAAAACTTTGAAAACCATGGTGCAATCTGCTGCATTCTGTGCGTTCTGAGAAGCTTTATTTAGTACTGGAAAATGGCTAGTTTTAGGATCATGCAGTCAAGTACGCATACTGCAACTTTGGCTGATTTTTTTTTGTCAGAATCATCTGGTTTCAGCCGCGTACTCACGTATAGACAGCTACAAGCCTGTAAACTGTCTGTGATGTTCTGTTTGGTTCCGTTCTAAAAAAATATTTCATTAAACTTTAGTTTTGTAACAAAAGTATACATATGTTGTATGTTCATGCAGTTATATTATATTTGTCGAAAAATGCATGCCACGGTAATGAAAAAGTACCTGTGATATGTTTTGAATATAAAACGACCATTCGCAGTGTATAGTATAACTGACCATTAAGAAATAAGTCGTTTAAGCTGACGACATATCTGTGGAAGCATCCTCCTGCAACTGTCTCAGCTAACTTTATAATGCTGGCCATATTGTTACATTCCACACATACATCTAGTCCTCAACATCTACCTTCACAAAATCGCTATTGAAGAGAAATTCACTTTTAGATACATTTATGACATACACCTATGGATAATCCCTTATTTGCGGATACCATCACATTTAGAATTTAAATTACAGTTAAATAAATTAAACACGTCTGATCAATAACATCCGTTTTTAGATTTAATCTTAATATGAACGATAGGAAATTGACAATCTAACTTTATGACAAACGGGATAAGTTGAATCTGTTAATTATCAGTTCATCATTCATCATGACCCCATTTATAACGTGTCGCTATAAGATGCGCAAACGTATGTTAGGATGTGGATGAAGTTTGTTCCCGTCGTTAACGGATAACTGCTCAACTGTTTACGAAGGGATTAATATACCATATATTAAGGTAAACCTTTTTCACATTATCAAATAATTTCGATATAGGTCCGTTCATGTATCATCATCATCATCATCATCATCATCATCATCATCATCATCATCATCATCATCATCATCATCATAATCATCATCATCATCATCATCATCATCATCATCATCATCACCACCACCACCACCATCGTCGTCGTCGTCGTCATCATCTGTATCTTGTCGTTGACTACAGAACTCATAATCCCCAAAATGAGGTCCATATCGTTTCAATTGACCTATCCAAGGCGGTACCCCAGTATGTAGTTATAGACGACCTGTTTCATTGCAGTTTTTGTCTGTTTCTCGTTTATGACGTCTTAGTGTGTTTTGCTTGAGATCTTAGACACGTTGTTGATAATTATGGCCAGTATGGGTCAAGCGTGAGCTGAGTTCTCAAATTATAGTTTAAATCTGCAGTGAACTACTATTTCGCTGACATTTCCACTATTAAAGATTTTTTATGAATGGTCTGGTTGTTTGTTCATATTACCTCGTTCAGTGTCTGTGCGGTCTTAGTCGTGTGCCTTTAAACAGGGTACAGTGGCGGCTCCAGGAATTCATAACTGGGGGGGGGGGGCACAGCCATCAACCCCCATCAAAACTGTTATTTCACTTAGGTATTGCAATGACACGTACAAAACCGTTGATGCATTTCAAACCTTTATTCAAGAACTTCGGAATCCATTTATACATCTTATAAAGTTGATAAACTGCGTTAAATGTTAAGGTATCGATTTTAGGTACAAATTTAGTACCTCTCTAGTATATCTTATGCACCAGTCAATTGTAACCACGCCCCCCTCAGGTCCGGGGAAAAGCGGGGACTTTGACTTTCTGTCTAGCCAACCCCATGTAAAATCCCTGTCCTGCGGGGACGTACTGATGGTAAAATCCCTGCCAAATGTCCTCGCAACCCAGGGGCCCTATGTAAGGCCCATTCCTCGCTATATTTTACGCAAAGACAAAACCACCGTAGTCACCCGGCACTGCGGGACCACCTGGAAGTTAAAAACACGGTCCATTTTCCCGGCTATCCCCGGTATACCCCCGGACCTTGGGGGCCGTGTTTACAATTGACTAGTGCATTACCTCTGACCTATAAACTGGTTTATAAGTCTGTTATATTACCATGTGATGCCGGCATTCAACATATAATCATCTATCAAAATACGTCTTGAAACTGACATTAAATCACACTGAGTTTTCCTTAATGTTAGTTTATTTCTTACATTCACATATTATAATAGTAAACAAAAGTCAGTTTGATAGAACTTCTTAAGAGTAGAAAACAATGGACATGTGAAAGATACTTTTAATTGAATTTCTAAAGAAAAAATATTCATATGATTTAAAAAAAAATGGGGGGGGACGCGATCTGGAGTTGAAAATCTGTATGCCAACACGTTAACCACTCATAGGAGACAAAAACGGGAGAATCCAAATATCTTTACTGTTTTTATCTAAACGTATTGGCTATTTGTGATATAAAGTTTCATGGTGAATTTCATTCCGATATTACTCATCAAAAGATCAAGTGTATCTGTGATTATATCACTCATAGATTAAAGATTATCACAGAAGGCTCCAATGTCTGAACGTTGAGGAGGTATAAATTATGTTCATGTACATTATGAAATCCATTTTGATTTGTTAAAAGTTACACTTCTGTTTTAGACATTCCATTTTAAGGTTTGTTCTTCGCCATATATATATCTGATTGGATGAATGCTGCCACACTACCCCCAAAGGGTTTATTATTTCGTTTACGATATTTATAATTGGCATTTTAGAGAGAAAAAATGCAACGATAAGATGGGTCCATTTGAATTTCCGAGATAAACAGCAAATCTTTTAATTGATCATTTAACAGGGGCGATTTTCATGAGCTTCTTAATCATTTCCTAACTTAATTAAGTCATTTTCCTAACTTAAGTACCTCTCTCGACATAATATATAATAACCTCATAACATGATCTGAAATACTTCATCTCAATGATTTTATAAAAAATATCGGAGTACTTTTATATTAAAAACATTTATACTTTTCTTTTAATTTGACTGTGAACATTTTAGGAAAGTTAAGAAAGTACTTAAGAAGTTTTATGAATACCGCCCAAGATCATCAAATTTCTCTTAATGCGTTCCATATGTTGTTATTAAATACTTCCTAGACGCCATGTAGTCAGAACTTATCTGGATGTGTCCTTATACATTCGGATATAATTTCAAGTCGCACAGTTGCGCGACTTGAAATTATATCCGAATGTATGCCCGCAAGATATATTTTAGTATATTATTTTTAAGTGAAGATGTTTTTCTGAGGAATCTCAATACACCACTTGTTATATTGGTTTAAGACGAATACACGGCAAATTGGCACCTACTGTGACACCAGTGCAATAAACAGGAGATGCACAGCAGGGGATTATCATGCCATACATTCCTTAAAGTAGGCCTTTAACAGTTTAATTCTACACCCAGGTCCAATTCAGCACTATACAACCTCACGGTTCGTAGAAGTTCTTTTAATAAAAGAGGAGCTCGGAGCAGAACTTCCTACCGTCTCCGTGGCCGTGTGGTTAAGGCGTCCGCCTACGGAGCGGGAGGTCATGGGTTCGATCCCGGGCCGCGTCATACCGAAAGACGTTAAAAGTTGGTACAAGCAGCTCCCTTGCCTGGCGCTCGGCATTTAAAGGGTAGTGCTTGGAAAAGTGATGTACTCAGTACTGGTTCAACCCAGGAAAGTTGTATCCCGTGTATCGGTGCTTTACACCGAGCACGTTAAAGAACCAGGATATCTCTTCGCAAAGAGCTAGGGTATTGTTGTATTTATGGTTTTATCAGCACTTCTTAGGGGAATAAAGTCTAATTCATAACTCGACATTGTGTTCACAATCTCATTTATTTTCCTCCACATGTCCCTCTCCACGCATGCGCACCATCAAAGGGAAACAACCTAACATTAAACGTATCAATTACAGCTTGAAGTACAGTAGAGTGTTAACTCCCTTCAACTGACAAAACCTGCCTGCTCGTTAAACCCTATATTCACAACAGTATCGCACCCGGATCTCTTGTATCTCACTCTGTTTCTTCAAATCTTCCAATGTCTGAATTGCTGTCACTTCTATCTCATGTCACTTATGGCATTTAAACACAATTTAAGTCGTGATAACGTCACGGCGGGGTCAAGCCATAATTAATGCAGCCAATGGGCGCGGGCAGACCTTGATAAACTCAAATAAACAGCAGAATTTCAACAAGTAACTGTCACGTGTTTACAAGTTCAAACTCAGTGATTTGGCTATCATTTACTAAAGGTACAAAATGGTTTGGTACAAAGTTGCTTATGTCAACAGACATCATCGTCCACATGACGGAAAATTGGGGTTGTGAGTTTCCGGCATCATATGATAATCCACTATATGCACACGATTTACAAACAAATTTGAGGTTTTTGGCACTCCATGACTTAAGGTCTTGCTCGGACATTTAGCATGAACCCAATTCCTACAATTAGAACAATGTATGCATTGATCACTACTACAGTCAACAACACATATAGCACAAGGAAACTCATCCATCATTAATGATTTTAGAGTGTAAAGTTCTATTAATTTGGACTTCTTTAATACTCACAGCAATAACTTACCTTTTTACTCGCGATTGTTATTTATGAATCTTCAAATGAAGCCGTCAATTTGTGTGAAAATCACACGCAATTATAAATGTACACGTAATGCGGTCCTTTAATGCGTAATTATTATTGTATTTATTCAACACGTGTCACAGAGCCGAAAAGGGTTTACCCAAATGAACACACTTTCAATAATACCAAACTGTCCCCCAAAAACCGTGCCGCTACTTTGTGGGGTGTCATATACCGGGTGATAATTATGTTGTTTTAAACATCGCCTGATTTTGTGTATTTGGTGTGGTCTGGTTATTAGTGTCCATAAGTAAGCTAATTTATCTGAAGATGAGAACTTCGCTGTTTAAAAACTTCTTTTTTCAATTTTCATATAAACAAAAATTAAAATTTGAAAGCCATGAACTATACTGTAGATCTAAGTTAGTTTAAAAGAAAATGATTTTAGCGACATTTTCGACCTATTTCAAAGGCAATGTTTCAAGTATATTCCAAAATACTTTCAAATGCTGTTTATTGATCTAACATTTCCATAAGAATATAAATTCTATTATTTGAATCCAAATTCATAATCATTTTCATAATACAACAACTAATAAGTTATTTTTACCTGCGTTAAATCGTCTTTCGGTTGGCGAAGGGAGACAATTATTTCACTGACATATTGTCTTTATTCAATTGAACAATAAGTAAATATTTTCATGAACTTTTTCATTTTTATGAGTGTGTTTTAGTTATATGAATATTATGAGATCATCATTAATTGGAATAATTGATTATTTTGGAAGCTTTTATCTGTCTTTCGGTTGGCGAGTCGGCACGCGGAATTCGATCTCGAACACTGAAATTTCAACTGCCTATTACATCATTATATTTTAATATTTTTCTCTAAAATTTTGTTTGGTAATGTATTTGTATAATATTAATATAAAAACAATAAAATAAATGCATTAGAAGGCGTCTTTCGGTAACTTTCATGCGTCTTTCGGTAATTTTATCCGTCTTTCGGTAAATAATCGTATTTCGGTAAGTCTAGGGACCGCAACTTATGCGTATTCTGTTGTCTACAATTTATAATACATAATGCGTTGAAATAAAATAATAATATGTTTTGAAGATGTTGTCAAATTAACATCAGTCCCTGAGTTTCATGTCAGCATCTTTTTTCCCGCCGACTAAGTTGTTCGTAGAATTTTGGTACGAACGTATCTTGGGCTCGAAGCTATAAGAGGACGAATATCATGTGTAAACTTCCGGTTCGAAAAAAAGTGTGAACCAAAATAAAGACAGGTAAGTATTTTCTTTTCAATAAAAGCGTCATATGGAAGTGTTTGCTCATGTAATTAATGAATAAAAAGTGTGTTCATGATTTTACTAGTGCTAAATTGACTTCACTAGATACTTTGAACGTTTTGGGGCGTGTCTTTGCCAAGCATACATGTAAAAATCGATTTCGAAATATTACACAGATATTACAAGCAGGTAATCAGGTAATAGTGACGCGGGGTATGGTTCATTGAAATTTACGTGTCCTTTTATATATATATATATATATATTTATCTAGTTCAAGATGGGTACAATATCAAAAAACAAAATTGTTTCCAAATATTGTTTGATTCCAAAGGACTGGGTCACAAGTTTTTACCAATTATCATTTAGTTTTGCTTCACAGTTTAATAAGCTTCAAGTTAGAATATTATAAATGCAGAGGCATCGATCAGGATGTACAGGTATTTAAAAGTTGGTTATGTGTTGTTTTTTAAGCAGTAAATGATATAAGATGTGTTTTTTTCAGCAGTAAATGATATAAGATCTCCTGTTGCAACAAGAAAAGAAAATGACTGACAAACAACCTCCGGCTTATGGTATATTTTTTTCAAATCTTAATTATTTCATTTTCTTTCTCATATGACAATATTAGCAGTTATCGAAATAAGACTTTAATTAACAAGCCTTTATTCCTACAATGTTTTTTAACAAGCCTGCTATCAAACATTCAGAATTTCCTTGAGGACGTCTGTAAAGCGTTAAAGTGTTAAAACCTGGTATCCAGTTTATATTTTTTTTTTTAGGGATGCAAACGAATGGCAAAATTGATTTTTCGAATATTCGGTAATTCTTTCGATCGAATATTTGATTACCAATATGAATGTATAAGAAGTGTAGTAACCTACTATTATTGTTTGCTTTAGTAATAGCCGGGGCATTTTAACCCTTCTTCGTGGTAGCCGGTATAAACGACAGACCCTGATTTTCCCAAACATTAGCAATGAAATTCCCCATTTACAAAAAATCTAACAAAAGCAAAAGCTTTTGAACAAATTAAAACGAAAATTTTAAATTCCACTGAAAAAGCCGAAGATGTAAATTCCTGGTTGAATGTCATGATTCACCAACGGGTCGTTCTGTAGAATGAGCTGCCTCATTCTGGGATTGACATCTACTAAATATAACTCTGAATTTTGACTCATCTATTGTACAATTACCTAAATTGCTATTCTATACAGGTACATTTCAAAGCACGAATGTTATATCAAAACATGGGAAACAGCATATAACTAGCACATGTCATCCATAATCATTACGGCGATTTCCGCACTATTGCACAGCTAAATTGGCGGCCATGACACCACTTTAGTTGCCGATTTCGTATATAATCTATTAATGGTCATTAGAATTTACCGAAAATAATTGAAAGTTGTTTGATGTCACCTGTCTCATAGCCAGTTTTTGTAAAATAACGGGTACTGTTTATAGTCTCCGACTACGTGTCCCTAATTAACATATGACGCATGTAAAGTGTTATCACGTTCACGCCTCTGGCATTAGGGGCCAGTCGTGGTAAAAACAAGGCAAGCCAATAGATACAACATCACAGTTGTAGGAAAAAGGTTTATTATTATATTTACCAAACAAAAAGCATCGAATACCGATTTTGACATTCGAATATGAAACGTTCGATCGAATATTCTAATATTCATTTGCATCCCTAGTATTTTTGTTTACCAAGGTGCTCCACAGCAGCCAGGTTATGGACCTCCTGGACAGCAGCCGGGGTATGGACCTCCTCCCGGACAACATCCGGGCTATGGACCCCCTCCCGGACAACAGCCAGGCTATGGTCAGCCCCCATACGGCCAGCAGCCATATGGTCAGCCAGGTTATGGCCCTCCCGGACAGGGATATGGAGCTCCTCCCCAGCCATATGGACAACCTGGATATCCTCAACCAGGTATGAAGCTTATCATTGTCTAAGATATTAATAGTTAATCTGACTTGTATATTAAGTGATTTAGAATAGACCATGATGGCTACTGCTTATAATTATGGTCACACTGGTTATGGACCTCAGGACCAGGGATTTTTACAAACCCCTTGGCCAGCCTTATTGACAGTAACCAAACTTTTTAATGAGGAATAAGCCCCTTGTATATTTTTAGATATCATGAATAAATGAGTTTGTGTAATTAACTAGTGTACATTGACTTGGCCAAACAAGGATATAGGGATGATTAAGCTTTAGGGGTACATGTATGGGAGTGTGCTGCACCCTGCAGACACTCTGTTCTTTTGTAGCACCCTTCTACCTGCCTTTATATAATTAAATGCTTAAGAAAAAATATCAGTCTCAAAATTTTGATTTGAACCTTTTATAAGATTATAAACATACTGTAAACTTTACATATTTGGTAACTTAGATCTAAATTACCATTTTGATATAGAAAAATAAAAATAATGCTGTAAATTGTGTACGAAAACATTACTTGGTTAAATCTACTTTAAATTTTGTCAAGAATATCTCTCTGTTTTAAAATGTGCTTCTCAGTGTAAATAAGAGCTTGTAAAAAAATATAATAGATCTTTGAAACTGTTAGTTTATACTTGCAGGTATGCCGATGCAGGGTCAGCAAGCTGGTCAGCCAGCTGCCCAGCAGTGGATGCAGCGTCCTGAGGGTCTTCCTGGGTGTCCCCCAGGGCTGGAGTACCTCTGTCAGATTGACCAGTTGCTTGTGAAACAACAGGTGGAGCTACTGGAGGGTATGTGATTGTTCATGTAATACTATAATCACACGAAACTTTGTATGAATGTAACTAATGAGAAAATGCACATGTGTAGCAAGGTCAATAACCTTAGCTAAAAGAACATGTTATGCCCCATAATAGTTTAAGCTGCACTCTAACATATTGATGGTTTTGACAACTCTTTTTATATTTTGTCTTGGAATAAGCCAATTTTTGCGGAAATGTCTGGAGACTAGTGATATAAGAAGGCTGACAGAAGACCAGATAGCAGTTTATCAAATTTATGTACGTGAATTGATGTGTTATGGCTAAAAGCATAACTAAAGCTTTGAGATAAACACATTTTTTTGACAGTTAACCAAACAGTTGAGATCCTGTTCTTTTGGGAGTTATCTAATATGACTGAAATGAAGGTATTGATGCCAAAATAAGTCGATTTTTAGACAAAAACAGAAGACTGACAATCTGTGAGAGTGCATCTTTAAGATAAGTTATGCACAAACTTTACTAGGCCATAATTTAATAACTATTAGGTATTCATATATTTATTTACACATGTTACTAGTAACAACATGCACATATTTAGGAAGGCCCATACCTCTCGTGTTAGTAATTGTTAAGTTATGCTCTTTGAAACTTGAAAAAGTCATACAATTTTTGATAGTTTGAAAAAGACATACACCAATTTGAGTTTGGCTGTTAGTTAATCAACATTCCACAAAATCACACAGGCTGTCACAGTCTTCCCGAAATTGTAAAATTTCTGCCTTTCCACCGGACTGGCATGTTGGAAGTTTTAGCCTGTCCGAAAATAATATTTGTCTGTCCTAACAAACATGTCATGAAATAGTATACAATAAAAGCCATTTTCTCTTCTTCGTATTTTTGAAAGGCTCCTCTAGGGGATTTTATCCAGAATTCCAGGGTATTTGGGTCACATACCAGGGGATATTCATCATCGCAACGTAACACTATGGCGCACTTGCCAATTCACCTTGTTTACACCTTTTTTCAACACTATGAGACACTGTCACTGTCATATTACATAATAAAATAAATACTTCATAGAAAAATATGTTTCAGGGACAATTTAATGGGCTTACCTTTCTCTAAAATTGGATACAAAATCTGCTGCCTATCAGAAATGATGACTTTCGGACTTAGAGAGAATGGAATGAATATATCAATAATTTTCAAATAGTCAGATTTGTTTGCATTTGCATTTGATCAAAAGGAAATGCATAATTTTTGTTTAAAGCTGCACTCTCACAGATTGAACGTTTTACAACTTTTTTGTTTTTTGTCTTGGAACGAGCCGATTTTTGCGAAAATCCATGGAAACAGGTTATATAAGACTGCTGACAAAAAATAAGATCGCAGATTTTTATATTAAAGTTCAAAAATTGATGTTTTATGCATTTTTCTTAAACCGTTACTTAGTAATGGTTTAAGCCATAAACATTAATTTTTGAACGGATATATGAAAATTTACGATCGGATTTTCTGTCAGCAACCTTATATCATTGGTTAACAGATAGTTACACAAAGATTTGCTCTTTCCAAGACAAAAAATAGAAGAGAAGTTGTAAAAACGGTAAATCTGTGAGAGTGCACTTTAAGTTCATAAAAATATTTCCTTTTGGCATTTATCAAAAAAATAAAACATCATCACTATAAATAATAAAAAAAATTTTTTTTAATAAATACTTGTCATTTTATCCGAATTGTCTACTTTCAGTTTTAGTTTCGGTTCTGAAGTTCTGTTATTTTCCTATATTGGCGATGAAGGTCAATGTCATGTATGTAAACATGTAGGTGAGGCATGACAAAGAACAGCATAATGTCTATTAGTTATTTTAATCCTATTCTGTAATCCAATTAAGCTTCAAGACAGGAAGGGCATTATAACTGTAAACATCTTAATATAATTCAACCCTGTGAAAAAATTGCGTAATTTTAAACACACTTTTTAATTGTGGGGGATATTCACCCCCTGCTGGGGGACCAGAGGATGGGTATGGCATGTATGCTTCTTTCCTGTTTTGGCATTTTCATAAAAGTTCAACATCGTCGCCATTTTGACACCAAAGCATAATTATTGAGTGCTGACTATTTTGATTGTGCCTTGTTGCAAACCAAGAACCAATCAAATCAGTTGTAATAACATGATGTTCAAATGCATCAAACTGTCTTGTTTATCTCTAGCAATCAACATCATGATTCCATATCGGAAATGGCTATTTTTTCGATGTTTTGTGATGTGAAATATCAATTCGCTTTTAGGTACTTTTGCTAATGAGTCCTCTCAAAATATGACGGTCAATATGACTGTCATTTACTAAAGAGCTGCCAGACTTGTACCAAATTTGCCGGACATGTCCGGCGAACCAGCACATTTCTTTTGACTTTTTCTACTTTTTGGTCCAAAACTCCTGAAATTTCCTACTTTTTTGGTTCAAATTGTGTTTTTCACAAATACCTTATATTAATAGGAAGAAAATGGTAGTATACAGTATATTTGTAGGATCTTTTCAATTGGGAGTGCATAGAAGGCTGGAGTCATCTCGATGAGACTGTACAGACTGGGGTTGCAGACTGGGGGCCAATCGCTGCTTACTTCATGATAACACCAAGGTGAAATATGAATGAGAGCCAAAATACCAGTCTATGCAGTCTCTTCAAGATGTTTTCTAGTTTGCACTTCATGTCTGTGAGTAATATAAAGTCCTGCCCAAAGGTATGTACAACTCCTACTTTTTGGTACAATTTCCTTATTTTTCCTACTTTTTGGCAAATTGTATTCCTACTTTTCTCTACTTTTTAAAGGAAGTTTACATGACAGCCTAAATCACATAAAACATTGTAAACAAATTTCCAATGAGAATGTGCACTAGTATGTGAATCAAGGCATATAACTCTTAAGAAGTGTTGGGTTATGCTCCTTTTGTCTTATAAGAATAAGTGGGCATCAGCGTTTGCTCCGTGGCACTCTGGTTGATAAATATAGTGCATCAGCTTGGCCAAGAAGTGGGGCTGCCATCCAGTTTAAATACTTGAATGTGATTGTACTCCATGTGGATTCTCAAGGCAAGATGAAATATCTATTGGCAGAATTTTCAATTTTGTATACAGGTTGTTGGTGTTAACACCCAATTCAACTTCCATAACAATAAGCCTTTCAGTTTACTCTTTTTATTTAAGCAGTTATTTAGGACTAGTTTTATTGTCATTAATTTATATTTTAGAGTGTATTTGACCTGTTTTCAGCCCTGACTGGTTGGGAGTCAGCCAACAAATACAAGATCCAGAATAGTGTAGGACAGCAGGTCTACTTTGCAGCAGAAGGTATGCGAATTTTAATGTATTGGATATTCTTTTGCATTTTTGTAAACTTTGATTGTGGATTTTTAAGTTACGAAATTCAGTGTGACTATTACAATTTACACTTAAAAGTGCCAACTTTCTTCTCTAAGGTATCCCACTTGCTTCTATTTACCAATATGTAAATAAGATGTCCGTAGTTTCATTTGTAAGCAGCTTCAAAAGCATCTTAATGAAAATGTCATTGTTTTTATGAAGAAGTTTATAAAATGCACCAAATATGCTCTAAAATGTCAGCTTTAAGACTGAACGTGGGAGTTTGATAAGTGTTCAACCCCATCAGTTCCATTTCAGAAACTGAATTTTTTTTCAAAATTGGTCTGAAACTTGTTCATTTTTGCTTGACTATTCAAAGAATAGAGCTATACTATTCATCCTAGCATCAGTGTCGGTGTCAGCCACACACCTTAGTTAAGGTTTTCACCATTTTGCATGAAAGTTTCACTGTTTTACTTGTAAGTTTTGCATTGAAACTTTAGACATGTGTTCCCAACTATCAACCTACATGCACATAAATAATCAAGTTAGATAACACTAATTTGATTTTTTTTATATTATGGGCCTTTATTATTCAAATTAGAAAATTCTGGTTAAGTTTTTATATGTAACCACATTTACGTCAATATCTCATCAAATACATATTAAGACATGTGTTCACAACTATCCATCCTACTTCATTTACTTACCGGTAATTAGATATCTCCAACCTGCAAATAATGCAAGTTATTGCAATATAGTATTGGACTTTGAAATTCTGGTTATTGTTTTGTATGTAAGTACACATGTATATATTAGCAACTATTTGAAGTGTTGCATTGAGACTTCATACAACAATACTCAACCATCATACCTTCTTGAATAACCAGGTTAGATAACTCTCTATTGTTAATAATGCTTATTATGGCTGTATTTTATTTGACCTAGAAATTCTGGTTGAGGTTTTGCATGTAACCACATTAAAGTCATTGGCCCGATTGTGCAGAACTTTGTTAAAGACAATGATGTTGTTAATCAGGTTGTTAACTTTAACAAAGTTCTGAGCAATCGGGCCAATGACTTCATTGTGGTTACATGCAAAACCTCAAAGATTTAAAGGTGAACTATTTGATGATATGCTCATATATTTAAACAGAACAAGTACGGCTGAAACAGTTGTCTCACCTGTTAGGAATACTGCAAATCATCTGTGTATCTGTGAAACTTACAGAGCAATATTGACTTGAAATTTAACAACGATGACGTTAATAACATTGTTAACTTTAACAAAGTTCTGAGCAATCGGCCCATTAATATCTAAACAAATTCATCATGTATAATAATTTTGCATACCGTATTAGAACTTTATAAAGGGCTCCCAACCATCCAACCTTCTTAATCTTTTAAGTAAGATAACTCTATGGCATTGAAACTTTATACAAACAAATATTATAACTCCTATAATGCAATTTTTCACCATTTATTTTATACTGGTTATGGATTTGCATGTCATCTAATTTAACAGTGATGCATGCATGTCCCACAAAAGCTTGCAATCCTTAAACTGGCAGAATAGGCCAGCACGCTGTCTCTATGACAGCTCTTGATTTTAATTAAGAGAAACTGTTGTTCTGTTCACTTTGAATATTGTACACAACAAGTTTAATTCTGCTCAATCATGTTTGACAAATTTTTCCTGTCTATTAAAACACTGCGATGGGTGCAGTAGTAGGCATCTTGAATATGATGTTCAGCTGAAGCTAGTGCCATCAGTTGCAGACCGATATCCCATCCTTGCTATTACAGTGTCTGACCCAATATATGTCCCATCCTTGCTACTACAGAGTCTGACCCAATATATGTCCCATCCTTGCCACTACAGTGTCTGACCCAATATATGTCCCATCCTTGCTATTACAGTGTCTGACCCAATATATGTCCCATCCTTGCTACTACAGAGTCTGACCCAATATATGTCCCATCCTTGCTATTACAATGTCTGACCCAGTATATGTCCCATCCTTTCTATTACAGTGTCTGACCCAATATATGTCCCATTTCTTGCTACTACAGAGTCTGACCCAATATATGTCCCATCCTTGCTATTACAATGTCTGACCCAGTATATGTCCCATCCTTTCTATTACAGTGTCTGACCCAATATATGTCCCATTTCTTGCTATTACAGTGTCTGACCCAATATATGTCCCATCCTTGCTATTACAGTGTCTGACCCAAAATGTGTCCCATCCTTGCTACTACAGAGTCTGACCCAATATATGTCCCATCCTTGCTATTACAGAGTCTGACCCAATATATGTCCCATCCTTGCTACTACAGAGTCTGACCCAATATATGTCCCATCCTTGCTATTACAGTGTCTGACCCAATATATGTCCCATCCTTGCTATTACAGTGTCTGACCCAATATATGTCCCATCCTTGCTATTACAGTGTCTGACCCAATATATGTCCCATCCTTGCTACTACAGAGTCTGACCCAATATATGTCCCATCCTTGCTATTACAATGTCTGACCCAGTATATGTCCCATCCTTGCTATTACAGTGTCTGACCCAATATATGTCCCATCCTTTCTATTACAGTGTCTGACCCAATATATGTCCCATTTCTTGCTATTACAGTGTCTGACCCAATATATGTCCCATCCTTGCTATTACAGTGTCTGACCCAAAATGTGTCCCATCCTTGCTACTACAGGGTCTGACCCAATATATGTCCCATCCTTGCTATTACAGTGTCTGACCCAATATATGTCCCATCCTTGCTACTACAGAGTCTGACCCAATATATGTCCCATCCTTGCTACTACAGAGTCTGACCCAATATATGTCCCATCCTTGCTATTACAATGTCTGACCCAGTATATGTCCCATCCTTTCTATTACAGTGTCTGACCCAATATATGTCCCATTTCTTGCTATTACAGTGTCTGACCCAATATGTGTCCCATCCTTGCTATTACAGTGTCTGACCCAATATATGTCCCATCCTTGCTACTACAGAGTCTGACCCAATATATGTCCCATCCTTGCTCTTACAGTGTCTGACCCAATATATGTCCCATCCTTGCTATTACAGAGTCTGACCCAATATGTGTCCCATCCTTGCCACTACAGAGTCTGACCCAATATATGTCCCATCCTTGCTACTACAGTGTCTGACCCAATATATGTCCCATCCTTGCTACTACAGAGTCTGACCCAATATATGTCCCATCCTTGCTACTACAGTGTCTGACCCAATATATGTCCCATCCTTGCTACTACAGTGTCTGACCCAGTATATGTCCCATCCTTGCTACTACAGAGTCTGACCCAATATATGACCCACCCTTGCTCTTACAGAGTCTGACCCAATATATGTCCCATCCTTGCTCTTACAGAGTCTGACCCAATATATGTCCCATCCTTGCTACTACAGTGTCTGACCCAATATATGTCCCATCCTTGCTACTACAGAGTCTGACCCAATATATGTCCCATCCTTGCTACTACAGTGTCTGACCCAATATATGTACCATCCTTGCTACTACAGTGTCTGACCCAATATATGTCCCATCCTTGCTACTACAGTGTCTGACCCAATATATGTCCCATCCTTGCTCTTACAGAGTCTGACCCAATATATGTCCCATCCTTGCTACTACAGTGTCTGACCCAATATATGTCCCATCCTTGCTCTTACAGAGTCTGACCCAATATATGTCCCATCCTTGCTACTACAGAGTCTGATCCAATATATGTCCCATCCTTGCTCTTACAGAGTCTGACCCAATATATGTCCCATCCTTGCTACTACAGTGTCTGACCCAATATATGTCCCATCCTTGCTCTTACAGAGTCTGACCCAGTATATGTCCCATCCTTGCTCTTACAGGGTCTGACCCAATATATGTCCCATCCTTGCTCTTACAGAGTCTGACCCAATATATGTCCCATCCTTGCTACTACAGTGTCTGACCCAATATATGTCCCATCCTTGCTATTACATAGTCTAACCCAATATATGTCCCATCCTTGCTACTACATAGTCTAACCCAATATATGTCCCATCCTTGCTCTTACAGAGTCTGACCCAATATATGTCCCATCCTTGCTCTTACAGAGTCTGACCCAATATATGTCCCATCCTTGCTACTACATAGTCTAACCCAATATATGTCCCATCCTTGCTACTACAGTGTCTGACCCAATATATGTCCCATCCTTGCTCTTACAGAGTCTGACCCAATATATGTCCCATCCTTGCTATTACAGAGTCTGACCCAATATATGTCCCATCCTTGCTCTTACAGAGTCTGACCCAATATATGTCCCATCCTTGCTATTACAGAGTCTGATATGTGTGCAAGACAGTGCTGTGGACCACAACGTGGATTTACCATCCACATCACTGATAACCTTGGACAGGTAAACACTGCGTTGGAAATCCATGTAGTTCACGACCTCTAAACGCCAGCTCCACCCTTTTGCGGTGGTGCAAAGAAAAAGAGCTGTCGACACTTCCGTGGTGGAGCTGTGCCCTATATTTACATATATAAGCACCGAAATGTACTTGCTATGCAATCAGATCACAAAATATGCACAAGTCCGATTCGGGAGGAAAGCTCCTGACACCACAGTTTGCACAATATTGAAACGAAATAGTAACCAGCCTACAGTAGAAGTGTTCTTACACGGTACCACATTCTCCGATTTTCGAAATATGTCAGTAAAATGAAATTATCAAATAAAATATAAATCATACTCACGTTTGTTCATGTAAACATAGGGCACAGCTCCACCACGGAAGTGTCGACAGCTCTTTTTCTTTGCACCACCATAAAGTGGTGGAGCTGGCGTTTACAGGCCGTGGTAGATGGACTTGATTTGAAAATCAGTTCAACCCCATAATACATCACTACTTCACAAGTCAATTGATTGTACTGGTACTTAGTGACAATAGCTATAACTGTCATTGTTGATAGTTAAATTAATAATTGTAAAAAACATTTATGATTGATACGATTGGCTGAAAATATAATGCTTTCCAGTGGTTTAGAGAGATTAATCAGTGATATCAAATTGATATTTCACTGTTTTAAAGAGTGAAGAAACATATTGATATTTTTCACCCTTTTGAAATTCTAAAACGCCCTCAGATTCAAAGAAAACCTTGGTGTGCACAGGGCTTGGACATAATTTCAACGACATCATTTACAAAATGACACCACGTTCCTTTACCATTGAGGGCAAATTTCTTAAAAACTATATTCAATTGTCATTTTCTTTTGGTATGCCTGTTTTATAATTATAGTTTTACTTGCAGTGTAAGGGCGGAGGGGCATGCGGGCTGGTTGTGTACCGTGTGTTGTCCGCTCAATAATTTAAGAAACCTTAGTCAATCACCAAATTTGATCAGAATGTGTTTTAGCATAGTATCTCAGACAAGATTGATAACTAGCCGTATATGGTCACTTGAGAGTTATTGCCCCTTAATAATAAAAATTACCTTAAATAGGTCTTGTCAGCTCAATATCTTTTGAAGCCTTTGTCTAATCATCACCCAATTTAGGCGATATGTAATCGGGCATAATATCTCTGACAAGTTTGATAACCAGCCATATCGATTTATTCCCCCAAGAGTAATAGCCCTTTAGTTACAGAAATTACCTTAAAGTGGTCTTGTCCAATCAATAACTTTAGAAGCATTTGTCCATTCATCACCAAATTTAGTCAGAATGTATATGGACAAAATATCATTGTCAGGTTTTATAACCAGCCATAGTGCCTCAGTAACTCCAGAGTTATGACCCTTGAATTGGCAAAAACTGTCCTTACAGTGTCTTCTCACTAAGTTTATTAACTTTAAACCACTTATCACCAAACATGGTGTCCTAAAATAAGGACAGGCATATTTTGTGATAGTCTTGCTCTTGTAAAGCATATAAAAAAAAAAGAAACATAGTTTCTTAAGTGTAAGATCGCAACTTATTTTATTATTTCAAGGAAGATCGCAACCTATTTTAATGTTGATAACCAAAGGAAAATTTCACACTCATGCTCTAATTCTTTCCTACGTACAAAACTGCTCCATTGATTCTTGAAATACCCTCCCCCCACACTGAATGAAATACCCTCCCCCCCACACTGAAGTAGATGAGGGCTTTTGGGAGGAAAAGGAATGCTTTGCTGTCTGTCTGTCCCATGTGTGTGTGTGTGTGTGTACCAAGGCGCTAGGTTAAGAAATTTATTTATACGTCCAGCTTGTCGAGATTTAACCTTTGAGTAGAGTTTTTCTTCATATTTTGTCTTAAAGTGCTAAAATTCCACATCTGCCTTTTTCAGGAGGTTGTTCGAGTGACGAGGGAGTTTAAATGCTGCGCTGGCTGCCCGTGGTGTGCTTGTACTGAGGGGTTGGCCCATGAAGTGGTTGTTGAGAGTCCTCCTGGGACCGTCGTGGGATATGTGCTTCAACAGTAAGACAATTTTGTCCTGTCAAGATGTCATAATGTAGTTTCATGTTGAAATCTCAACATTGCAGATAACTGTAGATTCATCCTTGTATTATTTTCACAAGTGATTTTTCATAAATTGAGATTTTTCATAAATTTGTCTTGTCATAAATAAAAAATGAACAAAATAATCTATATTTTTGGAATATTCATAATGGTTTAAACAAATGAAAACTTTATAAAGCCCTATGGTTATGCATTCAACAAATTATTTGGCAAATCAAACATAGTAGTATAAGACTTGCTGGCATGATATGAATTAACATGATAACAATAATTGGTGACCAACGAGTTACATGCTTATGCATTTTGTAATTTGCCAATCTATTGCTTTCCAGGCAGAGCTGTATTGAACCGAAGTATGCGATCATGAACGCGTCCAGGGAGGAAATCTTAACTATCAAGGGTCCCATGTGTGTTATCTCTGGACCCTGTTGTCCAGATGTGGAGTTCATAGTGAGTTTCAGTTCATGTAGAAGACTTTATCCTATATTTTGAGGGACTTATACTATTTATTCCGGTATTTGGCAGCGTATTGAAAATTCTATTAAGCTATTAATTTATTCAAGAATGACTGTTAGGAGAGCTGCAGCAAACAAAAGTCCAGAAAAACACCAGCATGCATGATCAGTTATGATTTAAGTATTCTTGTTAATGGTTTAAAATATATTTCACTGTCATACTACTTAAAAAATCTTGACATGCCCATGTATAAATGCCCAATTTGAAAATGCAGTTTAATCCCATTGGCTCGAAATCACAGTTATGGGTGAAAATTCGAGTCCCGCAAAATTTGAGCCAAGCTTAGAAGAAATCAGTCTTTTATTTCCAGTTCGAGTCAACAAGGAAATTGAGCCATGTGAGTTCAAGCCAACAGGGTTCCACTGTGCTACTTTTTGTAGACTTGGCCTATTTCCATCTACCCATGTAGTACATATACTGGGCATTTTTGACCGAACATCTAAGCAAAGAAAAGGCATGTTGGAGAAGAACATTCCTCTATGGGTGCATTAGTGATATAAAATTGGGTGTACAAAATTGACAATTCTGGATGCCTGGTTGCCCGATCAATTGGTACTCATTTGAAAGGGTGTTTTTGGAATAAAAAAGAATATTTGTAAACAACATACATGTATTGAAATATCATAAAAGGCTTTCTGTCCCTGAAAGATTGCAAAAAAGTCATTTCACATTTGCTTCTAGTTGAAATAATTAACAAAAACACAAACTGCGTTACACATTACTTTAGCAATATCATTTTTTCGTTAAATTATTTTACGTATTAGTAGTTGGTCAGAAATCCCCCTTTGAATAAGACCAAAATGATATTATGACAACATGTTTGTACAGCGGATCCCTTATTACATATTAACAACTCTAACTAGCATTTTCTTCAATGTGGCATTTTAAAGGACGGCAGCTCAGCAATGGTTTAGATGGACAAACAATAGAGTGGTAAGGTCTGAGAGTTCTTGACTATTAGCAAGAAGGGTATTTAACTTTGACATCCTCATTAACATGTATAAATTTTAAGGACTTTACTTCCATTTTCCCCAAGTGTATTTTAAGACTGGCATAATTGTCTGGAAGTATTTACCAACATTGATGAAGTGTCGTTAATGTCACACTTAGTAAGAATTTTATTTCTATTTTCCCAGATACATTCAAAGGATGGCACGACAGAGGTGGGAAAGATCAGCAAGCAGTGGAGCGGTGCGGTCAGGGAGTACTTCACTGACGCAGATAACTTTGGAGTGTCATGTGAGTACAAAGTCCATAGTACTTAGTAGTCATTTAAGATTTCAAAATGGTTTATGCAGTGTTTGCCATTTTCGCTACATTCGCCTTTTTAGCCCCACAGAATATGGCCAGTGTAAAAGATCCGTGCACTATTATATTGTTCATTGTAATAAATTATAATGATGTATGTTTAATATTTCATACTCTAACATTATTATAATGGTGTGTGTTATTTCATACTCTAACATTGTTATAATGGTGTGTGTTATTTCATACTCTAACATTGTTATAATGGTGTGTGTTATTTCATACTCTAACATTGTTATAATGGTGTGTGTTATTTCATACTCTAACATTGTTATAATGGTGTGTGTTATTTCATACTGTAACATTGTTATAATGGTGTGTGTTATTTCATACTCTAACATTGTTATAATGGTGTGTGTTATTTCATACTCTAACATTGTTATAATGGTGTGCGTTATTTCATAATCTAACATTGTTATAATGGTGTACAATTGTTATTTCATACTCTAACATTGTTATAATGGTGTATGTTATTTCAGTCCCGATGGATCTTGATGTGAAGATGAAGGCCACCATGATCGGAGCTGTCTTCTTGATTGTAAGGACAAGATTCACATGTACCGCTCCTTAACTAGTGCTCCTGTACTACTGTATATTTTCCACTTAAATTGTAATGATTAATGATGCTCAAGTTGTCCAAAAACACATCAATATGTTATGTCTATGTGACCCTCTGGTATAGTGACCCTCTGTCATCCAAGAGGTTGTGGTTTCCAGTCCCACCTATTTGCATCTGAAAAGACAATAGCAATGGTTTCTAACCAGGATACAACCTACAATTAAAGGGTCATACTCAGCTAAGGCTAGTCCTTTGTTTATTTCAAGGGAAACAAACGTACATCAGGTTGAATAAGGCTTCTTGGGAGCTTCTCAATACCTGACTAGCTAATAGCAAAAAATGACAACCTCCATTTCAATTTTGATAATTTTTAAATTGTGTTCATATCTTTCATAAGACTTTGTACTGTGATTTAATGGTCCCTGACTGCTGACCCCGAATACCCGGGTTCAGATCCAGCTGCCCGAAAAATAATTGTTGCTGTTTTTTGGAACTTACATACCACAATATTTTAAAAAAGATCAGGGTTCATGTCTCAACTCATCACTGTGATATATTTTTAACAATTTTCAGAAAAGTGTTTCCTTTGAATACATAAAAAACCCATCTTATTTGCCTTAAGTTTGCTTAAATTAATTTAATAGTTTAAATTGAAAGGTCAATTGATCTTTTGTGGTCATGAAAAAGGGTTTTGGGTGGTATTCAAGTTACATCTTGGGTAATGCTTGATTTCATTCACAGCAGAGTTCCATATATTTTTAGTCTACATTTGAATTTAAGCTTTCAAAACCAATGAATTTAGCGATCCCCTAGGCCCAAATAGACTATGCAACAGAATGCATTCAGCAGACTGGAAAGTCACTTGAAATATAACAAATATTCTTTCCTATGTTTTGTTCTATCAAAACCTCACTAAATCACCCATCTCTGTTATTTCAGGACTTCATGTACTTTGAACAGTCCGGGAACCAGAACAGAAACAACCACTACTAGAATGGCACAGTCCGGGGGACCAAAACAGGAACGACCACAACAAGAATGTCACTGTCCATATGACACAAAAATTGGCGGGGGGAGATTGAATGTTTGTGTGCCATTTGACAAACATGACGCAAATATTAAGGAACAAATTTATTATTGTTTTTTATGGGACAGAGGATAAAAAACCATTATTTTTTTTATTTATATAATTTTCTGTTGTTTCTTTTCCTGTGAAGGAGGATGTTACCCATAAACTTACGTATGCGTTATCTGGACTTTTTTGCTTGCAAGCAGCACAACCTTTAATGTTATATTTTACTTGCTTTACTTTAAAACATCTTGAAACGTATTTCAATAAACAGGAAGTTTTTTGTGAAAAATCAGGAAATGGGGAACAAAAATAAATAATACGATTTAGAACATAATATATGACACATGTCACAAAATGATGTTGAAGGCCTTTCTTTGATTTAATGAAGTTTTAAATGTACATTTAAGTGTCATGAAATATTATAAAGAATGCATATTAAATTTGAGGGATTTTCTGTGAATAAAAATAAATGAACAAGGCTAAGCAGATTTCCTGGCATATCAGTTATATATAAGAACTAATGGATCAAATACTGAAATTGTGAATTTTTGCCTTAATTATATTATTTATTTATTTTTTTTTCTTGAAAGCTAAAAACATTGCTTTATTCCAATTAAGGAATTGAATAACCACCTGATAGGTGATTTAATTCCTCGGAAATATGCTTTTGTTCCAAACTTACATTATTAAAAGCAAAAAGATACATATAAGTCTTACTCACAGGTTAGTACTATTTTACATGATTTGCAACTGTGATTATATTTTAAATGATAATTATATTTCTTTTTATTGTTTGTTTAATCTAGACAACCATTTTATGTGGGAATTGATTGTGTAAATCCATTAATTGTTGAACGCCATACTGTTATATTTCTATGTTTAAAATTTGCATGCATGTTAACTTTTGACATCTTTCAGAAAAAAATCATCATGAATGATGCCCATTTTGACATTCGGCCAACAACAAGGATTGTAAACTTCAAATCAAGTCAAGTCAATATTTGTTTATAGTCAGAGTTCATGTAACATTTAAAACATATGCTTTGTATAGTTTTTTACCGACATAATCATTTAACAAAAGGACACTAAATGAGAGGCAAATTGAACTTGATGCTAAAATTTAAATAAGTCTCTTGCAAAAACATTAGGCAATAAGCCCTTCTGTTCTCAACAGTATTACATATATATGATATTTGTATAGTCAATGGTTATCCAAATATCAATGTACTTGGTATATAAATACAATTTGTATCATTTAAAACAATACATGAAATAAAGTGTTAGGAGAGTATAACCATTTATCCATAATAATTATATGTTTTCTTAATGATAATTATATGTTTTCTTAAATCTTAAGCCTTAAATACAGATGTCTATATAAATACAGATGTCTATATAAATACAGATGTCTATATTCGTTAATGCTTTTTTTGTATGGGATTATTCTGAAACAATGTGCTTGTTGAACATGTTCTGATATTTTTGTACACATTTTTATACATTTCTTTGGGCCAATATTCTCTACAATTTTGAGCCCAACTTTGAGACTCAAACACAGAAGAAGCCAGATCTTAATTTTGTTGTAAAAATGTTATTCAATAGCAAAGATGAAAACAAAATGTGTTGACTGTCACAAACCACCTGTTTTATAATCAGGCGCACCTTTGGTCCAAAAAAGTTACATTATAGATATTTTGAAACATTTAAGGAATTAAGCCTAAGTCTGAAACTTGAGTGAAAACGTTCTTGAATACAGACCCTGGATTAATCTTCGCCTTGTTGTGTTTTTCAAAATGCTTTATCTGTGTGTTTTAAAGGGCAGGTTGGTTTTTAAAGATTTAGCTTGATGCTAAACATGAAAATACATTAGTGTGGCCTTCAATGGGTGTTATTGATGATATATGTATATTTGTCTTCTTATTCCAATGAACAGCATTATCTTTATATGTAAACACGTGTTTGTATTTTAGATATATTCTTTTGTTGTATATCAATATGTACATGTCATATGCTTTTGCAATTTCAATCTGATTTTAAATTATTCCAACTTCATGCATACAATTGTAAATATGTTCCTGCTGTTCCACGTTCAGTTTTATGAGCATAAATAGTATTTTTCATCATCTTTCATGAAACTACTTTCCTCCTTAATCAGTTTCTTAATGGGAGTTCATTTTATTCTGGGAGTTCATTTTATTCCCATTTACTTATGTGGTAAGGGTTATGTGAACATTTAAACAGAGCTCATATATTTATATTTTATTGAATAAACTCACATTTATTTTAATGATTATGATGAATTCCTTAACTGTGATTATTTTGAATAGAATTGAGAACTATTATGATAAAGCCTTGTATTATACTATATCTTCAACATATTATTCTTTTCTAGTTGAAATGGAAAGGAATACTATTTTAAAGATATAGTATTTATAATATGTCAAAAGCTTCATCTTTCTCCAGCATATTTGCTTGTTGTATTCAGCATGTCTTTTGTTGTAGACAATGGCTTATCAGACTAGTTATTAAGTGATTATTTTACCTTTTAAATCTTAGCTATTTTATAATGATAATATTTTTTCTTTAATTTTTGGGGAAGATGAATCTTTTTATGCTTTTCAGAGGTTTATAGATGTTTATCAGTGAAATAAAAATTATATTTCAATGTTTCAAAACATATATTCAATTTGATATTTTTCAGGGGTAGGACATTATTAAAATGTTGACATTTTTTAAATGACTTTCATTTCACATACAATTTGATGATGTTTTTGAAAAACTACAATCAAATGTCATTTTATATCCTTTCTAGCATATATAAAAAGAAAATAATATTGTTTCAGTGTATTTCAGCAAGAAAAATCACCACATGAAGACAACAGTAATTATTTCACTCATGACTATGCCATTTGTGTCTTTTGATTTTTATTGCTATCTTACACTGAAACAAACAATAACCCTCTGTTAATTTCCCATCAAATAATTATATACATATTTGTTGGGGAGAATATTGCTCTATTTAAGGATGCTCAACATTTCCTCCACTGGCGTGTCCTTTGACCAAAGTGTTTTATTTTTTTTAATTTATTTAAATGGTACAAGTGTTGATTGCTTCATTTTTTTCACAGTATCTCATAATTTATAATGATTCATTGATTGTACTTGTCTACTTTATACTAAAGCAAAGGAAATTGGTTGTTATATAATCATCCTTGTTGCTTGAACAAACTTGTGTACTTCTTGAGACTATTTATAGTCCATAGTCAATAGATCAGGTCAACATTGTCAATGTTTTGATTTTTTTCTCCTTTTTTTCTGTTTTATGGCACTCGAAGCATTGCAATGACGAAATAGCAATACTTTCTTCTAAAATATATTATATAAATCATATATATAGAGTTTTAGAGTTTAGTTCTATCAAATTAGGCAATATTCCCACTCCTTCACATATATATGTATGTGTGTTTTATGTAAGGAGTAAGTGTAAACTATGTACCAAGCATATATAATGTGTAATATCTAATATAGTGTACATTGTTGCTTATATTATATAGAGGATGGAAAATGTTTTAATCTTAGCCTTGCTTTATCATTTCGACAATCTTATATATCCTTTTAATATTCAGTAAATGTAGTGATCATAGTTACTTTATTTCATAGTTTTTAGAGTTCTATTAAACATTCAACAGATCTTGACTAACGGTTCTTGTTTTGTTTTGTTCCAAGGATAAAACGCAAGTAATTCAGCAAATTCCAGAGCAGTTATCTTCCATGTCGATTAACATTTAGTGATCCCCGTTTGTTATGCCCCCCTTCGAAGAAGAGGGGTATATTGCTTTGCACATGTCGGTCAGTATGTCAGTCGGTCGGTCGGTCCGTCGTTAGACCAAAGCTTGTCTGAGTGATTACTTAACAATTCCTGGACGTATGGTCATCAAACTTGACATGAAGGTTGGGCCTGACCAGTAGATGACCCATATTGATTTAAGGAATCATCGGGTCAAAGGTCCAGGTCACTGACCTTTAATGGTAAATCATTTTAAAGCTTGTCCGAGTGATAACAGTGCCTAGACCTACGGTCATCAAACTTGATATGGAAGTTGGGCCTGACCAGTAGATGACCTCTATTGTTTTAGGGGTCATCGGGCCAAAGGTCAAGGTCACAGTGACCTTGAATGGTAAAAGGTTGTCCGTGTGATAACTCGACATAGCATGCATCCATGGCCCTTATACTTGACATGGAGGTTGGGCCTGACCAGTTGATGATCCCTATTTTTGGGGGTCATCGGGCGAAGGTCAAGGTCACAGTGATCTTGAATGGTAAAAGGTTTTCTGTGTGATAACTCGACAATGCCTGCTCCTATGGCCCTCATACTTGACATGGAGGTTGGGCCTGACCAGTAGATGACCCCTCTTGATTTTGGGGGTCATCTGACCAAGGTCACAGTAACATTTAACGCAAAAAGGTTAACAAATCTTCTCCATGTGATATCTCAACAATGCCTGAACCTATGATCATCAAACTTGACATGAAAGTTGGGCCTGACCAGAAGATGACCCTTATTGATTTTAGGAGTCATCGAGTCAAAGGTCAAGTTTACAGTGACATTGAATGCGAAAATGTTTCGAGTAATAACTCGACAATGCCTGCACCCATGGCTCTCAAACATGATTTGATGTTGCGTCTGATCTGTAGATGACCCCTTATGATTTTAGGGGTCATGTGGTCAAAGATCAAGGTCACAGTGACCTTGAATAAAAAAATATTGTCTGTTTGATAACTTGTGAATGCCTGTATCCATGGCCCTCAAACTTGACATTTAGATTTTTTGTGACCAGCTGATGACTCCTATGGATTTTGAGGTCAAAGGTCATGGTCATAACACACTCTTTCCTCACACTTTGAATGGTCATAATCTTAAAACTGCCTCAATGGCATCCAGTGTCAGTGACAAACCAGCTGTAATTTCGGTCCATGCATATTTCATTCAATTGTCCATATAATCCTGACAACATGGCGCTCAGGGGGGCATAATGTTTGACAAACATTTCTTGTCCAAATGGTGATGCTGGTGTGAACACCGACCCTGTCCTTTGGGCTGTTTTATAAATGAACATCTTTGAAAATCCCACAAACCACGCTTGCTAGAGCAAATCTAATCATTTTGTAGCCATTTCTGTTGTCATCAGTGTTTGGTCCTCTGCAAGGTTTGTTCAAGCGTGACTCTGGGGTCAAAACTGTTCGCGTCCTTGTGGCCAATTGTTTCATTTTTTTGCGAAGGTGATTTCTGTCAGGAATTCATATAGGATACATTTTAAAGTCTTATTCTCATGAAACTCAACGGCTCGACAACAACATACTACTACTTCATTATAATGCTATGGCTGCTGCTGCTGCTGTTGTTGCTACTACTTCTACTACTGCTACTGCTACTGCGCTTCTGCTACTGCTACTGCTGCTACTACTACTACTACTACTATTACTACCACCAACCCTCCACCACCACCACTACAGCAACTACTACTTCGACTACTACTGCTATTGCTTCTCTTTCTGCTACTTCTCCTGCTTCTGCTTTTACTACTACTACTTCTTCTGCTGCTACTACTTCAAGAGATTAAGTTAAGCTCCCACTTAAAAAAGGGTGGATGAACATATAGAGTTTCCCATGTCCCTTTATCGGGCCGTCCGTCCAACACAAAATCTTGACTCCCGCGTACCTCTGAAAGTATAGAGTCCAGAGTGATGCAACTTTGCAGGAATATAACGTTTCATGTCAGGTTGTTTACTGGAGGTTTCGGATGTGTTTGAATGAAATATGTGCAGAATTTTTACCCATGACTTAGTTTAAAATAACTTATATTGCATATGTCACGCATATCACCCAAATCCTACTAGTTGGAGTGATGATTTCGGACGTACCCACACACACATACAGAGTCACGGTCAGTGTATCAAATATTTCCGAACACGAAATACGCCAAGTAAGTTTTGAAGTTAGTTTTGCGACCGCTCTGCTTTTCAAAAGATCACCAAATTTGAACACTTTACTCTGTCAGAATTTGATTCACGTTCCTTGCATATTTTTCATATTTAATGCTACTGTACTCGGGTTGGCATTAAACACGTTTTTCTGAAGCTAGAAGCGAGAGGTTGTATGCCAAGTTTCAAATCCGCGGACGTTTGGCTTTTATCAAAATATAACATTGTCAGTTTTTGTCAACGTAGCGTACAGAAATACGTCGTTTAAGGAATGAATTGCGGGTTTGATGTCATTATCGGGGTATGAACGCAATTGGGCTGGTCAAAGTGTGTGGTGTCCGAAGGCAACAGTACATTTAAAATATAATAAATGAACACTTTCTAAAGTGTTGATTTATATTTTACGGGATCTGCTGACACAATACAAACAATAACAAGATCAATAGTTTTCATGTATATTGTTATGCGATGAATTGCGATCCGAACATATCCGAAGATGTTGCGTTCATCGATTGATCAACGCAATTGCCAAAAGGCAGTTCATTTAAAGAATGGAAGTTGAGTTGTAAATATAACTTGAATATCAATGGCGGACGAACTTGATACAATGTCCATTATGGTGTGCACAATTTATACGTAACGTTATGTCACGGTGAATTTTAGTCTGTAATTTAAATATATAGCACCACAGGTAATTGAGTGGAGATAAACGAAAATATACGAGTTCTTGGTCATGTTCATATTGCAGACGTCCGGGCCCGTTTTCATTGAAGGATCTTAGTTGAAACAACAATAATCTTAAATCTGTATTCAGTTATAAACGACACAATAAGCATCAAGTTTAGTTTTATTTTATCAACTTAGTATTCATTTTCAATACTGGTTAAAGTTTTATGGACATGTATATCTGGATTAAAACAGGCCGCCGGAGGAAAATATTTGTACGCGACAGGACGTGTATAAATTCAGTAACATGTTTTATAAAACAAAAGCTTCAATGGGTAAAATAACATTCAAGACAGAAAAATCACACATTCTTTGTATAATGCTTTCATAACATTAGAAATTAGAAATAATTCATTTAACATTTTACCAATAAGACATTAGTGCATACAATCAAAAGGCTTGGTAGCATCAGACGAATGCAACATGCAATTATCGTCATATAAATTAACGTTCTGAATAAATCGATCGGGATTTAATCTTGAAACTATTTCTATTTTCTATGATCACATGCATATGTGCAATAAAATCCGGTTTTGCAGTGAAATCAGCAAATTTCCTTTATTTATTCAGTATAACCTTTTCACGTCTGTTCACTTGAAATAATTCGTTGTCTAACAATACTTGTCTAATTACATTTGTTAGCATTTAATATTTATGTATTCTTCCTGTCATAGTTTTGAAATCAATATAATTACAGAATGAACCTAGCTAAATTAGAAAGCAAACACGCTGAGATATATGTTTTACTTAGAGAAATAGCATCATGTTTCACTTGCATGACGATACATTTACACATCGTAAAATGAAGTACACAAACAAACAAAAACAGTGCAATGTTACAAAACTTGCGTTCGTATACATGCGGTTGAGATTTTCCAAAATCAGTTATAACATATAATACAAAATAATACAAACGAATAACTTATAGTAGACTATGTAATGACATAAAACGTCTCATCAGGATGTGAAACGATATACATTTTTTAAATTGGTTACACACAGTTATATGATAAACTGATGGTATACAATATCTAAATCTGATGATAACGAAACAAACTTCGTAGTTTGACGTTCAGGTAAGGAATGGTTATGCAAAAAAAATAAAAATGAAAGTAAGTATGGAACGAAAAAGATATCAATATCGAACAATGGAATTAAATATTAAATATATAAAACCTGTTTAAGACATCACACCATACACAACATTTTACAAACATGGAGATATATATGGACTAACCGAAAGACAATTACAGCATGGATTGTTGGGGTGGAATCGACCTGTCTGAAGAAAATATATGCTCTCGGACATTAATTCCAATCTATGTTTTGATGATGATATTGAAATTATAATTGTAACAGTTCATACTTCCGAAGAAAAGAATAAACTTTTCTCTGGTAAAAAAACCTTGTGAAAACGATGTTACAAGGCGGAATATAAGGTAAAACAGTCGTAATCCACATAGTATTAATTTACGTTGATTTATTTCTTTTAAACATGTTTTTTATTGTTGTTTTATATTGTATTTATAGATTTTCTGTGAGCTGGTAAATAAAAGAAAGAATCCATGTAAAGTGTTGTATTAACAACTTATACCTATATAATCACTGAAAATGGTCTATAAAATGTACTAAGTAAAACTTGTTCCTACTCAAGGTATATTATGGTACAGTTATGAAGCTCTGAACATTTAGGAAAGGTATACTTTTAAATAATAATGAAGTTCCTCAAATTTATGAAATGTATAATATGGTTTAGAATACAACCTACATTTTGAGCAAATGCAATGACGATCGGGCACTCCTACTGCCACTCGTTCGGTAACCACTCATTGTGTCATTTTTTACGTTGACAATGTGTTATCCAATGAATCTGTATTCTCAGATGACATCAAATAAAATCTTAATGATTATTATTTATAACGGGCTCTCTCGCTACGCTCGTGTCGCTAATTCTTAATCATTAATAATTGACTATGTCATCTAACTATTAACAATGAAGACCTACTAAGCTAAGATTTATGAAAGGTATAATATGATATGGCACTGAATCTCATCAGATTAACAAAGGCGAATTAATATGATATAACAATGAAGCTCTTCAAAAATATGAAGGTAAGAAATGTTATTAGCTTTTGTTTTAATGTTTAGCATTATGACAATATCTCTTAAAAACGAACTAAGTGAAATTTCAAATTACTAACCATCTAGAACACATAAACAGTAATCCACAATAAAACATCACTCACAACTTAACATTAACACAATAAATCGTTTTTCATTTAAAATTGTGAATTTGTTAACCAAAGTTTTGAATTACAAAAATAAATATTATTGGCATGCGTCGCGTTACTTTCATTTCACTCGAAAAATAAACCAGATGTCTATAGGCGAACGCCAAAAATGTCGACCCCGTCCATCATTTAACTGTTCTGAGGAAGCCTTATCTTTGAACCTTAAATGTTATGCATAACAGTGAAGTCATAAAGACTAAAACCAACTTTATCTGACCAATCATCCTTGTATGTGAACTTGATCTCTGGCCCACCTACTTAGGTATTGCATGCTATATGCCCTTCTCATGGTAGACATATGTACGAAGATATTTTAAAACCCTCAGTGCACAGTCAAGTTACAGACCGGAAATGCCAGACTCCAATGTTTGACCAATGGCACTTTAGTGTGAGCCTGACCTTTCACCTATCTTGCACACACTTTTTTTTTACTTCAATGTTGAACATTAGTGCGAAGTTATTTTGAAACTACCCAATTCATGGCCATGTTATAGCGGGCCCGACGAAAACCCGTTTATCGTTTGAAGTTATATTTACCTTTCCGACATGGCTTGCTCAGATGTCATGCTCGCAAGACATTTAACAACATTGTCTGTGGGTGTTTCATAATGTTTCATTACACTTAATAGTCTCTGTAGCGTCGCTGTATCGGTATATCGCTGCTGCCACTTATCTAGCAATTCAAAGATAACTCCCCTCATGTTGTTTGGGTTGTTGTACTTTGATTGTTGAATACTCGGAAGCTCGAGTCCAAGTTCCAAAAGAATCAATGGATAAACAGATCCGACATGACTGCTAACAGTCATCATGGTGCGTTGAGAAGGAGGTTTGCTTAACACTGTAGGCTGCAAATCTGTAAAACATGGTATTACTGGTTTGATCTTAATGTAAATATAAGTAAACAATAGTAAAATAATTTATAATATATTCAAAGAATGCCCTTTTGTTTTACTCATAAAAGGTTCGCGTTTCGTCAATGCAAACGCAAAATACAAACAAAGACCAGTGCGGCGAGTTAAGATCATACACCTACCAAATTCATACGTTTGAACCTCGTCGAGGAGAGCCCCTTTTATGTCACCAACTTCGTAATCTCCTGTCCTTGTCAATATTTTCACGAGAAGTTGCAATGTTGGCGTTCTCCTCACCATCCTCCCTTTCCACTTAAGCAATATTTGCAATAGCTGCATAGACGTATCTATGTGGTCATTTCGCACTTGTTCGATGGAAGCAGTGTTTAAATCTACAAGCCGCCCTAAACTCGTTGAATCTTCCTTCCTCAAAAACTTTGCAAGTCTTGCGAGTTGCTTTGGGCTCGGCTCGTTGCTCAGTTCTGGGTCATCTCTCTAATATGCAATGGGAAATTCATTATTTCAAATAATGAACCTACTGACAATGCAAACACACAAAACGGAAGTGATTAATTAGTTAGAGCATTTGAACTGTCTTGGACATTTAGTTAGCTATAGTAACTCACTGCCCCGTAATAAGCACACATTCTACAATGGCATTTAGTGTAGCAATGTATATTCCATCTTCTTAATCAAATTATAATACTGAAGCAATATGCACCCAATTAAACAACACGGTTATACGGAGACGAAAATGAAGCACGCTACACTCTTTTATCCGACAAAACAATTAGTATTTAATAATGGTTATGAATTATCAAAAAAGCAGGCATAATTACCAAGGCTATGTCGAATTGTATCTTCTTGACAATATATTCTAGGGAAAGCGCATGCATTCCTGGACACATCACTTCGTCTTTTGCCCTTAGCTTTGCAAGAGATACAAACACGTCTCGATGATCTGGACATTCAATTGAAACAATGTAACCAACAGACGATTGTCTATATATAGCCAGAGTTTTTTGAACCGCAAGCTCCACGTTCTCAACAAAGGTTTCCACTTTCATATCTCGTAAGGATCGCATTATGGAATAATTGTTCAGTTCAATGAAGATGTTTGAATTTTCCCAATAAATCTCGATGAGAACTGTCTCGTATTTCAAATACAACGACGCCCCAAGGCAATAGAGCTGAGGATGGTCTTCTACCGTTGATACCGACACATCATCTACTTCAGTGACTAAAGACACCAACAGCAAATGGTAAAATCCCGGTGGCAAAAAGCTCTTTTGAAAACCGATTTTTATTTTTGGCGCTTTTTCCTTTGGTGGTTTTGAGGAGGTAATCGGCGCTTTGTCTGACAACAAACTTGGTAAAATGTACTTTGTTCCTCCTAATTCTTCTTGCGTAAACGAGAGCATAATCTTTAAGTTGATTAACATCTTCTTCAGTGCTTCAACGTTTGCAACAATCTTCTCCTTTTCAAAGAGAATTCCCGCTGTTTGTGAAATAAACTCTTCGGATACTATTCCGTTCATATTGGTAGCATCAACGTTTGTAGTTTTTTGTTTTTCCGCATGATCAAACCTCATTAATGCATTAAGAAATTTGGCCAAAACGACCGGATTCAAAATAACGAGGTCATGGGGAAGATTTTCGGGAAAATACATCAACTGACCACGGCAATGCAGGTGGTCTAAAAATGATTTCAAACACTCGTCGTTTTCTAACGGGAAATCAATATCCCGATTTATTTTTTGAAGTTCTTCAAAATTTAAAACGTGTTTTCCCCCGACTTTTTGTTGGTGAAGCGCATCTTCAAGGTCTAGCCATTTTGCAGGTACCCATTCATCCGAAATGCCCAGCCCCAACTCGAGTAAGGTATTTCGTAAGTCTTCCAAGTCTGACGGACTATATTCAGCATTCAGAGTATTGTCAATCTTCAAGCACTCGACTCTTTCCATGTTAATTGCTGCTCGGACCTCTTTAAACTTTTTTTGTGCATCTTCGTCGCTGATCTTATCTCCGTGTGTTCCGACAAGAACAATCGGAGCACGACCATTGCTTTCATCGGATGTGAATGCACTGATTGATGATGTCCAAAACTGTAAAGATTCTAATGGAGAAACAAAAACATGACATACAGTTCGATAATGCAAAACTAAAACACTACATGTGCCAAATCACTAATATATTCTTGTTTCTTTGACGCAAATACAAACAGCCCAATCATAAACTAGACCAACAAAGAATACATACACACACAAGGACACACACGACCGACATTTCTTTTTAGAAATGGCACATGCTAATATTAAAATAATCTGACCGTTTGTTTTTAAACAAAATATATATTTGAACACAATAGTATATTCCTTCGAGAAAGATGAAAATATGATAACTATTCATTTTCTTAAAATGCAAGCTCTAGACAATACTTTAATAAAACAAAAGGCTTGGATATTTTCTTCAATAGAAAACACAGTGTTTAGAAATAAACATAGTTGTACTAAAACGCCTTAAACATTATGCGAAATGACCTCCACTTTAACGAATTAATTTTGCCAGGTGCAATGATAAATGTGGTCGTAAAAGAGGCTAAAAATAACATTATAAAATCAATGTGTTCTTATTTAACATTATATAAACCTTAAACAACAGACGTGTTTCTTTACTGATGTTTACATACCTTTCACAGTACATTTCTTGGATCCCCCAGTGCGGAAACTAAGACTGTCGAAAAGGTTAAGTTCAAGCGGCTTGCTTAAATCAAATAGAACCAGATAAACAGCGCGCGGTGACAGGAATGCCTGGTGTGTGGAATAATACGTTGACTGTCCGGCAAAGTCCCAAAAGGATACATACACCTGACTTGATAGACCACATTCACGTCTGCGTTTGGCTTGCTGCAAAATCAACTTGTGTTGCTCTCGCTTGAACTTAGCCTTGTAGGCGGCTTCGTAATATTGGTTTTGTGTTGCTGTACTTGTAACATCTTCTATTTCAACGATTTCGTCTGATCCTAGAAGTAGTTCCTCATCAAAAATATCTTCCTCATACGGCGAGCTCCTGTCAGAGCCTTCAGATTTTGCTGTCAGATTTGACATGGCTTCGGCTAACCTCTGAACGTTTAGATCATCGATACCTGAAACGCGACACGTAATGTGATGATGTATTACGCCAATTATCACGCAGTCATTTATCCATTTATTAAGTTTATGATTTAAATGTCAATCAGAATTGCATGGGTATATTTATATAAGCCTGCGAATGTATTTTTGGTAAGTATGTGCACCGACCAACCGATTTATCGTAATAATTCATACAACGAAGGTAGTGGTAAAACTGTTTTTACCATGTTGTTAAGGACAAAGGTCAATATCTATCGTGCATATCAGTGAACAAGTAATCTACACGATAGTTATTTCATGTGAAGCGCAGCCTACTTCAGTGGCGGACCCAGGACTTTCTAAATGGGGGGGGGGGCACAACTAATTATAAGCATAGCCAACTTTTTTTGAATGCATTATTTTAATCATATAATGACATGGAATTAACATTTGTCTTCACTGTCAATGAAGTTTAACAATTAAAAAGATAGCATTTACTGATCTAAGATAAACCTTTCAAAAAACAACAAAAATATCTAGCCGATTTGGGAAATTGAATCAGGGTCGACGGATTAACAGGATAAGTGGTTAACCACTTGTCCACCTGAGACACACATATATCAGCTGTAGAATAAATGCTATATAAAACTACAGTGTATTGATTGCACTCAAAAATACTGTAGGTGCCTCGGATGTCATTGTTATTTAAGTTAACTGAAATAAAAACAACTTGACAACAAATTCCAAAAAGGGTTTCAAATACATTATTATGTATTAATTTACAAAGGCTCTAGGATAATTCCGAGAACTAGACGATAATAAAGGCCGAAATGGAAAGTTTCAAAGCGGCAACGTTTTGAAGTTAAACTTTTGTTAAATGCACGTCATGCACACACATACCTTGTTGACACACAATGACATTATTAAAAGCAATGACGAACATATAATGTTCACATGTTAACAGTTTAAAAACAACTTATTTTTCTGGTATATGATATATTCCGAAAACAGTAAACTTGCGCGTATAACTGCAGCCATATTTGTCTACTTTTGATCAGCTGTCTGTGTAAAATGCGGCGCTGATTTTTTTTATCAAATGTTCGGACCCCGATGTCATTTTCAAGAAACTTTTTCTTTTCGTATATAATAATATATGATATATAATATATTATACTCAATAATCAGGTTCAATTGTTATTTGCTCAAATGCTTATACATGTATACAATTTAAATTGTGACAAAACAACTTATTTGTACTGTAAAATCAATAAGATGTGCCCTAAAAAACATTACTTGCCGGCCCGCTGCCCCCCCCCCCCGTAGTGCCGCCACTGTACTTCCTACCGTTCCGATACGTTAGTTAATGTATATACATAAGTTATAAAAACACTCTCAAGCATGGGCAAAAGTGTTTTGTTGTATGTTTCAATGATGCTTTTAAAAGTGAAGCAATATTCAAATGATAACAGCAAATTACATATTGTAACAAAGTCCAAGTTTCATAATTATTACATTTTATTTTTAAGCGAGTTCTATTTGATGTAAGGGAGAAAACAAGCAAATCAGCTTTGATTTTATTGGCGGAGTTGTCTTTCTTAGTAATTTTAAAATATAATTGCTGTGTGGTCATCTGTGACTATTATCCCGAAATTGACATTTTTGGTGGGAACACTGGATCAATCCGTTCTTTGTTTTCTAATATTTCTAAAATATTATTATTTAATTAGAAGTGTAATTATTACAATTACATATGAGCAGTTATATCTAAGTATTTAGTAAATTTGGAATATGATAGTTAAAATATTTTTAAAAGGTCAAGATAGTGAATCAACCCTACTTAATATTATAAGTAATATTAATAAATCCATTTATTTTAGATTTGCGGCACCGGTTGTATGTATCTGTCAGGGAGGATATAAAGACAGTTTGGCCTACAGCTGGTGAGTTAAATTATATGTTATGCGATGTGAAATGTGTTTGTACCTGTTTTGTATATGATGTTTGTATTCTTTTAATAAGATTATATTATGCACTAGTACGGCCGCTAGAAAATAGTATTAATTTTGAGGAATATTGATTCTCAAAGTATTATAGAAAATATACTGACTTAATTGTTAACTCTTGTGTAATATGCTTAAGTTGTTTTTTGTTATAAAAGCCCTTAAAGACTTCCGACGTGTTATCAAACTACACAGAACCCTAACTGCTGAGTTAGACCGTAATCATAGTCGTGGCCATAAGAAACCACCCTATTGTAAAAACCACCCTATTACAATACTCTATGCGTACATATATCTTGGCCCATGATATATACGACGTCCTCTTTCCCTAGTGGCCGTCGTAATTATATTATGAGGGCCAATCGATGATGTTACCGTCGCCAATATTCGTGCGGCCGGTTTTTTATAAAGTGCCGATCGCCAAAAAGATATGCGTACATTGACGTTGTACCAGAAAGACGTTAAAACAAAAATCGAAGTAAGAAAAACACAAACAATAAAATGTTTTAAGTGTAAGTTGCTCGCGCGCAGAAATCTACCGGCCACATGGCTCATGTGAACCTTACTGTTACCTAAACTAACTAATTTTGAGAAAAATTAATAATTATCAAGGGAGGGAACTCTTTCTTAGCGCCGAATGTTTAATTGTCCGCCCTTCTTTATTTTGGCGCCTTTCTCATTTGTTCTCTAGTTTTAATCCGGTTCGGACGTGTGTTTTCTTTGTTCGTTGCCAAAAATGGCGGATACTGGGGCTCGTCCCAAAGAAAAAGTATCAAAGCATACTGCAAGCATTAAAGATCAGCTGGTTGGTCTTGAAAATGAAGAGGTGCGTTTGAAATCAGACTTACAAAAGCTGACGCCAAAGAAACCCTCTCCGGATGTTAATTTACGTGATGAACTTTTGCGTGAGCGTGCGCGGCTTCAACAGCTGGTTGAAGACCGTCGTCAGTCGGCTGACACTCGAAGACTGCGTAAAGAGATCGAGGAGCTACGACGCCAACTTGATGACGTCGACATAGCAGATAGCAGCAAGTCAGGCTTCCCAGAGGTTGGCCCGAGAGGCCCCGACACAATTCATGATCTGCGAGCTTCTGATGTGCTTAACCGGAAGGCGGATATAAAAATGCCTACAGAGACCAGCGATTCCTTAGAAGGTATCCATCATTCGCAAAGTTCTCAGAAAATTAAGTCTGGTAAAGTCAATAAATGTGAAGACATTCAAGTAAAAAAAAACTCAACTCTGGCCTCATTCCTTTGTTCCGAGTCAACTTTGCAAACAATCAGAAATTGAATATAATGATCTCTCTATGACCCAGTTTGTAGCCGGCTATTGTGCGATAATCTCACATTTATTCACCACGGGCACGAGGGATTCGCTCGCGGAAATCAAGCGTAGAGTGGTACATTTGAAATCTCTAATGTGTTTTGCTCATGTGTATTAGTGGATTTGTATTTTGAACATTCACCAAGAGGTGCTTATTGATATAGAACGTGGCAATAGATCTTGGAATGACAGTTTTTCGGACATAGAGAGCTTAAATCTCCTGTTAGATCAAAGTAGTACCAGTGCTAGTCTTCGAACAACGGCTGGATCATCATCAACCTCGAACGTAACGCCAGGTAAACGCACATGGTTTTGCTCTAAGTTCCAAAAGGGCGAGTGCTCCAAGACTTCCCCACACTCTGCGCGGATAGGTTCAGAGATACGTACAGTGAAGCACGTTTGCGCCACGTGCTTTTTGAAGGATCGGGAACTACGAAACCATCCAGAGAGCTCTGCGTCATGTCCCCATAAACAAGCCTGACTACCGTTTCATCAAACATCAAGAACTGAATGTATTGAGCTATGTCATAATCCTTTTCGTGTTCAGGGTTGTGAACCGTCCTCAGCTTCGTCAGATACGTTTTCGTCATATCCGGATTATATGTGTGTTGAACAGTCATTGCGTCTAGCGATTGTATGTCTCCGACGTCTTCGTCGTTCGTCCCTGAGAGATCATGTTCGTCTATGCACTCTCACGTAAATGTTGCTTGTGATCTTAATGTTCGTGGCGATATCAATTGTTCAGTGAACCATAAATTTCAAGATATTTTAAAGCTTCATGATATTGTGTTTAATTACGGAGATTCTTCACTCACGAATATTCAAGCGCCACGGGTCATATTTCAGACGCATTCTGGATTTTACCCGTCCCGTTTACCCAAATATCAGAATTTAAAGGGGCAACAGGACTATATAAACCTCAGGTGGCGCTGGGGCAAGCTTTTGTATAATTTTATGCATGTTTCACATCAGGGACACTTTTTCCAAATTTATGCAATGCTTACAAAAAGTTGAGACATGAAACTTTGCAGGCATGTAGAATGAAAGTTAAACAAATAAAAAATCCTTAATTTGTTTTTGAAACATTACTAGAAACATGACTTTGAGAAAAAAAATCCAACTGTCAGATTGAAAATTTGAATTTGCCGGGGGAGTGGCTAATTGGTGTTCTGGGGGTTATGAACTCTCTGTTGTAAACATTACCACGTGCTGGTGTTTACATCCTTAGCAGCTTGCTTGTAGCAGATGACATGCCTCACTATCAAATACTGTAGTAACAAAAGTGAACAAACTTTGATAAGTTTTTATTCCACCTGCATATCCCAAAATTATTGATAGATATCATCAGCTTCATATGCTACATTTTAGTCTAATTGTTTTCTATGATATTAACACTTTTTCCTTTTGAAGCGTTACGTAATTAATAAGTCTGGTGAATCATTCCCAGGTTTAAATATGTAACATTGTTTTCATATTTGTCGTTTTAAATTTCTTTTATGAGCCTCATTGCTTAAATGTTAGTTGCTCCTTCGCTTTTCTATCAAAAGCTTTGTCCTCATTACAAAAGTTTATATCCCAGCCAGGTAAAGTGAATATCTCCTATTGTTGTTCAGTCATGTAAACTTTATATATATATATATATATATATCTTTGTCCTGATTATTTTGTTCCATATTTTGAGTCTTCTTATTCTGCCCAAAGTTATTTTTTTAAAGGAAGGCAGTACCTAGTTCCATGTCTTGCAAATGTTCTTGTATAACTGTTTGAGTTCCCTCCTTTTTGAAAAACGTGCATTTGATTTCCAGTTATCAATACACAAACCAGATTCCAGCCAGTGACATTTAATTACCAATTAAAGGTGTCAACACTATCTGAATTGTTTCCTTGCTGAACTCGTTGTGGATACATTCAATAAAGCATTATTATTGTTTGTTGACAAAATAATTAGTTTTGGATTCCAGACTGAGAATAAAGCTTGCTATTTTGGACTGGAATAAGAATGTTGATTCTAAACATTTGAGAGGGATGTCCCATACAGAAAAAAGATCTAGTCGAGCTTACAAAATGCCAGTTAGGAACAGGAAAACAATCATTTCAAAGAAAACATCTGGAAAAGTTGGCTTGGTAATCTTTATTTCATATAGAAGATTGTAGTGTGGGGAAATACATCGGCTGCACTGATCAGCCCTGTTCGTTTACATTTTTCTTGTGTGTGCTAAAGATAGAACACTGAGTTTAACAGACAGGTACATAGCTGAGGGAATTTACAATAAGCCACTCCTCATTTACTCGCTGCCGAGGCAGCGAATGTTGCCCCTTTAAGCTCCCCGATACCGGAGCGCTTAACAGGCTAGGTAAACTGTGTAATGTTTAACTATCTGATATATACAGTCCATAATTTTTGCCCTCATAACATATCATACCCAGGGTCAGTTCTTATTAACACGTCTATGATAATGATCTAAAGCAAAGCACAGAGTTATAAATACTGACTCCCCAGCTGGTAATAAATTTCCAACACATGTTTCTGAGAACCGAGCTGTACATTGTATTTTCACTTGTTTTTGTCGTTCAGAACATTTCAGAACAGATTTAGTGTACTTATTTTTTTAAGTGGAAGAATTGATTTCATTGCATTTCTTTAAAGTAATAAGACAATCAAAATTTACATACAACTTTGAACACTTCAAGGTACATGGAATGATCATTTCAAGGCCAGAGTAGGGGTATTTTTCAGTAATATATTTGTACTTTCTTTGAGACTCATATGCTATTAACATGGATTATTAAAATTTCAAATACATTAAATTTTCATGAAAAGCTATCACACTCTTATTTTAGCTGATAGCTGAAAGTTAACACATTCTTGATTCTTATTATTTTAAGGATGCAAAACAATCGTGAATATGTGCAGTTTAAATGTTTTCTGACAGGATAACATTTTTATTTCTCTTAAATTACTGCAACATAATAGTGAATAAGACTTGTAATAAATATTGATATTGATATCTTATGTGAATAAAATTAGCTTCATCAGTATGTCTAATGTTCTTTTCAACACAAACTAATAGCATTTTATTAAAAAAGTCAATGTTATCAATTACCATATAAACGCATCCAAAAAATACCACAGGTGCAAAGTTGCATACTTGGCATAAAAACGCAACATATCGTAATGATTAGATGACATAACTGTTTCATAATGTACTTCATACGGACGTACAATACTACGCATTTCAAAATCATTTGAATGTGAAAATGCAAATATGGTCAATATCGACAGCGCTGTTCTAATAAAATCTTCTTTTTGTTTGAAGTCATAACATAAATACAATCACAAAACAGCTAATAAATATATTTCATCTCCTTTCCCATATTAAAAGTCAAGTCAACCATACAATGTCCCTACTTAAGAGCATCCAGTGCTAAACAACCTGAAATGTTTTATGAGTCTCATGTAAGCCCATTCAGCCGAATGTATGACCTTTTAAGTCCATTTTGTGTTTTTCCAACCTAACGTGTTAATATTGTAGTACCAAACAACCCAATAAACATCTTTCCCCAGGTCGAAGCAGTTGTTAGAAAGCAAATCTGTGTTTCTATAAGTCCACTGAATTCCTCAAACCCCATTAGGACACAATTTCAAATTGTGTCTTGTAGACAAAAAAGCGGCCCTCTGCATCCTTATTGTGGTCACAGACAAGCCGACTCAAACAAACCCAAGACGGGCTCTAAAAAAGTCAACCCAGAGCTCATTCAACCTCATTATGGCTACCATCAACCCCTATCTACCATACAGTCACCACAGACAGACTGTTCTCAAATCCACTGTGTGTCCAATAAACATTTTTTGCCAAACAAACAATAAAGGGGCTCTATAAAGCTCTATATATGAAGTGCCCAATTGACAATAGTTTTGTAATGCAAGTACTTAAGACCATTTAGTGTAAAGAAATCACGTTAATGAAGTGCCCTGTAAATCTAAATTCTGCTGCAATGAAGTTAATCTAGTGTAAAACATACCACAGTAAGGCTTTTTTACATCCAACTCAGGTCAAAATAATCACAAATGCAGCTACATTTAAGTCCATCATGTGTCAAGCAAACAGCAATGCAGCATAACAATCGGTATTCTAAACTACAGAAGGCTTCTACACGAATCGTTCCAGGGTCTGACGATTCCTTTTATGGATACAGCCAAGCATATTCATAGATAAACAAACTGCAGAGGGTCTAAACGTAAGCTAGTCCAGTTCTCTATTATTTTCATTATGCCTACAATAAAGCACATTCGGAGCCAAATAAACGCATGTGTAGCTCTAGTAAAGCCTACTCGGTGTTACAATGACCACATTTTGGCAACCACAATGCCCTTTTAAACCCAAACAAGCTCATGTGCAGCTGTCATTAAGCATTTTCAGTGCCTAATACACCATATCAGTAAGGCTTTTATAGCAAAGCATTCTAAGTTCAGACGTTTGCTGTGACCTTGGAATAGATAGGTAGGGTTTTAATGGCGACACTTCCTCATACTATGCTGGTCACTTCTGCCAAACATTTTGTTCTTTCAAATCTGACCATCAAAATATGGACTTGACAAAAACGAGACAGACTGGCGGACACATACTTAGTATAGAAGGTTGCTGTGACCTTGATCTTGAAGTTAGGGGCACGGATCTTGAAGGTCTGGTGTTGAGCTAATTGTAACTGTATTGTATAAAAATTCTATAAATAAGATACTACAGGAAAGGACATTCAGGTGTACAATCCATAATTAATTCAGTGCGAGTTTCTCCCTTCTGCCTGCACTGTTCTAGATGTGAATCAAGATAAACATACCAAGCAGCATTGTAAGTAAGATGGAAGAACATTTATTCTTTATCTTATCCATTAATATATAACTCTAATAATTTCGCAGACATATATTGGTGTTCATAATCCAACTTCTTGGTAAGCTGGGTCGTTTTTCTCTGTACATGTATGTTTTTGTGTGTAAGTTCAAACAATATCTAGCCTTGCGCTTGTCAATCATATACTTCTGAACATTCTAAAGACTCTTATTTCCATATACACGGCCTCTAAACGCCAGCTTCACCACTTTACGGTGGTGCAAAGAAAAAGAGCTGTCGACACTTCCGTGGTGGAGCTGTGCCCTATGTTTACATGAACAAACGTGAGTATGGTTTATATTTTATTTGATAATTTCATTTAACGGACATATTTCGAAAATCGGAGGATGTGGTACCGTGTAAGAACACTTCTACTAGTGAAATATGTCCGTTAAATGAAATTATCAAATAAAATATAAACCATACTCACGTTTGTTCATGTAAACATAGGGCACAGCTCCACCACGGAAGTGTCGACAGCTCTTTTTCTTTGCACCACCGTAAAGTGGTGGAGCTGGCGTTTAGAGGCCGTGATATAGTGCTGTTATGGATAATTGGTTTGAATATGTACATTAATAATTTTGTAAATAATTTGTTATACTCTCTTTTAAAACCTGTGAATCAATTGAAATAATATTTTCTATACTACAATTGTGTTCACATTCTCTTAAAATTGTAGTTGATAGGCATAATAGAATAACACACTAGCATAAAAGTTTAGTTGAATCTGAATATAACCTTTTGCTATGATGCCCGTTTTAAGAATATGTATTGGGGGTTGGTTGGGTTGTGAGTCGGTTTAGAGTGGTGAGTGGGTGAGTGGATGGGCGGGTGTGTCGGCCAGTTGATGGATGGACGGGCAGGCGTGAGATTGAGCGAGCGAGTGCCATACTATCATTCATATGTTTTTTTTTCTTCTTATTATCACATACAAGGAATCATCGCTCAACCCGTTCAGCACCATCAGTGCTTTGATTATACATGCACTTTATTCATGACAAACTCAATGCTAACATAGTGAAATTGGTCAGTACAAGAAACATCTGGGAATACACACAGTAAATAGTCCAGCAGGATGACATGCTAAGTGGTGATTTATTGACTGGTTCAATTTCATGGACTGATAAGCCCTTTTCTCAAAATGAGGAGTTTGGGAGGCAATTTCCCTGGACTGTATACGTCGATAATATTTGAAATGCAGTTGCGTTCTTTATCAGGCTCGTAAAATTCAAGAACAAACATAACTTTACTTCTTTTTACCAGTATTTGAGTGCATGATATACAAAACTATATTTATGATAACATTTGCATCTCTCTTACATATATATGTCGCCTTTGTGTGTGTTGTAGTAAATGGCAATAATCTGTGCCCTGAACGTTTAAAAAATAATTCTTACAAAAATGTAACGAAGGAATTATGTTGGTTATTCAGTTTAAAAATCACGCTTCAATCACACGCTCATACCGTAATATTGACAATATATCAAACAAGAAAACGTACCGAAAAGGTTTGTTTCCCATTGCTTCTCCGTCCCGTTTGCCGCTTGCACACAGTGACAAATATTTTCATCGATATCAAGTGCTTCAGTGGGAGCTTGTCTTCTGTCGGGACAAACGGTTTTCTTTCCTTGCAATCTTCGGACCAGTGTCGTTTTCCCGACACCTTGATTCCCGACTACGTTGACACGTATATGGTTCGATCTAGCTTGTCCTCGAACCATTGCCTTGTAAAACATTAACCAGTCTTCTTCGCGGAGGTCTGGCAATGGTTTTCCTTCTTCTACAGATAAAGAGTTACCAGTTCTTTATAATCAAACAAGGAGACTAAAGGGAAAGGTCTCAAATATAAAGGTACACCGGTCAAGGTAAAACACTACTTAATGAGCGACTCAAAACGGCACAGGACATCAAAGCATGAATAATAATTAAATAACAAATTATTGAATACGCTACGTTTATTTATTCTGCAGTTGCATGCGTATATTCACTATATGAAACATGTCTGTCGTTGTGTGCCAATTATAATATGCAGGCCATTTTAAGTATGCAGCTCACTTCGAAAAGCTTTAAAAACTCTAATTTGACCACGATATAGAAAACCTCACCTTTCACTTGGATCTTGTCTGTATCTATTTCTATTTGTTCAACTGGTGGCGATGTGTGTGGTGTTGGCCTTGGTTGACGGTACGTTTTACTTGGTATGTAAAAGTCGCTTGTCATTTTCCACTGCGGCGTTTCAGTTTTTATTGCTTCGTTAACCTTTTGAAGAACGCGTTCGCCGATTTCACATTTACTTTGGAAACCCATATCGCCATGTATTTTCAAATAGTTGATATAAGCAGAACCAAGCCCCGCTGCAATCAGCTTTGTTTGACAATACACGACAGGAATAATTTTTGGGTTTGTGAATGTTTTCTGGACATACTTGAAGGAGGAATCATCATCAACATCAACATTTCCACGGAAGATAACGTATAGAAATATCTTCGAGTTAAAGCCTTTGATTGCCGGAACCGAATATTCCCAACCAGGGGTATTTAGATTAGGTGTCACATGGCAGCTCGCCTGGTTTCCGAGCAGTGTTAAATTCTTCAAGGCTTTCACGAGAGGTTTTGTGCGACATGACAATGTCTTGAAAGACCCTTTATGTTTAACCAGGGCGTTTGCTATTTCACACTTTGATTCTAAATTATGTCCAACAATGATGAGTCTGTCTGAAAAGAAATGTTAAACGTATTAACAATGTTATCAGTATCGCAGACAACGCCGTTTATAAAAATCTCTAATTAAATACAACATAATTTATATTTTCAATGTTTTCATAAGTTCATGGATATTTCGTAATAAATATGTAGACTTTACTCACACATATTTGCCATTTTTAACCAGTCGTGTAAGTATATGTACGTTTCTCTTTGTATATTGACTGAATGTCGGATTGTATTTGTTCTTAAGTATATCAAGTATGCGGGAATATTTTGGGGAAGACCCTATAGTGTGCAAATTTAGTGCGAACACACATAAGGTGGACGTTTGTTATACATATCAAATGTAATATGATCAACAGCCTTTACGTTTCAATATGCAAATGCTTACAGCCGCCATATCAATTTGCATGCCTATTGTAATCGGTATTATATTTAGTTCAAATTGACATTGTAGTTGCCGTTCTATTCACAAATCAATCCTTAACTTTCGTATATAGTTTCCTTCTGAATTTGAAATGTTTAAAACTGTAATCAAATTATTTTGAATAATTGATGTGACAAGAATGATAGTTGCCCTCATTAACCGGTTTAACTCCTACCGAAAGCCAGCTGTCTTTGACTGTCCCTGGCCGGTCCAAGACGGTAACATCAGTTAACACTTATTTAAAGCGATGTTTTGATACAAGTATTTTTGTTTTCTGTGTTTCACGGATGCGAAACAGTTGCTCCAGCTCTTTTAGGAGCAGTATATAAAAAAGAGCCACTGACACTTCCGAGCTAGAGCAAAAGAACGGACATCATCATAAAACGTAAGTATGACTCGTTATTTTATCTAATATCACAATTATGAGGGCTTATTTGAGAATTCGGGGAATGCAGTGCCATATAAATATGTTTAATCTTCACACATATTTCGGTTATTTTCTAAACAAATTGTGGATGGAGTTGTAAGACCGATTCTTCCATCAAACACATGCGTGTTTACAAACGAAAGTAGAACATTTTCACCAATTTTCAGCTGAATTTCACTCAAGAAGCCTACATTTAAGATAAAACCAGTATTATCGAGTGCTTTTATTTTGTCGGGAATAAAAATGACCCCCTGTTTACCGGATTAAGCATGTTTATACTCTTTTTCTTGGTTGAGCTGGAGCCAAAAGCCAGGGAGCTTAAGCCAAAGCGTGGAGGCTGAGCCAATACGCTGTATAATAATGCACGTATTGGTGAGAAATATCGGCAAATTCTGAACGCTAAATTCTTTATTAATAAAGATTAATTAATAAAAAAAATGTTATATGTATTACTCCTCGATATGTTCCAAGTCAGAAAGTCAGATGTGCAGCAAAAACTGGGATCTATTTTGTTCTGTTAGATATATGTTTATTCATTCATTTCTATATATAAAAGTGGGCGAGGATACTTATAAGGTGTTTATTTCTTTATGTTATCGTAATAATAAAGCAAACCTTTGTTGTGTTATATTATGCTAAATTGTTTAAGATTTTAAAAAGTGTTTCAATCGTCGAACTCCTGACTTTTCATATTAAACCATGAGCTGGAGCCACTGTTCGCAACCGTGTGTTTGTTGTCTATGACGAAACACTTATATTTACAGGTTCTTTTCTTTTAAGTTCTTTGTACGATTGATATTTATATCCCTCCCAATTTAATCGAGCATATGGAATACAGTATTGCAATAATTAGAATCATCGCATATTTGTCATGCTTGTACAAATCAAAGCGCTGATAGCGCTGCATGAACAATTAATAAGGTGCTGATATGTAGCACAGTGAATTAAGAGTCCCCATGTAAAACAACCACAGGGGCCGCCCCAGGTTTATTGGAGCATGATGGTAAATGACAAATTAATATTTTATTGGCAATAAAGTTAATGTTGCTGGAGAATGTAACCAATCCCAGCATAAGATTCCATCCTATGGTGTAACAATATGAGTTAGGCTTTCCAAGGATTTATTTACCTTAGAAATAAAATATAAATTGGCTGATCATCTAGGGTGAATTTAAAAGAAACACTCAAACCGTTCCCGGTTGTTAATTAGATGTTGGCATAAACAAAGGCTATACTAATTATTAAATTGAAAATGATCCTTTTCAGGGTCACTGTTAAACTTTCAATTTAGTATTTTAAAATTATATATACATTATTTATAAAAAAAATGGATTCTCACCCGGGAGGAACGATAAATAGATAATATGCAACGGCTGGTGAATTATTGAAACAGCATAGAAACAAACTCCACGAAGCCTTCCTCCCCGTAAATGTGTGGGGTTTAATCATAGAAAATGAAAATATAAAAATGGTGAATGCTTGTGCTATTCCCAATCAAGAAAATGCAATATATACTAATCAAACTTTACTCATTTGCAAAAGTTTGCTTATTTTTGATCAAAATTAAAATAATTGCTTTCAAACAACTGCAAATGAAACACCTAAAAAGGTTAATAAATCCGTGATATTTTCTCATATTTACACCAAACCAGCAAAAAATATAACTCAATTCATTTCAATGAAATGCCATTTTCAAAAAAAAATACACAAACATCCGTCTATACATACATTATAGGTATATAAAATAAGTTAAACACAGTAAGTCTTGACAAAGCTTTAATTTCAAAACGTTTTTCTTCTTTGTCTATATGGTCAGCAACTCTCTCTATTTCTATATCGTCAGCTAACTCGTCAGCACTTTAGTACATGCCTGTCAAAATGGCGTGCGTTTGTTATTCCCACGTGGGCTGTCACGTGATGTTTTAAGCGAGGAACCTGTGCGCAGGGGATGAGATCATTGTGTCACGTGATGGAATGATGCGCTTTGAGTGGATAGTATTTCTTTGTTTAAGTTTCGATGTTCATTCATTTTTTGGCACATGGATACTACTTTAATATTATCTTTATCTAAGTTCAACAAATTAAATGATTAAAATAGATATTGCGTTATGATTGCTTCTTACTTTGTCAAATCTAGCTCGGTTATTGGAAACATAGCTTGCAATTAATATAGTTCGCACTTTCTCAAACTATATTTTTGGTGGTAAAGAGGCAGTCGACACTTGTTACTATTTATAGACATTTTATTTTGTGAACAGGATTGAAAACAACCCTGTTCAAAAACTCCTGGTACCGAGTTCGTTTCTAGGCCACGAGCGCATACCGTGTTATAACATATCGACTGGATTGCGGTCTATTTCAGCACGTATCACTAGAATATTGATTTAGATTGCGTATCATCTTGTTTTTAATTGTTAGATGGAACAATTTCAACTAGCCAACACTTGCGAACATTATACTAAATAATGGTGTAGATCTACCGTCTACCGTGGTAGAAGGAAACACGTCTCTATGAAGCGGAAACCTTGATGTTTTCTGCAGCTTAAAAAAGTTAATTTTTAAGTAGCATGACAGTTAATAGCCACGCTCAATAGTGGTGCAAACCCAAACTGTCCAGTTAATAATGTCTACGTAAGACACCGAAATGAAAACTTGTATGTGTGATCTGTTATCAGATTATAATAACACCGGATCGTCCCAAATAAACATGATACCATTAAAAGAGCAACCTACTCATATTTCAAAATCCCCTTTAAACTGCTTAAGTCATGAATGGGTCGAATTTGATATCGCCAAATATACGCTTTTAAAGATTTCAATGCATTTATAGATCATTTACAAGTTATTTTATACTGGCTATAATCAAAACGGGTTTGTGGGATAGGTCGGAGTCCACTTCTCATCAAGAAAATGAATTAAGAGTTCGATACACTATTCAAAATTACTTCGTTCCTTCCATAAAGATTTCACATCAATTCTCGACCCCGACTGATCAAATACATGGTCATGTTCTGTTTCTTAACCGAGTCAATGTAGCTTTGGGATGGACCGGCATCAGAGTGTTGTCTAAATTTAGATCCCTTTCTTGAGCAGTGAACTTTATTAGTCTCTAAGGTTGGATGTGTACCGGTCTGTAATAACCTAATAAAAACATGAGGTAAAATAAGATTCAAGGGTTGCTGTCTCAACCGGCTGGTGTGTCAAACACGCGCCTGTCGGGAACCAACTGCTGTCCCATGTACATACACCTCAGTTGTGATGCAATTCCGTAACAGCCCGACATGATCGGGATTCCCCAAAAACTCAGATCAGTTGAACAGACAGCCATTGGTGTGAAAAAATGACCAACAATGTCGAAATAGATTAAAGCCGAACATAGCTGATGACAGACCAACCAAAGATCAAACCTTTGTAAATATGTCAACATTGGTTATAATATGTCGGATGTTTGCCTGGGCAATGTCTTCTTGATTAGTTAAATATTGGTAAATCAATTATGTCTATATATAGTCAAACCCGTATGTATAAGACAATTGAAGTGTATATGACATTGTGCTGAACGCTTTTAAATAATTTCACGACGAAATCTCATCCCGCTCAATATATTTCCAAGCAAGAAGTGGATGGAGAAGGGGGTGGGGTAGTAGTCAAAGTACACATTTGGTGACAACATTACAATAGAAATTCATTCCGCTATTTCAGCATTAACTATTTTACGCTCAAATGTAACTATATTCATGCTACATCGTTAAGTAGTATGAATTCAGGCACGTAGCTAAGGCCAATTTGGGATTACACAGACCAATGCCTTGTGTTTTTTTAATTTCAAATTCGTTGTTTTTTGTAAGACAAAAACTTCGAACTGTCAAAATTTCATCACGCAATTGCGTTATTGCGTTTTTTCAGTTGCTTATATAAATGTACTGTACCTTGTTCATGTTAAGAAACATATTCTTAATTATATTATGTATTGTATTTAGTCAACAATACAATTCATAAAGGACAAGGAAAGCGATCAGGCATACCATCCGTACTTTTGGGTAAGCTGATCTACGTGTCAGGTTGCTTTGGAATTATGGTTCTGTGTTTCTCTCAACTGGGGACTGCTTTTCTTCTCCAGCGCGGGTCTTTTCCTTTGGCCAATCAAAGGCCGCGGCTTTCCCTCTAACCAATCAAAACCATGCAGCGCCCCCACATCCCGAACCATGTGACACTCACGTGATCACAACATATGACTTGTATACGCATGGGCATATTGGTCTAGATGTATTTGGGAAAAAATACTGTGTAGCCCGGTTTTAGATATACAATTCCGCTTGATTATTTATTGGTGGTGGCGAAATTTTGCACTTATATAATATTTTTAAAAGTACACCGATAGCCTAAATTTATTTATAAGGAAGGCCCATTGTTTAGTAAAATAACATGCAGGTAGGTCATTGATGAGGACTATAACATGCAGGAAGGTCCATTGTTGAGGGTTATTTCATGCAGATAGGTCCATTGATTGGGACTATATCATGCAGGTAGGTACATTGTTGAGGACAATAGCATGCAGGTAGGTATATTGATTAGGACTATTTCATGCAGGTAGGCCCATTGTTGAGGACTATAGCATGCAGGTAGGCCCATTGTTGAGGACTATATCATGCAGGTAGGCCCATTGTTGAGGGCTATTTCATGCAAGTAGGCCCATTGTTGAGGGCTATTTCATGCAGGTAGGTCCATTGTTTGGGACTATTTCATGCAGGTAGGCCCATTGTTGAGGACTATAACATGCAGGTAGGCCCATTGTTGAGGTCTATATCATGCAGGTAGGCCCATTGTTGAAGACTATATCATGCAGGTAGGCCCATTGTTGAGGACTAAAGCATGCAGGTAGGCCCATTGTTGAAGACTATTTCATGCAGGTAGGCCCATTGTTGAGGACTATAGCATGCAGGTAGGCCCATTGTTGAGGACTAAAGCATGCAGGTAGGCCCATTGTTGAAGACTATTACATGCAGGTAGGCCCATTGTTGAGGACTATAACATGCAGGTAGGCCCATTGTTGAGGACTATATCATGCAGGTAGGCCCATTGTTGAAGACTATAGCATACAGGTAGACCTATTGTTGAAGACTATAGCATGCAGGTAGGCCCATTGTTGAGGACTATAACATGCAGGTAGGCCTATTGTTGAGGACTATAACATGCAGGTAGGCCCATTGTTGAGGACTATATCATGCAGGTAGGCCCATTGTTGAAGACTATATCATGCAGGTAGGCCCATTGTTGAGGACTAAAGCATGCAGGTAGGCCCATTGTTGAAGACTATATCACGCAGATAGGCCCATTCTTGAGGACTATAGCATGCAGGTAGGCCCTTTGTTGAAGACTATAGCATGCATGTAGGCCCATTCTTGAGGACTTTAGCATGCAGGTAGTCCCATTGTTGAGGACTATATCATGCAGGTAGGCCCATTGTTGAAGACTATATTATGGAGGTAGGCCCATTCTTGAGGACTATAGCATGCAGGTAGGCCCATTGTTGTGGATTATATCATGCAGGTAGGCCAATTATTTAGGACTATAGCATGCAGGTAGGACCATTCTTGAGGACTATATTATGGAGGTAGGCCCATTCTTGAGGACTATAGCATGCAGGTAGGCCCATTGTTGTGGATTATATCATGCAGGTAGGCCAATTATTTAGGACTATAGCATGCAGGTAGGCCCATTGTTGAAGACTAAAGCATGCAGGTAGGTCCATTGTTGTGGACTATATAATGCAGGTAGGCCCATTGTTGAAGACTATATCATGCAGGTAGGCCCATTGGTGAGGACTAAAGCATGCAGGTAGACCTATTGTTGAAGACTATAGCATGCAGGTAGGCCCATTGTTGAAGACTATAACATGCAGGTAGACCTATTGTTGAGGACTATAACATGCAGGTAGGCCCATTGTTGAGGACTATAACATGCAGGTAGACCAAATTTTGAGGACTATAGCATGCAGGTAGGCCCATTGTTAAGGACTATATCATGCAGGTAGGTCAATTGTTTGGGACTATATCATGCAGGTAGGCCCATTGATGAGGACTATAACATGCAGGTAGGTCAATTGTTGAGGGCTATTTCATGCAGATAGTTCCATTGTTTGGGACTATATCATGCAGGTAGGTACATTGTTTCGGACTATAGCATGCAGGTAGATACATTGATTAGGACTATTTCATGCAGGTAGGCCCATTGTTGAGGACTATAGCATGCAAGTAGGTCCATTGTTGGGGACTATATCATGCAGGTAGGGCCATTGTTGAGGGCTTTTTCATGCAGGTAGGTCCATTGTTTGGGACTATATCATGCAGGTAGGACCATTGTTGAGGACTATATCGTGCAGGTAGGCCCATTGTTGAGGACTATAGCATGCAGTTAGGCCCATTTTTGAGTTCTATAGCGTGCAGGTAGGCCCATTCTTGAGGACTTTAGCATGCAGGTAGGCCCATTGTTGAGGACTATATCATGCAGGTAGGCCAATTGTTGAGGACTATATCATGCAGGTAGGCCCATTCTTGAGGACTATAGCATGCAGGTAGGCCCATTGTTGAAGACTATATCATGCAGGTAGGCCAATTCTTGGGGACTAAAGCATGCAGGTAGGCCCATTCTTGAGGACTATATCATGCAGGTAGGCCCATTGTTGAAGGCTAAAGCATGCTGGTAGGTACATTGTTGTGGACTATATAATGCAGGTAGGCCCATTGTTGAAGACTATAGGGTGCAGGTAGGCCCATTCTTGAGGACTTAACATGCAGGTAGGCCCATTGTTGAGGACTATATCATGCAGGTAGGCCCATTGTTGAAGACTATATCATGGAGGTAGGCCCATTCTTGAGGACTATATCATGCAGGTAGGCCCATTCTTGAGGACTATAGCATGCAGGTAGGCCCATTGTTGTGGATTATATCATGCAGGTAGGCCAATTCTTTAGGACTATAGCATGCAGGTAGGCCCATTCTTGTGGATTATATCATGCAGGTAGGCCAATTCTTTAGGACTATAGCATGCAGGTAGACCCATTCTTGTGGATTATATCATGCAGGTAGGCCAATTCTTTAGGACTATAGCATGCAGGTAGGCCCATTCTTGTGGATTATATCATGCAGGTAGGCCAATTCTTTAGGACTATAGCATGCAGGTAGGCCCATTCTTGTGGATTATATCATGCAGGTAGGCCAATTCTTTAGGACTATAGCATGCAGGTAGACCCATTCTTGTGGATTATATCATGCAGGTAGGCCATTTCTTTAGGACTATAGCATGCAGGTAGACCCATTCTTGTGGATTATATCATGCAGGTAGACCAATTCTTTAGGACTATAGCATGCAGGTAGGCCCATTCTTGTGGATTATATCATACAGGTAGGCCAATTCTTTAGGACTATAGCATGCAGGTAGACCCATTGTTGAAGACTATAGCATACAGGTAGGCCCATTGTTGAGGACTATTTCATGCAGGTAGACCTATTTTTGAGGACTGTAGCATGCAGGTAGGCCCATTGTTGAGGACTATAACATGCAGGTAGACCTATTGTTGAGGACTATAGCATGCAGGTAGGCCCATTGTTGAGGACTATAGTATGGAGGTAGGTCAATTGTTTGGGACTATATCATGCAGGTAGGCCCATTGTTGAAGACTATATCATGCAGGTAGGCCCATTTTTGAGGACTATATCATGCAGGTAGGTCAATTGTTTGGGACTATATCATGCAGGTAGGCCCATTGTTGAAGACTATATCATGCAGGTAGGCCCATTTTTGAGGACTATATCATGCAGGTAGGTCAATTGTTTGGGACTATATCATGCAGGTAGGCCCATTGTTGAAGACTATATCATGCAGGTAGGCCCATTTTTGAGGACTATAGTATGGAGGTAGGTCAATTGTTTGGGACTATATCATGCAGGTAGGCCCATTGTTGAAGACTATATCATGCAGGTAGGCCCATTTTTGAGGACTATATCATGCAGGTAGGTCAATTGTTTGGGACTATATCATGCCGGTAGGCCCATTGTTGAAGACTATATCATGCAGGTAGGCCCATTGTTGAGGACTATATCATGCAGGTAGGTCAATTGTTGAGGACTATATCATGCAGGTAGGCCCATTGTTGAGGACTATATTATGCAGGTAGGCCCATTGTTGAAGACTATATCATGCAGGTAGGTCAATTGTTGAGGACTATATCATGCAGGTAGGCCCATTGTTGAGGACTATATCATGCAGGTAGGCCCATTGTTGAGGACTATATCATGCAGGTAGGTCAATTGTTGAGGACTATAGCATGCAGGTAGGCCCATTGTTGAGGACTATATCATGCAGGTAGGTCAATTGTTTGGGACTATATCAAACATATTATCAAAGGAAATATTATACTTGTATCAATGATAACCAATATTCAATTTAAAAGCATATAACATAGTTTTAAGTCTTATTTTTATGAAACATACATGGTACAAAAAACAATATCAACGAAACAACAACAACAACAACAACAACAACATATTATTGAGTTAACAAACCAGTTCGTATTTTACGCGCACAATTTATGAAAGTCACTATTTTCAGAATAAGTGTCGCATTTCTTGTGTTTATCAACTCATCTCTCCAGTTTTTCATGTAATAATCATACAATCTTTGTTTAAAGCTTAGTAAAAATATTCAGACCGTATGGCAACTGGGCAAAGCATACACATAAAAGAACCTTAGGACAGAAAAGTAATATTAAACGCCAAATGCAATGATTTTGTTGTTATACATATATGATGTCATTGCCACGGAATGGTCAAGATTTTTTTCTTGTCAACTTGGATTTCACTTAAGGGATAAACCCAGCTTATAGGTTCGCAACATTACGGCATTGATAAGACTTGTCGTGTTGTTGATAAATAATAATACATGTAATGCTTGGCGGAAATAACGCCATAAAATTAAGTGATTGGAACGTGGATACTGGTATACCGCATTCCCCAAAAACTGTATATAACTTACACTCAATGAGAGTGTGTGTCACTGTTGAAGTACAGAACTATCATAAAGGAAAGGTTGAAAGGTTACTAATGATTTCAGGAGCTTTTATCTAAGAGACTTCGAGACCCTAGACCCACATCACCTCGACCTTTGACCCTCTAGCCTTAAAATTGGAATTTCAGGTCAAGGTTTCAACGACCTCGCTCTTTGACTCACTGACATTAATCAATAGGCTTCATCTGCTGGTCATAACCAACTCGCCTACCCAATTTGAGGCTACGTGAACTTCGCGTTCTCCAGTTACTGGCTGGCAACCGCGGGGACTGATGGGCGCACCAGGACCCTGGGCAACCTGTCAAATAAGCTTGAGACTCAATGACTCTTGATATCTGTTAACGATCATCACCAAATTTTGTTAGAATGTGTATGATTAGGTTCGATAACAAGCTATGTCGCCTCAGTCACTTTAGTGTTATGACCATTGAATTTGCCACCACTATTCACAGTGTCTTCTCTGTAAATGTGGTTTTCATACAACCGCTCATCACTTAACTTTGTATCCTAAATTAGAACAGGCGAATTTTGTGACAGTTAGCGGTCTTTTTCTTACTGTAGCATCAGTAAATCATCCATATTCACAACAGTTTGAATGTTTTCCTCATATCATAGTGATTGTTACAGCGAGTTGTATAATGTTCGATCGTGTAAACCATAAGGACTGGTAAATGCGTCGATTTCAAATTCATGTAATGTTTTAATCAACCGAAAATGTGGCCATTCAAGTGTGTTTCTATAATAACTTCTACAACTCGCAGTAGTTTATATACGAACCATTCGGTAAACGGTCTTAATTGATACAAATTCATTATTGAGAGGATTCAAAACCGATGGACGTTTGATGTATAAACCTATGTTTACCGTATCCACCACAACCGAATCCGGTTCAGGATATACGGAAATACGCGTATTTCTTGTTTCTTGCTAAACGACGGTCGAAACCAAAACAATATGAAAAAGTTAAGTCATCGCCAATAAACAGTTTTTGAGGAATGCGGTATACCAGTATTCACGTTCCAATCTCTTAATTTAATGACGGTCATTTACGCCAAGCATTACATGTATTATAATTTATCAACACTGGCCCGGTTGTTGGAACGTTCGCTTAATACTTTACGATGAAATTTATAGTTAAAATGACTAAAATCGCTAAATTTTCGTTAAATACCTTCGTCTTATCAATACCGTAATTTTGCGAACCTAAAAGCTGGGTTTATCGTAAAAGTGAAATCCAAAAAATTCTTGACCATTCCATGGGAATGACATCATACATGTACAACAACAAAATCATTGCATTTGGCGTTTAATAATACTGGGGTGCGTTTCAGATAGATTTTACGATCTGCCATTATCGTAAATTTACGATCATAATAACGACCAACTTAACGATAATCATAAAGGCGTTTCAGAAACGTCTCGTAAACTCTCCGGTCGTACGTAAAAAATAACGATAAAGCACAGCGTTAAAGCGAGTGACCCAGTCTGAAGTGAAATGACGTTACGTCATATTAACCTGATGAGCACCTGTCTTTTTTAATAATAATAATTATAATAATAATAATAATAATAATAATAATAATAATAATAATAATAATAATAATAATAATAATAATGATAATCTCTTGAAGGGAATCAATTAATGTAACTCTCCTTTTTATAATGATTGACACAAATGATACAAACTCGTGGTCTCTATTCTGATTAACCATCTGCTATTTATGTTACAATTGTATCTTAAGTACATCATCATCCGTGATTTTTTGTGATGGAGGCAGTGGCGGGTTCAGATCGACGTTCCCTTTAAAATTTGTATAATTATAATGAAAATTGGACAACAACAAAATACGTTTTTTTTCAGGCTGGTGATTTTACTTTGATAAGTAAAATATTATAGTATGCGTATTATGAATGTTCTGTAAAGTAAATGCAAACGTGCAGCATGGTGCTGATGATGATAGTCACGAAGATGCGACGACAACGACAATGATGATTTAATAATAATAATGCGACAACGACACTATAATCATAATAATGGTGATGCGATGACGACGATAGTGATAATGCGGCGACGACGACTAAGATGATGATGATAATAATAATGATGATGCGACGACGGCAATGATACTAATTATGATGTGACGATGACGACAATAACCATGACGAGATGATGATGCGTAGATGTTGCTGATGATTGATTTGGATGATGATGAAGGTGGTTAAGTTGGTGGTGGTGGTGGTTGTGTATGTGTGGTGGATGATGATGATGATGATGATGATGATGATTACTGATTCCAATCATCAACAACCGGCCTTAGTTCAGATAACGAGTAATGAAAACTATATCTCTCTATTAAAGGCTTTAAATTCACAGCGAGGCGGTCTGTTCATGTGCATTATTAATGTTTCAATGGTCTTTTAATTAAAATTATTTTTTCTATGGTCTTTTTTCTATGGTCTATTATTAATGTTTCTATGGTCGACAAAAATACGCCAGCTCGTTAACGTTTTCTGACAATGATCTTCAGAATTGGGTGCCTAAATGTCTTACGATATAGTATCGGCAATGTGATGCGTAAGTATGATAAACGTTTGAAAAGCTATTTTTTGTTATAAATGTATTCAGTGCTAACATTGTTCTATGTTACAAATATTCGTTCTGCATGTTCTGTTGCAATAAGGAAAATAACATAAACCATACAACGAACTGAACATAATGGAACATAAGACAGAGTTCGCATAACACAACTAACCTCTCGATTCTTTTATCCCTAATTTTTTGTAAGACAGTTTTTTTTCTTTTTTAAAGGCACTCACTCATATATTGTTTTACTGTTGAAATTTAGTCGTATTAATAACTTTTATGTACAACCACCAAACAGCAACTCGCAGATACCCGTTTGAGCAAAATATTCTAAATTCAAACATAAGACAATTCAATTTTAATAGGTTTAATAAGTTTAAAACAAATATATTTTCAGAGGTTATTAACATATTTCGGTCCAACATAACTTTTTTCTGTAACGTGATTCAATTAGTATTTACAGCAGAGCACTGTTTATCACGTTTGATGCATTCGGAGCACCTCGGCCAATTTTCATCGAAAACAACCTCGGATGTATTTGGACGGTTTACGATGTCAAAAACCTTTACATTTTACTACGCTGCAAGTAGATCGCGTAGTAATTTTAATTTAGCAATTCAACTTTGTGACTTTACTCTTAGGAATCTCAATTATGTATGCAACAATACACATCACTGGCAAGCATTTCAAACTAGGATTTAAACTACTATAAATGATTAATACTATTATCTAAAAAAATACTAACTACTTCTACTGATGTACCGGCATGTAACCTAGGTTGTTTTCGATGGAAAATGACCGGGGTGTTCCGAATAATGTGTTACCATTGTAACAAACGTTTTATTTACATTTTAACAAAATGATTTGTTTCGATGCCTGACTCGACGAACATAAACGAGTTCCTTTAAACCAAAAGCTTGTCTGTCAGAACAAGCAAGAAATAATGCTATTAAATGAATCATCCGATGACTTGGCTTATATTATATTACACAAAGCCAAACTAATGTGCATTTTATCAAACGAAATCTTTTTCGTCCATTGTTTTCACGTTATCACTCCTAGTCTTTTCAAGTGCTCACAAGGACAAGCAATACTGCCCTGAATTGGGATAGATTGAGGAAAAATGGAAAACCAGCACAGTGTAAGTGTTAAGTAAACAAACAAATTAGGTAAAAAAATAAGGAAAGTTGGAACGGGCGAGGCGAGCTAGTCGTACTAAGTTTCAAGATTTTACCCAACATGTTTAAAATATCTTATAGCTAAAAGGCGCGTAGCTGCCTATACGCGAGTACGCGGCGGAATACACAAAATTGCAGTATGCGTACTTGACTACATGATTCTAAAACCGTCCATTTTCTAGTCCTAAGTAAAGCAACTCAGAACGCCCAGAATGCACAAGACTGCACCATGGTTTTCAAAATAATCCGAGGGGGCATGTCCCTGGACCCCCCCTTGCATAATTATATGAATCCACATGAATAAAGGGCTAGCTACGCCCCTGGTGTATAACCTGTTTCGCTTTCTCCGCCCAGCTTGATCTTTGAGATTGTATCTTATATGTTGTAAATGTCTTAGACCCAATTTGAGAAGGCGGGGAACCAAATTAAATGTCATTTCTGTAAAATTGTTAAACTACAAATCTTAATAACGACTAGTCTTGGTATTAATCAAAGACTGAAAATGTAGGTTATAATTCAACAATAATCTCTGCTGCCTACCAAATGTTCGCATTTTAAATGATTGAAAATGTTCATGTTCATTGTACATGTATAGATTATGTTTGTATATTTTCTATATGTTCGAGAGGACCTAAATGCATTGTTAGAATAATCGGTAGTTGAGGAATGGCCACTTTAAATAATTTATAATTAAAAACAATATGCAACCACAGATATGGCACTTGAGTTGCTTTTGCCAACCGAGGGAGACAAGAACTAGTCTCACCCCGCCCCCCAATTTGAATTATTACCCGCCCCCCAATTTGAATTATTACCCGTCTTTGGCAAATCTACCACCAATAATGACCCTCATTGCCCTCCCTCTAAGAGTGCGGACTCTGCAGACCCCACCGGCGGTGTGACTACATCATCCTCTGAATTAGGCACCTTAACCTTCATATTTGCCCCATTTTCAGTTAGAGATACCATGACAACGAAATGTTGAACCTGTACCAGGCGTGGATCAGACACAGAAACAGCCTGTTTGGCCAAACGTTACCTGGGAGAATTCTCTGAACTTTATTTTGGGCCCGGAGACTGTTCAGCCTCGGCAAAAATGAAATCTCTACTCTTGTACGACAGATAAAGCACCCATCCCTTTTCCAAAAGGACGGACCCCCGAACGTGCCCCACCCCTCTCGAAGTTACTACCAGAGGAAGCATTTCTACCTCTCTGAGCTAACCATTTGACCGACAAATTGGCATTATTTGCACAAACAAACCTAGCTACCCGCCTCTCAGACTTCAAATACTTTCCAATTAGAGGACCATCAAACTTTACCCCCACGGTTTATCTTGGGCCTTCCTAACTTTCGACCCCGGGGCTGCATGATTCAGGTTCAACCATCTTGTCATTATGAACCACGTCAAATCTCCCCCTTCGCGCGTACTCTTACGAATTCCTATTAGGGTTTAGCCACCTCCAATTCCCTTGGTCGGCCTCCTGGTGTTACCAGAAAATCCGATAAGTTCAAGTTCAACCCAGCCGGTAGAGTCGTAGGAATATAAGTAATCCCCTAACATGTGTCTTAACCACTACCTACAGGTGTGAAACTCAGATATCTCACCTCAGATTATATAAACCCATAGAACCATGCAATCACCCACAGGGGTCATATTCCCCCGCGTATTCCGCCCCATAGCTCGCGGTCCATTGTCGGAGTCAAGGTAAAAACCCTAAGTTAACACCCGATCCTGGACGTGGCGAACCAATAGCAACATTTTAATGCCCAATTTTCTGCACTGCTGACCCGATTCCCCTGATGCGGTACATGACACATTTCCTTAACCGGTACTTGGGATCTGTATGACTGAGATAGATCCCGAGGATAATTCAGGTATTCACAAAATGACTAAAAGAAATACAGCTATTTTACAAGCTGGTCTCATCAAAACACATTATTCAACAAAAAGTATCTTAACTGGTGCAGATTGCCATAGTGGTTAAGTGTTCAGAGTTTTATGCAAATATTATCTATTATCTATTTCAATCATGTTATGATATACAAGTGAGTATACACTTTATATAGCATTCTGTGTTTAAACATGAGCCAGTAAAAGTAAAAATAAATGTATTTAGAAATATCAAAAGATTCACATAATTTCTATAAAAGATAGTATGAAGGTTTACATGATCAACAATGGTAGTGTGTGTTTTATATTTTATCATAAGTTTGAATAAATGTATCATTTCAATTTTCCTATATAATTCAAAAGTGTTTTAATCCTTAGAGGAAACATGTACAACTCGATATACATCACAGTTGAAACTGTATAAAAATACATATATTTTTGAAAAATCTAATGCTAATGGCTTTTAAATGCAAAATCAAAAAAAAAAGGAAAAAGAAATTTCAAATATTAAATGAAGATTACACACAAATGCCTCACTGCCTTTTTAACCGTTTAAAGTATTATGCTGTATTGGGATATGCAATTAATTTCAGGTTCTGTTTAAATATATCTGTAGTTATCTGTTGGGTCTGGTATCTCCAGTGTATGTAGGTATAATGTACTGTTCTGACAAAGTCTCCTAAATCACACTGGAACTTTTAAGGTGAGTATCTTGAAGACTGACTCTGGGCATATTCTAGATGTTTGAAACATTGTGATTTCTCAGTGTCCTGAAAAAGACAAAAGTTATAAAATATTGTTTAATACAGCACAATATAATACATTTATGAAAACGCCTTTTAATGGTTAAACTACAAGTAACACATAATTTACATTCCCATTTTTCAACTGAAATAGTATGCATATTTTATGATAATTATTGTCTTTTGAAAAAAGAAATAAGTGGGGTATTTAAGAAAACATGTAAACACCATTCTGGTCACATTTTATTTCTTGTTTAATGTTCATATAAGTGAAATAACAATTATGTTATACCAGTTAACTGCTCAAAGTAAGATGCCCAACATCATCTTATTGTATTATTCATAAAATTTGTTTATATCCTATTGCATTTTATCATTTCCTACCTACTTTTACACTGCCCTCCATTGCCATCTTGAAGCATTCCTGGTAGTTTTTTTTATCATGAGCCTGAAATAATTAACTAAAACAAATATTTAACAAGCAAAAAAACTAAATAAATGAAAACATATTATATCAATAAGCATTTGTACATAGCCTGTACATTAACTGCAGATATATAATATGGTTTTGCAGTTCAGTTTCTACATTAGTCCTTATGTGTTCATATGTTGAATATACCTCTTATATTATTCATAAAACCAACATTAGAATTTAATTCCCTTTTCCATACCATTATTAAACAGAGGTCAATGAAGAGCACAGCATTTTCCACCAAGACCATGACACTTCTGCTGTCAATTTTCATTTCAGTTTTTATTGTACACTTGGCATCAAATGGTATGACTGAAAAGACAAGATTTAACCTTTGTCAGTTGAAAACTCACATATGTACTATACTACAGAGTTCTACATAAACCATAGGATACCTTACTAAAACAAGTTTCAATTACAAGTAAAGGTGAACTAAAATGATTACGTTGTCACCCGATAGTGTTCATGGTATTAAAGTAGCCAATAATCAACTTATTTGTTGTGACAGTGTTGTTTACATTACTGTACAGTATATTTATATATATTTAGCATCAGTTTTAGATTAGTTCTGGCTTCCATAACTTTAATGTTGATATTTATTTTTTTGATGTTTACAACCAAAAAGGTAATATATAACGTGTTCGTTGAAGTTCTTTAGCTAGTTTAAGATGTGCAAAAATAAGAAAAATAATAATGTTATATCCTGACATGATAAAATGGTAACACTGTTTAATAATTCACTGACTACATGCCACAAAGACCGGTAATATTACAACAAAATATGTACAGACATTTATTTATCCGAATTAAAAACCATCCGAAATAGAAAAATTTCAAGAAAATGTTTTACATAACATATAAAACAGCAATGGAACCAAATCAAATTCTACATCATATTCAATGTTTTAGATGTACACAATATCAGCACATTTACTAAATATAACAAAAAGCTTACATCTTCTACAGTTAAAATCCTTTTTTTGACAGAACGGCGAAAATAGAACATTGTCGTACTGTTTTCAGCTATTTTTAGACATAGTTTATAAATTCCACACCAGCGAACATGCTACACGCAATATTAAACTCTCAAATGTTGGTAAAAAGTAAAAGTATACTTTGATATGGCGAAAATCTTCATCCGCCATCTTGATCGTTAAGTTAACGAGTGCCTCTTACTGGTCGTAGGTTTACGAGCAAAATTAACGATAAAGCAGGTGCACGTTGCGTCTCTGAAACGGTGCCGATCGGTAATTTTGGTCGTACTACCAAAATCAGCTAACGATCGCCTTAACGATCGTCTCTGAAACGCGTCTGTCCGAAGGTTCTTTTATGTGTATGCTTTGCCCAGTTGCCGTACGGTCTTAATGTCGTTAAATTTAGTACAATTATTGCTTGAATCAGAAAAAATATATGACGTTAAGAATTTTTTCGCATTGACCTCTTTGAAATCGATAGTACAGCCGTTTGGTTCAACGTGTCCTTCGCTCTATTCTACAATTAAAAATATACATTGATATAACACGAATACACGGTTTAATTCTTTATATGGCAATAACACCTAAACATTTGTGAACGGCAAATATATTTGCTTTATGGCAATGTCGCGAAATTTAACTATTTCAAGTTTACTTAGTTACGCCGATTGTGACTATTGTTTGATCGTCAGTCAGTTGTCAGTGTACGTAGATTAATGATGTTTTGTTAAGCTTATCAAACATTAACACCGAATTTAAACAAACGAGTGTTCATTAGTTAAGTTCGTATGTTTAGTTTTACATTATAGAAGTAATCGTCCCTTCTTTTGCCAGTATAAGAACAGAAGAAATGACATGAACAACTTTTCCAAAATAACTTATCAAAACGAAGATCTCTTAATTTGCCTGCTCTGCTTCCGCGAATATAATGTGCAATCTAGCAATAAAGATATTAAACTTCGCAGTAGCTAAACTCCACTTATATGTATAAAAATAATTAGCAAGAAAAAATGATTTGTTGAAAAATAGAAAGTAGCATCCTTGTTAAACACGGCGGCGAAATTCAGCAGTACGAGAACCACGGCGGTAGTCTTCCTGTTTGGGTGCTACGAGTTGCTCCTCCAAACGGACATCCTTCGAGCCTCTTCACACCATATACACGCACAACACAAGAGGTGAACGCTATCAGTCCAGTAGTGAAAAGGTGTACTTAAGACATTTACTCGTTTTACATTCTAACGCCAACTCACCGATCAACGCGCCTAGCTGTTAACACATTTTCAGCCCAGGTCTGAATGTTTATCTCTTAATATAATTGATGCTAGTATGCCCCCCCCCCCCTACCTTAGAGGATAGAAAAACATTTTGATGTTGTGTTTTCCATCAGTCTGTATGGATGTAAGTATGAATGTCACAAGCTGGTGGATGTTGTTGAACACAGTCAGTCTAGATATCAAGTCTGGTGCGCTTACATCGATATGGCCCGTTTGGATACTTTTACTGATGAATGGTTGTTTGTTTCATATTTAGCAATTAAGCAAACCTCAAGTAAAATAATAGAATTGCAATGAAAAGTGACAGAATGCTATTAATAAGACGCAGAAACCAAAAGTAGACCGTCATATCGTTCTTGTTTGAGACCTAGTTGTTTGATCCCTTTTAATGGCTAGCAAAATTGTTAGTTTCAGACAGTTCAGCGACTGTTCGAGATACTCGCTATTACACAGTGTTCGGAACAGTAGGTTAATTTCTCAATGCCTAATCGTCCCTAATCGAAACGATTCTATTTTAGTAAAACGGTCCTCACAAAAATTCAAACGTCATCATAATGGTCAAATCGTCACCATATTGGTCATATCGTCACCAGATTTGCAAATCGGCACCAGATTGTCTAAATCGTCCTTAAATGATAATGTAACTAACTGAAGGATTGCTAGAAGACAGCAAAACCATAGGGTGGTGTCTCTAGATGCTATTCGAAAATTATATTGAAAGCGAAAACAATATATATATATATATATATGAGAGTTCAGATATGTTTATTTTTACTGAGATAACATAAAAGTAAAATGAGCAAAAATTCTCTGTCCGGTAAAACGTTCCAGTAAAAGGTCCGAAGTTCCAGTCTGAAACAGATAGAATAAGTTTCTGTTAACGTCAAACTACATGCAGAAATAATTTCAGAAAAAAACATCCTTGTTTATCTATACAAAACGATAACTGTCTTAGAATAAGTTATGTTTTGAGCTATGTTTTAACATAGCCAAGAATTTCAAAAGATGTGTCGTTAAAGTCCCACCACTTTGAGGCTGGCATTAATGGTAAATGTAACTTTCACAACCTGCATAATTTTCACTCCTATATGAAACCACCTGCAGATTTTCAGAAAACTAATTTTACGCAGTTGATATGATACTAAAGATAGAGAAGGTTCACATGTTTTTGTCATCCCCATAATCAAAGCCCGTCAAACCAACAACCTCTTAACCATCACAGAAAGTGTAAAAGCTCCGAAACGAAAGCACAGATAACTCTGTTTTATCATTCTTATACTTACTTATGCTGAGATGGTTCAATATTTCTTTCCGTATCCATAACCGCCATAACCTCCTCCATAACCTCCATAACCGCCACCGTAACCTCCATAGCCGCCATAACCGCCACCGTATCCACCATAACCACCGTAACCTCCATAACCTCCGTAACCGCCACCGTAACCTCCATAACCGCCCTTCTTTCCCCATCCTTCAAAAGAAAGGAAAAATTCAATGCACATAAAAATGTACATTCTATCTCTTACCAGAACGCTGGTTCATCTTATCGAGGTACTGCCCAGTTGGCAGCCAAAGTACATGCGTACTATATAGTAAGTAACGAGCAGGTATTTTCTTTAATTTGGTCGTATCAGGAAAATTGTCTCTAAATTTGAAAATGAATGTATTCTGTTCCTCATTATCAAAGAGATGGTTACTTATAACCGCGTAACCACGAGGGAGGTTAACCATTCGTACATTGTGTAAACTGATCGAAACTGTGATTAAAGTCAGTAAAGTTTATTGGTTTACTTTTGTTCAGTATCTAAGTAGTCCATCTACGAAATCATTGGTTTACGGTCTAAATTGATACATACTTGTGTACATGTTATGAACACATTCTATCCAAACATTAGGTGATTGGTTCGATGTTTAAAGTAATATTCCTTACCTCCATAACCTCCGTATCCGCCCAAGCCACCTCCGTATCCGCCTCCGTATCCACCTCCGTAACCACCTCCGTATCCACCTCCGTAACCACCTCCGTATCCACCTCCGTATCCACCACCCCACCAGCGCCTACAGCACAAAACACCGCCCCACTTGCCACATCGGCCCCGGGGACTCTCATATTTCTTGTTGCACCATTTGCGACAACGACAGTTGCCGTAGGCTGAAGAAGAAACAGAAATGTTTAAGAAAGGAAAGTTGTAACCGAGAGTTGTTGTGAGTAGCATTATACAAATAGTTTGCCTTTGCTGCTCTGTATAAGAACAGAACAGGTGGTAAGAATATTTCAACATTAATAAATTAACTTTTAATTTATCTTAGATGTTATTGTCTGCGACTGAATCTGAGATACACCAATAAAGATACATTTTTAAGTAAACATGAACAGTATTTCTTGTTTGTTTCAGTTTATAGGCAATATCAGCAATTACATGCCTGATTTGCTTAACTGATATGTATAATAACAGGAGCGATGAAAAAAGTATATTTTAAAAAAATATAAAAAATGGATTGAATTTAACTCAACAAAAAACAGTCGCAAGTCCAATGAAAAAGTAAATAAATTAATATTAAGTATTAAAATACAAATACAATATAGGTCAAATGTGTACCTATACATGTAACTTTGCTTATTTTTGAATAAATGAAATGCCCATGAAAAAAATAGTATTAAAAAAGAAAAGTAAACGTCTCTCACCATCAATGTCCTGGATAAGGACGGCCGCGAACACCAGAACAGCGAGAATCACGGCGGTAGTCTTCATGTTTGGGCGCTTTGAGTTGCTCCTCCAAACTGACTTCCTTCGAGCCTCTACACACTTTATATACCCACACACCACAATAAGTAAGAGCGAGAGGATGTTAAGTATTATTGCACAAAGTTGCACTTAAGACATTTACGCTTTCAACAATATACTGTTGACTTACCATCATATCTAGAGTGATTAATTGCTGATGACAATTGATAATTTATGCGAAATACTTTACGACAATTTAACCAATTAATTAGCATTTTGAATATCCACAAAATTACAAAACAGGTCATTAACACGACTTTATGATGTTCGTTGCCATCAAATTGTGTCAAGTATTCGGAAAAAAAACCCACATCGATCAACAGGATTGTCAATCATTAGGTTTGTCGCTAGATAAAGCATCAAGTCATCATCTCAAAAAAGTTCCCATTCTTGTTTATCAGACATTAAATGATTTGAGGAAAATTCATATTTCATATGTATACGATTTCGAATTTAGTATGTTTTTAGTATTATTTTAAAAATGGCGGCGACAATGTATTAAGGGTGTTGTGTGCAATATTTCCACCTGGTAAGCAGTGTTAACTAAATGTATATATTTCTCATAAACGATGTATTTTCGTCCTTGAGTATCGTCACTAGGAGTATTTTCATACTTGAATCTCGTCACTAGGAGTATTTTTCGTACTTGAATCTCGCCACTTGGAGTATTTACGTACTAAAATCTCGTCACCAGGAGAATTTTCGTACACAAGTCTCGTCCTTTTAAGTAATTTCGTACCTAAGTCTCGTAACTAGGAGTAATTTCGTACTTAAGTCTCGTCACTAGGAGTATTTTCGTACCTAAGTCTCGTCACTAGGAGTATTTTCGTACTTAAGTCTCGTCACTTGGAATGTTTTCGTACTTGAGTCTCGTCACTAGGAGTATTTTCGTACTTGAGTCTCGTCCTTTTAAGTAATTTCGTACTTGATTCTCGTCACTTTGAGTAATTTCGTACTGGAGTCTCGTCACTTGGAGTGTTTTCGTACTTGAGTCTCGTCATTTTGAGTAATTTCGTACTTGAGTCTCGTCACTAGGAGTATTTTCGTACTTAAGTCTCGTCATATGGAGTGTTTTCGTACCTAAGTCTCGTCACTAGGAGTAATTTTCTGCTTAAGTCTCGTCACTAGGAGTATTTTCGTACTTAAGTATCGTCACTAAGAGTATTTTCGTACTTAAGTCTCGTCACTTGGAGTGTTTTCGTACTTGAGTCTCGTCACTAGGAGTATTTTCGTACTTGAGTCTCGTCCTTTTAAGTAATTTCGTACTTGATTCTCGTCACTTTGAGTAATTTCGTACTGGAGTCTCGTCACTTGGAGTGTTTTCGTACTTGAGTCTCGTCATTTTGAGTAATTTCGTACTTGAGTCTCGTCACTAGGAGTATTTTCGTACTTAAGTCTCGTCATATGGAGTGTTTTCGTACCTAAGTCTCGTCACTAGGAGTAATTTCCTACTTAAGTCTCGTCACTAGGAGTATTTTCGTACTTAAGTATCGTCACTAAGAGTATTTTCGTACTTGAGTCTCGTCACTTTGAGTAATTTTGTACTTGAGTCTCGTCATTTGGAGTGTTTTCGTACTTGAGTCTCGTCATTTTGAGTAATTTCGTACTTGAGTCTCGTCACTAGGAGTATTTTCGTACTTAAGTCTCGTCACTTGGAGTGTTTTCGTACTTGAGTCTCGTCACTTTGAGTAATTTCGTACTTGAGTCTCGTCACTTGGAGTGTTTTCGTACTTAAATCTCGTCACCAGGATTATTTTCGTTCTTAAGTATCGTCACTTGGAGTATTTAGTACTTGAGTCTCGTCACTTGGAGTATTTTTTCTCTTAAATCACGTCACCAGGAGTATTTTCGTACTTGAGTCTCGTCACTTTGAGTATTTTGGTTCTTAAGTCTCGTCACTAGGAATATTTGTCGTTTTTGAGTCTCGTCACTTGGAGAATTTTCGTAGTTAAATCTCGTCACTTGGAGAATTTTCGTACTTGAGTCTCGTCACTTGGAGTATTTTTCCTCTTAAATCACGTCACCAGGAGTATTTTCGTACTTGAGTCTCGTCACTTTAAGTATTTTGGTGCTTAAGTCTCGTCACTAGGAGTATTTGTCATTCTTGAGTCTCGTCACTTGGAGAATTCAAGTACTTAAATCTCGTCACTTGGATAATTTTCGTACTTGAGTCTCGTCACTAGGAGTATTTGTCGTTCTTGAGTCTCATCACTTGGAGAATTTAAGTACTTAAATCTCGTCACTTGAAGAATTTTCGTACTTGAGTCTCGTCACTTGGAGTATTGTTCCTCTTAAATCACGTCACCAGGAGTATTTTCGTACTTGAGTCTAGTCACTTTGAGTATTTTGGTGCTTAAGTCTCGTCACTAGGAGTATTTGTCGTTCTTGAGTCTCGTCACTTGGAGAATTTAAGTACTTAAATCTCGTCACTTGGAGAATTTTCGTACTTGAGTCTCGTCACTTGGAGTCTTTTTCCTCTTAAATCACGTCACCAGGAGTATTTTCGTACTTGAGTCTCGTCACTTTGAGTATTTTGGTGCTAAGTCTCGTCACTAGGAATATTTGTCGTTCTTGAGTCTCGTCACTTGGAGAATTTAAGTACTTAAATCTCGTCACTTGGAGAATTTTCGTACTTGAGTCTCGTCACTTGGAGTATTTTTGAGTATTTTCGTACTTGAGTCTCGTCACTTTGAGTATTTTCGTACATAAGTCTCGTCACTAGGAGTATTTGTCGTTCTTGAGTCTCGTCACTTGGAGAATTTAAGTACTTAAGTCTCGTCACCAGGAGAATTTTCGTATACAGGTCTCGTCACTGGGAGTATTTTCGTTCTGAAGGCTCGTCACTGGGAGTAATTTCGTACTTAAGTATCATCCCTAGGAGTATTTTCGTACTTTAGTCTCGTCACTCGGAGTATTTTCGTTCTTAAGGCTCGTCACTGGGAGTATTTTTGTACTTAAGTATCGTCACTAGGACTATTTTCGTACTTAAGGCTCGTCACTGGGAGTGTTTTCGTACTTAAGTATCGTCACTAGGAGTATTTTCGTACTTAAGTCTCGTCACTTGGAGTGTTTTCGTACTTGAGTCTCGTCACCAGGAGTAGTTTCGTACTTTAGTCTCGTCACTGTGAGTTTTTTCGTACTTGAGTCTCGTCACTTGGAGTATTTTCGTACTTAAGTCTTGTCACCAGGAGTATCTCCGTACTTAAGTCTCGTCACTTGGAGTATTTTCGTAATTTAGTTTCGTCATTTGGAGTATTTTCGTACGTAAGTCTCGTCACAAGGAATATTTTCGTACTTAAGTCTCGTCACAAGGAATATTTTCGTACTTAAGTCTCGTCACAAGGAATATTTTCGTACTTAAGTTTCGTTACATGGTGTGCTTTCATACACAAGTCTCGTCACTGTGAGTATTTTCGTACTTGAGTCTCGTCACTTTGAGTTTTTTCGTACTTGAGTCTCGTCACTTGGAGTATTTTCGTACTTAAGTCTTGTCACCAGGAGTAACTCCGTACTTAAGTCTCGTCACTTTGAGTATTTTTGTAATTTAGTTTCGTCACTTGGAGTAATTTCGTACGTAAGTCTCGTCACAAAGAATATTTTCGTACTTAAGTCTCGTCAATAGGAGTATTGTCGTTCTTAAGTCTCGTCACAAGGAATATTTTCGTACTTAAGTCTCGTCACAAGGAATATTTTCGTACGTAAGTCTCGTTACAAGGAATATTTTCGTACTTAAGTCTCGTCAATAGGAGTATTGTCGTTCTTAAGTCTCGTCAATAGGAGTATTTTCGTACTTAAATCTCGTCACTAGGAGTATTTTCGTACCTAAGTCTCTTTACTTGTAGTATTTTAGTATTTTTTGCGGCGTAAATACAAGAATACGAGATGGCTTAAGTTATCCACCATAAAGAGGCGTTATGAAGTACCAATACTGCAAATCTAATCATTACACAGATTATTGACAAATCAGCATATAACAATACATTTGGCCATTTAATCATACATTTGTAGTGAACATTGTACACACGGCCTAATAATAAATATTTACAAAACAATGTTAGGTGTTTTCGAGTACATGTATACATGTGTATTAAGAACTTATAGATAAGTTTAAAGAACATATTAAGAAGCAGATGTATGACAGAGTTGTATCCGTCTCGCTAACATAGCATGATGGACAGATTCAAAAACTCTTAACAATCTTACAATATTTACAATGTACAGTGTTACGTTGGTTTTATCGTATTTTTATAAGATCGTGAAAAATTATTGATGACCTTCCAAATTTTTGCTTTAAATTTTAACGCATGGTATGACAAAAACAAATAGCGCTTTTAACGATGTCAACAAGAGCGGAAAATAAATTGTCAATCTGTTTTTGTGGCTTTGTAACACAGAATAACTAATGGTTTACTTTTGGTAGAATAAAATGGATTAGAAAGACATGAACGATAAATAGATCAAATTATCGTATAAATCAAAGTAACAAGTTGGTAATTTATGTAAATAAAATGAATTGGATACCTTTAAATAATCATTTACCCTTTTTTATATGTAGTTCATTAACCCAGTGAATAAGTCATATATTTTATTTCACATCAATCTTCGTGCTAATGACATTGTTATAACTAATAACCTATAATGTGCGCCTTTCAGTACTTTTAGTTTAAACTTCTTTTTTTTAATTGTAAAGGAGGTAACATGATTTTATACTATGTAACTCTAGTAGGCACGGTGTTGCGCAAGAATATGTTCTAGTGTTGTGGGGGGGGGGGGGGGGGGGGAGGAGACAACCCGGAGATAACCCACTTATCCGGCTTGATACTCGGCCGGTAATCGAACCTGCGTCAACTACCATAATATTAAGATGCTTAATCGACTCTCATTTCCTTTCCTAACGTTTTAACAGTTTGTGGCCCTACAACTTTCATGTTTCATAGAGGTATACTTTGTGTTTCATGAACATTCTAGTTAAAGTTTGACTCTGGGTGAGAGGGGAAACAGGTACTTGGAGGACGAGATACTAGCTGTTGTCTTAGACCCCGGTCGAAAATCCACCTAATCAGGATACATCGCCCATACTATCCTGAATTTCAAGCGAAAATTGACAAATATCACCCAAGGGGATCGTCGTTGACAGCTTTGCGCGTGCGCCGCCCGGGCCCAACATCAAAACCACCATCAAAAAGTACGACATCGGTACACTTAACAAGATAAAAACATCGTTTAGAAAATTCAAAAGGGCCGTATATGATTTCCTGGGAAAACCTTGCGACCTACATACAGGCGCATTGCGATTTAAGTCGACACTCCTTCCGGGCCCCGCCACAGAATATGAGTCAATAAACATTGTCTGATGGATATGTGACCGTACCATTAGTATAATATTATAATTCTCTTTCTCTCTCCTTTTAAATTATTGCAAAGTCTCCATAACTTTATTAACCCTTTTCTTTTCCAGAAGCCAGATAGTAATATATTACCAAGAATAGGCCTTATATGTCCACTGTAATGCTGGTCTCCATGCTAAGTTCGAATTTAAGCACTTGGCATTTAAGTATTTGAAACTTGTGTCATCCTGACATTCGTATTTATTATAACAGAATAACTGATTCCATATAATGCTTTCAAAACATGGACATAATTTTCAAAAAACAACAACAATGGGCCGTATGTTAAGAACTTTGTCAAAGCTAACAACGTGTTACAGGCATCGTTGTTCACCTAAATAAAAGAGAGGGAGAGAGATTCTTTATTTCCTCCGATATGAAGAGACATGAAACATTATAAACAGAACATAATACAAAGAAACATATTGAACAAAAATTTACATAAATTATATACAACAAACAAATATATCAGATAGGAAAGATAACTATAAATAATACATCTAGTAATACTGTATGATAACTATGTACTAATACAGTGAATGAGACATAGTTTTGTAATTTCATTTACCTTTCCTCATTCTACGACGCCTTATTGTTATTAATTTGTTTAAACTTGTCTCGCAAATAAATGTTCTAGAGAAAAAAAGATTTTAAAGTTAACACAGATGACGTTAACAACGTTGTTAACTTTAACACTGTTTCAATGCGTCTTAGATAATGAATTATGAATGTGAGTTTGGTTTGTGGTCACCAAGCCGGACAAGTGGGTTTTCTCCGGGTTCTCCGGTTTCCCCACAACACAAGACCACACTATCCCGTAAAATCGTGCCAACGTGAGTATTAATATAATGTTGTAATAACTTGTTTCACAATCGTTGTAAAATAAATATGTTTAAACTAAATTAAATGATAATGAATAGCAGACTTGTTTTAACAAAAAAGATATTCAATTTCAAGTTTGTGTGTGTTCTTGTGTAAACTTTGTGTATCATCTTGTGTGAACTACGTTTTTTTCATGTTGTGTTTCATTATATTATGTTGTGTTTGCAATATTTTGTTATATGTGTATTCTTGTGTAAGTTATATATGTAATCTTGTGTTAGTTATATGTGTACCCTTGTATAAGTAATATGTGTAATCCTGTGTTATTTAAATTTGTAATCTTGTATTAATTATATGTTTACTATTGTGTCAGTTATATGTGTAATATTGTGTTTATATGTCTTATCTTGTGTTAGTTATATGTGTACATTTGTGCTAGTTATATCTGTATCCTTGTGTTAGGTAGATGTGTACCCTTGTGTAAGTTAGATGTGTACCCTTGAGTAAGTTATATGTGTATTTTTGTGTTAGTTATATGTGTACTCTTGTGTCAGTTATATGTGTACCCTTGTGTCAGTTATATGTGTACCCTTGTATTAGTTATATGTGTACCCTTGTGTCAGTTATATGTGTACCCTTGTGTCAGTTATATGTGTACCCTTGTGTTAGTTATATGTGTACTCTTGTGTTAGTTATATGTGTACCCTTGTGTAAGTAATATGTGTACTCTTGTGTTAGTTATATGTGTACCCTTGTGTTAGTTATATGTGTACCCTTGTGTTAGTTATATGTGTACCCTTGTGTCAGTTATATGTGTACCCTTGTGTCAGTTATATGTGTACCCTTGTGTCAGTTATATGTGTACCCTTGTGACAGTTATATGTGTACCCTTGTGTTAGTTATATGTGTACTCTTGTGTTAGTTATATGTGTACTCTTGTGTTAGTTATATGTGTATGCTTGTGTCAGTTATATGTGTACTTTTGTGTTAGTTATATGTGTACCCTTGTGTTAGTTATATGTGTACCCTTGTGTTAGTTATATGTGTACCCTTGTGTTAGTTATATGTGTACCCTTGTGTTAGTTATATGTGTACCCTTGTGTTAGTTATATGTGTATGCTTGTGTTAGTTATATGTGTACCCTTGTGTTAGTTATATGTGTATGCTTGTGTTAGTTATATGTGTATCCTTGTGTTAGGTAGATGTGTACTCCTTATGTAGTACCCTTGTGTCAGTTATATGTGTATCCTTGTGTCAGTTCTATGTGTACCCTTGTGTCAGTTATAGCTATATGTGTAATATTGTGTAAGTAATATGTGTATCATTGCGTTAGTTATATGTGTACCGTTGTTTTAGTTATATGTGTAATATTGTTTTAGTTATATGACATTGTGTAAACTTGTGTTAGTTTTGTGTGTACTCTTGTGTTAGTTATATGTGTAGTCTTGTGTTTGTTTTTTGGGTTATTGTGTGTTAGTTGTTTGTGTTATATTGTGTAAGTTATATTTGTAGTCTTGTGTCAGCTATATGTGCACCCTTGTGTTAGTTATATTTGTACTCTTGTGTTAGTCATATGGGTAGTCTTGTGTTAGTTACATGTGTACTCTTGTGTTAGGTATTTTTGTACTCTTATGTTAGTTATATGTGTACTCTTGTGTTAGTTATATGTGTAGTCTTGTGTTAGTTATATGTGTACTCTTGTGTTAGTTATATGTGTAATCTTGTATTAGTTATATGTGTACTCTTGTGTTAGTTATATGTGTACTCTTGTGTAAGTTATATGTGTACTCTTGTGTTAGTTATATGTGTAATCTTGTGTTAGTTATATGTGTAATCTTGTGTTAGTTATATGTGTACTCTTGTATTAGTTATATGTGTACTCTTGTGTTAGTTATATGTGTACTCTTGTGTTAGTTATATGTGTAATCTTGTGTTAGTTATATGTGTAATCTTGTGTTAGTTATATGTGTATCCTTGTGTTAGGTATTTTTGTAATCTTGTGTTAGTTATATGTGTAGTCTTGTGTTAGTTATATGTGTAGTCTTGTGTTAGTTATATGTGTACTCTTGTGTAAGTTATATGTGTAATCTTGAGTTAGTTATATGTGAACTCTTGTGTAAGTTATATGTGTAATCTTGTGTTAGTTATATGTGAACTCTTGTGTAAGTTATATGTGTAATCTTGTGTTAGTTATATGTGAACTATTGTGTTAGTTATATGTGTACCCTTGTGTTAGTTATATGTGTACTCTTGTGTTAGTTATAGGTGTACTCTTGTGTTAGTTATATGTGTACTCTTGTGTAAGTAATATGTGTAATCTTGTGTTAGTTATATGTGAACTATTGTGTTAGTTATATGTATACCCTTGTGTTAGTTATATGTGTACCCTTGTGTTAGTTATATGTGTACTCTTGTGTTAGTTATAGGTGTTTTCTTGTGTTAGTTTTATGTTTACTCTTGTGTTAGTTATATGTGTAACGTTGTGTTAGTTATATGTGTGACCTTGTGTAAGTTATATGTGTATTTTTGTGTTAGTTATATGTGTACTCTTGTGTAAGTTATATGTGTAATCTTGAGTTAGTTATATGTGAACTATTGTGTTAGTTATATGTGTACCCTTGTGTTAGTTATATGTGTAACGTTGTGTTAGTTATATGTGTGACCTTGTGTAAGTTATATGTGTATTTTTGTGTTAGTTATATGTGTACCCTTGTGTTAGTTATATGTGTCCTCTTGTGTAAGTTATATGTGTACAATTGTGTTAGTTATATGTGTACTCTTGTGTAAGTTATATGTGTACTCTTGTGTTAGTTATATGTGAACTATTGTGTAAGTTATATGTGTACCCTTGCGTTAGTTATATTTGTACTCTTGTGTAAGTTATATGTGTAATCTTGTGTTAGTAATATGTGAACTATTGTGTTAGTTATAAGTGTGACCTTGTGTAAATTATATGTGTATTTTTGTGTTAGTTATATGTGTACCCTTGTGTTAGTTATATGTGTACTCTTGTGTAAGTTATATGTGTACCCTTGCGTTAGTTATATGTGAACTATTGTGTAAGTTATATGTGTACCCTTGTGTTAGTTATATGTGTACTCTTGTGTAAGTTATATGTGTAATCTTGTGTTAGTTATATGTGAACTATTGTGTTAGTTATATGTGTACCCTTGTGTTAGTTATATGTGTACCCTTGTGTTAGTTATATGTGTACTCTTGTGTTAGTTATAGGTGTACTCTTGTGTTAGTTTTTGTTTACTCTTGTGTTAGTTATATGTGTAACGTTGTGTTAGTTATATGTGTGACCTTGTGTAAGTTATAAGTGTACCCTTGTGTAAGTTATAAGTGTACTCTTGTGTAAGTTATATGTGTAATCTTGAGTTAGTTATATGTGTACCCTTGTGTTAGTTATATGTGTAACGTTGTGTTAGTTATATGTGTGACCTTGTGTAAGTTATATGTGTATTTTTGTGTTAGTTATATGTGTACCCTTGTGTTAGTTATATGTGTATCCTTGCGTTAGTTATATGTGTAATATTGTGTTAGTTATATGTTAACTATTGTGTTAGTTATATGTGTACTCTTGTGTTAGTTATAGGTGTACTCTTGTGTTAGTTTTATGTTTACTCTTGTGTTAGTTATATGTGTAACGTTGTGTTAGATATATGTGTGACCTTGTGTAAGTTATATGTGTACCCTTGTGTTAGTTATATGTGTACTCTTGTGTAAGTTATATGTGTAATCTTGAGTTAGTTATATGTGAACTATTGTGTTAGTTATATGTGTACCCTTGTGTAAGTTATATGTGTACCCTTGTGTTAGTTATATGTATATCCTTGTGTTAGTTATATGTGTATCCTTGTGTTAGTTATATGTGTACCCTTGTGTTAGTTATATGTGTAATCTAGTTTTTTTTGTAATCTTGAGTTAGTCATATGTGTAATTTTGTCTTTATTGCATGTTTTATCTTTTGCTTATTTGGTCTGTGTTCGGCTGTGTTATTTGCTTTAAATCAGTTTGGCTTGTTTTTTAGATGTAATCAAAGCAATCATCTGGGTGGCACTAGTAATCTAGGTTGATGACATAATTATACATGTCATTTGCAAATGAGTTTTTATGTACTATAGATTATAACGCAGTCAATGGGATCGCTTATAAGTCTCCAGTAAAAACAACGCTTAGCAGTTGTACAGCTAAACAGATATGACGTCATCATTTGGAACCCAGTCTGCCAACTGTTATGTAAAACATTATGTGCTCGCTTCACTCGCCCCGCTCTTCTTTTATGTTAATTATGTTTATTCAAAAAGTTCTTACTATAACGTATTTGTATTAAATGTATAAATATGTAAAAAAAGTAATTAAGAAGTTTCTGGATGAAAGTTCACAAAATATTTACTGTCTGGGGAATCTTGCATTGTTGGTTTAGTTTCTATACAATTTCCGTGTCTCAACGAATGCCGTGGCAATTTGAAAGTTTATTTCTAAATACCAAAGCTCTTGATCTTATAAATAACATGTGTTTCGTATACTCGGAGAGGAAATAGATTGTAAGGCAGTGAAGCCATAAGGTTTATTTCAATGTAGGTTATACGGCATGTTGTTTCAAACATTAACTGTTCTCACAATTTAGGTTTGACTGTAAGCATCAGTTTTATAGCCATTAAGGATTGATTCAAATTGTTATTTATTATTCATAGTTTGCTATGAATAATTGTAATGTTTAAAATCAAAAAAGCATTTAGCATTATACTGTAGCGAAATCATGTCGATTCATATTGAACAAACATAAGCATTTACATCCAAGCATATGAGTTTTGGCTTTCAATGTGTCATTTTTGGCGTAAATGTCTGGAAAGAATGCAGCAAATAGATCAGATCTCAGTTTATCATATTAACGTTTAACATTGATGATGTTTTATGGGTTGCTAACGCTTTAAAAAAATTAAATTGTCTGTAGTTTACCAAACAATTGAGATCTGTTCTACTGTGAGTTATCTATAATGACTGAAGAACAGGCACTGATGCCAAAATCAGCCTATTCTGGGACAAATGTTTTGAAAAGTGTAAAAACTGTCAATCTGTGAGAGTGCAGCTTTAAAGCGGACATGTCCTCTTTGATCGGACATGTATTTTCCCGCGATCCATCCCTTCCCATACTCTTTGACCGGACATGTGTTTTCCCACGCTCTCTCCCTACTCATACTCTTTGACCGTACATGTCTTTTCCCGCGCTCCCTCCCTTCTCTTACTCTTTGACCGGACATGTCTTTTCCCGCGTTCCCTCCCTCCTCATACTCTTTGACCGGACATTCTTTTCCCGCGTTCACTCCCTTTGCATACTCTTTGACCGGACATGTATTTTCCCGCGCTCAAACCCTTATCATACTCTTTGACTGGGCATGTATTTTCCCGCGCTCAAACCCTTATCATACTCTTTGACTGGATTTTTTTTCTCGCGCTCCCTCCCTTCTCATACTCTTTGACCGAACATTCTTTTTCCGCGCTCCCTCCCTCCTCATACTCTTTGACCGGACATGTCTTTTTCTGCGCTCACCCCATTATCATACTCTTTGAACGGACATGTCTTTTTCTGCGCTCACCCCCTTCTCATACTCTTTGCCCAGACTGGTCTTTTTCTGCGCTCACCCATTTCTCATACTCTTTGACCGGACATGTCTTTTTTTGCGCTCACCCCCTTCTCATACTCTTTGACCGGACATGTCTTTTTCTGCGCTCACCCCTTTCTCATACTCTTTGACCAGACATTTCTTTTTCTGCGCGCACCCCCTTCTCATACTCTTTGACCAGACATTTCTTTTTCTGCGCGCACCCCCTTCTCATACTCTTTGACCGTACGTGTCTTTTTCTGCGCGCACCCCCTTCTCATACTCTTTGACCGGACATGTCTTTTCTGCGCTCACCCCATTCTCGTGCTTTTTGACCGGACATGTCTTTTTCTGCGCTCAACCCCTCTCATACTCTTTGACCAGACATATCTTTTTCTGCGCGCACCTCCTTCTCATACTCTTTGACCGGACATGTCTTTTTCTGCGCGCACCCCTTACTCATACTCTTTGACCGGACATGACTTTTTCCGAACTCTCCCCCTTCTCATACTCTTTGACCGGACATGTCTTTTTCTGCGCGCACCCCCTTCTCATACTCTTTGACCGGACATGTCTTCTTCTGTGCTCCCTCCCTTATCATACTCTTTGACCGGACATGCGCCCCTCCTTCTCATACTCTTTGACCGGACATGTCTTTTTCTGCGTTCACCCCTTCTCAAACTCTTTGACCGTACATGTCTTTTTCTACGCTCACCCCTTTCTCATACTCTTTGAACGGACATGTCTTTTTCTGCGCTCACCCCCTTCTCATACTCTTTGCCCAGACTGGTCTTTTTCTGCGCTCACCCATTTCTCATACTCTTTGACCGGACATGTCTTTTTTTGCGCTCACCCCCTTCTCATACTCTTTGACCGGACATGTCTTTTTCTTCGCTCACCCCTTTCTCATACTCTTTGACCAGACATTTCTTTTTCTGCGCGCACCCCCTTCTCATACTCTTTGACCAGACATTTCTTTTTCTGCGCTCACCCCCTTCTCATACTCTTTGACCGTATGTGTCTTTTTCTGCGCGCACCCCCTTCTCATACTCTTTGACCGTACGTGCATTTTTCTGCGCGCACCCCCTTCTCATACTCTTTGACCGTACGTGTCTTTTTCTGCGCGCACCCCCTTCTCATACTCTTTGACCGTACGTGTCTTTTTCTGGGCGCACCCCCTTCTCATACTCTTTGACCGTACGTGTCTTTTTCTGGGCGCACCCCCTTCTCATACTCTTTGACCGGACGTGTCTTTTTCTGGGCGCACCCCCTTCTCATACTCTTTGACCGGACGTGTCTTTTTCTGCGCGCACCCCCTTCTCATACTCTTTGACCGTACGTGTCTTTTTCTGGGCTCACCCCCTTCTCATACTCTTTGACCGGACGTGTCTTTTTCTGGGCGCACCCCCTTCTCATACTCTTTGACCGTACGTGTCTTTTTCTGCGCGCACCCCCTTCTCATACTCTTTGACCGGACATGTCTTTTCCCGCGCTCACCCCTCCTCATACTCTTTGACCGGACATGTCTTTTTCTGCGTTCATCCCTTCTCAAACTCTTTGACCGGACATGTCTTCTTCTGTGCTCCCTCCCTTATCATTTTCTTTGACCGGACATGCGCCCCTCCTTCTCATACTCTTTGACCGTACATGTCTTTTTCTGCGCTCACCTCTTTCGCATACTCTTTGACCGGACATGTCTTTTTCTGCGTTCACCCCTTCTCAAACTCTTTGACCGTACATGTCTTTTTCTACGCTCACCCCTTTCTCATACTCTTTGAACGGACATGTCTTTTTCTGCGCTCACCCCCTTCTCATACTCTTTGCCCAGACTGGTCTTTTTCTGCGCTCACCCATTTCTCATACTCTTTGACCAGACATGTCTTTTTTTGCGCTCACCCCCTTCTCATACTCTTTGACCGTACGTGTCTTTTTCTGGGCGCACCCCCTTCTCATACTCTTTGACCGTACGTGTCTTTTTCTGCGCGCACCCCCTTCTCATACCCTTTGACCGGACATGTCTTTTCCCGCGCTCACCCCTCCTCATACTCTTTGACCGGACATGTCTTTTTCTGCGTTCATCCCTTCTCAAACTCTTTGACCGGACATGTCTTCTTCTGTGCTCCCTCCCTTATCATTTTCTTTGACCGGACATGCGCCCCTCCTTCTCATACTCTTTGACCGTACATGTCTTTTTCTGCGCTCACCTCTTTCGCATACTCTTTGACCGGACATGTCTTTTTCTGCGTTCACCCATTCTCAAACTCTTTGACCGTACATGTCTTTTTCTACGCTCACCCCTTTCTCATACTCTTTGACCAGACATGTCTTTTTCTGCGCTCACCCCCTTCTCATACTCTTTGCCCAGACTGATCTTTTTCTGCGCTCACCCATTTCTCATGCTCTTTGACCGGACATGTCTTTTTCTGCGCTCACCCCCTTCTCATACTCTTTGACCGTACATGTCTTTTTCTGCGCTCACCCCTTTCTCATACTCTTTGACCAGACATTTCTTTTTCTGCGCGCACCCCCTTCTCATACTCTTTTACCAGACATTTCTTTTTCTGCGCGCACCCCCTTCTCATACTCTTTGACCGTACGTGTCTTTTTCTGCGCGCACCCCCTTCTCATACTCTTTGACCGTACGTGTCTTTTTCTGCGCGCACCCCCTTCTCATACTCTTTGACCAGACATTTCTTTTTCTGTGCGCACCCCCTTCTCATACTCTTTGACCGGACGTGTCTTTTTCTGGGCGCACCCCCTTCTCATACTCTTTGACCGTACGTGTCTTTTTCTGCGCGCACCCCCTTCTCATACTCTTTGACTGGACATGTCTTTTCCTGCGCTCACCCCTCCTCATGCTCTTTGACCGGACATGTCTTTTTCTGCGTTCACCCCTTGTCAAACTCTTTGACCGGACATGTCTTTTTCTGCGCTCACCCCCTTCTCATACTCTTTGACCGTACATGTATTTTTCTACGCTCACCCCTTTCTCATACTCTTTGACCGGACATTTCTTTTTCTGCGCGCACCCCCTTCTCATACTCTTTGCCCAGACTGGTCTTTTTCTGTGCTCACCCATTTCTCAAACTCTTTGACCGGACATGTCTTTTTCTGCGCTCACCCCCTTCTCATACTATTTGACCGGACATGTCTTTTTCTGGGCTCACCACCTTCTCATACTCTTTGACCGGACATTTCTTTTTCTACGCCCACCCCTTTCTCATACTCTTTGACCGGACATGTCTTTTCTGCGCGCACCCCCTTCTCATTCTCTTTGACCGGACATGTCTTTTTCTGTGCTCCCTCTATTCTTTTACTCTTAGTTTTTTTCTTTGTTAACAGTTTTAGCGAAAGTATTTTTCTTCCCGCTCTCCTATTCGAGGGATATTTTGTTTATGCATTCATAAAATGACTTTTGCACAGTTTATCTTATTAATGTATGTAAATTACGTACATTATTTTACAATATTTCATAAAATATGATATGTCATTGCGGTTTTAGCCGGCTCTTTTCGCATGCATTGTGTTAATTTGTACATTAATTTATTTTCACCAAACCAGAATGCTTTGTTTCCTACCGACCGCAATGACTTGTGATTCAATGCGAGAATTACTTGAAAATTTCACCAGACAAAATTGCAATTCAATTTGCTTGCTCAAAATGACATCACTTCACATTGTTTGGTTGTAGTTTATTTACTTCTGCTTATTGTCACCACAGATGATCTGAATGACCTTATGATTGAAACAGCCGTCTGTCAAAAATGATGAAGCAAATACACTATTAAATAGAAGTACGGTTTTTAACATTACGGTTTCGACCGTAGTAAAATTTGCATTAATCTAAATAAAACACCAATATACATGTAATGAATAGGTCATTGGCCTTTATTTGGATGGTTTTATGAAAATTAATCTTTCACGTCTGACTAGTTTTTGACATTTTATTCTCTTCTTTGTTCATTTTTTCAAATAAGCTGTCATTGAAATAAGTTTGGGATTAAAGTTTACTTTATCGCATTTAAGATTGTTTTGTAGTTGTTAATTGTATTTTTAATAGCTATAATTTATAGGGCTAATATAGATGCTGACTTGTGTTTCTCGACTCACGAAAGGACGTTGACATCTACATACAAGGCTCGGGTTTTGTGTGATCTATCCATAGTATTAATCTCATTTAAAAACAAAAGTAATTAAGCATATTTAAAGGGACCCGCTTATATTTCGACCATTTTTTTCGAGGTTATACATCTCTCTCTCTAATAATTATAATAAAAATTATTCTACTATCTATTACCGAAATTGCAGAAAAATACAATTAAAGTTTAAAAAAAAACTTGATTTAGTGGGGAGCGAACCGACTCCGGAGAAGGGATTATTTCTCAAGTTTCCCAATGTATTTATTTCAGAAAAACAGTAGTTAGCCATTAGTGACTAATTGATAATCAGATGAAGCGGTAGATATAAGCAGTGGCTGTCACAGTTATTTGGTAATTTACAATTTATAATGTAGGCCACTAAAAATCTTAAGATTGCTTCTTACACACACTTAATGGTTATGCGACCGAGTCGCATCAAAACATTTATGCTGTACAGTACATTCTAACAATCTTTAACCATTACTTTATGAATGTGTAACTGTTCCCAGGTAAAAGCTATGTTGGAAACAAATGAGAGCACACAATCATATGGAGGAATGTTGATATCTGGTAATCCTTTTCGATAATGATATCATTTGATTGTTTCTTGAATATAATAATTTTCTGGCGGAATCTCTGTGTACTTTTTAAATTTTGTTAGAGAAAAACTGAGGATTAGTTTTGATACGAATTTGTAAACATCTTTTCAATGATGATATGTATGTATATTGTATTGCATTGTAATACAGATACTGATATTTTAAGAGGTTAAAATAGGTATAGAAAATATATAAATCGCAGAGAAAATACGTCATAACTGGAAACTTAAATAGCCGAATTTCAAATGTGTTGGATTACCTAGATTTGAAATTAAATGTTAACAATAACCATAGAGTAAACAAAAACGAAGTGTTAGATTCAAACTAAAAGCGACTGATGCAATTATATAAATAAACGTACCTTTTTATTGGCAACGTTATATTACATAAGACACGGATGTTGGCGAATTTACACTTATAAAACTAGTCAAGTTTGGAAGATTACTTAATATGGAAAAGACTGATTTTGATATAAGTATGCTGTTTAAAGAAATGAATGCACCTTTTTGAACTATATATTGTGAAAAGTTTCTTGGAGGAGTTCCCCCTACTCCCCTTCCAACATTTCAAAACATTATAAAATCGCTTCTGAGAGACGGGCGCATGTCAATAGGTTGCGCCCCTAAATAACTCTAACGTCAATTCCTGGATCCGCCCTGATTATAGATTAACATAATTATGTACAATGCGAGTTGAGCATGACAATTTATTTCTGCAATGGCAATATTGCGATACTCAGTATTAAAATAACAAGAAATACCAGTCATGTGGTATAAAACAAAATATACGTAAATGACCATTTGAAAACCCCAAGCTGAAATGGTTAAATATCTGTCATAAAAACAATAATTTGGGGTTTTGACGCATCTTTCGAGTGCAGGTCAGACAAAATATTGATCAGATGTATATAAAAAATAAATTATAATTTAAATAAAAAGATCACATTGACATATCGAAGTACTTCAAGTCTGCAAGTGAGGGTCGACAAGATGGCACTACATTTTGCCATGTTGCCTCGAGTCTGCAAAGGACGGTCGGCAATATGACACTGCACATTGCCCTGTTGCCTGGAGTATGCAAGGGACGGTCGACAAGATGGCACTACATTTTGCCCTGTTGCCTCGAGTCTGCAAAGGACGGTCGGCAATATGACACTGCACATTGCCCTGTTGCCTGGAGTATGCAAGGGACGGTCGACAAGATGGCACTACATTTTGCCCTGTTGCCTCGAGTCTGCAAAGGACGGTCGGCAATATGACACTGCACATTGCCCTGTTGCCTGGAGTATGCAAGGGACGGTCGACAAGATGGCACTACATTTTGCCCTGTTGCCTCGAGTCTGCAAAGGACGATCGGCACTTGCCATGATACCTGGAGTCTGCAAGGGACGGTCGATAAGATGCCACTGCTTTTTGCAACATGTAGTTCATACTTGTAACCTGAAAACGAGTGCCATTTGACTTACATAATCTTCGTTGGAGTGTGTTTCGAGCATTTTAAACTCATTTGGCACTTTCCTTTTGTGCGCTTCGGTGCGAGGCTTTTTCTCTGATACTATATGATAATATGTTTATCATCTGCTGTCAATCATGATCCAGAGCAAACACATTTTATAAATTACTACTAATTGATTTACCAGAGGGAACTGGACATACATATTTGCTGTATGTTTTCCCGTCTGAACCGCAGACGGGGTCGAACAGTGCCATACACATCGTGGTGGGACATGGCGGGTTGGTGACCGACCTGCATTCACCAAAAGTAGAGATCATGGTCGCGTCCAGGCACTGGTGTTGTTGGAAGAAGCATGAGTTTACTACAATGTAATCATCTTGGCCAAATAGTACATTTTGGTTGGTTTAAAATGTTATTATGTACAATAAAAATATAGACAGTAGTTATTCAAAAGAGTTCATTTGCAATTTTATCGCCGTTGCACGGAAAGAAAAAAAATCCAGTTATGTTCTTGAACATGTGTGTGAAAGGTACAAAATACAAAATAAATGGTTTAAATTTATTAATAACGATGTATAGTTATATATTACGTTTGATTCTTTTCTGAATAGCATAATACTACGGTACACATATAACACATCGCTATGTAGTCTGAATAGCCAACTACTACGGTACACATAAAACGCATCAATATGTAGTCAGAATAGCATAATACTACGGTACACATATAACATATCATTATGTAGGCTAAATAGCGTAATACTACGGTACACATATAACACATCATTATGTAGGCTAAATAGCGTAATACTACGGTACACATATAATACATCATTATGTAGGCTAAATAGCGTAATACTACGGTACATATATAACACATCATTATGCAGGCTAAATAGCATAATACTACGGTACACATATAACACATCACTATGCAGTCTAAATGGCCAATTACTACGGTACACATATAACACATCACTATGAAGTCTAAATGGCCAATTACTACGGTACACATATAACACATCACTATGAAGTCTAAATGGCCAATTTCTACGGTACACATATACCATATCACAATGAAGTCTAAATGGCCAATTACTACGGTACACATATACCATATCACAATGAAGTCTAAATGGCCAATTACTACGGTACACATATACCATATCACAATGAAGTCTAAATGGCCAATTACTACGGTATACATATACCATATCACAATGAAGTCTAAATGGCCAATTACTACGGTACACATATACCATATCACAATGAAGTCTAAATGGCCAATTACTACGGTACACATATACCATTTCACAATGAAGTCTAAATGGCCAATTACTACGGTACACATATACCATTTCACAATGAAGTCTAAATGGCCAATTACTACGGTACACATATACCATATCACAATGAAGTCTAAATGGCCAATTACTACGGTACACATATACCATATCACAATGAAGTCTAAATGGCCAATTACTACGGTACACATAAACCATATCACAATGAAGTCTAAATGGCCAATTACTACGGTATACATATACCATATCACAATGAAGTTTAAATGGCCAATTACAACGGTACACATATACCATATCACAATGAAGTCTAAATAGCATAATACTACGGTACACATATAACATATCACAATGAAGTCTAAATGGCCAATTACTACGGTATACATATACAATATCACAATGAAGTCTAAATGGCCAATTACTACGGTATACATATACCATATCACAATAAAGTCTAAATGGCCAATTGCTACGGTATACCTATACCATATCACAATGAAGTCTAAATGGCTAATTACTACGGTATACATATACCATATCACAATGAAGTCTAAATAGCATAATACTACGGTACACATATAACATATCACAATGAAGTCTAAATGGCCAATTACTACAGTATACATATACCATATCACAATGAAGTCTTAATGGCCAATTTCTACGGTACACATATACCATATCATAATGAAGTCTAAATAGCATAATACTACGGTACACATATACCATATCACAATGAAGTCTAAATTGCCAATTACTACGGTACACATATAACATATCACAATGAAGTCTAAATGGCCAATTACTACGGTACACATATACCATATCACAATGAAGTCTAAATGGCCAATTACTACGGTACACATATACCATATCGCAATGAAGTCTAAATATCATAATACTACGGTACACGTATAACACTTTACCTTTGTACCGTAGTTTTATACTATTTAGACTGCATAGTGATGTGTTATATGTGTACCGTATAGATTTTCAAGCGCAGTGCTTAACATTGGCAAAGGGAAATAACCACTGCGTCTGACCAGCGATCAGTCTTTATGAAAAGGCAGCGAATGATGTGTAAGTGTCTGGCTAACATTTCTTTATTAAAACCATTATTTTTCGATTGTTTAACTATTCCCGGTCATCAAAACGGTTCCCTTACAATATAGATAAAAGGAAAGTTGAAAGAAATGAGTTATTGAAAAGTGTTCACTATTCCTATAGTCTTAAAAAATTATACCTGTCCATTGAAAATTGTGAACACGAAACTCTATTACTTAAAGATCACATAACATAAAATACAGGTAGCGCAATATACACATAGACAGGACGAGAGCAGTCACTTGGTGTTTGTGATTGACACACATAAACGAGTATGTCTAAAGTATCGCAATATATCGTGATACAGATCAAGTGTACATCGCGACCAGGGTTCTTTGCATACATTGATTAGCTAAGGGCCGTCATGTGTTTAATTGAAACCGATTAAATAATATTTTAAAAACACTCTATTTATAATTCGTTGGTCATTTTCCAACGAATTCGTTAACGGTACACACTAATTCATGTGCAATTTTTTGCTTCAAAAATCTTAATTATAAGGGAGTTAACTCTTGTACCTCTAGTAACTTTACTTCCTTTTCGGTAATTCTACGCTTAATTTCCTTTATTTGGTGCTCACATTCATTGTTAGAATTTAAGTCGCGGAAACGGTCTTCTAATATTGTTACCCTTCCGCCCTTCATGTACAGAGTGTATTAATATTGTAATTTATATGATTTATTTGTAATGACATGTATAGTGTTTATTCACATTTCCCCGATTTAAGGGTGATTTGGCTGCTATTGTTCTGTATCATATGTGTGTAATAAAAATGCAGCCGTTTTTCGGCAAAAATAAAATATATTTTTATATCATGTGTTTTTTTTAAATATTTTCTAAATTATTTCGCCCTTTTAAGATTTCCATCAAAGGTCTTTCTTGTCTTTGTTTTATACAACGGCATTATGCTTTTATAAATGGCATATTAGATTAAGCTGTAGATTTACTATTGGTAGAATGCTTTCGACATTTTATATTATCGCGATATGTGTTGAGTATGTTTGTTTTCTTGACACGTTGTTCTTCTCTCGTTTGATATTTGAATGAACATGATCCTTGCGATTGTAAATAACAATAAGAGTCAATATTCATATGAATAACTACAGAATCAAGTTCAGTAGTCGAAATCTTAAACACAAGTCTCGTACAATGGCACAGGGTCAAAGAAAAAACCCACAAAGCAACAACGTACATTTTCACTACAACACAACAAACATAATGTATACAACAGGGGATGTTGATCAAGGAGCGTTGGTGTACCGCCATGGAACGGTCAGCACAATGAAACGTAATAACATAATTTCAGAATTCATTATAAGAAAGTTTTAGTATGAGGGAAGTATTCCAAACATATAAATGACAATGAATCGTGTGCTGGCGTTCAAATTTAAAGTAGCAATTGCTTGTTTATTTTCCTATTCCCGTCAAAATCTAAAATAATCGTTTTGTTTCATTATTAACTTTTTGCATTGTCCATTGAAATTATTCATGAATGAAACAAGTTTTATTCCTTTTTGTGGCATTTTTCCTTCAAGGAAAGGACGCCTGGCCACATCGAGTCGTCAATGCACATGGGTACAAGTATGCAGACAAACCACAGAATATACATTTTATAAATGCATTTATTGCAATGATTATATCAAAACTACATCATCTATAATATCCAAAATTGGCAAACAAAATGTACATACGCATCAATAGTTTATTACATATTTATATTATTGCACGCAGCATGAAAGATAGTGATTTTATCAACATGAGCAATGTCAGAGCACGTGTTTTACACACTTACAAGTCAGTCATAAACATGGCTATTGAATTGAAACGAGTCGTTTTAATCTCAACTTAACACACTAAATAGACAAAAGTATCTTAAACATCTATACGACTGTATCCGTTGCTTGGTCCTGTATCAGGCTGGTACGTATTTACTAGTATGCAGTGAACCAAAGTTCATAATAGACGAATTGAAATTCACCGTTGACGTTGAAGGCGTAGTAATATCGTGCTTCCAGTCTACCGGCGACACCATTGTAGATGGCATCGTAGTACACAGACCCGAAGTAAACAAGGACGTAGTCTTCTCTCTTCTCCAGTCCAGTGTCCGCCGTCTCTGTAAGGTATGAGCATATGTTTCATGACCAGACCGTGAATAACATTATATATGTTTACTTTCTACTTGATGATTTAGCCTGCACAATATTAACATAGATAGATATATAAATATTTTTGCTACAAATCTGAGATTCGGCAAGATACAGATTTCAATCCTAACTAAATTCAGTTAGAGTATAGTGTTGAATAAAGCAATTGGATGAATAACTTGATGAGTCGTTTATACCTCTCCATCAAATCTGTTCAGCGATGCAAATAAATACATCCTTGCATAGTGAACTAATGTAAAAATAAATACTTTTGTATGTTTTGTTGTTGAAGTTAGATCGTTTTAGTAAAAGTAAATACAGATAACGATGTGGGACTTACTTTCCATCCAGAAGATGTCTGTATCCTGACACATGTTCTGAACGTTGGGTGAGCTGGCCAAGTTGGATGGTACTTTGTTATCTGTGAACCGCCATTGCTGCTTTATCTCCGGCTCTCCTGTGGGTGCTGGCATCTAAAGTGTTTTAGCTCATAATTGATGGATAAATTCTTGCTAAATAAAGTCAAGTTTCATTGAAAAATACGAGTTCTCATGTTCGTTTGTATTATGCAAAAAAGTTTTTCTTCACAATCTTAAAAACTTTTAATATTATAACTACGCGGTAAAAAAGGCTGGCGAACGTTAACACATACGAATTCTATACATAATTTTCAACCGTTAAATGACCACTGACCTGTCCTTCCTCGGCAAACTGTGTGTCCGGTTTGGGGTCCATCTCTCCAATGTACGCGGCGTAGCAAGGCCCGCGTTTCTTGGTTTTCGTGTCCGTGTAACGACGGAAGACAAGGCCCTGAAATTTAACGAATACAATAAAATGAATCAATTCTCATTTTTTTTAAATAATATTTTAGTAAAATTAATATGCTCGTATATATGGTTTAATTGCTTCTCTTCTCACAATAATGAGTGAATTATTTCTTTATAACCAATTTGAAACTATGCAGGCATAAACGTATTGCTTAACCAATCGATGCAGAATTTACAACATGAGTTGAAAACTTCACTCATGTAACAACTGGAATGTCTACAAGTTTCACTCACATGTTTATAGTCGTACACCATGTGTACGGAGTTAGGTACGTCAACAAGAACCTCGTCCTGTGTCTGGGTGATCATCTCCTCCACCTGCCGCCCCTCCCCATCCGAATACTTCCGCCAAGCACCCTGAATGTAAAGATATAAGCATGTTAGATTTTTGAGGGGTGAGTGTGGCCTAGTGGTAAAAGACTCCGCCTGTCACTAAATGGTTGTGGGTTCGAGCCCACCAGGAACTCTTTTTCAATGTCACTTAAAACGGACACCAGTACTGGTTTCTACCCGGGAGACGGACCCGAGAGTTATTATATATGCTATAGGCTTTCGTCACAATCGAGCTGAGAGAAAGTGCTATAACCGGAACCCATTTACCCATTGCTTTTGTTACTCAGGCATACTCGGGCATTCCATGCAAAGATAATTAATCAATTAAAATGGCAACTTTTCTGAATTTGATTCTCAACACGACATGATCCTCTAAATGGCTTGTATTACGTTGCATCAAAGCAACCAAATTTATACATTACATCATTGCATGTTTGGATGCGGTAACTACCGTCAAAGTCAAGAACGATTTAAGACATAAAATATAACATATGCAATTACTTGTGCTGTTTACAGCTGTTTGTAATTATTACCTCGTATGCGTCCTTAGAAATCCTCGTCCCTATGTAAACAGAGAGCACGACAATGCCGGCAACCGTTACCAGGCCAACCAGCGAAGCAGCCAGGTACTTTGCAAGTTTTGGACGCTTTTTCTCCTCACGGGGATCCTGAAATTTAGAATAGATAAGTGAATTTGCAATTACTTTGTCAAGCAGCCATAATTGATGTACGCAAGTATAATATAATATATCCTCGTTAATCTTTATCATAAACACATACAGCAAAAGTATAAATCTTTAAATTACCTCAATCACCATGGCGCAATTCTTCGTTCCTTCCATACCAAATGTTGGCTTCATCTATCAATAATAGTCTCTCCTTTATGCCTAATGCACACTTGAGAATATTTATTTCTCCTTATTCTCTTGTTAATCCTCTTGCTGCGATATCTCGTATCAGAGTGGGTATGTCCCATCGGTAGATGTAGAGCCCTTATATACCTTTTGGGTTGTTGACAGGAGCGGACTTCGAGGAATTCTGTTGATCAATTTTGTATGGGGAACTACCCCTCTTATTTGTAGATTTTGAAAGAGTATTGACAATAAACATGGCTGACTGCACGTTCACTTCCTTGTCAACAAAGATCATCTCTACCGAAGTAGAACTGCTTGTCAATAGTCGGGTGTCTTATTTTTACCTTAATGCAAAAGTTAAATAACTCCTTCTATTTCTATATGCAGTTGTTGAGTTATTGTACTAGGGTAACGATATATCGTTGAACAGCGCATGAGTTGTCATACTGTTTTCGTTAAACGTGCTATTTATTTACTGAACTAAGTTTTCGGCCTTATTTTGAGACATGGGTATATCGTATACCATGTAAATAAATCACAATTCTTCATGGGTCCTGGTTTGTTGAATTTGTAATAAATGCACTTTAAAGGAAAATAACTCGTTCACTAAGACTTTTAAGATTGATAAGTTAAATTTATCAGAACTCAACGAAAGAGTATTTTGCAAATGTATGATATCAATTCAAATGACTCTCTTTAAGTGGAAGCCTTTCATGACCATGGCATTGTTTCACCCTGTATCTATGCAAAAATAAGGCTAGTCAAACGTTTGTTGTAAAAATAGAAAAAAAATCATCTCGAATATTTCGAAAGCAACCTTTAATCCACTAGCCGCGACTTTGATCATGTTCATCAAGAAAGAGTCGTATCCTAGTGACACGGAAATCATGAGCCCATACCAAATTGAATCTATATTAAGCATCAATCCTACATTCCCGGCTGGGAAAAAAACAAATATAAAGCTTTAGAAAATATACTCTATTTTTTCACAACAATATTAAATGCCCTCGGTAGCAGAAATTATTAGTAAAGCGTCATTATCACCGCCCGTGGTTGCTTAACTTCTTATTACACTCCGATGATGCTTTACTTATAAACCCCGCCCGATGATGCTTATCTTCTAATCCCCGCCCGATGATGCTTTATTTATAATCCCCGCCCGATGATGCTTAACTTCTAATCCCCGCCCGATGATGCTTAACTTCTTATCACCGCCCGATGATATTTAACTTCAAATCCCCGCCCGATGATGCTTAACTTTTAATCACCGCCCGATGATGCTTAACTTATAATCCCACCCGATGATGCTTTACTTATAATCACCGCCCGATGATTATTAACTTCTAATCCCCGCCCGCTGGTGCTTAACGTATAATCACCGCCGGTTGATACTTAACTTCTTATTCCGCCCGATGATGCTTTACCTATAATCATCGCCCGATGATACTTAACTTTAAATCATTTTTTCATGGCCTGAAATTATTAATACCAGGCTGAATATTTATCAAGGGGTGGAAGCAAAAGTTTGTTTCTGTATTCCCTGTTTTATGTTTAAATTTCTGACTTCTGGACATGTTTTTGTAGATTTTCGTAAAAATATGAACTGAGATCATTTTCGCCCAAACCTTAACACAATGAACAGCATTTCCCACCAACAAAAAAGCAAAGCTTCTGGTAATAAAAATATTTCCAGATATCAATAGTACGTTTCTGAATCTTTTCAAGTCACACGCAGGATTTGTTCATGGAATAATTTTTAAACTCTGAAGCTTCAGTATCAAAAACTAGCAGAGCCTGCGTTTTAGAGTCCAGACGAACCAGCTACAATCATGGTAATAAAGGGGTCAATAGCATGAAGATAACAAGTGTGTACAGGATATATCATCAGCATGTTCCTTGTGAAACTTGCAAATAAATCATGAACAATGGTGCGGATTATTTTTTTTGTTTGCTGTTTTTCTCGGCTATGGTCTTCTTGATTTAATGCGGATAATCTTGACTTAGTGCAGATATACTTGTCTTAGTGCGTCTTGACTTAACACGACTTGACTTAGTACGGATAGACTAGCCTTAGTGTGGAAAAAATGACTTAGTGCAATTATAGTTTACTAAGTGCAGATATACTTGACTTAGTGCGTATAAACTTGACAAAGTGCCAATAAACTTGTGGATTATCTTGACTTAGTGTGAAAATATTTGACATAGTGCATATATACTTGATTTAGTGTGACATGACTTAGTGCGACTTGACTAAGTGCGGATAGAGTTGACAAGGTGTAGATAAACTTTACTTAGTGCGAAAAGGAATGAACATAATACCTATAGTCTTGACATAGTGCGGACACACTAGACTAAGTGCGGATAGACTAGACTTAGTGCTGATAGACTTGACTTAATTTTCTTGATTAAGTGCGACTTGACTTTATGCGGATAAACTTGACATAGTGCGAATAGACTTTATTTAGTGCGAATATATCGTCCAAGTGCAAAATTCTATACTATACTGGACTATACTTGTTCAAATAGACTAAACTTAGTTCAGAAAGACTTCACTTTGAGCGACTTGATTTCGGGTGGTTGTTCTTGACTTATTGCAGACATGCTTGACTTTGTGCAGATTGACTTGATCTAGTGCAGACAGACTTGACAAAGTGTAGACAGACTTGACTTAAACTCTCTTTGTCTTACAAGCATCAACTTATCATAAAACAGAAACGACACAAGCTATATGTTATGTTAGACAACACAGAGCTTATTACAGTTCACATAGTTATTATTAATATTTTTCATCAGTCAATAAATATAACATTTCATAAGCTTTTACAATATTCTTCAGCCATAAAGGCAATATGACCAAGTACATTGTCATCTTACTAACCGATGCAAATATTGAAAATGAGTGAATGTGTGTAATACATAAACTAGTTTGAATCTCAGTGCCGCAAAAAAGAATCATGCATCTTTTATAAGGTGTTCTCTTCCGGTCAAATGCTTACCTTAAAGCATATTTATTTGGTTGGATTCATAAGCAATAGATCCCCTAACATGAGCCGTAAAATTAAATTCCAAGGGTAAAGATTGGCCCGTCTTCGGGAGCATTTTTGTTATGGTGTTTTAGAAAATTCTTTACACTACTACCGGTCGGGGACATGGAGATAAGGACTATACAGTCTAATTATATTTGGACAAATTGTATATGTACTTTTGCAAATGTCTTATTCCATTATGTCACGATTACCGTCCCAATGTGGTTGTGACGTCATGTGTCCCTCATTCTTCCTTTGAGTATCGTTTTGGTATTAAACCTTGGATGCTTGTCTGATCTAGTTCCCATTGTACTGTTAGAGAGTTAACCGTTCGAACCTCAAATGAAGCCACGTCAAAGAGGAAACATTTGCACGGAATAAGAGAGGAAGTGATCCTATCCATCCAATGTAAACCGAGACGGCATACCATCGTGTGACTGCAAATAAAAACTCCAGGTCTCTTTCGACGAAAGGGCGAACAAGCTGCCTAATATTCACCGTTTGGAGTGATATTGAATATTTCACACCAAACAAAGCATTTTCCGAGAGGGAGAATCATGCATTTACACTGTTTTGCGTCGTTTATATGGTGTTTCAGGAGAATGTCATACTAGAAAGCACGTCAGTTATGTAAAAACGAAGGTTGGTGCTACAATGACCATCAGGATTACCCCTTCTCAGCTAGTTTCTCATTTTCGTCGACCATTCAGAGGTTGATAGATGGTTCATTGATAATGCCTTGCAGTATGTGTGTTATCTTGTGTGTTGATTCTAAACAGTTTAGATTAAGAATAATAGACGAAGTGCTGATATACTAGACTAAGTATACTAGACTAAATGCTGATATACTAGACTAAGTATACTAGACTAAATGCTGATATACTAGACTAAGTATACTAGACTAAATGCTGATATACTAGACTAAGTATACTAGACTAAATGCTGATATACTAGACTGAGTATACTAGACTTAGTGTTGATATACTAGACTAAGTATACTAGACTAAATGCTGATATACTAGACTAAGTATACTGGATTTCATGCTGATATACTAGACTAAGTATACTAGACTAAATGCTGATATACTACACTAAGTATACTAGACTTAGTGCTGATATACAAGACTAAGTGCTGATGAACTAGACTAAGTATACTAGACTTAGTGCTGATATACTAGACTTAGAGCGGATATACTGGACTTAGTGCTGATAAACTAAAATAAGTATCCTAGACTTAGTGCTGATATACTAGACTTAGTGCTGATGAACTATACTAAGTATACTAGACTTAGTGCTGATATACTAGACTTAGAGCGGATATACTAGACTTAGAGCGGATATACTAGATTTAGAGCGGATATACTAGATTTAGAGCGGATATACTAGAATAAGAGCGGATATTCTAGACTAAGGTCGGATATACTAGATTTAGAGCGGATATACTAGACTAAGATCGGATATACTAGATTTAGAGCGGATATACTAGATTTAGAGCGGATATACTAGACTAAGATCGGATATACTATAATTAGAGTGAACATACTAGACTAAGATCGGATATACTAGAATTAGAGCGGATAATCTAGACTTAGATCGGATATACTAGAATAAGAGCGGTTATACTAGACTTAGATCGAATATACTAGACTTAAAGCGGATATACTAGACTAAGATCGGATATACTAGATTTAGAGCGGATATACTAGATTAAGAGCGGATATACTAGACTAAGATCGGTAATACTAGACTAAGATCGGATATACTAGAATAAGAGCGGATATACTAGACCAAGATCGGATATAGTAGATTTAGAGCGGATATACTAGACTAAGATCGGATATACTAGATTTAGAGCGAATATACTAGATATAGAGCGGATATACCAGACCTAAATCGGATATACTAGAATTAGAGCGGATATACTAGACTAAGATCGGATATACTAAATTTAGAGCGGATATACTAGACTAAGATCGGATATACTAGATTTAAAGCGGATATACTAGACTAAGATCGGATATACTAGATTTAGAGCGGATATACTAGATTTAGAGCATATACTAGACTAAGTTTGGATATACCTGATTTAGAGCGGATATACTAGATTTAAAGTTGATATACTAAACTAAGATCGGATATACTAGACTAAGATCGGATATACTAAATTTAGAGCGGATATACTAGACTAAGAGCGGATATACTAGATATAGATCGGATATACTAGACTTTGATCGGATATACTAGACTAAGATCGGATATACTAGATTTGGAGCGGATATTCTAGACTAAGTTCGGATATACTAGATTTAGATCGGATATACTAGATTAAGATCGGATATACTAAATTTAGAGCGAATATACTAGACTAAAAGCGGATATACTAGACTTTGATCGGATATACTAGACTAAGATCGGATATACTAGACTTTTACCGGATATACTAGACTAAGATCGGATATACTAGATTTAGATCGGATATACTAGATTAAGATTGGATATACTAGATTTTGACCGGATATGCTAGACTTAGAGCGGATATACTAGATATAGATCGGATATACTAGACTAAGATCGGATATACTAGATTTTGACCGGATATACTAGACTTATAGCGGATATACTAGATATAGATCGGATATACTAGACTTAGATCGGATATACTAGATTTTGACCGGATATACCATACTAAGACCGGATATACTAGAATTAGAGCGGATATACGAGACTTAGAGCGGATACACTGGACTATGATCGAATATACCATACTAAGATCGGATATACTAGAATTAGAGCGGATATACTAGACTAAGATCGGATATGCTAGAATTAGAGCGGATATACTAGACTTAGATCGGATATACTAGAATTAGAGCGGATATACTAGACTAAGATCGGATATACTAAATTTAGAGCGGATATACTAGACTAAGATCGGATATACTAGATTTAAAGCAGATATACTAGACTTAGATCGGATATACTAGATTTAGAGCGGATATACTGGATTTAGAGCGGATATACTAGACTAAGATTGGATATACCTGATTTATAGCGGATATACTAGATTTAGAGTTGATATACTAGACTAAGATCGGATATACTAGACTAAGATCGGATATACTAGATTTGGAGCGGATATTCTAGACTTAGATCGGATATACTAGTTTTAGATCGGATATACTAGATTAAGATTGGATATACTAGATCTTGACCGGATATACAAGACTTAGAGCGGATTTACTAGATATAGATCGGATATACTAGACTAAGATCGGATATACTAGATTTTGACCGGATATATAGACTTAGAGCGGATATACTAGACTATGATCGGATATACGAGACTTAGAGCGGATATACTAGACTTAGATCGGATATACTAGACTAAGAGCGGATATACTAGACTTAGATCGGATATACTAGACTTAGAGCGGATATACTAGACTTTGAGCGGATATACTAGACTAAGAGCGGATATACTAGATTTTGACCGGATATACTAGACTTAGTGCGGATATTCCGAGGTTGATAGATGGTTCATTGATATTGACCGGCAGTGTGTATGTTATCATGTGTGTTGATTCTTAACAGTTATCTTCTGATATCACCTTTAACCAATTAATCTACTAAATATTACAATGGAACCACTACAGAAACGGGGTCAACAGTCCAACCGTTAACCCATGAGTCTGTTTCAAGATGCAAGTATCAAGCATAAGCCTAACTGACAGCGTCAAAAGATAAGATACACATACATGCATAACATAAAACTTAAAACATCAGAATCATTCAATGGTACCACCTTGGAACGGTCATTTAAATATTCATTAGAACACTGGAGAGTTTGTCCCTGGAGTTAATATTGCATTTTTGGGAACCATTACAAAACAACATTCTCTCATACAGATGATCGTAGTTAGATGCGGGCTCGGATTTCATGCAAGCGCGCGTCGACAGTGTTGCATCTTCAATAGCTGTCAGCGAGCAATCCAAATCAGACCGAGACAGCTGTGTTTGTGTGTATGTTGTTCTTCTGAAAGATATTTTGCCGAAAGTATTTCCCTCAATTGAAATACCAAATGGTATAAAATTAGCTGTCCTGGAACCGCATTTCATTTCTCATGGTTTAAATTACGACGAATGAAACAAAAACACATAATCTATTAGTATGCATCTTAGTAAAACCAGGCAGCCAAAACAATGAATACTGGAGTGACGTTAAATAGTCTCCAAGTCCTCTCCGTACAGTAGTAAGCATGCGTTGCAAATTCAAGGGAGGTCATGCAATGAGTAAAATTATATCATCAGCGAATAACGGATGACTTCACTTTGTTGAAACGCGAAACATCCAGAGCACGAGATAGTATTAAGTTGACAATACGCCTCGTTGTGTCATAGATATCTTTATGCCACACAGCACCAAATGCAGATTTTGGATGGAGCATGTTAACAACACATAACTGTTACGTTCGATCTTGTGGTACGCTGTTTTTTGGAGATTAAAAGCAAGCAGAGAAAGCCTTGTTTTTCGTTTGCAGGGAAGGTTTTCAGTGTTAACAACAATTGAATGATTTATTGTGTAACCTCCCAGAATGGAGCACATAACAGCATGTCAAAATGTTAATTGAACTACGAGAACTATTTAAATTGTATCGATAATATCAAAGTGGAACACCAATTGTCCCGGTTTAGATTTACCTCACATACTTTGGAAATTGAGAGAGGTAGATTCAATAAACCTAAATTTTAAGAGCGTTAAGGAAAGTAATGTCCAGAGTGTATTGTTGAATCCGAATATCATTTTCTTCTTTGCTTTTATGCATAAAGAGCTTTGTTGAACCGTAGTTTTCAAACATACGAATATGTCACAAGTAGGTGTTATGAATTGCTCTTACACCCTTTTTTCACATCCTTTAAGTACCAAATAATAATATGACATGATTTTAAACCTAAAATATTAAGAATGGGCGGAGTGAGCGTAGCGCACGAGCCCTTCTTAATCATTAAGTTATTACTTCAGAATGCCACCTCATTTGCTGACACATTGTCAGTGCAAAATCTAACTCAAGGAGTGGGTACCGGATAAGTGGCAGTTGGCGGACCATTAAACAGACGCATGATTGCATATTTTCACATTTTGTACATCATCCACTAATTAAAGCTACCAGATGCCGTATTTTGAATAAACATAAGTTCGCAAGTGTATAATAAATTACAAGGGACACCTCTATATGAATTAGAGTGCATCTCAATTTTTAAAAAGTTCGAAATAGAGGTGTACCTCTTTATTTAGATGTGCGTCTATATGTTGTGCAGTGTACATTAAACATGTTTTTGATTACCTCAAATAAAGAGATGCACCTTAATATAAAGACCAGCACCTCTAGATATAGAGGTGCAACTCTACTTTTGGGGGATAGAGTTAGGGGTAAAAATTGCAACCCTAGTCCAAGCTGATAGTATGCAGTTATTAACCTGCAGTCTGTTTTAATTAGAATCAGATTTAAAAAGAAATACCCTTGAATTAATTTTATACATTTAACACTCTCATCATTTCCTTTAGTGTGGTATAATATTATATTCGGACCAAGGTCCGTGGTGGTGCGTCAGTTTGCTGGCATATAGCCGAGGGGTCATTTTCAATTTTGATGATTTGCAAAATATTTATTAATTATTTATTATGTAGTTTGATTTTTAAAGGAGTTGTCATGAAGCCAAAAGCTTATAGAATTATGCTTGAGTAAGTTCCTTGGGTTAAGAAAACAGTATTGGTGTCCATTTTAAGAGGTCATAAGAAAGTACCCTGGTAGGGATCGAACCCACAACCTATGTGGTAAAGGCATACAGCTATACCTTTCGAGTGCCATTATATAATGTCTTGTCCTTGTGTATAATTTAGTATGACTATGTGATTCATAGAAACAAAATACCACAAGCTAGAGGGTGTTTCCAGCAAAAGTAAGTGTGTGTGTGTGGGGGGGGGGGGGGGTTTACAGTGTTATATGTATCAATGCTGACAATGAACAGTTTCAATTAATCTGAGAAAGCTGTTTTAATTTGTGCGTCTGAAGGATTACTATTGCTAAATCTATGAAAAGCACTCTAAAAGATTATAACACCAGAAAGTCTTAGACAGCTTGAAACGTGCAAAACGATACACAGACAAAGGAAAACAGCTAAACTTGAGATTACTGTGACGTACTTAGACAGCCAGACAGCTGACCTTGACACACTTTAGGTGTTCGAGTTTCATGATCAGGTCCCTGCAAAATCGAACCTTATCAGAACAAGTGAATTTTATAGTTGAATTTATTACATGTATACAGAATTTGACTATTTTCAATGTTTTAAAAACATTACACCTATTTTGATTGAGTTAAACAAATGATTTTAAACATTTAAAATGGCTCACAAGCTTAGATAAGCTCTTGATGTAATATTTGAATAAAACAACTAACTCAGTTTAATTCATTGCTGAAATGCAAAGAAATGCTTTATTATATACAACTTGCAATAGTCTTTTAGACTTATGGTTTTGAACATTTGAATACAACTCAGTTGACGCAATATTTATAATACACCTAAGCTTTCTTTTTTACCATAGCAGCATAAAGTATATCTCATTAATTTTCCATACCAAGGACTTTAATACTGTTATGCTTTTTTCGAAAAGCTATTGTTTTCGGGCTATTGCTTTTCTAAGCAAATAACAGAAAAGCAAGCCTTTTACCAGTCTTAACATGTTAAATAATGACGTAGATGAGCATTAAACAATTTGTTAATACGCATTCAGCAAACGTGTTTGATATACCGGTCATGCGTTCATTAAACGTGTTTGCTGCGAACGTTTGCTGTTTGGTTCCTCGCTTGCAGTTTTTCTGCTGTGTTGCAGTACATACACATATATGTGTACTCAAATTACTCAAATATGTTATGTGGTTGAGTACACTGTGTAAATGTATACCTTTTTTGTGTACTAAATGTTGCTTGTGGTTGAGTATACTGTCTAAATGTATGCCATATATGTGTACTAAATATGTCGTTGGGTTTAGTACACAGTGTAAAGGTATACCATGTATGTTTATTAAATGTGTCGTGTGGTTGAGTACGCTGTATAAATGTACACCATATATGTGTACTAAATATGTAATGTGATTGAGTACACTATGTAAATGTATACCATATATGTGTACTAAATATGTAATGTGGTTGAGTACACCATATATGTGTATCAAATGTGTAATGTGGTTGTGTACACTGTATAATTCAATACAATATAGATGACTAGATATATGTTGTTGTTCTTTTATTAAAGTGTTCAATTACCAAAACAATGACCGCCGTAATTTGTAACATACGGCTTGATCCAGCTTTTGACTTAAAATACACATAGATAGAGATATGATTTCGAATAAACAACCTGTGTACTGAACCGGCAGCAAGGATTTCACTTAAAATCTGGGAGACAAGAATTAGTAAATGCGTACTTAATCAGCCCTCATAGTCGATGACAGATACTGAAGTCCGATTTTTCCAACAGTTGGATCATATCCAGGGGCGGATCCAGGAATTGACGTTAGAGGGGTTGTAACTAAGGGGAGCAACCTTTTGTCATGCACGCTTTCCTCAGAACCGTAAGTATATATACTGTTTAACCATTCCCGGACATCAAAATGATTCCTTTACAACATGAATAAGGAAATGTGAAAGAAATGTGTTATTGAAAATAGCTAACTTTTCTGGTAGTCTTAAAATGTAAACACTTGTTCATTGAAAACTTTAAACGTGTATCTCTATAGAAGCGGCCTTCGGTAATATAAGTAGTCAGGGGCATGAGGATAGGTCCCAACGCACTCGGTTCAATACGTATGACATGTGCCAAACCATGTCCTAATAGTTGGGTACCCTTGACTCTTGATTCCATAGAAAAGCAAACATTCTAATATGTATTTTTTTATTTCAATTAGTCCCTGAAGTTGCAACTTATTGTAAAGCGCGTTAATTATTTAGAAGGGCGAAGAGAGCGAAAAAGTTGTTATTTCTTAAGGTATTCAACCCCTTACGGTGTGAAATTACATTTTGTTTCCTTTTTCCTGAAAGCGTTTCTATTTGTTCATAATGTTTTCACAATTTCACAAGAACTTTCTAGTTAGATTTTAAAAAAATGACACATTTTGTCTCTTGAATTTCAGAGTGGTCTAACTACATATTTCCCCATTTTGAGAAAGTTGAGTTTAAAGGTTTGAAGTCCTAGAGCTCTTTAGCTTATGAACACAATAATTATTTTACAAAACTTTGCAATGATTTTGTTTTATGTTGTTGGTTAATTGTTCATCTAACTTAAGGAAACGTGATAAATCAAAATTGGACAGCCCGTTTCAGTCGGTTACCCACTATTACCCAAATATAAGCCGATTAGCACGACATAGCTAAAAGCAAGAAGGCTCTATTACATGGTACGAGTTGTGTTGACACTATATTATCACGCCTGCTTCTCGTAACATTTATAATACAAGAGATGTTCAACCAAGAATAAAGTGCATTCATAGTATGTAATTTAATTCAATTCCAAGGGCCATATTTCAATGGCAAGAACGTACATCACGTGCATTGACAACAAACCAGGTAGTTTTCCTTGTTTCAGTATTTTCCGGCTTAGTTTCATAAAGTGAAATGGCACAACGAACAAGCTTGGTGTTCAGAAACCTTTCCCATCTTATCTTTAAGTCATTAAACGTGGAATAATTCGAACGTTACATATACTAAAAGCCTTGTATCCAGTCTGGGTAAAAATATCATAATACGCTTCGCGTTGCTGGAACGAGCTAGATTTGCCAGCAGACTGAAATCAAAAAGTCGAGTTAAGTGATGTTTTTTAGTTTACATAAAAAGAAAATTGTAAATGTTTTTAAAGTATACATTTTAGTAGTTGACGTCATTTAAAGGCGTGTTTTGCAAACGAACTATTGTGAAGGATATCCTTCTTTTTTTTCTTTTTTTTCATCATTGCTTAAATCTCACTAAACGTGGAATATCTATTGTAAAGGAAGTTTTTACGCTGCTAATCTGCCAGGCTGCTCGGCTGTTGACTTCACGCTTCCAGGCATATAGACTACTGACTTTAATCTGCCAGACTGCTGGGCTGCTAACTTCACGCTTTTAATCTGTAAGGCTTCTGAGCTGCTAACTTCACGCTGTCAGGCTGCTGGGCTGCTAACTTCAAGTGCCGCGCTGCCAGACTGCTAAGTTCACGCTGCCAGGGTCCTAGGCTGCAAAACTGCTAACTTCACGCTGCCAGGCTGCTAGACTGTTAACTTCATGCTGCCAGGGAGCTGGGCTGCTGGCTGCTAACTTTACGCTGCCAAGCAGCCATACTCTCAACTTCACGCTGCCCAGCTGCCTGACTGCCAACTTCACGAACAAGGTTGACATCTCATGACTACACAAAGGGCGACGCTAGTGGATCAACTTAGTGCAAACACCAAATAAGTTAGAATTCATTTTGGCGATCTACAGAAAATGGAGCGAGCACATATACCAAACGTTACTAGAATAAAGTGTAGCGTTTCTTTAAGGCAACAAAGCGGTAATATAATAGTGGTGGCAAAACCCTGAATATTCTTTCAATTCACAGACAAGCAACCCGAATAGTTCGCCCGCAACTTACATTATCCATACGTTTACGACATTTTCTTAGGATTAACAGTTTAATTTAGATTTTTTTATATGATGTTATCTAATTCTGGCTTACAAAGTATAACCATAGGTAAAGTAACTGAGGCAAGCCCGTAGTGGACATTATAGTGCCAATCATTGCAATCAAGGAAAACCTTTTTAAATATTTATATTATTTTCATTGTCTTTATCTTATGTTTGGAAATCATGGGCAAGCCTCGGACAAAGTATAGATTATATATCCAGGGTTCTTTCACAATATCTCTGTGATCAGACCCAACATATATGTTTTAGAAATATTACAAATTGACCAATTTATGAAAGCATCTCACAATATACATCGGGATGCGGTTTTTTGCGTATCGTTTCATTCTTAATTGCACACATTGACTGGATAAGAGCCGTCAAGTGATGTTCAAACCGATAAAAACATATTAAAAAACTATATTTATAATGCATTTGTAATTTATTCCAACAAATCTGTTATCTACGCAAACTAATTCATGGCGCCTTTTGATGCATTACATCGATTTACTTTCTTGTCTTATACAATGCCATTATGCTTTGATAAATAGCATATTAGGTTAAGCTTATATATTAACTATGGTTAGAATGCTTTCGACATTTATATTAATATTATCGCGATATGTGTGGAGTGTGTCATTGTCACGTCTCTCGTTTAGTACTTTAAGGAACATGATCCTTGAGCCTTTAAACGTGATATTGGATAAATATAAGGCCACTGTCACAACGACATCGGGACTGATGTAAACACTTTAATCATACATGCAAACACGGTATAACATTCATACAAATAGAATTTTAAACAGTTAATTTCTTCGGATTTATTTTTTCGTTAGTTTTTTTTGGTTATCTTCGGCGTTGACAGATCGTTAGTATTAGAGTAAGTACATTGTATTTGCTGGTTTGAATACGACGTTGATGATTACATAAATCTTCAAGTATCTTTACTGCACTTCCCTTGAATATTCATGTCATTGTGACAATAGCCCCATGTTACTCTCTATATAGAGATCTAAGTAATCGGATATGATAGAAATGTTGATATGCGATACTAGTAGTTTAATGTCGTCTTTTAAAAGGCTTCTGATGAGTGTTTTATGAAAGCGGCATTTATGCAACAATTTGTTTTCCATATGTAATTAAATATTGAAAACTATATAGTCAATATTCATATGAAAAACTACAGAAACAAGTCCAGTAGTCGAAAGCTTAAACATTATAAGCCCCGTTCAAAGGCACAGGGCCAAAACCCACAAAATAACAACACTAACATCCACTACAACACAACAATAATAATGTATAAAACTGAGGGTGTTTATCATGGGGTGTTGGTGTACCGCCTTGGAACGGTCAGCACAATGAAACGCAATATAATAATATTAATTGTAGAATACATTATAAACAGTGTTAATATAGTAATAATAGTAGTATTTCAAACTTAAAAATGGCACTGAATTGTGTGTTGGCGTCCAAATGTCAAGTAACAATTGCTTGTTACCATTTCCATTCCTCTTACAATCTGAATTAATCGTTTCGTTTCTTTTTTTATTGTCCATTGAAATTAAAGAAGGGACATGTTTTTTACTCCTTTTTGTGGCATTTTTCCTTCAAGAAAAAGACGCCTGGCTCCATCGAGTCGTCAATGCACATGGGTACAAGTATGCAGACAAACCACAGAATCTACATTTTATAAATGCATTTATTGCAATGATTATATCAAAACTAAATCATCTATAATCTCCAAAATTGGCAAACAAAATGTACATACGCATAAATAGTTTACTACATATTTATATCATTGCACACAGCATGAAAGATAGTGATTTTATCAACATGAGCAATGTCAGAGCACGTGTTTTACACACTTACAAGTCAGTCATAAACATGGCTATTGAATTGAAAACGAGTCGTTTTAATCTCAACTTAACACACTAAATAGACAAAAGTATCTTAAACATCTATACGACTGTATCCGTTGCTTGGTCCTGTATCAGGCTGGTACGTATTTACTAGTATGCAGTGAACCAAAGTTCATAATAGACGAATTGAAATTCACCGTTGACGTTGAAGGCGTAGTAATATCGTGCTTCCAGTCTACCGGCGACGCCATTGTAGATGGCATCGTAGTACACAGACCCGAAGTAAACAAGGACGTAGTCTTCTCTCTTTTCCAGTCCAGTGTCCGCCGTCTCTGTAAGGTATGAGCATATGTTTCATGACCAGACCGTGAATAACATTATATATGTTTACTTTCTACTCGATGATTTAGCCTGCACAATATTAACTTAAAGATATATAAATATTTTTGCTACAAATCTGAGATTCGGCAAGATACAGATTTCAATCCTAACTAAATTCAGTTAGAGTATAGTGTTGAATAAAGCAATTGGATGAATAACTTGATGAGTCGTTTATACCATCAAATCTGTTCAGCGATGCACATAAATACATCCTGTGAACTAATGTAAAAATAAATACTTTTGTTGTTGAAGTTGGATGGTTTTAGTAAAAGTAAACACAGATAACTATGTGGGACTTACTTTCCATCCAGAAGATGTCTGTATCCTGACACATGTTCTGAACGTTGGGTGAGCTGGCCAAGTTGGATGGTACTTTGTTATCTGTGAACCGCCATTGCTGCTTTATCTCCGGCTCTCCTGTGGGTGCTGGCATCTAAAGTGTTATAGCTCATATTTGATGGATAAATTCTTGCTAAATAAAGTCAAGTTTCATTGCAAAATAGGAGTTCTCATGTTCGTTTTTATTATGCAAAAAAGTTATTCTTCGCAATTTTAAAAACTTTTAATATTATAACCACGCGGTAAAAAAGACTGGCGAACGTTAACACATACGAATTCTATACATAATTTTCAACCGTTAAATGACCACTGACCTGTCCTTCCTCGGCAAACTGTGTGTCCGGTTTGGGGTCCATCTCTCCAATGTACGCGGCGTAGCAAGGCCCGCGTTTCTTGGTATTCGTGTCCGTGTAACGACGGAAGACAAGGCCCTGAAATATAACGAATACAAAAAAATGAAACAAATCTCAACTATTTTTTTAAAATAATATTTTAGAAAAATTAATATGCTATATATGGTTTAATTGCTTCTCTTCTCACAATAATGAGTGAATTATTTCTTTATAAGTGGAAGGAGTTCAACCAATTTGAAACTATACAGGCGTAAACGTATTGCTTAACCAATCGATGCAGACTTTACAACATGAGTTGAAAACTTCACTCATGTAACAACTGGAATGTCTACAAGCTGTTCACTCACATGTTTATAGTCGTACACCATGTGTACGGAGTTAGGTACGTCAACAAGAACCTCGTCCTGTGTCTGGGTGATCATCTCCTCCACCTGCCGCCCCTCCCCATCCGAGTACTTCCGCCAAGCACCCTGAATGTAAAGATATACGCATGTTCAATTTTCCTTTTGAGAGGTGAGTGTGGCCAAGTTGTTAAATAGCCCGCCTGTCACTAAATGGTTGTGGGTTTTCAGTGTTTCTTAAAACGGACACCAGTACTGGTTTCTACCCGGGGGACGGACCCGAGAGTTGTTATATATGCTATACGCTTTCTTTACAATCGAGCTGAGAGAAAGTGCTATAACAGAAACTCAATTACCCAGTGCTATTGTTACTCAGGCATACTCGGGCATTCCATGCAATGCTTATTTATCAATAAAAAATGGCAACTTTTTCTAAATTTGATTCTCAACACGACATATCCTCTTATTACGTTGCATCAAAATAACCAAATATATACATTACATCATTGCATGTTTGGATGCGGTAACTACCGTCAAAGTCATGGACGATTTTAGACATAAAAAAAACATATGCGCATATGCAATAACTTGTGCTGTCTAAAGCTGTAATTATTACCTCGTATGCGCCCTTAGAAATCCTTGTCCCTAGGTAAACAGAGAGCACGACAATGCCGGCAACCGTTACCAGGCCAACCAGCGAAGCAGCCAGGTACTTCGCAAGTTTTGGACGCTTTTTCTCCTCACGGGGATCCTGAAATTAGGAATAGAGAAGTGAAATTGCAGCTACTTAACCAAGCAGCCATAATCGATGAACACAAGTATAATATAATATATCCTCGTTATTTATTACCATCAACACATACTGAAAAAAGTATAAATCTTTAAATTACCTCAATCACCATGGCGCAATTCTTCGTTCCTTCCATACCAAATGTTGGTTTCATCTATCAATAATAGTCTCTCCTTTATGCCTAATAGATTTTTTCTTCTTTTTCTCCTCTTTTTTATCCTCTTGCTGCGATATCTCGTATCAGAGTCGGTATGTCCCATCGTAAGATGCAGAGCCCTTATATACCTTTTTAGTTGTTGACAAGACACCAGTTAGAAGCGGACTTAGTGGAAATCTGTTGATCAATTTTGTTTGGGGAACTACCCCTCTTGGTTGTAGATTTTGAAAGAGTATTGACAATAAACATGGCTGACTGCACGCTCTCTTCCTTGTCAACAAATATCATCTTCACCGGAGTAGAATTGCTTTTCAATAGTCGGGTGTCAAATGTTCACATTAATGCAAGAGTGAAACAACTCCTTCTATTTCTATATGCAGTTGGTGAGTTATTGTACTAGGGTATATATCGTTGAACCGTGCATGAGTTGTTACACTGTTTTTGTTAAACGTGCATTTTATATATTGAATCAAGTTTTCGGCCTTATTTTAAGACATGGGTATATCGTATAACATGTAAATAAATCACAACTCTTCCTGCATCCTGGTTTGTTGTATTTGTCATAAATGCACTTTAAAGGAAAGTACCTCGGTCAATTTAAAACTGTTATTTAAACTTTAAGGTTTGTAAGTGAACAAAATCATTAATATTTTCAAGTTAAATTAATTTATCGGAACTCAACGAATAAGTATTTTGCAAATGTATGATATCAATTCAAATGACTCTATTCAAGTGGAAGCCTTTCACGACTATGGCATTGTTTCAACATGTATCTACGCAGAAATAAGGCTAGTTTTCAGACGTTTAGTGTAAAATGTCATCTCGAATATTTCGAAAGCAACCCTTAATCGATTAGCCGCGACTTTTATCATGTTCATCAAGAAACAGTCGTATCCTAGTGACACGGAAATCATGAGCCCATACCAAATTGAATCTATATTAAGCATCAATCCTACATTCCCGGCTGGGAAAAACAAACATTAAGCTTTAGAAAAATAATCTAATTTTTTTCACAACAAATGCCCTCGGTAGCAGAAATTATCAGTAAAGCTCCATGTGCATGTGCGGGTCCATGATCTAGAATATTGAACTTCCCCTAGTCTAAAAATATATTTGTTATTTTAGTTGTCATGCCATTAAGTGCTTGATTTAAGATTTGTTAAGATATCATGAAGGTGGAAAACCTTCCCGCCCGATGATGCTTAAATTATAATCACCGCTCGATGATACACCTGTTGATGCTTAACTAATGATCGCCGCCTGCTGATGTTTAACTTATAATCACCGCCCGATGATGCTTAACTTATATTCACAGTCCAATGATACACCCGATGATGCTTAACTTATAATCACTGCCCGATGATGCTTAACTTATATTCACCGCCCGATGATACACCTGTTGATGCTTAACTAATGATCGCCGCCCGCTGATGCTTAACTTATAATCACCACCCGATGATGCTTAACTTATATTCACCGCCCGATGATACACCCGATGATGCTTAACTAATAATCGCCGCCCGCTGATTCTTAACTTATAATTACCGCCCGATGATACACCTGTTGATGCATAACTAATGATCGCCGCCCGCTGATGTTTAACTTATAATCACCGCCCGATGATGCTTAACTTAAATTCACCGTCCGATGATACACCCGATGATGCTTAACTTATAATCACCGCCCGATGATGCTTAACTTATATTCACCGCACGATGATATACCCGATGATGCTTAACTATTAATCGCCGCCCGATGATGCTTTACTTATGTTCACCGCCCTATGATACACCCGATGATGCTTAACTAATAATCGCCGCCCGATGATGCTTAATTTATATTCACCGCCCGATGATACACTCGATGATACTTAACTAATAATCGCCGCCCGATGATGCTTAACTTATGTTCACCGCCCGATGATACACCCGATGATACTTAACTAATAATCACCGCCCGATGATGCTTAACTTATAATCGCCGCCCGATGATGCTTAACTTATAATCACCGTCCGATGATGATTAACTAATAATAACCGCCTGATAATGCTGAACCTATAATCAATTGTTCACGGCCTGAAATTATACATCGATCCGACCTGTCAATCAGACTAATCATTATTGACCAATGAGAAAGCTGCATATTATTCACCGAGTCCCGTCCGCCATCTTTACCCACACTCACAGCAGCGATAACTGTTGACAACCGGACATTTTATTGAAGCTTTAAGACTTATTTGTGAAAATGGTTAAACGATGCGGATGGGGAATATGTTATGCGGATGAAAGGTATCCGGAGGGACTAAATGGAGGCCGATTTAAACGATTTCCTACCTATAATCCGACATTGAAAAGTGCAAATGCTGGATTAAAGCCTGTGGACGGCCACACGAGAAACTGAATGTTAACAGGATAAACCAGCACGAAGATGTCTGCTCGAAGGTTAGTAAATTAAAATTTGGTTTTATCGTAAAACGATCAAAATACAATCATTTCAATTAAAATTCTGAATTCTGCAAATGTTTATTTTGTTTACTTTCTTGTGTCCTAAATATTGACTTCCATGATCATGCTAGTTGAAAGCTTAAACAGTTTCCATCAGGTAAAGAATGTGTCAAGTTTAAACTACTGTTTTATTGTATAATATGTTACTGACTGGCATTGTGGAGTCTTGTCACACTAATTATATTTTACTATTATGCATATTTAAGCACTTTCATGGAGGAAATGGACCATCTAAAGAGTATCCTGACCCATTATCAGCTGATGGCTGGAGAAAAACATCTTCAAGAAAACTCCACACAAAGCGGTCACTTGGAAAGGAAACTTATGGCAGCATTTATACACAAAATGCAAGTGTATGCATTTTATACAAGATATCACATGCCTGTACGTTAGAGTTTTATTTATCTTTATGAAGTGCGCGAATGATTGAATAACATGTACCATGTAGGATAAATTGCAAAACTGAGACTGTATTATTTTGTAGACTTCTACTCATTTTTAAAATGCCACTGTTCCTTTTTCAATACCAAACAACAGCATTATAGTTACTTATATTTTAATACAAGTATTTGGTATGTTACAGAACAGAACACTCAAAAGAACTCAAGAGAACATTATTACACGGAAATTATTCAGTTTTTTTTGTGTGTGTAAATTTGCATATAATTATATCAACATTACAACAATTTCTTTCAGAGAAAAGCTGATCCAGGATCCTGCAGACACTGTACAAGGAGTAGAAACACAGACCGAATGTCCATGTAAGTGAAACCAACACTCTAACAATGCCTGTGATCTTGTTGTCAGTTCTGTTTTACTTCGGTCTTCACAGGTTGTGTGGTAATTTAATGGTGTGAACTCTTTTGGTAAATCAATAGGTGCTGCATTTCAATCAGAGGTATTCCCACACTCTTGAGAAATGGTAGGAGTCAGTTTTAAACATCTTGTCTTAAATGTAAAATTTATATGTATTTATTTTCAGGGACATCACCTTTGGATATGTTTGCATTTACCGCTCAGAATGCTTCCCTAAAAGAACAGTTGTCACAAAAAGAAGTCCAAGTTGAAGAATTACAGTTTGCACTTTCATCAAAGTGTTGTGAAATTCAGATTTTAAAGCAACTGGTGGGAATATAAACAAACTTTAAATGTCGATATATTTCTGCTCAAAGAAGCAAGAGTTAAAATTTGTTTAAATATTATACAGGAATCATATGATTTTATTTCTGCTTCTTTGATATAATTGAATAACTGTTAGTTTATTTATGTTTGGAATAAAGCATTGTAAAGTGAATTGTGTGTTTGTAGTTCATTTATTTAATTAAATTTAAAATTTGTAAACTTGGTGTGTGTATCCATCTGGCAAAGGACAGGTTTCCTTTTCCGACTGTGCTACTATGACTTGGTTCACTCTAACTGGCTTGATCTTTGATCCCTTTGGCACATTCCATTGTTGGGGAATACTTGTATAACTTTGTTGATCAGGAACATGGGTGAAGTTGTATAAATTGAGTTCCTGAAGTGACTTGATTAAGCCAACCACGTGTGAACAATGACCGCTCAATCTATAAAAAATGAAAACAGAGATTGTTGACAGAAATTGTCAAAACAAAAGCGTGATGGTAAACGGACATTTGCCCCCCCCTCCATTTTCGATGGGGCGGACATTTGCGATAACTTTAATAATCTTACAAACTATCAACACCAAACATGTGTTTGTATTAAAGTGCGATCCAACACTACAATTAAAGCAATCCCGATCGCGCTAATTACCTATGTGTGCATGATATCAAAGAAGTGTTAATTAATGAGAAACAATTAAAGCAATCTCGATCGCGCTATTTACCTCTGTTTGCATGATATCAAAGAAGAGTTAATTAATGAGAAACAATTAAAGCAATCTCGATCGCGCTATTTACCTCTGTTTGCATGATATCAAAGAAGAGATAATTAACGAGAAAAATGTGACGTACTTTTGCTCAAAATACAAACTAAGAACACGGGACTCATATAATGGACGTATTTCCTATCACAAATTACAACTCACAATTCACTTCCACGAAGCAACATGGAATTCATTACGAGTAGTAGAGGCGCACCAAAGCTTTGCTTTGATAGTTTTACGTACACGAAGAAGAAAAGCAGCAAGACCACCATCACCTGGGAGTGCTCACAGAGACGCACCTTGGAATGCAAAGGAGCAGTTATTACTGACAGTCCAGTAAGTTATTTCTTTAAATACTCACTGAATTAAGATAAATCTGTTATAACTCTTTCGAAATTAGAAATCTTGTCAATAGAGTGTGTCGTCCAGCGTGTTAATAAAATAAAAGAAATTCATTACAGGCCACAGAGATTCGTTCCTCACGAGAGCACAACCACGAGAAAGACGACTCCCATGTCGGTGGTTTAAAGGTCCGGAAAGAAATCCAGCTCAGCGTTCAGGCGAACAGGTCATTCCGTCTGTACGTCCCGAAAAGTTTGTGTCGCGTGTATCTCTAAAAGCGTTTGATGTACAGACTTGAAACTTCTTGAATGTATTACTCGGCGTGTGAACTTGTGAAGGTGCATCTGTGTCCTATGGACACATTTTCTAGTTTAAATTATTTTAAATATAATCCATTAACAAATATTCAATGTTAAATTATCGAAACATTTGTTATATTTACAGGGATGTTTCTACCATCTGACGCAATCAACATGGAGGTATCTTCAAGGGGAAGGACTGCAGGCCACCTACAGGGAGGACCCAGACATTCGTCAGTTCTGTGGAATGTTGGACGGACTGGCCTTCCTTCCAGAGGATCAGGTGAAGGAAGGAATGGCGTACCTGAAGAGCCAGACTACAGAAGTCCTGGAGCCAGTAGTCGACTACTTCGATCGGAACTACGTCAACGGCCCTTTCAGGTAAATTCAATTCAATGCAGCAGTTTATTGGCATAACATAATTATACAATTACACTTCTAGCCATCAAATTTAAATAATATATAAATTGTCACCTCGATCAATGAGTCAATAATTACAAAACGATTATTTCTTAATCCATAACAATATCCATGTACTGTTAATGTATACTAAATATGTTATTGTTTTATTGTTTCAGATCTGTCAGATCGCAGACCGGTGGCCTCATCTTCCGACGCACTCAACCAAGGTTCGAGCCAGCCACTTGGAACGTCAACACAGCCACTTTGAACGACGAGGCCAGGACCAACAACGTGTGTGAAGCCTGGAACAATGGGTTCCGGTGTCTCGTCGGCCACGTCAATCCCTCGCTTTGGACTGTCATCTCCTGCTTCGAGAAGGACGCTGCAATGGTGGAAGCAGAGATCCTCCGTGTCCAGAGAGGCCAGCCATCAAAGAAGCCAGCGAGGAAGGGAACAGTACGATACCAGAAGACGTTGAAGACCCTGTGCCAGCAGTTATCCAATGGACAGAAGACGGTCGAAGAGTTTCTGCAGGCCATTGGGGGTCACATCCGACTGCGTTAGGACTGAACATCTGTAATGTACCTGTAATATGATATGATGAATGTGCTAAAATGAATGTGCTATTTTGATCTTGATTAGTGAATTACTTATCATACCATTCAGAGAACAGAAACGTATTTTTTGCTGTATATACTTGTATATATGAGTGCTATAAATGTGCTATATGACTTCTGATTTGAAATAAAAATATTATAAAAGGATTTACATTGTTGTCTTACCTAAGCCTACATCGTCACATGTGTGACCTGAACGGTGTAATCTGTATTTATATGTAATTAGTGACAAACATACAAACTGGTGTAAATCGGTTGGCAGTTTGCACGTAAATTGAACAAATAGTTAAAGAAAAAAATGTTCATTTTTTTATATATTAATATATTTTTAATATCTTGGTATAAACTTATAAAACCGGGGGGGGGGCAAATGTCCGCCCCCTCGAAAACGGCGGGGGGGCAAATGTCCGCCCCCTCGAAAACGGCGGGGGGGCAAATGTCCGCGATGGTCCAAAAGGGGGGCAAACATCCGGGGGGGCAAATGTCCTAGAATCAAGCGTGATATCATGCTGTGAAATTGGCATGTGTTTATCCTACACTGACCCGTGAAGTATCATTTGACTTTCCAGATGTTAAATGTCTTAAACGAGGCAGTAACTAGAAATATGAAAACCAATAAATTGAAATACAACATATAGTATATTACTTCTTTCTCTACTCGACGACTTGCAAATATTTTTTCGTTTTCCGTATTACGGCATGAAATGTCAAAAACATGGCGATCCAAAAGTGCTTATATTACACAATGTATATTTAAGAATAAAGCTACTGTATAATATTTTTTTTTAAATACAATTGGACATCCACATACCCTGCCTTTCATGAGCAATACGTATATCGTATGGAATCCCTCTCCACATCGACACTTAACATATGAGGCTTGTCGTTTTTTCTCATTGAAGGCCAGCATCTCGCGGTAACATGGCAGATACTTTCCTCTTCCAAAACTTTAATGTCATGAATATAACCTTGTAGAAAGTAATTTAATCCCTTTTCTAAGGCCTTTCACTATAATTTGGCTTTATCTGGTAAATATTTAACTGATATATTGTCCGGAATCTTCGCAAGAGAATCGGATTTTGATGCTTTCGTAGCAGCGAGAGCCGCCATTTTGAATTTACGCTTGGGGCGCGTAGTAACAATATCTAAGGGGGCGGAGCTTATCTTGGCATCTCGGATCGATGTATTATTACAAGGCTGAATATTTATCAAGGGATGGAAGTGAAAATGTTTGTTTCTTTTTAACCTGTTTTATGTTTAAATTTTTGACTACTGGACTTGTTTTTGTAGCTTTTCATATAAATATGATTTTTTTTTTACTCTTGAAGTTTCAAAGATATGTTTATGGTCTGCGGTATTTTAAATAAGACTTGAGGCAACATTTTCAGCTTGTTTTAAATCAAATAAAAGAAGCAATTTAAACATACGTCATGTTAAAAAGTTAACAACGATGAACTTTAAAATGTTGTTTGACAACTGCATTCATACCCCGATATATAATGTCATCAATCCCGCAGTTCTTTTGCTAAATATTCCATAGATCTCATTACCATATTTGTAACGTTCTAAGCTTTCTAAGTAAAAGTTTGTGTATGTTTTTTGTCTTCTCAATAAAGAAGACAGCAGGCCAGGTACAGCCGGACAGTGACTTTATTAAAAAAGTATGTTATTGTTTGGTGTGAAATGTCCATGCACAAGCCAATGTACATGCGCGAACCACTGAACCATCCACACAACACACTAATTGAGACCAATTAATGCGTAAATGGAACTTTGGTGGTTATTTTTATATTAACCTTTCTATGTTTTTGTAGGTTTGTTAATCTACGAGAAATCGTGTGAGCAGTCTTGATGTTATATGTTTTACCTTTTTTCTAATCCAATCCTCATGAAATTGAGTCAGAAGGTTTGTCTTGATGGAGTTTTTTATTAGTTTAAAACTGGGTTTCAATAATCTCTAATGCTGCACTTTCACAGATAAACCGTTTGGAAAACTTTTTCATTCCGTGTCTTGTCTTGCAGCTTAAACTAATTTGAAAAATAATTTATCATTGTCCCAAGCGTTTTGATTGAGTTTTCATACATAATGAAATCTTTTAAAGGCTAACTTCATAAGATGAAAAAATGTATAATTCCAGCGAGTTTTGACATGTCCCTCAATTTTGTTTTAAATAAAAGACAAAAAAAGGCATGAGCCATCTGTTTGTAATCCAATGTATTATTGAGCATAATTTAGGTGTTGCTCCCATTTCTGTTACTTGGCAAAGTGCAATGAGTCGCTTGGGAGATTTTACAATATTTCTTATGTTTAACCCCATGCATGACTTTGAGCAATTGCCAATACAAATTTAACCGTATTGTAGATAAATATTTAATGTATCAGTCTTAAACAGTACATTCACAATAACAGAATTAAAGCATAACTATTACAGTCAGAGTTATGGACCTTTCCTTGCACATGCGATTTTGGGGTATTTTTTGTCTAAATATATCATACATAATTATGGACTTTAATTTTTATTTAGAAACTAATAATACATTTGGGAGCTGCACGTAATAAAGAATAATCCCGTCGCTATTTCGTTTAGCTTTTCGTTTACATTTTGGATGAGGACAGGTAAAACTTTCCAATTTATCTAAGCTGATAATGAAAGTTTTAAAACTCCAAGTTCCTGAAAATATTAGCACATTATATGAGTAAATACTTTTGTTTGTCTTTCTATCTGGAACGTGGCTGTTCTTGTCTATCCTGGCTGCTGATGTCTCCGCAGCGCTGGTTCCTGTGACATCGCTGGCGGCGGGTGGTCGTGATTCAGCAATAATAGCAAACTTCTACTAAAGTAACTTTATCTGAAACAGCCATAACAGCACTTTCAATTTTGTTCAGGTTGGATAGCATGTTCTTCTGACAGTTTTCAATGGAACACAGTTCTGAAATTATTGCATTGTATTGTTTCACAGGACTGGTAAGGGTGAGTTGCGTACCAACTGGGGAGTTATTCGCCATGTTATTCTGAGGAGCTACGGGCAGGGCTAAAAGTTCTAGTATCCATGGAGAGGTGTTTGCTGGTGAGCAAGTAAATGTAGGTGTGGGGTTAAAACCAATGCTCATCACTTCTAAGAAACATTCTGACAAATAGCTAAACAAGTCTACAAAAATGGTAAAATTGTCTGCGAGTTAGCTAATATTTATTTTATTTAAGCTATTTCGCGACGCAAGCTGAAAGCCTATAGAGATCCCCTCGAGGATGTTTCCAGGATAGAAACCAGTACTGATGTCCTTTTTCTGAGGCAGATACCTTATCCACTGGACGACTTTGACAGTTTCACATTTCAAAGAGACAAATTTATAATATGGGATTTCAAAGAATGCGCCCTATTAAAGCATTTTTGTAGGCTTTAAAATTGAGTTGAACAAACAAAACTCTTCTTTTTCGGTCCTCCAATGCAATCTTGTTCATATTTCTTCTAGGTTGTCATTGCAGTTTTGTTACATGTATGCCATGTATTGCAGGTCAATCTTCAGACACAATAGGTTAGTGATATAAGACTGCTGACAAAAGATCAGATCGCAGTTTTTTTCATATTCTTGCACCAACACCAGTTTATATTATAGAATTTAATCTCGAAAGAAATGTGTGCTTGTTAACGTGTAAAGCTCCATTACCTACTGACCAGTAGTACAATGCTCTACTAGAGACCTATGTAAGAAAACTACTATCAATCTATGTATAGTAAAATTATTAAAACTAATGTGTATTCAAAATAACTTGAATAAAGCTTTTGTATTCTTAATATGCATCTGTCAAATGGCTGGCAGGCTTACCCCACCCACTGAAAATAAATAATACATGTATTTCCATTTAGTTCCTTATAATTTAATAAGGGATCTTTTTACACCATTTGTATATATTTCAATGAAACATTTCAAGTATAAAAATAACACTTGCACACAAACAAGTGCTAATATTTATCTCGTTATTCTGTATTTGGCCTAACATCGCTTTGTTGTTTGAATATCTGCTTGGGCGGCCATGATGGACTACCTATAAACCCGTATTATTTCCGATGTCAATTCTGTTAAATGATGGCCGAGGTTTTCCGATTGACATATACACAGTTTGTCAAGTATGACTAAAATGATTCATTTATTTCACTAGTAGGTCATTTTGTAAAGTGTGTCACCTGGTTATCGTGAGCTGATCTACAAATATGCATGCCATATGATTCCTTAATTGAGCAATGTCTCTATAGTCTAACCTTTTGAAAGATAAGGGAGGCACACATCCTCGATTGAGTTTACATTTTGTAAAAAATAGTCAGCCCGGCATATTTATTTTAGTAAAGCCGTGTTGCTTAATATTTTATTTGTTAACCGTGAGGTAGTTGATAGTATTTGTGAGAATGGCTTTCGGATGTGTATCGTTCCATGTTATATGTACAGCATTGACGGTGTTGTCGTCGGTCACAACAAACGCAGGTAATCATTATACGTTGAAAGGAACTCGCTGCAAATTGCAGGTTGACTGTAAAACCAATGTTTAAGAATTGTATGCAAGTACAAGTTATATTGAGTGTCAGAATGACACAGGTAGATGCTCATTTCAACGTACGAAGTATGTTTCTAGACAATGTTCGTAGCATGGCACAATTCCAATTGATTAAAGTTTAAGCGGTTGCTGTTTCTGTTCTTTTTCCTTGTACTATTTCAGAACACAACTTTCTAATCTAATGCACCAGTCAATTATAACAACGCCCCACCCCCAGGTCCGGGGGTATACCGGGGATAGCGAGGGAGATGGGCCGTGTTTTACCTTCCAGGTGGCCCCACAGTGCCGAGTGAATGCGTTTGTTCTCGCACCAAAAATAGCCGTGAATGGGCCTTACCTAGTATGTCCCCGGGGTGCGAGGGCATTTGGTGGGGATTTTTACCAGCATTTTGTCCCCGCACAGCGGGGATTTTACCTAGGATGGGTTGTACCGAAAGTCAAAGTCTCTGCTATTCCCCGGACCTTGGGGGGGGCGTGGTTACAATTGATTTGTGCATAAAATCCTGGTGGTGATTAAGCCTGGCAGCTCGTATGCAATCATTTCAAGCCTTTGATTGCCTGTCAGATTTAGACATTACACTTACACAATATGAACCCTTCGTCTTTCCTGACTGATTCGAATGCCCTGTTTTAAGGCCACTGAAAACATGGCGAATTCAGACACACTGTTTTCACAACCTGACTACTTGACTGCTTGATACAATCTGCCTTCAGCTCCTAATTACCTGACTCATTCATATATGTTTTCAGACTCATTATAATTTTTCAAATCAAGACACTATACACCATCTATTTTCCGAGCCCTGGTCACCAAACTAATTCAGACACTTTGCGTTTAGACATCTAAATGCATGACTAATTCAGACATTTTCATTTTCTAGAACCCGGAATATCTGACGAATAAAGACATTTTTCAGCCTGAACCCTGATTATATGACTGGTTTCGATAATGTGTGTTAACTCTCCTCAGAATACCTGGCCGATATTGGCACTAAGATTTCCAGACACCTGATTTCAAAATTGATTGATTCAGACACTCCGTCTTCACACCTCAAAATACCTCTATGATTCAGACACTCTGTGTTCAAATTCCTGATAACCTGACTCTTTCAGACACTCTGTGTTCAGATTTCCGATAACCTGACTCTGAATTCCTGATAACCTGACTCTTTCAGACACTCTGTGTTTAGATTCCTGATAAACTGACTCTTTCAGACACTCTGTGTTTAGATTCCTGATAACCTGACTTTTTCAGACACTCTGTGTTTAGATTTCTGAAAACTGACTCTTTCAGACACTCTGTGCTCAGATTCCTGATAACCTGACTCTTTCAGACACTCTGTGTTCAGATTCCTGATAACCTGACTGATTCGGACAGTTTTTTTTGTTCCGACAACTGATTAACTAAACGATTCAGACACTGTTTTCAGACCCCGGATTACCTAACTGTTTCAACACTCCGTATTCGAACCTCTAAGTACCTCACCGATACAGACACCGTGTTCATATCCCTGATTATTTCACTGCTTCAGATTAACTGTTTTACGACAACTGAATATCTGACTTGTTCAGACACATGTTTTTCAGAACTCTCATTACCAGCCCGATTCAGATACTTTGTATTTAGATCCTTTATTACCTGACTGCTGCAGGTACTCAATATCTTAAATCCCAACTGTAAAGACTTTAAAAAGCGTTATATCTTGTAGGTTGGCAATCGATAACACTGTGCGGTAGCAACCACTGCACGAGGTGAACAGTTGGCACAATTACATCAGGAATCTTTTTTCTAATTGCCTAGTTAATTTAGTCAATTTTAGATATGCCCAGGGATGTAACACAACACATAGTTGTATATTTTGATTGAAAATATGGTACAAAACAACCAAATGCTCGTTGAATTCAATAACTTGGGTAGTATTGTATTAACTGTTCACTCGTACATATCTCGTGTTTTTAAAATATGAGATGAAACTTTTATGAACAAAATTAACTGAACAACTCTAACATGACATCAGAATCTTTTCAGATTCGAATGATCTTATACATAGACGTAGATTAGAGTTTCAATTTAGATTGCTATCTTTTATTTAATTAATTCTATACACTCTGTATAAATAGAGTCATTACCTACTGCAGTTGCCACATCACCGGATCCCTGTATGCTGCATCCATGTGTGCACGGGGCATGTTTCTCGAGCGGTAGCATCTTCATCTGCCAATGTCCGCCAGGATACACAGGCACAAGGTGTGAAACAGGTCAGTCAGTATCACGCCAGGATATACATGAACAAGGTGTGATACGAGTCACTCAGTATCACGCACGGATACACAGGCACAAGATGTGATACGAGTCACTCAGTATCACGCACGGATACACAGGCACAGGCTGTGAGACAGGCTGGTCAGTATCACGCCAGGATACACAGGCTTAAGGTGTGATACGGGTCAGTCAAGATCAAGCCCGGATACACAGGCACACGGTGTGATACGGGTCAGTCAGGCTCACGCCAGGATACACAGGTACATGTAGTGATACAGGTCAGTTAGTATCATCTCAGGATCCACAGGCACAAGGTGTAATACGGGTCAGTCAGTATCACGCACGCATAAACAGGCAAAAGGTGTGATGGCTGGTCAGTATAACGCCAGGATACACAAGCTCATGGTGTGATACAGATTGGTTAGTATCATCTCAGGATATACAGGCAAAAGGTGTGATACAGGTCTGTCAGTATCATGCCCGGATACACTGGCAAGAGATGTGATACATGTCAGTCAGTGGTACGCACGGATACACATGCACGAGGTGTGATAAGGGTCAGTTAGTGGTACGCCCGGACACACAGGCACAAGGTGTGAAACAAGTCAGTACCACACCAGGATACACAGGCAAAAGGTGTGATACAGGTCAGTCAGTATCCGGGCGGGTCAGTCAGTATCACGCCAGGGAACACAGGCACACTGTGTGATTCGTGTCCGTCAGTATCACGCCCGGGTACAAAAGCACACTGTATTATACGGGTCAGCAAGTATCGCGCCCGGATACGCAGGCACAAGGTGTAATACGGGTCAGCTGGTAAGTATCACGCCCAGACACAAAAGCACAATGTGTGATACCGGTCAGTCAGTATCACGCCCGGAAACACAGGCACAAGGTGTGATACAGGTCAGCCAGTATTACGCCCAGATACACAAGCACAAGGTGTGAAACGGGTCAGTCAGTATCACGCCCGGAAACACAGGCACAAGGTAAGATACCGGTCAGTCAGTATCACGCACGGATACACAAGCGCAAGGTGTGACACGGGTCAGTCAGTATCATGCACGGATACACAGGCACAAGGTGTGACATGGGTCAGTCAGTATCACTCACTGATACAGAGGCACAAGGTGTGATACAGGTCAGTCATGCTCACGCCAGGATACACAGGTACATATAGTCATACAGGTCAGTTAGTATCATCTCAAGATACACAGGTACAATGTGTAATACGGGTCAGTCAGTATCACGCCCGGATAAACAGGCACAAGGTGTGATACAGGCTGGTCAGTATAACGCAAGGATACACAAGCACATGGTGTAATACAGATCAGTTAGTATCATCTCAGGATATACAGGTAAAAGTTGTGATACAGGTCAGTATCATTCCCGGATACACAGGCACGTGGTGTGATTCGGGTCAGTCAGTGGTACGCACAGATTCACAGGCGCAAGGCGTGATACAAGTCATTATCACGCCCGGATACACAGGCACGAGGTGTGATAAGGGTCAGTCAGTGGTACGCCCGGATACACAGGCACGAGGTGTGATACGGGTCACATAGTGGTACGCCCGGATACACAAGCACAAGATCTGAAAGAAGTCAGTACCACACCAGGATACACAGGCACAACGTGTGATACAGATCAGTCAGTATCACGCCAAGATACACAGGCACGAGGTGTGATACAGGTTAGTCAGTATCCGGGCGAATCAGTCAGTATCACGCCAGGAAACATAGGCACACGGTGTGATACGTGTCCGTCAATATCACGCCCGGGATCAACAGCACACTGTGTTATACAGCAAATATTGCGCCCGGATACGCAGGCAAAAGGTGTAATACGGGTCAGCTGGTAAGTATCACGCCACGACACACAAGCACAAGGTGTGATACGTGTCAGCCAGCATCACGCTCGGATACACAGGCACAAGTTGTGATACGGGTCAGTCAGTATCACGCCCGAATACTCAGGCACAGGGTGTGATACGGGTCAGTCAGTATCACGCCGGGAAACACAGGCACAAGGTGTGAAACAGGTCAGTCAAAGTCATGCCCGGATACACAGGCACAAGGTGTGATACAGGTTAGTCAAAATCACGCCCGGATACACAGGCAAACGGTGTGTTACAGGTCAGTCAGCATCACGCCCAGATACACAGGCACAAGGTGTGAAACGGGTCAGTCAGTATCACGCCCTTATATACAGGCACAAGGTGTGATACAGGTCAGTCAGTATCACGCCCAGATACACAGGCACAATGTGTGAAACAGTTCAGTCAGCATCACGCCCAGATGCACAGGCACACGGTGTGACACGGGTCAATCAGTATCACGCCCTTATACACAGGCACAAGGTGTGATACGGGTCAGTCAGTATCACGCCCGAATACACAAGCACATGGTGTGATACATGTCAGCCAGTATCATGGCGGGTCAGTCAGTATTACGCCAGTAAATACAGGCCTAAGGTTTGATACACGTCAGTCAAAGTCACGCCTGGATACACTTGCACAAGGTGTGATACAGGTCAGTCAGTATCACGCCCAGATACACAGGCACAAGGTGTGACACGGGTCAGTCAGTATCACGCACTTATACACAGGTACAATGTGTGATACAGGTCAGTCAGCATCACGCCCAGATACACAGGTACAAGGTGTGATACGGGTCAGTCAGCATCACGCCCAGATACACAGTCAGAAGGTGTGATACGGAACAGTCAGTATCAGGCAGGGATACACAGGCACAAGGTGTGATACGGGTCAGTCAATATCAGACGAAGATACACAGGCACAAGGTTAGATACCGGTCAGTCAGTATCACGCCCGGAAACACAGGCATGATGTGTGATATACTGTGAAATCATTAATGTTCGTGGGCATGAAATTTCGTGGTTTGCCGAAAAAAAAACAATTTCGTGGGTACTTAAATTCGTGGATTTTCATTTTTGAAAAAAAAATCGAAGATGCGATCGTCCTAGATCGTCTGCATAATATCCACGCGCTGGCCCGTGATTTTCGTCTTCTACGTCACTCGGTTTATGACACTCGCTAATGTGGTACGACATGCCAATTAGTGCATATACCCATGTCACTTATCGATTTAATTGGGAATAAAGGTAATAAAAGAAGATGTACCCTGATCATAAATACAGATAGGGGAAGCCATTTAATGCTAATTAAGAATTTTGCAAACTGTGAAAACACCGAAAAGGTGCGTATATTGTCACGTTCGGTGCTTAGTAACCTTCAATGTACTAGTAATCGATTAATTATTTCATTAAATAAAAAAATCGAGTACAGACACTCATCACGCACATCTTGTAAACTTGGAGATTTTTATTAACAGCACACGTGCTTATAACTGTCATTTGCTGCATAAAACACATTTAATTGATTTGGTTCATTATTTGTTAAAGGCAGTTATAATATATTAACAGAATAATGATCGTAAGTTATATAGTGAGACAGGTTTTAACACACTATACTGCGACCTCTGTAAATAATATACTAGAGTATGTACGTAACAAGGCAATTGAAAAAGTGAATAAAGGGTTTATATTTCGTGGGATCTTGAATTCGTGGATCACCTAACCCACGAAAACCACGAACATTAATGCCCCACAAACATTAATGATTTCACAGTAGGTCAGTCAGTATCAAGCCAGGATACATAGGAACAAGGTGAGATACTGGTCCGTCAGTATAATGCCTGGACACACAGGCACAAGGTATGATACAGATTAGTCAGTATCACGCCAGGATACACTGGCACAATGTATGATAAGGGTCAGTCAGTATCAAGCCCGGATACACAGGCACAAGGTGTGACACGGGTCAGTCAGTATCATGCACGGATACACAGGCACAAGGTGTGACATGGGCCAGTCAGTATCACACACAGATACACAGGCACAAGGTGTGATACAGGCTGGTCAGTACAACTCCCGGATACACAGGCACAGGGTGTGATACAGGTCAGTCATGCTCACTCCAGGATACACACCAACATGGTGTGATACAGGTCAGTTAGTATCATCTCAGGAAACACAGGCACAAGATGTGATACAGGTCAGTCAGTACCACGCCAAGATACACAGGCACGAGGTGTCATACAGGTCAGTCAGTATCCTGGCGGGTCAGTCAGTATCACGCCAGGAAACACAGGCACAAGGTGTGATTCGTGTCCTTCAGTATAACGCCAGGGTACACAAGCACAAGGTGTGATACGAGTCACTAAGTATCGCGCCCGGATGACGCAGGCACAAGGCGTGATACGGGTCAGCTAGTAAGTATCACGCCCAGACAAACAAGCACAAGGTGTGATACGGGTCTGTCAGTATCACGTACGGATACACAGGCACAAGGTGTGATACTGGTCAGTCAGTATCACGCTCGAATACACAGGGACATGGTGTGATTCATGTCAGTCACTTTCCTGGCGGGTCAGTCAGTATTACGCCATTAAATACAGGCATAAGGTTTGATACTGGTCAGTCAAAGTCACGTCCGGATACACAGACACACGGTGTGATACAGGTCAGTCAGTATCACGCCCGGATACACAGGCACAAGGTGTAATACGAGTCAGTCAGTATCACGCCCGGATACAGAGGCACAATGTATAATACAGAACAGTTAGTATCGCGCCACGCTCGGAAGCACAGGCACAATTTGTGATATCGGTCAGTCAGTATCACACCCGGATACACAGGCACAGGGTGTGATACAGATCAGTCTGTAATAATCCCTGATACACAAGCACAAGGTATGATATAGATCAGTCAGTAGCACGCCCTGAAACACAGGCACAAGGTGTGATACAGGTCAGTCTGTATCACGCCCAGATACACAGGCACAAGGTGTGAAACGGGTCAGTCAGCATTAGGCCAGGATACACAGGCACAAGGTGTGATTCGGGACAGTCAGTATCACGCCCGGAAACACAGGCACAGGGTTTATTACAGGTCAGTCAGTATCACGCCCGGAAACACAGGCACAAGGTGTGATACGGGTCAGTCAGTATAAGGCCAGGATACACAGGCACAATGTGTGATTCGGGTCAGTCAGTATCACGTCCGGATAAACAGGCACAGGTTGTGATACAGGTCAGTCAGTATTGCGCCCAGATACACAGGCACAAAGTGTGATACAGACCAGTCAGTAGCACGCCCGGATACCCAGGCACAAGGTTTGATACAGGTCAGTCAGTAATACGCCCAGATACACAGGCACAAGGTGTGATACAGGTTAGTCAGTATCACGCCCGGATACACAGGCACAATGCGTGAAACAGGTCATTCTGCATCACGCCCAGATACACAGGCACACGGTGTGACACGGGTCAGTCAGTATCACGCCCTTATACACAGGCACAAGGTGTGTTACATGTCAGTCAGTATCACGCCCGGATACACATGCACAAGGTGTGATGCGGGTCAGTCAGCATCACGCCCAGATACACAGGCACAAGGTGTGATACGGTTTAGTCAGCATTACGCCCAGATACACAGGCACAAGGTGTGATACAGGTCAGTCAGTATCAGGCCAGGATACACAGGCACAATGTGTGAAACTGTACAGTCAGCATCACGCCCTGATACACATGCACAAGGTGTGACACGGGTCAGTCAGTATCACGCCCTTATACACAGGCACAAGGTGTGATAAAGGTCAGTCAGTATCACGCCCAGATGCACAGGCACAAGGTGTGATACAGGTTAGTCATTATCACGCCGGATACACAGGCACAAGGTGTGAAACGGGTCAGTCAGCATTATACCCAGATACACAGGCACAAGGTGTGATACGGTTCAGTCAGTATCAAGCCCGGATACACAGGCACACGGTGTGATACGGGTCAGTCATTTTCACGCCCCTATACACAGGTACAAGGTTTGATACAGGTCAGTCAGCATCACGCCCAGATACACAGGCACAAGGTGTGATACATGTCAGTCAGTATCACGCCCGGATACACGGGCACAAGGTGTGAAACGGGTCAGTAAGCATCCCGACCAGATACACAGGCACAAGGTGTGAAACATGTCAGTCAGTATCACGCCCGGATACACAGGAACAAGGTGTGATACAGGTCAGTCAGCATCACGCCCAGATACACAGGCACAAGGTGTGATACATGTCAGTCAGTATCACGCCCGGATACACAGGCACAAGGTGTGAAACGGGTCAGTCAGCATACCGCCCAGATACACAGGTACAAGGTGTGATACAGGTCAGTCAGTATCAGGCCAGGATAAACAGGCACAAGGTGTGATACAGGTCAGTCAGTATCAGGCCAGGATACACAGGCACATGGTGTGATACAGGTCAGTCAGTATCAGGCCAGGATGCACAGGCACATGGTGTGATACAGGTCAGTCAGTATCAGGCCAGGATGCACAGGCACATGGTGTGATACAGGTTAGTCAGTATCAGGCCAGGATACACAGGCACAAGGTGTGATACGGGTCAGTCAGTATCAGGCCAGGATGCACAGGCACATGTTGTGATACAGGTCAGTCAGTATCAGGCCAGGATGCACAGGCACATGGTGTGATACAGGTCAGTCAGTATCAGGCCAGGATGCACAGGCACATGGTGTGATACAGGTCAGTCAGTATCAGGCCAGGATGCACAGGCACATGGTGTGATACAGGTTAGTCAGTATCAGGCCAGGATACACAGGCACAAGGTGTGATACGGGTCAGTCAATATCAGGCCAGGATGCACAGGCACAAGGTGTGATACAGGTCAGTCAGTATCAGGCCAGGATACACTGGCGCATGGTGTGATACAGGTCAGTCAATATCAGGCCAGGATGCACAGGCACATGGTGTGATACAGGTCAGTCAGTATCAGGCCAGGATGCACAGGCACATGGTGTGATACAGGTCAGTCAATATCAGGCCAGGATACACAGGCACAAGGTGTGATACAGGTCAGTCATTTTCAGGCCAGGATAAACAGGCACAAGGTGTGATACAGGTCAGTCAGTATCACGCCCGGATACACAGGCACAAGTTGTGATTCAGATCGGTCAGTTCAACTTTCACACATGTCGAATGGAAGAAATGCATCCATGAAACATTGGCTTTATTTGTCTATGTTTATTACCGTTTAAAGTCGCAAACTGAATGTTTATTGCTTTCAGCGTTTGCGTCCAAAATTTATCAATAAAAGTCGTTTTGTAAATGACATTTTGCTGGTCCAATAAGTGAAAAACTAAACAATATATTTATCTCGCAAAGTTCATTATAAATGAATGAATTCTAAATAATTGCCTATCTTCCTTTAAAGAAACGACTATGGAAAACAACAGTTTTCGGAAGTATTACCTCTATGTCTTTGTTGTCTTTACATGTATAACATTATCATTTGTATCTAACATAATTATTGCACATGTAGCATTGATACACAAACGATGCTGAAATAGGTTATGTCGAAACATCTGGTTCACAACCTTCATAATTATACCATGCTTTATCAAATGATCATCAATAAATTTAACTAAAAAATAGGTTTGTATATTGTGCAAGCATATTTGATGTTATACGCTCCTAACAGATTGATCATAACACTTGTATGCCTAAACAGTTCGTCATAACATATCTTCCCGATATAGATATCAATATATACAACTGTGTATTATTCCGCTAGCTGCAACAACTCCGGCACCCTGCTCTTCTAACCCTTGCCTCCATGGGTCGTGCGCCAACCACGGAAGCAGCTATACGTGCTCATGCACAAGCGGATACACGGGCACAAACTGTGACAAAGGTTATCTACTGATTAGTTATATATATAGTTTGCCATCGATATAAAGTGATCGTAACTAAAACAACAATCTGAATGTTTATGTAAGATATGAGAGGTACATTATTGTCTTCCCAATCTCATTATTTCATTTTACTATTTCAAATATTCTCATTCATTCATCAGTTTCACTCAGATGGTGAATCCCTTCCAAATCTGTCCGCATGCGAAACTCTCAAATAGTTCCAAGCATGGGCATGCCTATAGTTAGTTAGACAGAGATTCAAAACCAAGTATGATCATGCATGTAGTTAGACAGAGATTCAAAACCAAGCATGATCATGCATGTAGTTAGACAGAGATTCAAAACCAAGCATGATCATGCATGTAGTTAGACAGAGATTCAAAACCAAGCATGATCATGCATGTAGTTAGACAGAGATTCAAAACCAAGCATGATCATGCATGTAGTTAGACAGAGATTCAAAACCAAGCATGATCATGCAGGTAGTTAGACAGAGATTCAAAACCAAGCATGATCATGCATGTAGTTAGACAGAGATTCAAAGCCAAGCATGATCATACATGTAGTTAGACAGAGATTTAAAACCAAGCATGATCATGCATGTAGTTAGACAGAGATTCAAAACCAAGCAAGGGCATACATGTAGTTAGACAGAGATTCAAAACCAAGCAAGGACAAACATGTAGTTAGACAGAGATTCAAAACCAAGCAAGGACAAACATGTAGTTAGACAGAGATTCAAAACCAAGCAAGGGCAAACATGTAGTTAGACAGAGATTCAAAACCAAGCAAGGGCATACATGTAGTTAGACAGAGATTCAAAACCAAGCATGATCATGCATGTAGTTAGACAGAGATTCAAAACCAAGCATGATCATGCATGTAGTTAGACAGAGATTCAAAACCAAGCATGATCATGCATGTAGTTAGACAGAGATTCAAAACCAAGCATGATCATGCATGTAGTTAGACAGAGATTCAAAGCCAAGCATGATCATACATGTAGTTAGACAGAGATTTAAAACCAAGCATGATCATGCATGTAGTTAGACAGACATTCAAAACCAAGCAAGAGCATACATGTAGTCAGACAGAGATTCAAAACCAAGCAAGGACAAACATGTAGTTAGACAGAGATTCAAAACCAAGCAAGGACAAACATGTAGTTAGACAGAGATTCAAAACCAAGCAAGGACAAACATGTAGTTAGACAGAGATTCAAAACCATGCAAGGACAAATATGTAGTTAGACAGAGATTCAAAACCAAGCAAGGACAAACATGTAGTTAGACAGAGATTCAAAACCAAGCAAGGGCAAACATGTAGTTAGACAGAGATTCAAAACCAAGCAAGGGCATACATGTAGTTAGACAGAGATTCAAAACCAAGCAAGGGCATACATGTAGTTAGACAGAGATTCAAAACCAAGCAAGGGCATACATGTAGTTAGACAGAGATTCAAAACCAAGCATGATCATGCATGTAGTTAGACAGAGATTCAAAACCAAGCATGATCATGCATGTAGTTAGACAGAGATTCAAAACCAAGCATGATCATGCATTTATTTAGACATAGATTCAAAACCAAGCATGATCATGCATGTAAGGAGACAAAGATTCAAAACCAAGCATGATCATGCATGTAGTTAGACAGAGATTTAAAACCAAGCATGACCATGCATGTAGTTAGACAGAGATTCAAAACCAAGCAAGGGCATACATGTAGTTAGACAGAGATTCAAAACCAAGCAAGGGCATACATGTAGTTAGACAGAGATTCAAAACCAAGCAAGGACAAACATGTAGTTAGACAGAGATTCAAAACCAAGCAAGGACAAACATGTAGTTAGACAGAGATTCAAAACCAAGCAAGGACAAACATGTAGTTAGACAGAGATTCAAAACCAAGCAAGGACAAACATGTAGTTAGACAGAGATTCAAAACCAAGTAAGAACAAACATGTAGTTAGACAGAGATTCAAAACCAAGCAAGGGCATACATGTAGTTAGACAGAGATTCAAAACCAAGCAAGGGCATACATGTAGTTAGACAGAGATTCAAAACCAAGCAAGGGCATACATGTAGTTAGACAGAGATTCAAAACCAAGCAAGGGAATACATGTAGTTAGACAGCGATTCAAAACCAAGCAACGGCATACATGTAGTTAGACAGAGATTCAAAACCAAGCAAGGGAATACATGTATTTAGACAGAGATTCAAAACCAAGCAAGGGAATACATGTAGTTAGACAGAGATTCAAAACCAAGCAACGGAATACATGTAGTTAGACAGAGATTCAAAACCAAGCAAGGGCATACATGTAGTTAGACAGCGATTCAAAACCAAGCAAGGACAAACATGTAGTTAGACAGAGATTCAATACCAAGCAAGGACAAACATGTAGTTAGACAGAGATTCAAAACCAAGCAAGGGCATACATGTAGTTAGACAGAGATTCAAAACCAAGCAAGGACAAACATGTAGTTAGACAGAGATTCAAAACCAAGCAAGGACAAACATGTAGTTAGACAGAGATTCAAAACCAAGCAAGGGCATACATGTAGTTAGACAGAGATTCAAAACCAAGCAAGGGCATACATGTAGTTAGACAGAGATTCAAAACCAAGCAACGGCATACATGTAGTTAGACAGAGATTCAAAACCAAGCAAGGGCATACATGTAGTTAGACAGAGATTCAAAACCAAGCAAGGGAATACATGTAGTTAGACAGAGATTCAAAACCAAGCAACGGAATACATGTAGTTAGACAGAGATTCAAAACCAAGCAAGGACATACATGTAGTTAGACAGAGATTCAAAACCAAGCAACGGAATACATGTAGTTAGACAGAGATTCAAAACCAAGCAACGGCATACATGTAGTTAGAGATTCAAAACCAAGCAAGGACATACATATAGTTAGACAGAGATTCAAAACCAAGCAATGCCATAAATATAGTTAGACAGAGATTCAAAATCAAGCAATGCCATACATGTAGCTAGACAGAGATTCAAAACCAAGCAATGCCATACATATAATTAGACAGAGATTCAAACCAAGCAAGGGCATACCTGTAGTTAGACAGAGATTCAAAACCAAGCAATGCCATACATGTAGTTAGACAGAGATTCAAAACCAAGCAAGGGCATACATGTAGTTAGACAGAGATTCAAAACAAGCAAGTGCATACATGTAGTTAGACAGAGATTCAAAACCAAGCAAGGGAATACATGTAGTTAGACAGAGATTCAAAACAAGCAAGTGCATACATGTAGTTAGACAGAGATTCAAAACACGCAAGTGCATACATGTAGTTAGACAGAGATTCAAAACAAGCAAGTGCATACATGTAGTTAGAAAGAGATTCAAAACCAAGCAATGCATACATGTAGTTAGACAGAGATTCAAAACCAAGCAAGGGCATACATGTAGTTAGACAGAGATTCAAAACCAAGCAAGTGCATATACGTAGTGAGACAGAGATTTAAAACCAAGCAACGCCATACATGTAGTTAGACAGAGATTCAAAACCAAGCAAGGGCATACATGTAGTTAGACAGAGATTCAAAACCAAGCAAGGACATACATGTAGTTAGACAGAGATTCAAAACCAAGCAAGGGCATACATGTAGTTAGACAGAGATTCAAAACCAAGCAAGGGCATACATGTAGTTAGACAGTGATTCAAAACCGGTATCATTATATAAGTACAAAACTAGCAATTTGTAAAGTGTGGTCAGTGCATCGGAAAATTCAAATATATTTGTGAACCTTTCGAACGCGCTATTTATCACATAAGAGAATTTTTTCGGGATGATAAAACACATAGGCGGTAAATTCGTGGCACTGAACATTTATTTGAGACCTTATCAGCAAATTGTACATTGCTCTTTAACAAGTATATCATTTCTTTCTTTTCATTGTTACTTCATTTCTTATCAGTGCCTTGCCATTCCAGTCATTGGGATCATAAGAAGCATACATAATCGATATTTTACCACTACGTAGACAAGTAGCGATTTCTAAGCAGTACCTAGCTTAACATAAGAAGTAAAGTAAAAACTGCTTCAGGAATATGTCCCTTAGTGTATTATGTAAAAACACAGTTTATTTTGTAAGACAAACATTAGAGTACTTGTTGTCTATAGTCGTACTTTTCCTAAAAAAAGATACCACTAACGTGTTTTACGTAATTTCATAATTACGTGTCTGTAAAATATTCACCTCAGTTGCCATATTTATAACCCCATATATACAAATACACCTCAGTCGTCATTTTATAACCCAATATACACATACACCATTTTTATGACCCTTTTTTAATCAACTATTACATATTTGACGAGATACAGAGACAATTGCTGTACCAATACCAGACAATTGAAGACAATATATGCCAGAACTCGCCCAATATCGACCAAACTCGGCCAATATCAACCAAACTCACTTAATATGAGTTTCCTCCGTTTTGAATGGCTACAAAACTCGCCTGATATATGATTTGAGAAATGGGCCATTTTCATTGGCTGTCGAAACTCGCCTAATATGAGAAATATGCTGGAAATTATTTGTTAAAGATAGCCATTTTGTTTTCCGTTTTCCGACTGTTTTGAAATTGTTGTGCTTCATATAACTCTATTTGGAATGCTTGAACCTATTGAATGATTGAACCACTGTGTACGGTTTGATATTACAGTTGTATTTAACCCGTTTGAGGATTTTACGACTATTACCACTTTGTACACCGACAAAATGGACGACGAAAGTGAAACATTTGACGTTTGGCAAATGATTTACGAATTTAAGACGAAAAGACATGCTTCCTTACAATGTACAGTGCTTTATTCATAAGTATGTGAAATGTCACTCTAAGGATGCATGTCAAAATCAGCAAAGTCAAGTCTAGAAAAGCAGACACCATGAATGAATAAGGGATAAATACGGCTTCACTGTGAACTTAAAGGTAAGTTATAAGAATGTTTTTAACCAAAATGGTAATAGTTAATTAATAAAATACTTATTAATTAGGTGATTTCATATTGGCCAAGTTATTTGTCCTCGGTCAGCTGTATTTGCCTTCGCCCTTTCGGGCTCAGGCAAATACAGCTAACCTCGGACAAATAACTGGGCCAATATGAAATCACCTAATTAATAACATCATAATATATCGTACATATCACTCAATTACTATTTTATTACCTCTTATCTACAGATCCCTCAGTGGCCATTTTTGTTAATGACCCCATTTATACATATCGCGCAATTGCTATTTTTATGACTTTTTATAAACATATCCCTCCATTGCATTTTTATGACCCCATATAAACATATCCCTCAGTGGCCTTTTTTTATGACCCCATGTATACATATCGCGCAGTTGCTATTTTATGACTTTATATATACATATCCCTCAATTGCAATTTTTATGACCCCATATAAACATATCCCTCAGTTGCCATTTTTTATGACCCCATATATACATATCGCGCAATTGCTATTTTTATGACTTTATATATACATATCCCTCAACTGCCACCTTTATAACCCAATATACATATACATATTTTGGGGCCATATAAGAGTTGCGCATGTTGCGTCCTGTTTTAACACGTCACATCGAGTCGAAATCTAGTGTCGCCTTAAGCTAAAAAGGTATTGCACATACACTGATGAAACTTCACAAGCGTGGTTGTAAGCATAGCCGGTCACGCACCTGTCATTTCCTTGACATTTTAATAAGCCAACAATAACTATGGCTCCTGACTTAGTAATACATATTCTTGGCACCTACTAGCATGAAACTTCAAAACAAGGTTAGTCAACATAGACAGTTGTACGATTTGTTTGCCATTCGCTTGATCTATCAATAGTTATGGCCTTACTTGACATAATTTTATTGTAAAATTGTCTAATAAGGTTCAACGCTTGTAGCTCTCCAAGCAGTGCACCGACTCTCATGAAACTTCATCATAATGTTGTTCAACATTGCCAGGTCTTCATCTGCGAATGGCTCGTCATTTCTCTGGCCCACAATAGATCCGACTTGGTAAAACATATTCAAAATTGTAATACACCTTCGAATGAATGTTGTGATATTTATTTGAAATTGACTTGGTAAACCAATAGTTATGGGCCTAAAATGATATACATTATCATACATCAAAATATCGTCTATTGCATATAGCTCCTACATCGTACCTTCAATCATGAAACTTTATAGTAATGTTGCAAATGGCTTGACATTGTACTCTTATTACAATAGTAATGGCCCTTGACATAGAACAAAGTCTGATTTTTTGTCGCATGTACCTCTTAAACTGTTATAAATACTCGTACGATACTTTATAGTAATGATTGACAGAGATGGAGGTGTGCACCAGCAGTTTGCCGGCCCTTCCCACACGCATTTTAACAATAGTTATAGACGTTGACCAAGTAAGAAATGGTCCTGAAATAGTGTGTTGTATGCAAAATTGCAAATACATATTTGTTGCACCGACAATCTTGCAACTGGATAAAGCGTTTGTCAGACGTTGGCTGCCGATAACGTATTTCATTCTTGCGTTTTCTAGATGAACATTATAACTGCAAAAAAATGAAACAAACACATGCATGTAAAATAAGTATTGTTCGTGAGTTAATGCCATCTGAACGCTTGTTAGAGGTTTTTTTTTTAAATTAATTTCCAAAGAACCGCGTTAGAACTTCATGATTGGTTTTATTTTTATTTATCATTATACAAGCAAAGCGTTTAACAAGAAAAAAAATATACGCACTCAATCAAACTGTGATTTCGTTTCTGTACTAGGTCATTTTGTACAGCTTGTCCTATTACTCTCGCTTTCTTATACGATCAACACATAGTCTTGATGTCTTAAGGTTTTGAAAGATAAGGGAGACACTTTGGGAATGGCTTCCGAATGCGTATCGTTTCCTGTTATTCTTTAATATACAGCATTGACAGAACAGAACAGAAAATTTATTTTTGACTTAAGCATAAACAGCTCATCGTCACATTACACAAATATAAAACAGAAATATAGAACACACACACACATAAACAATCAAAAATATATATATTTCATGTATAACGCGTTTTAAATGATTTTTGTATCATTGACAGATTTTTTAGAAATTACTCAAAAATGGAAAGGACAAAAGAAAAAAAGGAAAACATCAACCAAGTTACTCACAAATCAGCGTGCATGATGGTTGATATGAAAGTGAGAATGTTAAATATATTATTTAACACATAAACCTTGAAAATTGCGGGAAGAAATAGAATGAACATGAAAATAGAAGCAATATTGCCGTTTATAAAGGAACCTAATACAAATAGATTGGAGATACATCATTTGTGATAAAACATCAACAGATAAACAAAACAAAACAACAACAAAACACGTAAAAAGGAAATACAAAGACGGTGTTGTCGTTGTTCACAACACATGCAGGTAATCATTACTCGCTACAAATTTCAGGTTGACAGGTTCAGGTAAATATATGTTGTAACGTATTGAATTTTAACCGCTCTATTGAAAACATGTGCGTTTATTCACTAGTCCATAATGGAAAATAATGTTTGTTCATATATAGTAACATACGTATTAATTTTTTTTCCCGACTTAGCTAAGTATTAAGAACTTTTTTAAACTTAAGAGTCACTTTATCGTCGGCAAGTCTCGAGATGATAGTGATTACAACTTATTTCAAAATGCTTTCTTTTAAAAGGAAGACAAAATATGTCTTTTTTATTTGAAAGATAAAAGGTTTAATATTAACAAAGAACGAGAATGATAGAAAAAATAAACTAACAGCAAGTTTACTCGTCGTCAAGCCAATAGGTAATATAAATACAAATTTGGCGGAGGTAAATTTTGACATAAGATGGTACAGTAATAACAGTACAATATGTATGTATGCTAACGAGATTAGAATAAGGCGGAGGCGGGCGTTTGGTGATCATTCGGCCCCGGTGTCTCATACCCGTCCGAGAGGTCAATACACGCCTTCAAAACTGCTTACCTGATTTACAGCCGGTCCTGTCGTGTGCCTGAAGTGTTCATCCACTATTGGAGCAGCCGAATGCACAACAGTAGAAACGTGCGGCCCACACGAAGTATGTCACTGAATATGTATAATAGTAACTGAATTATGTCGGCACTTACCACATTACCATGGTTGTGCACACTTTGTTGTGATAATATTAGGTTTTGTTTTCGTTGCTTATTGTTATGCACGAAAAATTGAGATGCTCTTTTTCGGCGTGTTTATTCGCCATCATCAAGACATAAAAAAACTGAAGTTTACTTAAAAAATCTCTGAATGAGCAGTTCTTAAAGACATTTTCCATCGTAATGTCATACTTACTACAATAGCATAACACAAGCTTAAAAGGGCAAATCATTTATTGCATAATAGTAAAGCGATAGGCGAACACCACTCGTACGTTTAAGACTTCTCAACTAACGATCTTTGATCACATCTATTTATTCGACTGTCTATGTTTTAAGCATTTTCTGTGACATTTGAAAGTATTTGAATCGTTTTAGGTTTGCTTTTCGGACGCATATTCAACAACAACAGGTATACGCCGAGAATATGGATGTCGAGACTCACAGGTATAAAACTATAATTATTGCCTTTAAAGTGAGTGATTAAATTCAAAATAACAAACATAGATTTTAGTGATAAACATTTAACTACTTAATAAGTAATGCATTTATTTATATCAATAACTGATAACAAGATTTTATTGTTCTTAACTATTTACGAAGATCAACAATCGTCTCGTAAGGTAGATATACAGTGTTCTATGCACCTTTTTTCATATTAATCATGATATCCTTCATTAGAACTATTGCTTTTGATATTTAGTCATCCCTTTCAGTAAATTAAACAATTGTATAAATTGTGGTACTGCTGATTTGGGAGTAAGAGTGCATCTTTCAACAAGGGCGTCGGGTCCCGGACTGAACTACAGTATTAATCAAAGCGCTGATAGCGCTGTATGAACAGGGTTTTATACGGGTTTTCACCATTATGATTCACGATCATGTGTGTATTAATAAGGTGCTGATATGTTGCACAGTAAATCTAAGAGCCCCCGTGTAAAACAACCACAGGGGCCTGCTGGTAAATGAAAAATTAATATTTTAATGACAATAAAATTAATGTCGCTGTGTAAGAAGGCAAACAAGGATGGAGAATGTAACCAATCCAAGCAGAATTCCATCATATGGTGTTACATATGAGTATATATATACCAATCAAACTTTACTCATTAGAAAGAGTTTGCATATGTTTGCCTTGTTATTCACAAAACAACTTCGAAAATACAACATATTAAAGAGAAATAGTTTCTTAATTAAAATGATGAAAATTTAAATAATTGATTTCAAACAATTGTTGATGAAACGCCTAAAAAAGTTATTAAATCCTCGATATTTTCTCATATTTACACCAAACCAGCAAAAATAGAAATCGATTCATTTCAATAAAATTCCATTTTCAAAAATAAATGCACAAACATCCGTCTATACGTACACTATAAAAAGTGCAAATATATATATATATAAAATAAAGTTAGCATAAAATCTTTAATTCAATTTTTTTTTCCTTCTTTGTCTATATGGTCAGCAACTCTCTTCTATTTCTATATCGTCAGGTAACTCGTCAGCACTTTAGTACGTGCCTGTCATGCGTGCGTTTGTTATTCCCACGTGGGCTATCGCGTGATGTTTTAAGCAGGGAAACTGTGCGATCATTGAGATCAATGTGACCATTGTTGCTTTCTAGGTCATTCCAGGTTTAAAGATGAGAATACATTTGCAATTCCTAAGCGAGGGAGGGTCTATATGTCCATGTTACCATATGTAGCAGTTTGATAGTTCAAACAACAAACACAGTGTTCTTCAATATCTCTATATTCAACATTATCGAATGTAGATATAATATCGGAGCGTCCTGAAAATATAAATATAAACAATCATAAGATAATGAATAATAACATGTTTATAAGTTAACATCGTAAACAGTCTAATATTTTATATGATTTAATCCTGTGCAGTGGTAGATTAAATTAAATGGCTCAAGCATATAAAACACACATATAATACAAGCGATTACAACAACAACAACACAGTACATCATACAACAAAACATGGACATGGAACTTACTGATTTATGGAATCAAACACTCGTACTCCCTCGTACTCCCATGATGACTTCTGTTATCCATGCATGTTATCATCTGTAACCAACCCACATATATTTGTATAAAGAAAGAGGCTAACAGAATATCACGGAACTGCCATTCTCGTTTTAAATACAAAATCTGCTGATGTCGTGAAAATACATGACAAAACTAAATAAATGCAGCTGAATGAAATAATGATCATTCCAATCCATTGCTAACCCAAGACAAACACAAAAGACTACAAATGCAAATCAATACTAACCATCAGAACATCAGATTCCAAGTAAAACAATCAAGTTTTCTAAAACAAAGTGAAACAAACATCTCTGTAAACTTCAACTGTGCACGACAATCAATCAAGCTTGAGATTTCCCGCTTCTTCTTTACAAAGGCAAGGGAGACAAATCTGATTAACTTACTGCATTATCTCATTACAGGATTATCTCTCTTCGACTGTAAATTCACTTGGCTTCATCATTGTGTCACGTGATTGAATGATGCACTTTGAGTGGATAGTAATTCTTTGTTTACGTTTCGATGTTCATTCATTTTTTTCGGCGCAGGGATACTACTTTAATGTTATCTTTATCTATGTTCAACAGATTACATTATTAAAATAGATATTGCGTTATGATTGCTTCTTGCTTTGTCAAATCTACCTCGGTTATTGAAAACATAGCTTGCAATTTATATAGTCTGCACTTTCTCAAACTATATTTTGGTGGTAAATCGGTAGGCGACATTTGTTACTATTAATAGGAATTTTATGTTGTGAGTGTCGAGTTTGTGGCAACCCTGTTCAAAAACCGTGTTTTCTGATTCGCTTCAACCAGTAGTTTGATGGGAATGCCCCTGAAGTCCGCATGACTACATAATGAGAATAAAGGAAGTTGATGGGTTCTATTTTTTTCAATACAAATTTTATCTACTGTAATACTAAGATTAACAAACTATTTTTATTGGTTGTTGTTGTTAAAAGTTTACCTATTGTGTGGTTTGCTTATTTTCTGATTAGGCAAAATAAATCATATGGTGTTTTCAAGACTTACTTCCAAATTAGCAGTACTACAAACATTTATGTTTATTATATTGACTTTAAATACGAGTATCACTTTAAGAACTGAATATTATTTATGAACTTTCGCCGCTTAACTTTGCTCTCTTATTCAGTTTTGTCGTTTTTAGTTATGTGCTAGCAACCAAGTAGGACGACGGCGATCATCCAGTGGCGGACTATTGGCTTGTACACAATGTTGCCAGGGTGATATGTGCAATTCGAAGCTCTGTGGGGAAAATGGTATAAACAATTATAAGTCTCCATGTTATTATTTGGTTTGAATTTAAGATCTTGACTTCGGTATTAGGATTGAACTTGGACTTTATAAGAAATAATATTCAGTCAAATAAATTTATATTTTTGGTTAACGGTTGTAAGGACACACCTTGAGCGCACGCAACTTGAATGCTACAAAGTCCTCAATGACAATGAAACTATAATCCAATTTCAAGGTGTTCAGCTGAACGGTGGACCAACGTGTTTTGCCTGTGACCAGTTTCAAGATCCTGGTGCTTGCAACCAGATTCAGCATTGTGGTCGAGATGAGGTCAATATATTTGATGATTCTCAGTGTAACATATTTTTCTTGTGATTTATATCTTTATCAATTAAATGCGTTTTACACATCAGTACAATGATGCGTAATAAATAATCGCTTATCCGTGCAGTTTGCAAGCTATGAAATGAATTTGTTTGTAATGTCCTAGGCCAAGGTAATAAGTCACAGGCCGGGTCGAACTCGTTTGGATAAACGGAAAACAAAAAACAAGCTTTGAATGTATATATGACCTTTCTTAATGTCATATTATTTCGTATGTATACAAAATTTGAACTGTCAGAATAGAGTATAATGTAACGTTTATAGTAATACCATTTCTTGGCCTTGTAAACTGGTAGGTAACAAATCGGAAGAGGTGGGTGAGATAGAGGTGATGGTATTTGAAGTTACAAACCACTAAGTACATCTCCAATATATTCTTTAGTCAATTGACCCACAGGCAAACACTATAACACTTATTTCTAGTGCTTTTCGACCCCTAACATCATAAATGTGGAGAAAGCTCCACTTGTATACTCAACATTTAACAACTCAGAAATAATTTTTTCAAAGAAAAACAAAATTGGTTGAACGTAACCACTGTGTATTCGGTAGAATTACAATACCCCGATGTACGAGAAAAACAATGCGGTGAAAATGTAAACAATGACAATTAGAACAAGTAGATCCAGCACGTTCAGTCTGTTTTTGAAATTAAAAACCATTTAGCTTCAAAACCTTTAAATAAGGAAGGTAGCCAATGGTCTGAGACGGTATAATTATGCTTAGATTGACTGTCGTGTGTCGTGTGAAAAAATAAGGCAAGCAACAATGAGTAGGCATTTCCGAATTGGTGTAATTTGCCCTTTGAGAAAACTTGACAAGACTGTCGCCCATGCTAAATTTTATCATTAATGCCTTATCAGGTATATCGATTGGCTGTGTAGTGTCACATAAGATAACGCTAATAGGTGATTGGCTGAGGCAATACTTTGTGCGGAAGCTAACTGTTGAAATGATTAAACACTACTTAGCTATTTTTTAATAATTGCGTATATTAATCTATCTTAATATAAACTTTCATTTATGCCGATAGTTTTGCAATTAAGAAGTCCATCTTTTACCATACAATATTGCTGGTGGTCACAAAGAACACTTGATTATTTCACATGTAAAAGATGTGTCGGGCTGTCTACTTTTTTTATTTTCCTTGTTTCTTAATGATTTGCAAATTAGATTTACAAATCAATATTTTAAAGCAACTGCGAAACCTAGTCTGCATTATTGAATGGACATTTGTGCTACAACAATACAATTTAGAAAGATTTCAACTACGATTCTTTTAAGCATGGTAAAGCTTTAGCGGTCTACTCCAAATTATATGGTGAAACATATATAAGCAGAACAAAATATTTTGTCATATAATAAAGCAAATCTATGTATATTTGCATTTCACACGTTTGCCTCCATGTGATTTTTATTATATATTACATTATTTATCCGTGTATGTATTGTAATGAGTGAAGTAACGGACACATGACTTATCAGTCGCAATCTGATAAAAAGCCATATATCCAGAATAGCAAGTCACAGGTCATTCTAAGTCGGAACATATGTCATCTTCTGACGCCCTTTCCGTTTGTAAGCTTCCGACGACCATTCCGTAAGCAAGTCACAGGCAATTTTGAGTTCTATGCAATTACTTAAAGTAATTTTGTAAAAAAGTAAAAAATAAATCTTCAGCCGGCAGTGTTGATGAATTTTCAGCCATGAATATGTGAATCCTTTGCCCTACCTTAATTGACACGTCTACTTGTAAACCTATCCGATTGCATTCATAAGCATTTTGTTTATCAAATCATTAAACTTTCAACACAATACAAATACCTTTTTCAACTGTTCCATATCAGATCTGCGAATTACTCCCAGACCTCTCAACCGTTACCCACAGCAATCTGTACACAAGCCGGTGTGCAAAACCTCAGGTAGGAAGATATTTGTGTTCTCCAAATGAAACATTATAAGAATCTTCCATCGCCGCTCGTGTAAGATAGATGCTTACAACCCGAGCGTAGGGTGTTTTGCGGAAACGAGTTTACCGAGTTTCTGCAGAACACCCTGCGAGAGGGTTGGAATTAACCTCTCTCCCACATCAGATAAGATATCCATAAACAACGGGGAAAGATAAAACAAGTACCCGTATGGAAATCCTTTTTTATTTTTTTATTGTCACCACACATTTTTCGCTGGAACTCTTTTGTGCTCATTAAAAACAATTTACGTATAGATATGTGATATTTCGCGGTTGTCATGGATATGCGCGCAGTGATTCGGATTATGTCCTTAAAATAGTTCTGAGGAGAGTGCAGCATTATTTCTTGAATGCAGCGTGAAAACATTTTTGGTGGCATCTGAAGCAAGAAATTATTAATAAGAATTTTTAATATTGCCACAAAACAAGGTTTCATTGATGCTACAGGCGACGGTCTTCAACAAGGGAGATATTTGTATATATGTACATATAAATCAAAAGGGAGTTCCATACTGGTACTGGTCTATCTTTACCCGTGGACACGATTAGAATGTCCAGTATGGTCATATTTTTGGATCTACCTATCTGAGGTGGGAGAAAATGTTTATCTAACATGATGGGCAATTCAAAATCGGACAAATAAAGGAGCTATTATTGATCATTTTAAAAGTCAAACCTTGGTACATACTTGTACAAATTCGTCATGTGTACCTGCAATTTTTATTTCAAGACAAAATAAAGAAAACGTTAAGAGCGCTTTACGCTTTTGCACGATTTAGTCTGATTATATCGCATTGACGACAAACAACTTTGTTACTTTCAGTCCTGTGAAACACAAAAGAATAACATTCTAATGTTCTCATCGGGTAAGTTTATTATAACCAAGTTACACTGCATGATTATGTTACTACTGCTTTGCCGCGTCCTGTAAATATTTCACACGATCTTAGACGTGATTTCTTGCTCTTCTATCCATGGCATATAACACGGAGGAAACAAAAATATGATATTTTATGTCTCTTTAATTAAAGGTGACGACGCTCAGTGACTTTGATTCGAATCGATTCTGATTAGAGTTTGCATAAAACTTCAGTCCTGGATGCAAATAAAATTAACCATATTAACTGTCATAGGTAAAGATTGTGTTGTTGACAGGCTTGTTCTTCATTTATGTACGTTTAGGCCCTGTGTGCGGTGCTAAATGTTGCAACACGTCATTATGCAATACCGAGAGTTGTAGCCACAGCAGTCCCACAACAGCTACGCCCCCTATACCGACACACGCCTCTGCAAATGGTACTTAATATATTGAGCATTCAAAAATTGTTTTACTAGTTTACTGCATAAATTGAGACACACTATGTATGTACGTGTAGATACAAAATGTTTTAAAGAGAATGACATCCACAAGTGTCGAATTAAAACAATGCAGTGCAAAGTTAATTACTATACCTGTCTACAATGCAATTAGCGAATAATATAATAACGTTGTCTACAGTGCAAAGAATATATTTTGTAGCAATTATGTAAACAGTGCAAATCGTCACTACTATAACAAAGATTTTACTACAATGCAAGGCTGCCAAACGGGAAACAACTGGATTGACTTCGGCAACTCTTGCTACCTTATCGGCGCTAGGAACTTAAACTGGATTGACTCTCAGGTACCAGACTTTCCAATGGCCGGTTTCTTATATATCGCCACAATTAAGGTACCGGTCTCGCCGGTCTCTGATATATCGCCACATCGAGTATTAACATATAAAATTGGACTGATCCTAAGATACTAGACTAGACTATGGACGGACTCTTATATATCGTCACATCGATCCTTAACATATAAAATTGGACTGACTCTAAGATACCAGACTAGACTATGGACGGACTCTTATATATCGTCACATCGATCCTTAACATATAAAATTGGACTGACTCTAAGATACCAGACTAGACTATGGCCGGACTCTTATATATCGTCACATCGATCCTTAACATATAAAATTGAACTGACTCTAAGATTCCAGACTAGACTATGGCCGGACTCTTATATATCGTCACATCGAGTCCTAACACACAAAACTTGCCAGATGCTAAGATACCGGACTAAACTATGGCCGGACTCTTATAATTCGAAACCTAACACACAACACTGGGCTGACTCTAAGCTAGAGACTAGCCCATGGCCGGTTTCAAATATATCGTTACATCGAGTCCTTACACTCAAAATTGGGCTGACTCTAAGGGACCGGAATAGCCTATGGCCGGTTTCTTATATATCGCCACATCGAGTCTTAACACACAAAACTAGGCAGACTCTAAGGTACCAGACTAGCCTATGGCCGGTATCTTGTATATCGCCACATCTAAGGCAACAGACTAGCATATGATCGGTTTTTTTATATATCGCCACACCGAGTCTTAACACACAAAAACGCGACACACTCTAAGGTACCAGAAAAGCCTATAGCCGGTATCTTACATATCGCCACAGCGAGGTCTAACACACAAAACTGGGCCGACTCTAAGGTTCCAGAATAGCCTATGGCCGGTTTCTTATATTTCGCCACATCGGGTCCTAGCACACAAAACTGGGCAGACTCTAAGTTTTCAGAATAGCCTATGACCGGTTTCTTACATGTCGCCACATCGAGAATTAACAAACAAAACTGGGCAGACACTAAGGTACCAGACTAAATATCGCCAAATCGGGTCCTAACACACAAAACTGAGCAGACTCTCAGGTACCAGACTAGCCTATGGCCAGTTTCGAATATATCGCCACATCGAGTCCTAACACATAAAACTGGACAGACTCTAAGGTACCAGACTAGCCTATGGCCGGTCTCATATATATCGCCACATCAAGACCTAACACACAAAACTGGGCAGACTCTAAGATACCAGAAGAGCCCATGACCGGTTTCTTATATATCGCCACATCGGGTCCTAACACACAAATGGGTAGACTATAAGGAACCAGACTAGCATATGGCTGAGGTTTTGTATATCGCAACATCGAGTCCTAACATACAAAACGGGGCAGACTATCCTATGGCCGGCTCTTATATACCGCCACATCGAGTACTAACACACATATCGCAGCAGACTCTAAGCTACCAGACTTGACTATGGTCGGTCTGTTATATATCGCCACATCGAGTCCTTACACACAAATCTGGGAGGACTCTCAGGAACCAGACTAGCCTATGGCCGGTCTCTTATATATCGCCACATCCAGTCCTAATACACAAAACTAGGCAGACTCTAAAGAATCAGACTAGCCTATGGCCGGACTCTTATATATCGCAACATCGAGTACTAACACACATGTCTGGGTAGACTCTAAGGAGCCAGACTAGCCTATGGCCGGTCTCTTATATATCGCCACATCAAGTCCTAACACACAAAACTGGGCAGACTCTAAAGAACCAGACTAGCCTATGGCCGGTCTCTTATATATCGCCAAATCGAGTCCTTACACACAAAACTGGGCAGACTTTATGGTATCAGACTCGCCTATGACCGGACTCTTATATATCACCATTTCGAGTCTTAACACACAAAATTGGACTGATTCTGAGATATCAGACAATACTATGGCCAGTTTCTTATATATCGCCACATCGAGTCCTAACACACAAAACTGAGTACACTCTATGGTACCAGACTAGCCTATGACCGGACTCTTATATATCGCCACATCAAGACCTAACACACAAAACTTGGTAGACTCTATGGTACCAGACTAGCCTATGACCGGACTCTTATATATCGCCACATCAAGACCTAACACACAAAACTTGGTAGACTCTAAGGAGCCAGACTAGACTATGACCGGACTCTTATATATCGCCACATCAAGACCTAACACACAAAACTTGGTAGACTCTATGGTACCAGACTAGCCTATGACCGGACTCTTATATATCGCCACATCAAGACCTAACACACAAAACTTGGTAGACTCTATGGTACCAGACTATCCTATGACCGGACTCTTATATATCGCCACATCAAGACCTAACACACAAAACTTGGTAGACTCTATGGTACCAGACTAGCCTATGACCGGACTCTTATATATCGCTACATCAAGTCCTAACACACAAAACTGGGCAAACTCTCAGGTACCAGACTATCCTATGGCCGGTCTCTCATATATCGCCACCTCGAATAAGCACTTGTAATAACACCTCTATAAAACAGTAACCTCTGTTTTAGCTGATGTGCTTAAATGCTAGTTTAACATGCTATTGTATCAGACAACCAATTTCATCACCAACCACCTTTTTGGAGGTTAATAGTCGGATCGGGAATATCATGTACGGTATTCATGAAGCATTTTAGTGGAAAAATGTCCCATTCGTGAAATATTGTTTGACAATGCTTTTAAAATATTTTGTCATCATATCCATTCATATGAATAATTAATTTAAACCCCTCTTTTCTTTGTAGATTAGTGCAACTCTCCACCTCCACCCTATAAGAAAATTATTAATTAGTATATTTCTTTTTTACATAGAGTTCAACAGATTTTAGACCCGTTCCACCACTTACTCAAGCTGTACACTGTATATTGACAAGGAAATAAAATAAGATAACACGTTTACGTTTACACATGATGATTATGAAGGCTAAACAATAGTACTACAATGTGCATGCCTATATAAGGTGATCAATTATAAGAACTATGTTGGTGTAATTTGTTCAAATACGTCGCAGTAGCAACATAAGTAATTATAGAAACTCATTCTTTACACATTGTACTACCAGCGTCACTTGAGTGTATCTGCATATCAGTTAGTTGGCATTGGTACTTGCATTTCCAGAGTTATTGTAACCAAAATGGTGGATTTCTTGCACGCATCGATACGCAGGCGGAGAATGATTACATCAAGGCACATTTGAAGTCCTATCCTGGTATGACAGTTACATTTGTAGTTCTAACCTGGTATTGTGGTATTACTTGAAGTCCTATCCTTGTATGGTCGTTACATTTGTAGTTCTATCCTGGCATGGTGGTATTATTTGAAGTCCTATCCTGTTTTATTTGTCTAACAGAAACTATACAAGAGACACCATGACTCTGCATGCAATACAAAATACCAACGCAGAATTTTGGTAGACACAACATTCCTTTACATTTTATATACATATATCATACGTAAATACACACACAGTTAATATTGTTATATTATATAACCGATACCAGGTGCTTTCATAGTAAAAGGCAAATGGTGCACCCAACGTCACTTGTGGACAATAAACACACGGACCTGGGCTGATAAAGCACTACACGAGAGACCCCCAACGTCACTTGTGGACAGTAAACACACGGACCTGGGCAAAGGAAGCACTACACGAGAGACCCCCAACGTCACTTGTGGACAGTAAACACACGGACCTGGGCAAAGGAAGCACTTCACGAGAGACCCCCAACGTCACTTGTGGACAGTAAACACACGGACCTGTGCTAATAAAGCACTACACGAGAGACCCCCAACGTCACTTGTGGACAGTAAACACACGGACCTGGGCAAAGGAAGCACTACACGAGAGACCCCCAACGTCACTTGTGGACAGTAAACACACGGACCTGGGCAAAGGAAGCACTACATGAGAGACCCCCAACGTCACTTGTGGACAGTAAACACACGGACCTGTGCTAATAAAGCACTACACGAGAGACCCCCAACGTCACTTGTGGACAGTAAACACACGGACCTGTGCTAATAAAGCACTTCACGAGAGAACCCCAACGTCACTTGTGGACAGTAAACACACGGACCTGTGCTAATAAAGCACTACACGAGAGACCCCGAACGTCACTTGTGGACAGTAAACACACGGACTTGGGCAAAGGAAGCACTACCAGAGAGATCCCGAATGTCACTTGTGGACAATAAACACACGGACCTGTTCTTAGGAAGCACTACATGAGAGACCCCCAACGTCACTTTTGGACAGTAAACACATGGACCTAGGCTAATTCAGCACTACACGAGAGACCCCCAAAGTCACTTGTGGACAGTAAACACACGGACCTGGGCAAAGGAAGCACTACACGAGAGACCCCGAACGTCACTTGTGGACAATAAACACACGGACCTGGGCTAAGGAAGCACTACATGAGAGACCCCCAACGTCACTTGTGGACAGTAAACACACGGACCTGTGCCAAGAAAGAACTACACGAGCGACCCCCAACGTCACTTGTGGACAATAAACACACGGACATGTGCTAAGAAAGAACTGCACGAGAGAGCCGAACGTCACTTGTGGACAATAAACACACGGACCTGGGCAAAGGAAGCACTACACGAGAGACCCCGAACGTCACTTGTGGACAATAAACACACGGACCTGGGCAAAGGAAGCACTACACGAGAGACCCCCAACGTCACTTGTGGACAATAAACACACGGACCTGGGCAAAGGAAGCACTACACGAGAGACCCCCAACGTCACTTGTGGACAATAAACACACGGACCTGTGCCAAGAAAGAACTACACGAGCGACGTTGAGCGTCAATTGTGGACAATAAACACACGGACCTGTGCCACGAAAGACCTACACGAGAAACCCAGAACGTCACTTGTGGACAATAAACACACGGACCTGGGCTTAGGAAGCACTACATGAGAGACCCCCAACGTCACTTGTGGACAGTAAACACATTGACCTGTGCTAATAAAGCACTACACGAGAGACCCCCAACGTCACTTGTGGACAGTAAACACACGGCCCTGTGCTAATAAAGCACTACACGAGAGACCCCCAACGTCACTTGTGGACAATAAACACACGGACCTGTGCTAAGGAACCACTACACGAGAGACCCCGAACGTCACTTGTGGACAATAAACACACGGACCTGTGCTAAGGAACCACTACAGGAGAGACCCCGAACGTCACTTGTGGACAATAAACACACGGACCTGTGCTAAGGAACCACTACATGAGAGACCCCTAACGTCACTTGTGGACAATAAACACACGGACCTGTGCTAAGGAACCACTACAGGAGAGACCCCGAACGTCACTTGTGGACAATAAACACACGGACCTGTGCTAAGGAACCACTACACGAGAGACCCCGAACGTCACTTGTGGACAATAAACACACGGACCTGTGCTAAGGAACCACTACATGAGAGACCTCTTACGTCACATGTGGACAGTAAACACACGGACCTGTGCTTATAATGCACTACACGAGAAACCCCTAACGTCACTTGCGGACAATAAACACATGGACCTGTGCCAAGGTAGCACCACACGAGAGACCCCCAACGTCACTTGTGAACAATAAACACACGGACCTGGGCTTAGGAAGCACTACATGAGAGACCCCCAACGTCACTTGTGGACAATAAACACACGGACCTGTGCCAAGATAGCACCACACGAGAGACTCCCAACGTCACTTGTGGACAATAAACACACGGACATGTGCCAAAGAAACACTACACGAGAGACCACTTGACTTGTGGACAAAAAACACATTGCGTTATTTTCAACTTAATATAATGTTTTTGTCTATAAGTGACGTGGGGTGTATATTTCATATGTGTTTTGCTTATCCAAAACAAATTGAAATATAGAGATTATTTATCAGTATTTTTTTTGAAGTCATTGAAAAATGATTAGTCATAGATATTAATCAGCATTCATTGGCTAGATGCATTAAGGTACCCAAATAGGGAATGTCGGTCAGTATGCTCTGAGATGACCACAACGTTAAAAGATAAAAGTTTACCTTCACAGTCTCTGTTTGAACCTATGCATTTACCTGAAAAATATCAATAGCGGTTGACTGATTTAAACAGATAAGTGCCATTATGTTGGGAAAAAATTCTAGCACCAATACTGGTGTGAACATTAATATCGATACTGTGAAATCATTTATATACGTGGGGTTGCATTTTCGAAAAAGGACTTTTTCGTGGGTTCTTTAATTCGTGGATTTTAATTTCTTTCACAAAAAGAAACTGATCCTAGAACGTCTGCAAATTCACCATGCCCCGATATCGTTACATGCATGTATCATCTACGCCACGCCGTTTATGACACTACAATGGGACACTATGTCAATTAGCGCAGAGATAAAGATACAACAACAAATAAAGATACAACAACACAAAGGATATAAAATAGTGAAGCCATTTAATGTGAATTGCAAACTGTCTACCTATCTAATTAAATAATCGATTACATATTTGATCAAAGAAACAAAATCAAGTGGCGACGCTCAATCACACGAGGCTAATAATCAGCACGTTTTACATGTGCCACACAGGAGGTTGATAATAAGCTTGTTTTAATGTTCCGACAATGTCATACAAAAAAACTAAATGTAAGTACTAATAATTGTTTTGAATATATCATTATTGTGGTTAATAATATCTGATATAAACTTTATCAACAGGAAAATAAACAATGATTTATGTACTTATAAGTTATATACCGCGACCATGTATATTCATGTGAATACGTGTATACCCATTTGAATAAACTGTATGATTTCAGAATTAAAGGTCAAATTTTCGTTGAGGTCTTGAATTCGTGGATGAGCCAACCCACGAAAATTAATTTCTCACAAATATATATGATTTCACGGTAGTTTAGTGTCACCAACATCCATTATATTTCAGTCCAAGCATCCTACTGGATTGGTTTGAATAAAATACGGACTAACGGAGTATGGACAAACACTAACACTCCTGCGAAATACACAGGTCATATTTACTTTGATTATTTAGTTTAAAATGTATATTCTCCACAGGGGACAGAAGCAAAGTTTATGCTATATAAAGTGTAGGAATCATAAACAATCTTTGCTTTTTTCCCCTGTGGTAAGAGCGCGTATTCTTTTTCACTCTTAATATTAATGGGTATGGCGTTATTTACGTTGTGCGATATCGCTATTTGTTTACCAATCGATTGGAAGCGTGCAGCTTCCTGTAAATATGCGAACATCATATAGTTAATTGTCTTGGCACTTTCTTTATTTAATGACCTTCATTCGAATGAACCAATCAAACTAATTTTAAATAAAGTTATAAACATATTTAAGAAGAAAACAACCTTTCACTATATTGCAATGCATTGGGTTTAAAAGGTGATACATCTAAGACAAAATAATGGTTTTTCGTAAACGGGGTAGAATACGTCATAATGAGCCTTGGACATATAATGGCCTCAAAATTGATGTTGTTGATAAGTTTAACTATTTAGGTACTGCGATTAATCAAAAGCATTTGATTGAAAAAGGCCTTAAGGCTATGACTATTCAAATTCAAAGAATATGGCCTTATACATGCAATATGTTGTCAATTATTTTATTCTTTTGATGACTCAATATTGAATTATGCTCGTGAAATGTGGGGTTTTAGTAAGTCAAAAGAAAGAGAACGTATACATTTAAAATTTTGTAAGCGATTGTTACAGGCTAGAATTATTAACAACATAATAATGAAGTATGTGTATAAAAAGGACATTGAGGACTGTAATAAGGGTTGTATTAACTGGTTTTCTCAGGTACAAAAACTGTTAAATGATTATGGTTTTGCATATGTATTTAATAACCCAAATATTGTACATGTTAATGAATTAATAAGCGAATTTAAATGTAGAATAATAGATATAAACTTGTAAGAATGGTACGGAAGTATTAGTAAAAGTCCTGATTTGGATACTTAGTTAAAAGGAGATTTTCTGCGCACCCATTAGGAATACAAGCAGGACGATATACAGGTTATTTTGTACCTCGTAACGAACGTTATTGTTTATTTTGTAATAGCAGGGACATAGAGGATGATTATCACCTTATATGTGTTTATCGATGTTATCGTCAGTTACGTAAAGCTTATATCCACGTTTTTACTATGACAATCCATATGTATTCCATTTCCATGAACAATTGACATCATTTAATAAAAGAGAATATACGAATGTTTGTTAGTATATTAAAGAAGCAGTTGTCATAAGCAAATTATTTGTTAACTATACAACTTAGTTGTCAATGCTAACACAACAATTATATTGTATTCATTTTACATTAACTATTTTTTTCTTCGTTTATATCGATTATATAATATTATGTATTCAAGCTTAGATACGGAATAAGTTTATATATGTTTAGATATGTATATTACGATGATGTACACTTCTATAAGTCGTATAAACTGTCTGTTCTGTTTTATTCTGTTCTGTTGAGTACGCAAACTTTCATTAAACAACAGACTGGGCACCGGGCCAGCCACAGAGTGGTGCAGACGACTGTGTTGTGGCTGCTCATTATTTCGGCTGGGCTTGGGGAGACTATGGCTGCCATATGTCTAACACACACCAGCTTTGTGAAATGTAAGTATGTTAGTATGTAAGTATTTAATGTTCAGTATATCGGTTGCACACAACTAGTTTGTGTCATATATGGCGGATAAAACAAGTAATGATTCAGATTAATCTGACGATAATAAAGCTTATTCTGTAATAGTTTAAGTACACTTTGGAGGGAAAGGGAGCCCTGTCACGGCTTGTGTGGGTTGTAATCAACAACCACCGGGACATTAGCATGGCACTCTAACACACGGCTTGTGTGGGTTGTAATCAACAACCACCGGGACATTAGCATGGCACTCTAACACACGGCTTGTGTGGGCTGTAATCAACAACCACCGGGACATTAGCATGGCACTCTAACACACGGCTTGTGTGGGCTGTAATCAACAACCACCGGGACATTAGCATGGCACTCTAACACACGGCTTGTGTGGGTTGTAATCAACAACCACCGGGACATTAGCATGGCACTCTAACACACGGCTTGTGTGGGCTGTAATCAACAACCACCGGGACATTAGCATGGCACTCTAACACACGGCTTGTGTGGGCTGTAATCAACAACCACCGGGACATTAGCATGGCACTCTAACACACGGCTTGTGTGGGCTGTAATCAACAACCACCGGGACATTAGCATGGCACTCTAACACACGGCTTGTGTGGGCTGTAATCAACAACCACCGGGACATTAGCATGGCACTCTAACACACGGCTTGGGTGGGCTGTAATCAACAACCACCGGGACATTAGCATGGCACTCTAACACACGGCTTGTGTGGGCTGTAATCAACAACCACCGGGACATTAGCATGGCACTCTAACACACGGCTTGTGTGGGCTGTAATCAACAACCACCGGGACATTAGCATGACACTCTAACACACGGCTTGTGTGGGCTGTAATCAACAACCACCGGGACATTAGCATGGCACTCTAACACACGGCTTGTGTGGGCTGTAATCAACAACCACCGGGACATTAGCATGGCACTCTAACACACGGCTTGTGTGGGTTGTAATCAACAACCACCGGGACATTAGCATGGCACTCTAACACACGGCTTGTGTGGGCTGTAATCAACAACCACCGGGACATTAGCATGGCACTCTAACACACGGCTTGTGTGGGTTGTAATCAACAACCACCGGGACATTAGCATGGCACTCTAACACACGGCTTGTGTGGGTTGTAATCAACAACCACCGGGACATTAGCATGGCACTCTAACAATATGAGCTAACTCAGCTCCTACTTAAACACCATTTCATTCCCTCATGTAGTTTACATTAGTTCACCAGTAACGTAACCTTGGAGGAAATGTTAGCTCAGTCACGAGCTCGAATTTACGACAGCCGGAACACCAGCACGGTGCTCTAACCTATTGAGCTAACCGGGTGGCTAGTTGCTACCTAAACACACTACACTCCTGCCACCATTAACCTTTTAGGCCAATCCATGCACTCTTGTCTTTTGCAACTGACACCACTTAAGTAAACCTAGATGAGATGTGCGCCCGGTGTAGGGCTCGAATCCGGAAAACTATCTTACAAGTCGACTTATATACATACATACTTGTTAGTATTACATTGTTATTATGCATACACGTTTACATTTATTAGTATAAACATATGTGTAGATGACGATGTACATTGTACAAGTCGAAATAAACTGTCTGTGTGTCTGTCACTATGTTAGAATATATTTATCAAATTGCTTGATTTAAAAAAACAAACAGGTTTTCATAGGAACCATTATGGAGAATCACATACATTTTAAAAATCTTAATCGAGCTGTGAGTGTAAGAATACATTTTATGCCTTATATTGAACAGAAATATTGGAAATGACAGTGTTCATAAATAGGTGCACAGACAGAACATTATGCATTTCAAAATATACTCAACGACATTCGCTGTTATGTGTCGCTACATTTTTGGTCGATGTTTTAAAAGGATTGCCCTTTGTTTCATAAAATGGTGTAGAAACAAAAGTTATCTTTGTTATAAGTCTTCATTTTAAGCACAATGTTGCCTACCGACGTAGCATATATGACGTAATTTATCACGTGGTATACACACACTGTAAAAGAGTAATTGCAAATGTAAGAATCTATTTTGTTCTTTTGAACGATTGTGCAGCATTGTATGAGTGTTTATGTAGAATAGCCGTGTTTTATTCTTACACAAATCAAACTATGTCGTCACTACTGACAAAAGAAGTGGAATTATCAATAATAATAATGATAATAACAAACTCACTGTTTTACATTACTAGCCCCTCTTGTTTTTCCAGCATCGTCAAGATTTAGCAGCATGAAATAACACTGTGTTGTTTGATATTAGCTAGAATTTTCTGAACGTAAAGGTTTGAAAAATAAATAACTGGCTTGGAAATATATATTACCATGGAGGCAATCGGAAAATCCTTCGTTTTAGGTAGAGGCAAAAGCTTGACACTATTTATGACCACCAAAAGACATGAACAACATCGTTATTTCCATTTCTAAATCGTTTATTATACAATTGATTTGCAATATCGTCTTCCCTCTCAGATCACGGCTCATGTATTAATAATTATCAATAAATTATTATTCCCGTTAAATAAGAAAATATACGTTCATAAGAAAATACTCCTTAAAAACTGCACTTTGTTTGTTTCAGACCCAAGACGCCTAGCGGAGCTTTAATTGGTTGACGGAGATGAGGAATCATCAAAACAATTGTATTTGCCTCGGACTTTAATTGTTCATTCTTATTCGTGAAAGAAAACATTTCGGTCGTGTTATTTGTTTATTTAATCTCAGATTATTGCTCTCATATTTAATTAACAATTGGTAGATTACTTAATACAAAACAGCTGCTTCTTGCATGTTAGACATTTATCCAAACGGTTTTGGTAGGTGGTTTATAACATACCTATCACGAAGATATATTAAAGCACGCTTTGTTGATACTCCACATTATATGCCCGATAACCACAAAAGCATCTTTGTAATCTTACTTGTCATTGTCTCAAAGCGTTAGTGTGGTCTGTCCTTGGTGTATGTTCATAGAACTGACACAGTTTGCTTCAAATGATAAGTCAGTTGTTACATCTCAACCAAGAAAGCCCTTTTAGAGATTGGGAAATGGGAAAATGTAAGTAGGACCTAAATCTAAAGACACGACGCTCAAGCACAATATCTTCTTTTTTTTTGGGGGGGGGGGGGGGGTCTGGAAAGGTCACCAACAGCTTAAATATTTCATTGTTTGACCTTTGAAAATGCCATGTTACTTAAAAATGTCCTTCTGAAATCCGAGCTCCAGAAGCAATGTTTCAAGCCATTCATTCTTCCTCTAACATCTCATTCAAGGTAGCAAGGTGTTTTACAATCAAAGTTGTTTCTTTCTGTCCATAACAGTAGCCACCTTTAAAACTTTTAATCTTTAAATGTCTTAATCTATCTACAAATAAAAATGAGCATCATATGTTTCCCTTAATATCAGTAGACCCTTGAACATAGAAGTATTTTTATTAATTTGGCAATGCAAACAACTAAGTTATTGAAACAGATACGTGATAACAAAGTCTTATTGACCGGTACGTATGTAATATACTACTTCAAAATTGAATAAGAGTTTAAACAACATTTATCTGGTTTATGTAGAAAAAGAATTGATTTATGTCTTAGAATAGGAATGTTTAGAGAAATAATTTTATAGCATAACCATTTTCAGAATTCTCGTATGCATTCATTTATTACATGCAGAATATGCGTGTCGTAGAAGTGAAGCATAGTATAGTCAATTCGGGAGATGTACACACTGAGAACATAGACGATCCGAGAGATATACAAACTGAGAACATAAACGATCCGAGAGATGTACAAATTGAGAACATAGACGATCCGAGAGATGTACACACTGAGAACATAGACAATCCGAGAGATGTACAAACTGAGAACATAAACGATCCGAGAGATGTTCAAACTGAGAACATTGACAATCCGAGAGATGTACACACTGAGAACATAAACGATCCGAGAGATGTACAAACTGAGAACATAAACGATCCGAGAGATGTACAAACTGAGAACATAGACATTCCGAGAGATGAACACACTGAGAACATAGACGATCCGAGAGATGTACACACTGAGGACATTGTCAATTCGAGAGTTGTACATACTGAGAACATTGACAATCCGAGAGATGTACACACTGAGAACATAGACAATCTGAGAGATTTGCACAGTGAGAACATAGACACTCCGGGAGTTGTACACACTGAGAACATAGACGATCCGAGAGATGTACAAACTGAGAACATAAACGATCCGAGAGTTGTATACACAATGAACATAGACGATCCGAGAGATGTACACACTGATAACATAGACAATCCGGAAGTTGTACACACTGAGAACATAAACGATCCGAGAGATGTACACACTGAGAACATAGGCAATTCGAGAGATGTACACACCGAGAACATAGACGATCCAAGAGTTGTACACACTGAGAACATAGACGATCCGAGAGATGTACACACTGAGGACATAGACGATCCGAGAGATGTACACACTGAGAACATAGACACTCCGAGAGATGTACAAACTGAGAACATAAACGATCCGAGAGATGTACAAACTAAAAACATAAACGATCCGAGAGATGTACAAACTGAGAACAGAAACGATCCGAGAGATGTACAAACTGAGACCATAGACGATCCGAGAGATTTGTACAGTGAGAATATACACGATCCGAGAGATGTACACACTGAGAACATAAACGATCCGAGAGATGTACAAACTGAGAACATAAACGATCCGAGAGATGTACACACTGAGAACATAGACGATCCGAGAGATGTACACACTGAGAACATAGACGATCCGAGAGATGTACACACTGAGAACATTGACAATCCGAGAGATGTACACACTGAGAACATAGATAATTTGAGAGATGTGCACAGTGAGAACATAGACAATCCGGGAGTTGAACACACTGAGAACATAGACGATCCAAGAGATGCACAAACTGAGAACATAAACGATCCGAGAGTTGTATACACAATGAACATAGACGATCCGAGAGATGTACACACTGATAACATAGAGAATCCGGAAGTTGTACACACTGAGAACATAAACGATCCGAGAGATGTACACACTGAGAAAATAAACGATCCAAGAGATGTACACACTGAGAACATAAACGATCCGAGAGATGTACACACTGAGAACATAGACGATCCGAGAGATGTACACACTGATAACATAGACAATCCGAAAGTTGTACACACTGAGAACATAAACGATCCGTGAGATGTACACACTGAGAACATAGACAATTCGAGAGATGTACACACCGAGAACATATACGATCCGAGAGTTGTAAACACTGAGAACATAGACGATCCGAGAGATGTACACACTGAGAACATAAACGATCCAAGAGTTGTACACACTGAGAACATAGACGATCCGAGAGATGTACACACTGAGGACATAGACGATCCGAGAGATGTACACACTGAGAACATAGACACTCCGAGAGATGTACAAACTGAGAACATAAACGATCCGAGAGATGTACAAACTGAAAACATAAACGATCCGAGAGATGTACAAACTGAGAACATAAACGATCCGAGAGATGTACAAACTGAGAACATAGACGATCCGAGAGATTTGTACAGTGAGAATATACACGATCCGAGAGATGTACACACTGAGAACATAAACGATCCGAGAGATGTACAAACTGAGAACATAAACGATCCGAGAGATGTACAAACTGAGAACATAGACGATCCGAGAGATGTACACACTGAGAACATAGACGATCCGAGAGATGTACACACTGAGAACATTGTCAATTTGAGAGTTGTACACACTGAGAACATTGACAATCCGAGAGATGTACACACTGAGAACATAGATAATTTGAGAGATGTGCACAGTGAGAACATAAACAATTCGGGAGTTGAACACACTGAGAACATAGACGATCCGAGAGATGTACAAACTGAGAACATAAACGATCCGAGAGTTGTATACACAATGAACATAGACGATCCGAGAGATGTACACACTGATAACATAGACAATCCGGAAGTTGTACACACTGAGAACATAAACGATCAGAGAGATGTACATACTGAGAAAATAAACGATCCAAGAGATGTACACACTGAGAACATAGACGATCCAAGAGATGTACACACTGAGAACATAGACGATCCGATAGATGTACACCCTGAGGACGATCCAAGAGATGTACACACTGAGAAAATAGACGATCCGAGAGATGTACAAACTGAGAACATGGACGTTCCGAGAGATGTACACACTGAGAACATAGACAATCCGAGAGATATACACACTGAGAAAATAGACGATCCAAGAGATGTAGACACTGAGAACATAGACGATCCGAGAGATGTACACACTGAGAACATAGACAATCCGAGAGATGTACACACTGAGAACATAGACGATCCAAGAGATGTACACACTGAGAACATAGACGATCCAAGAGATGTAAACACTGAGAACATAGACACTCCGAGAGATGTACAAACTGAGAACATAAACGATCCGAGAGATGTACAAACTAAAAACATAAACGATCCGAGAGATGTACAAACTGAGAACAGAAACGATCCGAGAGATGTACAAACTGAGACCATAGACGATCCGAGAGATTTGTACAGTGAGAATATACACGATCCGAGAGATGTACACACTGAGAACATAAACGATCCGAGAGATGTACAAACTGAGAACATAAACGATCCGAGAGATGTACAAACTGAGAACATAGACGATCCGAGAGATGTACACACTGAGAACATAGACGATCCGAGAGATGTACACACTGAGAACATTGACAATCCGAGAGATGTACACACTGAGAACATAGATAATTTGAGAGATGTGCACAGTGAGAACATAGACAATCCGGGAGTTGAACACACTGAGAACATAGACGATCCAAGAGATGCACAAACTGAGAACATAAACGATCCGAGAGTTGTATACACAATGAACATAGACGATCCGAGAGATGTACACACTGATAACATAGAGAATCCGGAAGTTGTACACACATAGAACATAAACGATCCGAGAGATGTACACACTGAGAAAATAAACGATCCAAGAGATGTACACACTGAGAACATAAACGATCCGAGAGATGTACACACTGAGAACATAGACGATCCGAGAGATGTACACACTGCTAACATAGACAATCCGAAAGTTGTACACACTGAGAACATAAACGATCCGAGAGATGTACACACTGAGAACATAGACAATTCGAGAGATGTACACACCGAGAACATATACGATCCGAGAGTTGTAAACACTGAGAACATAGACGATCCGAGAGATGTACACACTGAGAACATAAACGATCCAAGAGTTGTACACACTGAGAACATAGACGATCCGAGAGATGTACACACTGAGGACATAGACGATCCGAGAGATGTACACACTGAGAACATAGACACTCCGAGAGATGTACAAACTGAGAACATAAACGATCCGAGAGATGTACAAACTGAGAACATAAACGATCCGAGAGATGTACAAACTGAGAACATAAACGATCCGAGAGATGTACAAACTGAGAACATAGACGATCCGAGAGATTTGTGCAGTGAGAATATACACGATCCGAGAGATGTACACACTGAGAACATAAACGATCCGAGAGATGTACAAACTGAGAACATAAACGATCCGAGAGATGTACAAACTGAGAACATAGACGATCCGAGAGATGTACACACTGAGAACATAGACGATCATAGAGATGTACACACTGAGAACATTGTCAATTTGAGAGTTGTACACACTGAGAACATTGACAATCCGAGAGATGTACACACTGAGAACATAGATAATTTGAGAGATGTGCACAGTGAGAACATAGACAATCCGGGAGTTGAACACACTGAGAACATAGACGATCCGAGAGATGTACAAACTGAGAACATAAACGATCCGAGAGTTGTATACACAATGAACATAGACGATCCGAGAGATGTACACACTGATAACATAGACAATCCGGAAGTTGTACACACTGAGAACATAAACGATCCGAGAGATGTACACACTGAGAACATAAACGATCCAAGAGATGTACACACTGAGAACATAGACGATCCAAGAGATGTACACACTGAGAACATAGACGATCCGATAGATGTACACCCTGAGGACGATCCAAGAGATGTACACACTGAGAAAATAGACGATCCGAGAGATGTACAAACTGAGAACATAGACGATCCGAGAGATGTACACACTGAGAACATAGACAATCCGAGAGATGTACACACTGAGAAAATAGACGATCCAAGAGATGTACACACTGAGAACATAGACGATCCGAGAGATGTACACACTGAGAACATAGACAATCCGAGAGATGTACACACTGAGAACATAGACGATCCAAGAGATGTACACACTGAGAACATAGACGATCCAAGAGATGTAAACACTGAGAACATAGACGATCCGAGAGATGTACAAACTGAGAATATAGTCAATCCGAGAGATGTGCTTTTAATTTTTTTTTACGCACAAAGATATTAAAGAAAAATATATTAAAGCAATGTGTTCCCTTACACCTACCACGTGTCCAGATAGAGTAAACAGTCTCTCATGCTTGCTTACGTTAGCAAACCGTTCTGTTTTGTATCCCTGTATCCCTGTCATACACAGTGAAAACCCCGACGTCCGTGTATTTACGACGTCGTTTCTACGTGGTAAACTCGTCGGGCACCTGTCTGATTGAATTTCATTGGATATAAATGCAATGATCCCCGTATGTGTATTGATACACTGTAGCTAAATTGTATATTATCTACTTGAATAACTCAAATACTATTATATTGGACCAATATCGGACGGTTGGTGAAAATCTTTCTTTTGAACATATTTATTACCTCCCTTTATTTCAGTTCATGTGAGTTTACGTTCATTTGGCAGTTTGAATCGTCCATTTGAAATATCTCGAAAATGATCTGAATTTATTGAAGTGAACGCTTCAGTCTGGTGAAAGGGTTTAAGGTGAACATTACTGATTAAGATCAAGAATATATTGAAATGTTAACCTTTAAAGTGCACCGCCTTTCAATAATTAATGCTGGTGCTCCAGTCGTATTAACCTAGCAGTATATAAATGGCTGTCATACTTGTGTTTGTTGCTAAATATTTAAACACTGTTTTATGAATTGTCATTTCAAACAGTAAATTACATTTTTCAGAACATAAACTATTTGGTAACATTTTTGTATATGTAAAATGCGGCAATTGGCGGCTACATACGGTAACCGCACTCATGACTATGGCATAGGCTAAGAAAGTATGCCGCCAGTCTGAGGACGCTGTACTTGCTATCAGGTGTTCTGCCTTCTGAGCTAACTCACATACTCTCTGACATGTCTGGATCAGTATCAGTAAAATTCGTGTGCAAAATTTCACGTTAAACAAGTACCTGACACTGACAGCCACATTAATCGTATTTTCGAGTTACCGTACATTTCGTCATGAACGTGAACAATGTACGCATAACCGGATGTTGTAAAACATTGCAAGTAGTTCACATGTACACTGTGTTTCGTATAAAATATAACACTATATTGAATAAGAATTAGGCAGTTATATGTAGCAATCAATATTTTGCTGTCACCCTACCCACTACATCTCGTTTAATAAGTCGAAGTGGTAACCCAAACATTTAGCCAAAACGCTATTTGGATAATTGTGAGATTTGTTTGTTGTCTTGAGACGTTGTATGTCGTATAGTGTTTGTTGTCTTGAGAAGTTGTATGTCGTATAGTGTTTGTTGTCTTGAGAGGTTGTAGGTCGTATAGTGTTTGTTGTCTTGAGACGTTGCATGTCGTATAGTGTTTGTTGTCTTGAGATGTTGTAGGTCGTATAGTGTTTGTTGTCTTGAGATGTTGTATGTCGTATAGTGTTTGTTGTCTTGAGATGTTGTATGTTGTATAGTGTTTGTTGTCTTGAGACGTTGTATGTTGTATAGTGTTTGTTGTCTTGAGATGTTGTATGTTGTATAGTGTTTGTTGTCTTGAGACGTTGTAGGTCGTTTAGTGTTTGTTGTCTTGAGACGTTGTAGGTCGTATAGTGTTTGTTGTCTTGAGACGTTGTAGGTCGTATAGTGTTTGTTGTCTTGAGACGTTGTAGGTCGTATAGTGTTTGTTGTCTTGAGACGTTGTTTGCCGTTTATTGTTTTTGGTTTTGATACGTTGTTTGTCGTTTAGTATTTAGTGTGTGTATGGCACTTGTTAGTGTGATGGTTGTTTCCATTTAGTTTTGAGAGCAATTTCTTGTAGTTTTCATCCATTTAATTCAAAGAAGTTCATGTATGTTGTAACAAGAAAGACCATTGATGCAAAGCATCAAAGGGCGCCGTTTAATAGTTTATGCACTTGTTATATGTTGAAAAACAAGGAATGTCAAGGCCAACTAGCATATGATGGTGCATTGAACCGCATCTATGAAATTCTCTAAATATTTGTAGTATTCTGCATGACAACATAGGCAAAAGCATTGAAATTGAAGATTTTCAAGTTGAACATTTCATTAGGGGTGGGGTACATTAATGAACACGACAGAATTAGGGTGCTTGTGCACTATACTTTTTGTCATTGCCACATACCCATATACCAAATTTTATTTCAATACCATAAGTAGTTTTAAAGTAATGCTCTGGTCAAGAAAAAGCGGCAAAGGGCAATAATTATGTAATTAGCTTAAAAACTAGTATATAGTCATTGTGCACTGCACTTCCTCTCGTTGTGCTAAATACCATTGAATGATGTTTAATGAAATTCCAAAAAAAGTAGTTTTCTAGTTATGCTGCGGACAGGAAAAGATACAAAGGGAATAACTCTTGCAATACGCTGAAATAGAGTTATTGTTCATGTACACTGCAGTTCTAATCATATAGGGGGAGGGGGCAACGACACCATGCTGGAATGACAACTTGTAGGGAAGAATAAGTGATATGAAATAACAATTTAACAATTTGTGTAGTACTTTAATAAACATTATCATTTCGTCCGAAAGTTGCAAACATGAATAGAACATAATTATTGAACTGAAAGTTGCAAACATAAATAGAACATAATTATTGAACTGTTATATAAAAAGTGAACATTGTTTACTAGATGAAATGCATTTATAACATAACATGCCTTGTTTTTAGCTGTTTAATAATACTAAAATGTAATGTAAAATTGCATAAAAATCTAGTCAATGGAGTTATTATGTTAACTTCTTCATTTACATAGTAAAGAAGAGTTGAAAATGGATGTTTTTAGTTGATATTAACACAAAAACAGCATGTGTCTTATTGGACAATGGCATTTTTTTCAAATATGATAAAAATAACGCATTCAAACTCAATATGTATCAGACTATGTATGAAAGAAATAATACTGTTTCTATTTTTCACAAAGGTTTTGAAATACAACAATGCACATATAAGCATAAATAGGCCAAATATGCAAAAAAATAATAGTAAACAATGTGTGAAAGTGATACTGAACACTTAAAACAATTTCTTTGTGCATTAAATGAATATATACCAGAAAAGCAATACTAAATCAAGTCCAAAATGTATAATAACATGAAAAATAAATGCATTAGAAGGTGTCTTTCGGTAACTTTCATGCGTCTTTCGGTAATTTTATCCGTCTTTCGGTAAATAATCGTATTTCGGTAAGTCTAGGGATCGTGTAGAAATTCCATTATTGACCTATATATGAATAGCGGGGAAATACCTTCTGGTTCTAAAAATAGCAACATCCGGATATGTGTAGTGTTCTAAAAATAAAACAACTCGGGGCAATCGTAATAAAATTTTACTAATGTCACCTTCAACACATTAGCAAATAAAGTTAGGTGAACATTTAATTCCAATATCGATTAAATTAAAGAAAACAGCTTACCTCATGGTTTATTAATGCAGTAAACATAACAAAACAACATAAAACATAATTATTCCCATTCACATAATTACCGGTCCACACATTTTAAATTTCATTCGGAACTCCTCCGAATATTTACATTTCCGGCACATGATATTACAGTTAACCAATCGGAAAACGTAAACGAAACGGGAACAGTTATTAAACTTATTTGTCGTTCTTCCGATATAACGTTTTGAAGATAAATTGAAGACAATCTATTCAACCATAAATAGCATTTTTAACACCCATGCAATCGCCATCCATTTGCATTTTTGAATCATAATAAAATAACAATAAAACCCAACTGTCAATTAACTTAAAAACCGCTCCTACCACTAACTAAAATTAATTCCCATTCCATAATAGGCGCGCACTCCAGTGCGGCGCCAATAAGCCATTGACAATTACAGTCTACTTTATTTACAGCCGGTTCTTTTGTGTGCCTGAAGGGTTCATCCAATATTGGAGCAGCGGAATGCACAACAGTAAAAACTTGCGGCCCACATGAAGAATGTAACACCAGCGGAATGTACATAACTGAAATGTGTTGGTTATTTTTTCTCGACACAAATAATATAAAATTATACTATGCGATAAGCATTTGCATGCTGTGTGTTTCTATCAGCGTACACAATAAATGACTACAAAATGCACATAAAACACATGTAACAAAGTTTATGCAGACACAACAAAATGTTATTGTGTGGTCTTTTTTAATGATATTTATCGTTCATGTTTGTGTTTTGAGATGTTTGTACATGTGTAGTGATGACATTGTGTTTGTCTTTTGTCTCAGATTTTGTTGACAATATGATTCGGAGATGATCTTTGTTGGTGTTTCGTATCTGCTCTTCTGTTGAGCCAAAATTACAGATAATATATCAAGTGTCGCCATCAATGTGCCGTCATCAAGTGTCGTCATTTATATGTCGTCATCAATTTTGTCGTCTTCATCAATTTGTCGTAATCAAGTCAGAACATTTCTGCGTACTAAAACATATGTCACTGAATGAGCAGTTGTCCACGTTGTTCTTTACCGCAGTACAATATTGATCAAAATAGCATTGACAAATCTAGAATGATTTAAGGTAGTTCTGACGTATAACAGTAACATGTAAGGCGAACTTTGAAAACTCGTACGTTCATGGTCAAATAATTCTACCATTGTTCGATACATTTAAACATATTTCTCATGCTTTAGGTTTGCTTCTCCGATGCATATTCAACGACAACTTGAATACGGCGGGAATATGGATGTCGAGACTCACAGGTAACTGCCTGGGAGTCCCTTTTATTAAAACACGAAGTGAGAGCTCGTGATTTTAAACCAGATGTTAAGTACTATAGCAACCCAGAATATCGGTTACGAAATAAGACGTCCATTGTCTTGGTTTGATTGCGACTGTCCCATGACAGCAATGACATGCTCAACACTGTCAACTAGCTTAAGAGGTTTACTAAGCTAGCATTAAAAGCCCCAAGTGGCCAGCAAATAAGCAGTATGGACACATGTGATGTAAATTTACTCCTGTAATAACCAAATAATGTAGTCTTTGTTGTTCTTGCAAACAATAAAATGATATATTATGGAATATATATTAACTATTATAATCCATCAATACAATTGTATTTTTCTTTCGTAGTAATGTGAAAGGTGTTATGCAAAAACTCATTGCACTTCTAGGTGATTTATTATCAGAAAGCATATCGTTTAATAAGGAAATTTAGTAGGGTTCTGATATCTATATGTAATAAAATACAACACTTTAGGTCATTTAAATTTATTAAAAAATAATCGTTTAAAGAGAGTTGTTTATAGTTGTGTAGCAGCCAGCTGTTAGGACGACGTCGCTCATCCCTTGACGGCCTGCTGTCCTGCTCACAGTGTTGCCATGGTGATATGTGCAATTCAAAGCTTTGTGGAGAAACAGGTATAAAGTACATGCCTTAGTGTTATTGCAAAAACCTTCAATCTAAGCACTTTATTACATTTCACTATCTAACAAAATGTAGATGTTTTCCACTTACGTATACATGTGTTATTTGTAGGATATCTCACTGACTAAGTTAACCATTGAACCTGTTCGAAGCATGACAAGATAATACGTTGAACAAAGTCCCATTGTCGTGTCTACAAAAAACGTTAAAGCGACAGTAGTTGATGTAAAAGTGTGTAAAAAGAAACGTTAACATAAGAGCTTACAGAATTGCTAATACAAATTGTCTTACCAAGTAAAAAGTCTCTTAAAAATATCACTGTGAAATTAGTTGAGTTATATGTTATTTCCCTTTTTATAACAGAACAGCAACATAGCAAGACATATACATTATACATATAGAAACAAACAACTCACACGAATGGTTTGGGTTTACCATTCATAGCAACATTTGTTTGAGCCTCCAATGTGTTATGAAAGGCTTTTTCTAGGTTACCAGCTGAACGGTGGACCAACGTGTTTCTCCTGTGACCAGTTTCAAGATCCTGATGCTTGCAACCAGATTCAACATTGTGGTCGAGATGAGGTCAATATATTCAATGATTATCAATGTAATATATTCTTATATCTAGATACAATCGCCCTAACGACACGAACAAGGTCCAAGAACATTGTTCTCGGGTCAAAATTCCACACTACCTACAAACCGGGAGGACCGAGAACTACACGAGAACAAAATGGCGGAAAGTTAAGAACGATGCGTGCATGATTTACAGCGAACAACTCTACTACTGGTTCCCGGTGTTAGGGCGCTTTACGCGAGCTACACGTTCCGAATCGACTCGATTCTATCCTGGAAACAAGCGCCCAAAGACGCCCGAAGACTAACACATCTTGAACATAGTCCATAACATTTAGGTTGGAATTCCGGTCTTACTAGTTTCTAGTTTTTGTTATTTTATTCATTGTTTGCCAACACTGCAGGTTATGAATGAACAGTTTAAAACACATAAGCAAATGTAGTAAGGGTACAGACGGCATACGAAAACAATGAATACTAATCTAAACACGTTATTCTTTAAAATGTCATTACAATTTAGAATAAGGAAATTATCTAATGTCGTTAAATTAATATACTTGCCAAGAATGTGCTCCCCATCATATATGTTAGGTTATCAGTTATGATAAGAGTTAAGGCGGGGAATCAAATTACAATTTGAATTCGCGTATGAAGCTCTGGCCAATGGCTTTAGAGTATGCTTTTCTATCATTTAAGCCACTAGCTGTTCTCACGACGGGTACCTTGTCAGTGGCCCACATCCGGTGCTCGATATCCAGATAACAGCTAGTGTTTGGTGGAATAGCACACAATATAGGCCCGACGCTGCACGGCTACACAACAATGCAAGTCGGGACAACGTCGGAGCATGGTGGGCAGGCCACATTCACCAGAATCAATATATTCAGGTATAATACAATATTAATAGAACAACATGTCATATTATACCACAAGAGTGCTTTGTACCTGACGATAACATGTACATCGGGACATATACTTTATAGGGATAAGTTTTACTTTGTTTTATTGTAAACCTTATACAACTATATAATTGGTATTCTCTTAACACTTTTTATTCCCATAAGTGTTAACAATGTTTATTGCGACGAGAAAATCTAAAAACAAATCCAGCATCGAGGGATGGAAGCGAAAAAGAAGTTTTCGCTCCTTGCATAACAATTCCTCGTAAACTTTCAAAAAATATATCTTCAAGTTCAACAGCGACAGAACTTAATGTAGTCATGTATTTGTTTTTAAAACGAGGGTTGTTAGAACCAAAGTGACCTCCGCCGCACACTCTTTTGACGAAAACTATTGTGTTTTATATGGAAACAAATCCAGAAATACACGTAAAGGGCGTATGAGTGGCGGAGTGACAATATATTAAAGACAAGAACTCAAAACAAAAATATCGTTTGAAGAACTGAATCAATGTGATATTATTTGGTTCAAAATTAGTAAAACTTTGCTTGAAATAGAAAAAAGATTTATGCAGTTGTGCTAAATATATTCCGCCCAAAAACGCTCGTATTATTAATCGAAATGAGATTGGTATGTTCGAATTGTTAAAAACGTTTTTATTGTTAGAAAAATATCATAATAATGGTATATTACGTTTAGTAAATTACCTAGATATTAATAATTATACTCTTTGGATAAAAAAGAAATCCTAATACGAAGTAAAAAGGACACAATTATTGATGATTATGGTAGAGAGTTAATAGCATTATGTAAGTCAACAAACTTATTGATTTGCAACGGTCGCCTTGACAACGACACGAACGTTGGCAATTACACTTCTAATGGTCTAAACGGACCAAGCACTGTAGAGTATTTGTTGTTAAACAGGAATAAAGGTTGTTCATACATAACAATACCAGACCCCAAAGATTATGTGACTACTGTAATCAAAGAATAACTGAAAGTTTTTTCCCAGTCTTTCTTTGCCCTCAATATTCAAACTTAAAATCCAAATCTATAAAGATATATTATTACACGTGGTCAAAAAAGCAATTGTCGATTTATTATTTAAAAAAACTAAAAATAATCCGTAATCCGTCTCTCTTATAATGTATGTTTGGCTTTGATTTTGTCTTTAAAAAATGTCATCGTCAATCGTTTGGCTACGAGGCAAGTCACTGTAGTTTCATTTTATTATTCGTATCGTTTCTTGTATTAATAAAGAATCGCTGTTTTAGGATTTATAACAAAGTTTATTAAATATAGATACTTGTTTAGGTTCCGACATAGTTGATAACAATCTACTTGGCAAATACTAGACAGACAGACAGACAGATAGATAGATATTTCAGTAAAGAATGCACATACATGGACATTTAAAATAAACAACATGTATAGTAAATAACATAATACATAAATGATATTATTAATAACCATGACAGACACGCCGAACCAAGGATGACACAAATAAGAGGAAACTTTTATTTCAATTTAGCCACAATAATGTGCGTATAGGGATTTTTTTTAACATTTGGATATTCATTTTGTACAGTCGCCAAAACAAAAATCGTCAAATACCATGAAGCGGCTGTTTATCCTGTCACTTGCATACATATCGATCCAATAACAAGGTGCCGTGTAAATTTTAGTTTATTAGGATAGTAGACCACGTGATGTTTATATACAGTCGGGTGGTCATGTGACCGCGAAAACGAACTTCTTTTCTATATCCTGCAATGTCAGGGGAACAGCACAAATACTTAATACTTTCAGTATCTTATCAATGGACCACTAACAGCCGACCTCAACAATCACTCGCCCATAACGTCCCATCATTATGCAAAATAATGACACTGGCAAAACAATCGACCTGAAAATCTACATGTGATGAGAAAATCTTACCCCACCCGCTATAAATGCTGGAAACTGTGAAACAGCATTCAACGATACTCGTCGATAGTTTATTCCATTTCTGTGGTGAATGACAAAATCTCACTTACAACAGAAATGTATGATCTCTTTGCCGGTGCAGTTCTGAACATCCAACACTATGTATATTTGTCGATTGTTTGTAAACACTCGTGATCTTGAATCTTGACCTGTGTACTGTACTCTGTGACTTGTGGAATAATTGTTACATCATCAGATAACGTTTGGAGACTGAACCATGCTTATGCACGTTTAAAAGCTTTTTATGTTTTGAATTGATATTTACGTATTAAAATGCAATGACTTTGGATATAAAAGTATTGAAAAAAGTTGAACAGTTTTGAGAACTATTTTGGGGGCAATTTAAACATGGATACCGGGTGTGATGACGTCAACAGGGAAAAAAACAGTTGCCCCCTTACTTTTAAAGATACTTAATAATTTTAAGGTTTTTATAGTGTTTAATCAACAAAGTAACAGGATAAATAGAATACTAGGTTAGTGCCGTGAAGGAGAAAGTTTATCTGGCTCGGCTGCGGATTTTATCGGGCTCACCCGATAAATTCCTCCGCCTTGCCAGATAAACTTCCTCCATCCACGGCACTAACCTAGTATTCTCTATTTATATGGACTAATTTCCATTGTGGTCCTTAAGGCTAAAGTATATTTTTAAAATATTTTGAAGGTTCGCCTAAACAGTTTAAGCACAATCACAGGAGTTGCCCTCCAAGGTCGACCGAGTCAGTACAGCACAGATTGTGTATCCTTCCACGCATATACAGACAGTACTGGCAGCACAGTTGTAAGTAGTTTTATTCACCAGTGGTATGCTTAAATTCAACTAAAGCGGTGAAATAATGTGATGTGTATTTCTCAAGCGACGTCATCAGATTGTAAATGCCTAAGTGGATTATTATTGCGCTGTAGTACAAGTTAATCGGATACATGCACATAATAGTAATAAATGGTTTTTAGATTTCGGGTGAACATGTATGAAACATTTTGGTTAGTGGATGAATTATGGTGACCTACTTCAGTAATCTCAAAGCGTGCACTGAGCAACGGTGTAAAATTTCATCTTTAATATTACCTCCCGGCTCATATATCAAGTTGTGGATGTTGTGCTGCACTCTCACAGATCGAACGTTTAGACAACTTTTTTATTTTTTGTCTTGAAACAAGCAAATTTTTGCGTAAATATCTGCAAACCACTGATAAAAGACTGTTGACAAAAGATCCGATGACAGCTTTACATAATTCCGTTCCAAAATTAATGTTTTATGCATTTTTCTTAAACCGTTAGTAACGTTTTAAGCCATACAACATTAAATTTGGAATGGAAATATGAAGATCTGCAATCTTATCTTTTGTCTGTTGTCTTTTATCACTGTTAAGCAGATATTTACGCCAAAAAATCTAATTCCAAGACAAAAAATAAAAAAGTTGAAAAAACGGTAAATCTGTGAGAGTGCAGCTTCAAAATGTTGATGTTCACACGATCAGTATCAGATCCAAAAACAGATTTTTGATACCTGTTGGATTATTGGTAGGTTACTTTCACATTGTATGTGGTTTAGTTTGATTCACTCTTAACAACGAACTGTCCGTAATACATTCAAAATTATGGTAATGTTTGGAAAAAACACATAGTCGGGAAATGCAGGCTTAGATTTTTTTTCGTGCATATGGCTGATATATTTTGGTGACGGAAAAGAATTGGTTTGAGTTTCTAATTGGTCTAGAAACTTTTCTGTTAATAATTACAAATTCATTATTATATCAAAGTCTAATTTGAAATACTGATGTGTACAATATTTGTTGGCATTTTCAATTTATATAAACAAAATGCTCAGTTGCTTACAGATATCAACATCATGTATTTACATTGTATTTCAAAATAACGTCTTGTACCGAAATATGTTTGTTTCTGAGTTTGTAGAATAAAGGTTTTTGTATCAAAATGTCACCATATATAGATATTATTTCTGTTGTTGTACCACAATTGTACCATACGACCCATTCCCAAGAGCTATTTAGACATATTCAATGTTCTGTACATATGGCAAAGATGTATGTCTTACTCTTGAAACAAACATAACCTCAAAATTGCGTAAATGATAAATGTTGAATCGATATGTTCTAGTTTTGGTTGTAAAATCATGATCTGGTCATCGGTGCAAAGTATTTGTGTAAACGTGCTCTGACTATCTGATTGACATGCTAGAATCACTAAATGTATTAGTAAATAGTAGTGCTACACTACACTTTCTGACCAAATTCTTTAACCCTTTTTAGTTTCTTTCATTTGTTGCATTCTAATTTGAGTTTTCATTATACAGGTATTCATGAGAAACAGCGACAATGATAGTGTTGTTACCAACATGCTACCACATCACGTGACGGCACTGTGCGTGCGCATCAACCCGTTAGCCTGGGTATATCATCCTTCGTTGATATTGATATTCTTGGTTATGCAATCTGAATACAACTTGTAATAAACTTTGAAAAGTTCAGGTCCATGTCATAATGTTTACGCATAAACATCAGTACACAACAAAATCAATTTTACGTATCTTCTTTACAATTTTCTTGCAATTGTATTATCTGGTGTCTAGCCCCATTAAACTTTATTGTACACAACAAAAATAGTTTAACGTGAATATTTTAAGTATAGTGTCCTTCTGAAATGTCAAAAAAGTGTATCTCAAGTGAATTTCTTCTGACAGGGACTTTTCCACGAGCCTATTTCATCGCTATTAACGTTTTGGCTACGCTTGCCGGATGCGGATAACAGTTTTTTGTAGAAAAATAGTAACGTTTATAGAGCTAGTAACATAAAACCAATCGTATTCAGTTGCAATAAATCCAATTGAATAAGAATGCATTTATTACCCGAAACATTAGCATGTTGCAGATAAAACTAACGAATGACAATGTTTTGCGTTGTTCTAATTTTTGTTGTAATGATCTGTAATTTAAGGTGAATTAATGATCAAACTGTTCAAATTTATTAGAATTCAAGCTTTAAGGAAATGTATCAATTGCCTATACCTTTAAAGGAAAGGCATTTATGAATGAATAAAGGTTACTAACATTTATCGGTAGTATGAAGTTTGATCGAGCTGACATTCACTGCATTTCGTTCATGACAATTCAAAGAAAAAGCTACTTAAAACAGACAAAGGTCCATATATGTTATATGATGTACTATTAATTGCTTTCACGTTAAACTCATTATTCTATGATTAAAGAAATGTTAAAGTTCATTAATCAAATAACTCATACTCTTCATACGTATTTGAAAATTTTGCAAGAGCCAGCATGTTTGTAACATATGTGTAAGGCTCTGAACTCCAAAATGGCCAGAAGTCCGGATAATTGTTGTAGCCATGGAAATCAATGGGCACTGGCCTTCCATTAACGCCTTTTTTAACAAGTTCTTGGTATTCCTCTTCATAAATCACGCCTTGCACTGCAAACATCATTTCCTCATAGCTATGTGGCTTATCGCCTGGTGTGAGTGTTATCCGGTTCATCGGATAGGCTATACCCGTCTTAAATAGAACGTGAAAGTGAAATATATTAGCTGATATATAATACACAATAGGGCCTCTCATGCTAGTAGACCTTACACATAAATGGTAAACGTGTCTATACAAAAGCACATAAATATGTGAACTATCCTGATCGATCGTTTAATTTCACCTCATCTGAATCTCCAGGTTCATTGAATATTAGTGAGCAGTTCTTGAAAGTTAAGGTATAACAATATTTATGGTTATTTTCTGCATTTTTGGCTCACAAGTATGTTCCAAATACAATAAAACTATCAGATTTTAAAATTCAAACAATTTATATTTTGATTGAGGTATAAATAAGGATATCTAAACGAATTCTAACCGTCTGTCCCTTTACTGAGCCGGAGAAAAAAGCGTTCCATGGTTGGTAATTGAGGCCAAACTCGTTCGCTTGTAGGAAGGCAGCGGCCTTTGCTACGGTGTCCTTAACCTCTGATGGCGTGTCTTAAATCAACAGTTTATGACTCAACAAATAGTTATAATATAATTCTTACCATCGAGAACGATCATTTTGACATGTAGTTATAAATAATCTTAGATATCATTTTAACCATCGTTTTATCTAACATATTCTTTGTCCGCAATTGTAGTTGAATTAATTCCCTCGGGGCTATTACTTATATTTCGTAATTCATCAAAGACTAGTTTCAGTTATACTGGGAATTGCATTCACTTATAGCTAGTGTCCGTTTTGGCATTTAAATACATTTGAAGTCGACACTGGACATCCACAATGCAGCAAATGTGTTCGGACAGACATTGGTGAAACCATATAACATTATCTGCAAATTGTGTTATCATATTTTCAATGATAAAATGATAAATTTGTTTACTGTTGGGTCCGTCCATGAGGTTTCATTTAAGAATGACGTTGATTTATAAAATAACAGCAGAGCCGTTTCGATTTTAAGCGGACTTAAGTTCCAATAATATATGTGGGTGTCTATCCTGTGTGTCTACTCAAAAATAATTATTTTTATATCCGATGTAAGAAAGAGTTCATACCTTTCTCCCATATCAGTCTCTTAGTCTGTTCATCAAATACAGTCCACGTGCTCAATAAAGCGTTAATCGCCATCCCTGTCGTAAACAGGCGATCTTGGCCACGAACCTTAAATCAGACAATCATTAACTGTTACGTGCATATATGTTTACCCTTTAAAATGACTAGTACATCTTTTTTAAGTTTAACTGTATCAATTTAAGCCTCACCAATACAACATTAATTAGATCTTGGACAAATCAGCAATGTTACTCTCACAGAGCAAATATAATAATCATATAATGGAAATCAACATCAGATAACTGTTCCTTATATTGACACTATTTGATAACATAATAATTTGAATCATAATAAATTACCAAGCGCTTACCACAGTTTTATTATTGGCATCTAGGTCACCGTCCCCAACAAAATCATCGTAGTACACGTGACCTTTGCTGTCGTTCTTCGCTTGATTGAGAAGATCGGAGGTCATGTGATCGTGTAGAACCTCGCTGAGAAGTTCTTTGACGTCATTCAAAATCTAAAAAAGAATCAAACTAAAATGAATAGCAGTTGTCCGAGTTTAACAAAATAACAGTATTTATTCAATATCACCTTCAGAATTCGTTAATGAGTTAGATACAACAATGAAATTACCGGGTGTGGTAACGGTGCGTGTCTTTCTTTGCGTGTGATCTCCCCATACGTGCGGGCAACAAACCAATAGAATTCAATAGCGGAGGGATAATAAAGTAGTGCCAGGTCGTGTCTAGAGCTGAAGTTGGTCTGGATCATTGAAGCGATCAGGTTTGAGGTGTTCCAGTATATTTGCTGTACGAAAGAAATCATAATTAGATCTACTGAAAAGGGCAAGCATAAACTATCAGGTATTGGATTACATGTTGATGAAATGTTTCTACATAAATAACATTTTGTTGTATAGTACTAATAATTTAATGCATTGTTCAAATTCACTTTAAAGGAACAACAGCGGATTCAATTACATCATTTTACTGCGTTAATCAAAAGCCCCGAAAATATATTTGTGAGTTTAACAAAACATATCCTGCCAGTAACGCATTTGATTAAATAAGTCAAAATGAATTGGTAAGAGAATGTAGCGCGTCTAAACCATAGATTGTGTATTATTTGAATGTGTGGTTAATGGTATTAATGCTGTACCCTCAGTTCAGGATCATCCAGCATCGTAGCATCAACGACACCGTTAAGAACGGATGTGGTCATGCCGAATACTGAGTTGGCCGCGACTGTCACGTCAACGTTGTTCGTATTCAGGGGCATTTCAACTCCCCTCTTTTCCCAACTCTTCAGTTCCTCGGGGTTTTGAATCTAAAGACAAAATAAGATTCTTAATATTTAAATGTGGTCATCTGTATCTACCGTTCATGTTCGTCTTCAGCTGCAGTTACGTCGACGTTATTTTAATAAAACTATTCGAAGAAAATCATTTATTTATTAATATGTTCATATAGTAGCTGAACTTGTTCTTGACACTGTGTCAAAAACAGTTGATAAAATACAAATGCATATTCTATACCCATTCCCTGCAAGACCATGCAATCTATAACCTACCCACGTTGGTACAAGAATGACATCTTCATCTTTAGGGACTTTCTGTAGAAAATATCTTAGGTAGAAGTAGGTTCTAGCGTCGATGGCATTCACGTTAAAATCAGAGGACATCGGACGGTAAGCGTATTTCTTCAATGCATCAAACACTGACGTCACGTTGGTATTTTGAGACTGCCATTGCGCATGCGCTGCTGGAAATTCCTCCTTCATTTCAGCTAATAAAGAGCCCAAACCAAGGTTGACAAAAGTGTCATCAAAGTCCGGAGGTATCTGAAAAGCTCGTAGGTATCCATTCCTTTAAAACAATTAAGATAAAAGAAATAGTAAAAATATAGGTATTGAATTATACAATTATCATTCATAAGAAAGGTAGTACATGTATTGCTCAAAACATTTTGAAAATGCCAATTTATTCCTGACATGGAGTCAAATATCCCAAAGCATTCAACCTACAAATCGAAAATATATTGGGTAAACTTAAACATACTCTGTTTTCAGAAGTCTCTCCATAATTTCTGCAATATCATGCAGTCCGATTTTGTCTAGAATATTCTCAAACGACGAGAAATTAGTAGACGCCGCTAAGTCAAAGAAATGATGCAAGTTATAAGGATAGCTTGACCACGCTTTGTACGTCGCATTATATTTCTGAGGCCAGAAAGTCATTAAGGAGTTGGAATAGTTGACGTTCTTGTCATGGTACTCCTCAATAGCAAGTACCGCTGCTGTAATAGCTTCGTCCGTCGGTTTTGGTGCGTCTCCATAGCGAAATGATTCTAGCAGACAGGACGTAATCCAGGTAGTTGCAAACATGTTATCGTCGTAGATCCGGAATGCCTCTCGCATCAGGAAAAGATCTTCATGCCCATGAAAGTAAAATCTGACGTCACTTTCCCACATTCCACGCTTCTTTTCCCAAAATAACGGTGGAATATAAGGCGAATCTCTTTTCACTTGTTCTGATGTCACCTTGTTAAACAGAGATTCTACCGTAGATTTAATATCACGCACCGTCGAAGCTCCATTAACAGCTGACATTAACATCATTGTACTAAACATAACACAAACATTTAAACACACAATTTTCTTAAAACTCATTTTGATGATTTAAATTAACTCCTTCATTAAAGTACACAACTGTGTAATTTTGACCTGACTGATATTCAGGACATATAACTTCACCTATCCAAGTAGAAGTTGTTCCCTGATAACGAATTGTTATCGCAATGGTGGCTTGCTAGTTTAACGTGAGAAAACCAGTTAAGGGCCTTCCACAGTGCAAACGTTTGAAGGACGAGAACATAAAACGTTGAAAATCAAAAAAACATTATTCATTTAGTTTTAATATTCAATATTTAGCAACCATAATGCAAACATCCTTTGCAACATGTGTAGGTGTGATAAGAAGTTAAGCATGTTTTACGAAAGAAGATTTTATCAGATTTTCAATCAAAAAGAAATTCTTTTTTTTTTCAGAAATATCTATATACAAAACGAATGTGTTTTCTTGAAAAAATGATCAACACTACCCTATTAAAAATGTGTTGTGGCTTTGTGGTGATTGTTTTTATTTTGAGACAGATTGTGTAACCAGGAAATGAATTTAATCCACTATTTTTTTTAATTTATTGGATACCTTTTTTTTTCTTATATATATTCCAAAAAAAACCTAGACATTGTTGATTTGGAAGTCTGGCGCATATTGATGTAAAAATAAACGTTAATTGTCAAAATATTTTTCTAAATAAATGCAAATGGTTTTTTATCCAAAATCTGATAAAAAAAATCGTGAAAGTTGATCAATTCTTTTTGCCGCAAACTTGTCGCAATGAATGTATGTTTTACTTAAAAAGAGATCCTCAAAAAGAAATGAAACATGAGCTTTTGAAATATTTATTTTGCCTTCCCCGCCCACTTTATACCATGGAAGACCCTTAAAACGGCTTGTCATTGTAAGTAATCAGAACATTATTACTCATTGTCATAAGGTTAATTTATAAACACTGGATAAGGTATCGACACATACTTGAGGTTCAAATAGTCGGAGAACTGGGAACATTCCCTCTTTTATTTCAAAAGTGAAAAACAAATTAATAATCGAAATGTACAATCGGGGCTACAATGGGCTCTCCACGAAAAATGTGTTGATCTATTTTTAGAAAGTGGTGTCGAATAAGTTATTGAAAGTCATTTTAAACAATCACGTATCTTTGGTTGTTGTTTTTTTGTTGCGTCACGCAAACCTAGCCTCGGCATCCGCTATACGGCCAAAAGGAAACCGGCGAATCCTCGTTAAAATATGTACAGTCAAAATTTGTTTTGGAGGGGGGCGGCGAACCTAGCTACGGATTCCGTTATACCGCCCAAATTATGGAATACGGAGTGCCTCGGCATCCTCTTTATAGTGATTATGGGTCTCAAATCCAAAATGGACGGGGGAAATCCGACCTACCTAGTCGCAATATGCGCTATGCTGACAAAACTGGGGAATCCGGTAAACCCAGCCTTGCCATCCCATATACAGCAAAAATGTGGGATATCCGGCGTACTTAGCATCGACATTCGCTATACATCCACATTTGGGGGAATCTGGCCTAGTCTCGAATTCTTCTATACATCCAAAATGGGGGATAGCCGGTGTACCTAGCCTCCGCTAAACATATATATTAATGACATAATTCGAAAAATACAGTCAACCATATGTAGTTTTGCATACGACACTAATTTCTTTATATCATTTTTATGGTTCTATGTTTGTTCAACTGTTACTAAATTCTTACTTGGAAAAGTTCTATTTTCGCTGAAAGGTGTTTATACATCTCCTATAGGACGATGTATTTGTATGTATGTATGTATTTCTTTAGACCTTGCGGTCAAGGATAACCCGTGAAAGTGCAAGCACTTATTTCCAACGGGGTCCTTTGTTTTTGCTGAAGGGACAGCACGCTGAAGAGACAGTGGTGGGATACAAGGAAGTCCGGGTGCGATACCCTAGCTCTTTTTCGAAGAGACCCCTTGGTTCTTTTACGAGCTCGGTGTAAAGCACCGATACACGGGGTACAACTTTCCTGGGTTAAACCAGTATTGAGTACACCACTTTTCCAAGCACTACCCTTTAAATGCCGATCGCCAGGCAAGGGAGCTACTTGTACCAATTTTTAACGTCTTTTGGTATGACGCGGCCAGGGATCGAACCCACGACCTCCCGCTCCGTAGGCGGACGCTTAACCACTAGGCCACGGAGACGATGGCCGCAAACTGTGTGTCACTCATGCAAGGCTGCGTTTGTACTGGTTTTATGTTAATCAATATTTGTTGGAAAATATTCTTAGTCAATGTGGCGATATTTTGTTTACCTATTGACTTTTCACCTGTCCATTATATCACACTGAAAAATATCATCTCTTCGATCAGTTATCCGCTATTATGCCTCGGTATCTTCAAAGTCCCTTTCATGGAAATTAAAATAGTATATATCTGCTCAGTAGACACATTTAAAGGAAATAGAAATATTGTCCTCCAAACGCCACATTAAGCTTATTTATAGAATGAGTATTAAGTGATTTAACATTGGAAATTAGGGCCCGCATCTTCATGTACAATTCAACACTGCTATCGGAGGATGTGTTGACATCTATTAAGTACTTTCGTTTGCTCAACTATATTACAAGTTTCAATCAATTCCGCTGAACAGTTTTTGAAGAATGATCCGGACTAAATTTGTATTTTAGTAGATTACTATTATGACGTAAAGTTATGAACTTACACGGTGCACATCTGTTTGGACAAAAGCAATTGAGTAGCGGGCTTGATAACCTTGCAACCATTGGTCCACATAGTACGTATTACTATTGTGATGTATATGATTCGCATCACCATGTATACATGCGTCAAGTTACTACTGTCCCATTAATAATTTGAAACTAACCCTACAGATAAATCATGATTTTGAAAGAGTGAACAACGGAAGATTACTCGGCTGTGCACAACTTCACTTTGCTATACATGTATATACTACTACTACTACTACTACTACTACTACTACTACTACTACTACTACTACTACTACTACTACTATAACTACTACTACTACTACTACTACTACTACTACTACTACTACTACTACTACTACTACTACTAACGATAATAATAAAGATATCAATAATAAGAAAAATATTAATCACAATAAAAAAAATAATATTAATAATGATCAGACTAACTTTTTATGACATCTAATTATTGTTTTTAACAGTGTTAATATATATTTTACAGGTACAGTGCAACAGCAATATTGCCGCTTTATTTTGCTTTGTAGGAGTTCCGTATAACATACATGCTAATATATTGCGGTAGAAATAATAGTGAGAACAATTCATTAACAGAACTTTGTGGTATGTTGTTCGCTGTTCAGGGAAAGTTGTTAAATGGCCTTAAAGTAAAAGGTTATCATTTTAAACGTATTAACAATTTAGCAAGCCCTTGCAATGACCGATCTGGACGTTTTCGTATTGTATAACCGTCTTTAAACGATGTCTGTATTCGATCTGAGGCACTTACATGCAAATGTTCACACATTTGTTTTAATCACAATACACGAGTATCCTTGCAGATTTAAATTGCAAGTGAAAATGTTGAACATTTTTTGATATCTTGCATTTAGGAATGAAAATGTGCAGGCGTAGTTATATAATATATAGGATTTATTTATAGATTTTTGAGCTGTGACAAGTTGTATACATCTATATAATTGTAGCAATGTAGTAGATAATAAAGGGCGTAGGGCTCTATGCCATTAGCAATGTGTATGATCTACCTGCTTCGGAATTGAAGTAGAAGCAATCGGAGGTTATTGACGCCTTAAAATGTTGAGAGAATGTGTGCCACAATGCCACCGCATTGCTCCGCTGCATGGTTCTATTAATCACCCAATGTTCAAACTACCTCATGGGAGGCTACCATACATCCCTGTGACATCTATGTTATCCAAAAGTATTCTAAACACGCCTAGACGTGAATGTATAGACACAGTCAAGGGTCTTCATGAGAAAACAACAATTGATATTAAAACAGTATAATATCCTACATTTTGTTTTATTTCATCGGCCCAAACTCATAAAAAAAATTCCAAAAGCCATTTCAAAGTAGATATTTTTGTGGTAACAATAATCAAACTTCGACATGTCCATACACCAACTCTCTCAATGAGACAACATTAATAGTTAATGCCAATCGAAGGTGTAGAAATAATCGGGATTTAAAAACATGCCCCCAATATCCTCGACGACAACACCACTGCCGCATTGCTGCATTGCAATCTGAAAATAAGCGGAGAACTAATATCTTATTTATGGAACTACAAGTATTGAACTGATAAATACTTTGGTAATTATTCTCATTAGTATTATCTTTATTATCATTATTATTATTATTATTATTATTATTATTATTATTATTATTATTATTTTGTTGTTGTTGTTGTTGTTGTTGTTGTTGTTGTTGTTGTTGTTGTTGTTGTTGATGTTGTTGTTGTTTTCTAATGTGACGCAACTTACTAACTTTTTTAAGAACGTGCACGTTTTAAAGCGAATGTACCTAAAGCGTGCATTATTGGAAAACGTTCGTACCGTAACAATACACGTTTATAGCATTATATAACATGTATAACGTATTTGTTTTTACTCTGTAACATCTTTTATACGCTATGTTAACAATGTTTTCGAATCGTTTATTTTATAACTTGTAAACGAATGTACTTAGATGGAAACCAAACGCGGTTTAACTCACTGAAAATGACGTGGGGCTGGTGCAGCCCATGAACACGCCCATTATACCGAGTGGCTTCTGGTTGTTTCCGTTCAGGTAATAGCCCACTGGTTCACCTGGCTTCAGTTGGGAGCAGACTGCGCTGACCTACAGTGGTGGAATATAAAACGAGACCGCTTTTTATGTCATATTAACGGTCAATATCACATTTCTTGTTGCAATGTTATGATTAATTGGACAATTCAATTTAAAATTTCTATTCTTAGACATGCATTTCCAAAATTATAAGAGTTTGCTAGTTACGAATAAATTTGTTTTACCCAGTAACGGCATTTCTATGAATAAATAAGGCCGCGTTATAAAGGAAAACCATCGGTTCATATCACGTTACAAATGGGCGGAAATACATGATTTACCTACGATCCGGAACAACGCAATTAAATGGCATTTGTTGTCGGTCATATGCTTGAAACCAGAATTAAAATTTTGAAACCTACATGTACGGTAGGCCTACCTGGATATCAATCTGCCAGGTTTGAAAGTCCATGCTTGGAGGGTGGCAGTATTGGTAGAGGAATGATTCTCCAGGGTTTCCTCCCGCGGGGCAGGCACTGCCGTTTGGGTGGTGAACAGACTCGTGATTCCTGATGGCATTCAACACTCCGATGAAGTCGCATTTCCATGAAGCTAGGGAGTTCGGATATAGAATAAGAACTGTTCGAGGATCTGATAATCAATAGTATATTCAATTACTAGATCAGAAAATATACATGATATGTATGATTTGCTAATACAGATAAAATAAATAGTATTATAAAAATATAATATTAATTGCAAACTGCAAACACTGTTGATGGTTATGCAAACTATCGCAAAAAATGACTGGTTCATATACAATTATACAGTATTGCAACGCAACTTTTATAGTCAAGCATTAACAGCCAAATTTAACGATGATTAGAACATGTTAAGATATTCTTTCGTTAATGATATTGAATTGTTCATACTACATTTTTTACATATTTGAATGAGATCCAACATTATACTTATCCTATGAATTTTTCGAGCCATATTCCCAACATATATGTTCTTGGAAACAAACTCCTGGTCATGAATGTGCACTAACAATAGCTTTTGCAATATATCAAGTGTATACTTTTTGAGAACCACTTTTTCGCCTGTACCAATTAATTCCATTAATATTGATTATCAAACTAATGAAAGTTTGCGTTCAAAAGACACAGCAATTTATCGGCAATATTGAAATTGCGCCAAGTTGCGTCATACCTCTTTTAGCGAGGATAATCGATTTTTAACCGTACAACGAACTCGAAAATGTTTTACCCCAACATACTCGTTTTAAGAAAGCAACATGTCCAGTTGTATTGAAAGAAGGACGAAGTAAATTATTTTGCTGCTACTCGGGAAAGTTTATTTTTGATTAAATAATTACAATTTTCAAAGTAGGCGAATTATTTGAATTGTACACTCATTCCAGTGGGGTTTAATAAGTATGTTTGACACGGGACTGAAAATAATCATGGGTTATAAATCTTATCATAATGTGAACATTCATTTTAAGATGTTCATTATTTGACGAGTTTTCAAGAAAGAAACAACACAATTCCACGTCGGTGAAACACTTTGCCAAATGTTCACAGCCAAAGTGAAAAGTAAATGTTGGAACATTTTCAAATGTACAATTGTATTATTTACAATGAGGTTGTGCTTCCGTTGTAGCCACATTTTATAGTTTGCCAGACCCAATTGTGTTGTCATTTACAAAGATATCTCTTGCTAATAACTAATGTTTATTTCTAAATATCACTGAGAGTAGATCGAGTATGTTCTTTATTGAAACTACTTGTAATATCGAACGGAAAATGAATTATGCTGTGCGGTATTTATTCCATACGATACTTTGTTCGATCCGCTTTAACATGATACAGATTTTCTTCACGTGCATGTTCATGATGAGAGGATCGGGTATGCTTGTACCACTCATTCATTTATTAAATGTCCATTGTATGCCAACCAGAGATGGGACTTTCTTGATAGTCTGATCAAACGAAATACTATACCTCCAAAACTGTCTCTGTTTGGAGACATACCTTTCCTACCCCAGTATCAAGACGCTTTATATTACATCTAAAGTTCACCAAGACATTTATCGCCAATACAACATCATTTTCAAGATCGCACATTCTAACAGTCTTTAATAAAATTCTTCAACTTTCCTTCTAATCCCATTAAACTCCATTTTCTTCCTTTTCAAGTGTTTATTACACTGGCCTACCAACACGAGGAAATTACTATATTTACTTGGTGTTTGTGTTTTAGGCGAATGGATGACAGTCGTGTCACAGTTTTGACCACCGTACGATTGGAAGCACTGGCAGACATAGCCATTCTGGTTCGAGTAGCATGTTCCGTGGATACAGGGGTTCGATGAACATGAGTCGCCCACTAGGAAATAACATAAACATTTTAGCATCTATAAACACATAACCCAGTCAGCATAGCTATGTTGGACACATAGTGGTTTATGATTGTGTTCACGTCAAATCGGTGTACAGATGTAACTGAAAGCCATAACCCGAGAGTGGGTAGCGTGATATGGCTGTTGATAGAATTTGGCCTTAAACCTTGTAGTCAATTTTAATAAAGATTGGATAAAAACTGTTCAAGGTAGAGAACGGTTAAGATGAGATTGGTTATGTAAGGGCTTTAAATCCACAGTTAATATTACGATCTAGCTGTGGATCGAATATGTCCATAAATAGCTTAACTATGTTTTGTAAGACATGTTTCAGTATTAGAGCCGACAAAGTGAAGTTTTTAACATGTTGATACTTCAAGGACCGATAAACTAGAGTAAATATGGGCTTGGTGCCGTGGTAGAGCTCGTCCGATCTCCACGAAAGTTACATGCGCGGAGCATCAACGTTTTCCTAAGGAATATCAACATGTTATGTTTAAGGTAAATCAGTAATTTGTGGCTACATAGTTCATATTGAGCGCCTTGTAACGCCGCATAACAGCATCGCCGCATAAACGAAATCGACCACGTTTATGCGTTGATTTTCAACGCATAAATAGGACTGTTTTGTGGCAAAAAGGCACACTCTCGCCGCATAAAAACAATTAAAACACATACTAATACAATAGTGGCTGATAAATGTTCATCAAAATCGTACTTTTTAGTTTTTGTCTACTTAACCAAGCTTTGAACTAGACTTTTAAAGAGACGTAAATTCTGGCAAAGATTTAGTAAGATCGGTTTAAATGTGAACCAACCCAATCGATCTTTCTGCGAAAAGGTTGAAATGACGTTTTGCCCGTCTAAAGGCAGGGATATATTATGTTACGACAACGCACAACACCGTCATTTGGGACAATCGGAAAAATGAATCGTCGTATGACATATCATATACTCTCGCCTTTTTGTCAGACTGACGGGCATGTACCCTTGACAATGCGCTATGTCATTTCAAACGTTTCTAGAAAAGTCAATTGCAAACGACGGACAAGCAACTGAAATCCAACAATCTCATGTGCTCTTTGTGCTCATATGAGCTAAGAATTATTTCCTTGTCATGAACCACTGGTAATTGTGCGATTGTGAAATACACGTCATCAGCCTTTATCTCTGGTTACCAGGGCAGCGAATGGAAAACTTTTGAAGATTATATAGTTTCCAAACATTTCAACACAACATTAGTTTTGGGCACTTGAACAAGAGGACTCAGATGACTGATATAGAGTCATCATGGACGCCTTTCTTCCATTATGTTATTATGCACTAGTCATTTGTAACCAAGAAAATGTAGATGTTAACACTCCAAGGGGAGTCATAATTTATTTTCAACTTTCAATTTAGGCTCAACTTTAAAACATTACCTTAAATTTGACCAATTTGCCTGCATACTTTTCCCGTATTTTTTTCGAAATGACAGTAATATGCTACGCCTAATCTTAATCATCCTAATAATCAACAACATCATCACAACCACCATCATCATCACCACAATCACAACTACCACCACCATCATCATCCTCACAATCATTATCATCATCATCCTCACAATCACCATCATCATCATCATCATCATCATCATCATCATCGCTTTTATATAAATATTAGAACTCTATTTTTTAGCTTTAATATAATAAATGGTTAAGTTAATCCTCTTTATGTGGCAAAAAGGCACAGTTGCGCCCCATATAAGCAATTTCTGCTTTATGCGTTGAGCGTCGCCGCATAAACGTGGTCGCCCTGTTTATGCGTTGAAAATTACCGCATAAACGAAAAAAATCACGTTTATGCGGCGATGCTGCTATGCGGCGTTTACGGCGCCTGAGCGTTGGATATTTTTCCGTAGTCTTTGGATCCGTCTTGAAAGTTGAATGTACGTCGAGCGAGATAGTTCTCATTATCATTCAAAGTATGATGTATGGAAATTATTTTCGATCCAACATAATGGATAATGGATATAAATGGAAGAATGGTGGATTGAGGGAGATATCGTTTTTGTAGGCAATGCAAAATAACACGCCGACAGAGCAGCTTAAGCACCGTGAAAGCGCAGTGCACATGCAGCGGCTTTAGATTAGCTCAATTACTGAAACATATTTTGTAAGTTATTTCTAATGCAATACAAACTAAAAGTTTTTTCTGTAAAAGTCAAGTGAGCATTGTCTTAAAGAAAATAAAAACGATTCCATTATAATTCATTTATAATATCTTAATAATTAAAATATCAATTCATACGCACACGCACAGACTAGTTGACGTGTAGAAGTATCACACAAGATTTTTGTAGTTATAGAATATAATTCAGAAAGATTAGTTTGCTGAGCTGCTGATAACAGGTTGATTCTGGGTTTTATTCGAAAACAAATTGAGGCATTGACATTGCCTTGGTGTACCCATTAACACTTGCTATAACTCCTTTCAAAATATTGGGAAGTATATATCTACCAGGTTACAGATATATAGAAAATGTGACTGTATAACTGCCCCGTGATCCTATTGAAGGCGATGCCTTGTTTCACGTTAGAATGATCTTGCAGAGTAGTGTCCTAACCTACAATGTAGCCTGGCTTGGTAGAGGTTGGATACGAAATGCCCAAGCTTGAGAGCGGAAATTGAGAGTCAAATCGGTAACATTTTACTATTTGGCCATAATTAGTGTGTTAATCGACTGGCATAGCTGTTGTTCGAACTTGCGATGTAAAAGGTCAAATGACAGTGTGTTTAGGTTTGGTAATATAATGATTCATGAACATTCAAACTTACTGGCAATATCACAATGCCGTCCGGTAAAACCTGCATCACAGTCACACAGATAGTCAGCGCCTCTTGAGAAACAAATACCATGAATACATGGATGAAGATGGCAAACACCTATAAAAAGGGAATAGAGTATACCACGTTCTAACTTACACTAAACTGTTGCATGAAGATGCATTAACAATACACGTATCTAAAAAGAGTTGGTATGCCGGTTTGTAGTTCAGGTGTTTATCGGGTGATATAGCTGTTGTTCGAACAGACGAGGTCAAAGTCATAACATTGTGTTAAGGTTTGGTAACGCTTGGATAACAAGTGCTGCATAGGCGACATGAACAGGCCGCGTTACATCGTGTTAGAGCTTTGGATCGATTCCCAAAGACATGCTTGTATATATATACCATGTATATTATGATTAATTATAATGAATATTCTAACTTACTGCTTATATCACAATGCTGTCCGGTGAAACCTGCGTCACAGTCACACAGATAGTCCGCACCTCTTGAGAAACAAATACCATGAATACATGGATCCGGATTGCAAGCACCTAAATAAAGAAAGTGAATAGAGGTGGCGAGGATCTAACAAACATTAAACTGTTGCATGAAGATGCAACATTACGCCGTAATTTATGGAGTGGCTATGCAGGATTGTATTTCAAAAGTTTTTCAACCATCTCTTTTCCATTTAAGATTGAGAAGAATTTGAGTTCGTGTGATTTCTACAATAATGTCTCTAAAGATATTTCAAAGTACAAACTGTTCATTCAGTGGTAAATGGAGAGTATTTACCTTTATCATACAAACGGTAATGCATAACACCACACATGTGGCTTACCAAATGAGGTGTATTAAATCCAAAACGGATGAAAATTTCAATCTTTTATATTTCTTATATTTCCCAGCGGTATCGCTCACACTTTCCCATAAAAACTCAAAAACCCGCACTCGAATTCGTTTAATTTATTTCAGAAATTTAACAGGCAATGTATGATATACGTACGATTAAGTACATTTTATTATTACAACGACTGTTTAAAACTTGAACATCAACAAGTGGGCAACTGTGAACACTTCGATTACATATGATGTGAGCAACAATTGGCATACATTTTTCATTAATAAGATATCGTATCGGTTAAAGACAATCACAGGTAAATATACCATTTGCAGTGGCGGCGGTCGGTGTAGGGGACGAAACTGCTGTATGACTGTTGTGGTTACAGTTGCCGGAATTGCACAGGGAGGTGTTGCAACACCTAGTGCCACACACAGGGTCTGCAAACAAAACACACTTTTTTTAAGTGACGTCGTCTGTGCAAATGAGTTCTGCAGATGTGAAAGAGGCGCGGTAAGTAATAGGTATATGACATGCATTAAAATCTTAATTATTAAGAATGGGCGGATTGAGCGGAGCGAACGTGAACTGACTTAGAATACACCATAGAATACAACCTCATTGGCTGATACATTGTCACCGCCAAATCTTTGATAGTGTATCGGATGAATGACACTGGGCGGACCTTTAAACACCCGCGAAAGTTGAAAATCTTAATGATAACACCTAGTGACCTAGTTCTGAATGATTGCGTATCTGAAATTTCTTTGGCTGTAAATGTAGGCTGTGATCTTCAAAATTATTGCGTCTCGTAAGAAGGTAATTACTGATATTGTGATAAAAAAAAGATGAAAATCAATTTCTAAGAATTAAATTCTGAATTATTAAGAATGACCGGCGTGAGCGGAGCATTAGCAATTCAGAATACAATCTCATTGTCTCAACGCAAAATCGGGCGCAGGGAGTGTATCGGATGAATGGGTGTAGTAGTACCTTTAAAAACGCGAGAAAGTTGATTTTCTTAATGAAGTTTACTTCTTATTAATTGCCTACTCTGCAATCTCATTGGCTTAAAATGAAGGTTGTATTCTAACTTATATTAAATATTAATTTGGTTAATTTTATTATTCAATTGCTTGTTTAAGAATTTTGATGATAATAATATTAAAGCTTCCAGGACTAGTTTTATATAAAGTATGACTAGTCACATATATTCCTGTACTCGGGTGAAAAACCTTATCAGTCAATACACTGCATGCATGTGAAATCTTTAATACGTGTTAAAGTCACTGTCCTCTGCTTGAAGACTGAGTTTATCTTGGAAATTTTTATAAAAACAATGTATTTACTTTGTAAATATTAACTTACTCTGTATCAATAGCAGAATGTCATTTCTTTCTTTTTCGCAGGTCTGAAAATGAATTACGATTAATATCTATTGGATCTCACATTCGCTAATATATATTTACACGTATCCCTAGCGGAGTTTGGATGTGAATGTTCGCTATTGACCTGTGCCAATCAGGCGTTTGTTTTCTCAACAGTACATTAATACATTTACATCCAAAAAATTAACCATACTATAAATTCTTATCTTGAAAGGTGCGTGAAAACTTTTTTTATGGTGATAGCTAGGTAATTAACTAGGATTCTAAATATTGCCACAAGACACGGTTTCCATGATGCAACAGACGACGGTCTTCAACAGGGAAGGTAATTGTGTGATGACAATAAAAAAGGAGTTCCATACGGGTACGTTTTTATCATTGACCGTGGGTAAGATAAGAATTTCCAGCATGGCCAAATATTTGGATCTTCTAATCTGAGCTGGGGGAAAAGATAAGAAATTCGTTTATTATAGTCACATGTGTAATGTTAAATAACTATAAACAATTATGATAAATATAAACAGTCTTGATATATAAACAAAATATTATACACCCGGCTCAGTGGACGTATAAGACACCCTACAAACGTGAATAATATGTCTTGTATGATGGTCACGTATTCTCACTATGATAAGTGTAGGCAAACAAAATGCATTTATAAAAAATGGTAACAGACAATTGCGTGTAACTATTAGGAATACAACTTATTTCTTCTTAATATCAAAGTTAGCCTTAGTTATTTATTTTGCGATCTTCATGTGATGAAAAAGCATTAGCAATCATTATTTATCCGATAAAGATTGGTTAAGACCGTTGATTTAACCCTTTATGCAGACAACTACTAAAATATATTCATCTTGTACACAAGGTTTGCAGTCTAAAATAGTGAGTTTTGTGTAATTTAACATTTTCCCACCATATTGACGGGAAATAGTTCATTTGACGTACAATTTTACGGGTGGTGGGTGTCAACCCTGTCCACAGTGACTGATTGTTGCTACCCATTCAGTCAAATTGGCTTTACAGTAAGCAAAAAGAGAATTACTTGTTGTGTATGTTTTTCTTTAGACCTTGCGGTCAAGGATAACCCGTGAAAGTGCATGCACTTATTTCCAACGGGGTCCTTTTTGCTGAAGGGACAGCACGCTGAAGAGACAGTGGTGGGATACAAAGAAGTCCGGGTGCGATACCCCAGCTCTTTTTTGAAGAGACCCCTTGGGTTTTTTACGTGATCGGTGTAAAGCACCGATACACGGGGTACAACTTTCCTGGGTTAAACCAGTACTGAGTACACCACTTTTCCAAGCACTACCCTTTAAATGCCAAGCGCCAGGCAAGGAAGTTACTTGTACCAACTTTTAACGTCTTTTGGTATGACGCGGCCAGGGATCGAACCCACGACCTCCCGCTCCGTAGACGGATGCCTAACCACTAGGCGACGGAGACGGTGTTTCCGACTTCCCGTTTTATAGTTGGTTTAGTTTAAGTGTAAGGGGTAATCTCTCGGGCTTGTCAGTAATGGATAAGTTTACATTCGCTACCGTTATCTTATTTTAGCAAACTGTTTTGATTTGTATTCAGGTCAATTGATCTGTTTCTGTGAAAAAAAATGCACATTGGCCAATTATTTAACACTTCTTATGATATTTATATACAACACATCCTAAACTTGATCTTACTTTATGAAAGTGTACTGCTTCTTAGTTCCATCACATGCAAAATATCTACTTCAAACTTCTAATGTAATTGCAGTTCTCCAGCTAAAATACTGTTTTTCTCCGATACCTAACTATAAACACAGTTTTGTCCTAGGTCTGACTATCAACACATTTTTTCTCCTAGGTCTAACAAAAAACACAGCTTTGTTCTCCTTGGTCTAACTATACATACAGTCTTTCTCCTAGGACTATAAACACAGTTTTTTTCTCCTATGTATAACTGCGTGATGACTTAAGATCATGCAAACTAAAGATATCTTAAGCACTGACTTATCAAAGTTAAGACCGTTCTTCTTTAATTGCAAACGAAGCTGATATAATGTATTCCTACCTGAGGTTTTGCACATCCGCTTGTGTACAGATGACTGTATGTTACGGTTGAGATGTCTGGGAGCAATTCACATATCTGACAGGGAAACACTTGAAAATATCCTGGGCAAGAAACTCGACTTTGGCTGAGTATGGCTATTTTTAAAAGCTATAAAATCTTCAAATTGTTTAACAGTTCTTCAAACGTAATGTTGTTGTACTTGGAAATGATTTACACTTTGTATGTTATGAAAACAAAATAAAGGGTTATTTTTATTGCAGATGACATCAATTTGGATGAAACTTGTTTCTACGGTTATCAATTTGATAATAAACAAGAATATATACATTATATTTTGCTTATATACTCAATGCAATGTATGATAATCAGAGTCAATCCTGGCTATGTCGTGGCAAAATTGGTAACCATACATTGAAATGTTTGTTTAGAGTAAATAAAATTTTGTGGAGGTCTATAGCATACAGAAAGTATTTGGTAATACGATTTATTTTATATGATTTTTTTTATTTAGTGTTCGAGAATCAATCCCAGTCGTTTATAGAATGTCGTTTGTTATACAGTAGCCGCTATAAAATTTAAAAATTGTAAATAATCAAGGACTATCAAATTCATAAAACTAGGACAAATTAACAAGTTCAGCCGAACGAGAGTAATTATTTCTAAATGTTATAGACGCCTTGCATATCGTATCCTTCTTTAATCTATACAAATATGTCATAGTCATATTTCGGAAAGATCAATGCAAAGCACTTCTATCAAGGGTTTAGTGCCGAAAAACATCTCCAGTATAAACAAATGTACACAAAACCTTTAACAATTAAGCGGTATTCATAATACGAGAGAAAACATTGTAAGACGCTATTTTAAGCCAAGAACACACCTCGTCACGACTACAATGTTGAATCTGGTTGCAAGCATCAGGATCTTTGAACTGGTCACAGGCGAAACAAGTTGGCCCACCTCGCAACTGAAAACCTGGAAAAGCCCATTTATAACACGATGCTTAACGATGCAGTTATATGTGTTTGGTATACTTCTACATTACATTTTTGTTTTAATTGCGCAAGCAGTTATAAAGGGTATATTTTGGGTAAAGAGGCTGACCTCGAAAACTGGCTACAGATAGCAATGATTGAGTAAATATTTATATTTAACAGTTGTGTGAACCTATTCATAATTTTTTTTTCTTATAAATTCGTCGAGACGTCATTGTCTTCACGGCAAAAACGCTCTTTATGTAAAGCTTTAACCGTCACGATATAGGCTCTGATTACCCACGACCTTCTTAATCATGGAAATACATCGAGATCGTGGTTAATCCTTGGTGATCGTGTTGACTTGGGAAGAGTTACGATAGTGTTTTTTTCAAGGTCATACTGGGTGTTTCGAAAAAAGACTGCATCGTATCTTTGAAAAGTTTTTGCATTAAGTGCTCTGAATTGTATTCCTCCGTCTGCAGATAGAGTTGGAATCTCTAATCATAGAAGTACTTGGGGTTTACCTATAAGTTAATTATTATTTGTTTCATCGTTAAGTTTCCTCAAGTTAATGCATACTTTGATAAGATTTATCTTTTGCGTTTTTTCTTTATTTGGGATTGTTGGGATAAGAGTGAGGTTTATGCACTTAAACTGGTTTAAGCCCCCAGTAAATTAACATTTTACTGACCGTTCCAAGGCGGTACCTAACAATCCTTGATAAAACACACCTAACATTTTACATCTGAATAGAAAATTTAAGAATTACTAATTTCAACGAGATTATGGCAATAGCTTCAGAGGCAAATGTTGGATGAAATACCTGGAAATATGGTGACATTCAAACGTTTACATTACTAATTTATTCGGGATTGTTGGGATAAGAGTGAGGTTTGTGCACTTAAACTGGTTTAAACCCCCAGTAAATTAACATTACTGACCGTTCCAAGGCGGTATCTAACAATCCTTGATAAGCAAACCTATTTTTTATGTATAGTATGTATGCACTGTGCTGTTTGTTGAGTTTTGTGCTGTTTTTCCATGTTTCTTGTTTGTGATGTTTTTGTTTTTATGTTCAATGTCTTTGGCCTTTGCCCAGTGCCATTAAACCGGGTTTATGTTTAAACTTGCTGATACTGAGCTTGTTTTTTTAGTTTTTCGCATACATATTGTTGTCTACTGTGTAAAACTTGGCGCACCTCTGTAGCTGTTTTGCATAATTTATTTTATACGTAATACTAAATTATATAACGACTTATTCTGCAATTTCTTTTTTCCTTTTTTCATAAGGAATTCCTTTCATTCAGCAACCACCAATTCAGTTCAAACAAAGCCATGAAATGGTGTGTTATACCTGTTTCCCCACAGAGGTTGGAATTGCACACGTCACCCTGACAACACTGTGAACATATCAAAATTCCACCAGTGGAGGATCGGCGTCGTCCTATCAGCTGGTTGGTACACACCTATAAATAGCAAATGTGTGTCTATTGTAATGTATATATCAATGTGCGTGTTTACACATATGAACGTTCGACATGTTCAGCGTATGTTATTTTCTATTCCTTCGAGTTCAGAGAGTGTTTGGCGTAAGTCTACCAGTTGCTTCACTTGTCATTTTACTTCATACAGACCATACTACTTTGTAATTGATGGTATTGTTATCAATACTTTGCAATTTAAACATTTACTTCACAAGTCATATAATCGGAATTTATCATTCCATTCGTTATACAACATACAATCATCGACTAAGCTTTCTACCGAATATAAGCAAGCAATAATTTGAATAATACTAGATACCCGTTGGGCCACAAATCTTTATATAAGTTTATACACTAAAATTTACCATAGAATCCCGACAGCCATAGTCTCGGCGTATCCCCACTGATGTTGAAATTGCGTCCGAAAAGCACGCCTAAAACGAGATGAACATTGTGAGAAATTACGAGTAAACTGTAATATGGACGAGATAGTACGATGTTGGTATTGCTGACATAACATACCTGTCCGAGTGGACGTCACTTTTCCAATGATTATTTAATTGACATATTAGGCTATTATAGGCTTAACACTTGTGGATTGTTTCACGGATGTACCGATAATACGGTGTTTGAATGATGGAGGTAGGCTTAACACTTGTGGATTGTTTCACGGATGTACCGATAATACGGTGTTTGAATGATGGAGGTAGGCTAAATACATGTGGATTGTTTCACGAGTGTACCGATAATACGGTGTTTGAATGATGGAGGTAGGCTTAACACTTGTGGATTGTTTCACGGATGTACCGATAATACGGTGTTTAAATGATGGAGGTAGGCTAGATACTTGTGGATTGTTTCACGGATGTACCGATAATACGGTGTTTGAATGATTGAGGTAGGCTTAACACTTGTGAATTGTTTCACGGATGTACCGATAATACGGTGTTTAAATGATGGAGGTAGGCTAGATAATTGTGGATTGTTTCACGGATGTACCGATAATATGGTGTTTGAATGATGGAGGTAGGCTAGATACTTGTGGATTGTTTCACGGATGTACCGATAATACGGTGTTTGAATGATGGAGGTAGGCTAGATACTTGTGGATTGTTTCACGGATGTACCGATAATACGGTGTTTGAATGATGGAGGTAGGCTATATACTTGTGGATTGTTTCACAGATGTACCGATAATACGGTGTTTGAATGATGGAGGTAGGCCAACTACTTGTGGGTTGTTTCACGGATGTACCGATAATACGGTGTTTGAATGATGAAGGTAGGCGAAATACCTGTGGATTGTTTCACGGAAGTACCAATAGTACGGCGTTTGAATGATGAAGGTAGGCGAAATACTTCTGGGTTGTTTCACAGATGTACCGATAATACGGTGTTTGAAGGATGGAGGTAGGCTAGATACTTTTGGATTGTTTCACGAGTGTACCGATAATACGGTGTTTGAATGATGGAGGTAGGCTAGATACTTGTGGATTGTTTCACGGATGTACCGATAATACGGTGTTTGAATGAAGGAGGTAGGCTAGATACTTGTGGATTATTTCACGGATGTACCGATAATACGGTGTTTGAATGATGGAGGTAGGCTAGATACTTGTGGATTGTTTCACGGATGTACTGATAATACGGGTTTGAAGGATGAAGGTAGGCGAAATACTTCTGGGTTGTTTCACGGATGTACTGATAGTACGGTGTTCGAATGATGGAGGTAGGCGAAATACTTCTGGGTTGTTTCACGAATGTACTGATAGTACGGTGTTCGAATGATGGAGGTAGGCAAAATACTTCTGGGTTGTTTCACGAATGTACTGATAGTACGGTGTTCGAATGATGGAGGTAGGCAAAATACTTCTGGGTTGTTTCACGAATGTACTGATAGTACGGTGTTCGAATGATGGAGGTAGGCTATATACTTGTGGATTGTTTCACAGATGTACCGATAATACGGTGTTTGAATGATGGAGGTAGGCCAACTACTTGTGGGTTGTTTCACGGATGTACCGATAATACGGTGTTTGAATGATGAAGGTAGGCGAAATACCTGTGGATTGTTTCACGGAAGTACCAATAGTACGGCGTTTGAATGATGAAGGTAGGCGAAATACTTCTGGGTTGTTTCACAGATGTACCGATAATACGGTGTTTGAAGGATGGAGGTAGGCTAGATACTTTTGGATTGTTTCACGAGTGTACCGATAATACGGTGTTTGAATGATGGAGGTAGGCTAGATACTTGTGGATTATTTCACGGATGTACCGATAATACGGTGTTTGAATGATGGAGGTAGGCTAGATACTTGTGGATTGTTTCACGGATGTACTGATAATACGGGTTTGAAGGATGAAGGTAGGCGAAATACTTCTGGGTTGTTTCACGGATGTACTGATAGTACGGTGTTCGAATGATGGAGGTAGGCGAAATACTTCTGGGTTGTTTCACGAATGTACTGATAGTACGGTGTTCGAATGATGGAGGTAGGCAAAATACTTCTGGGTTGTTTCACGAATGTACTGATAGTACGGTGTTCGAATGATGGAGGTAGGCAAAATACTTCTGGGTTGTTTCACGAATGTACTGATAGTACGGTGTTCGAATGATGGAGGTAGGCGAAATACTTCTGGGTTGTTTCACGAATGTACTGATAGTACGGTGTTCGAATGATGGAGGTAGGCAAAATACTTCTGGGTTGTTTCACGAATGTACTGATAGTACGGTGTTCGAATGATGGAGGTAGGCGAAATACTTCTGGGTTGTTTCACGAATGTACTGATAGTACGGTGTTCGAATGATGGAGGTAGGCAAAATACTTCTGGGTTGTTTCACGAATGTACTGATAGTACGGTGTTCGAATGATGGAGGTAGGCAAAATACTTCTGGGTTGTTTCACGAATGTACTGATAGTACGGTGTTCGAATGATGGAGGTAGGCGAAATACTTCTGGGTTGTTTCACGAATGTACTGATAGTACGGTGTTCGAATGATGGAGGTAGGCTAACTACTTGTGGATTGTTTCAAGGATGTACCGATAGTACGGCTGTCAAATGACAGAGAAAGGCTAAACACTTAAAAGATTAATGTCATCAGATTTGTGAGCACAAATTGGATTGCGTATTTAAAATGAAATTCGAGGATTCTTCAAATTTTCTTTTTCTTAATTTTGCGTAGATCGATTTCTGACGAATGCACCAAAGAACGTTTCATAGAGGGTATTTCAGTCTATTCTCAACCAATGCGTCCTTGTTAAACTAGTGTAAGTAGTAAAAGATAGCATGCCTAGTGTTTGCATTTAAGTGTGGGCAAACGAATTCGATGAATTTTCAAACGCTCGACAAAACATGATGTTAACATGTGCGCATTGAAATTTTGACTTAGGATTACGTCTTTAAAATACAAGCAAATCTAAAATAGTTGACACGTGTAAAAGCAGAAAATAGCATAGTCTTTTACTGGTATAGGCTGAGAAATATTTTCATATATAGTTTCTGTCAAAAAGGTCATATAGAAATTTACGTCACTTGCTTGTTTGTTTACATTGGTTTTTACCCGTAGTGACCTATGTGAGAACCCCGTTAAACGCACGTGATTCATCACCCTTAAAAGGAAATATTCATAACGAGTATTATTGGTAATCTATCTACACGAGTGCTTCCTGATTACCGGTCCAGATGCGTGACATTTAATGGGCACGTAGGTTAAATAAGAACCTATTCATTATAAGAATAAAATAAATACACTATTTACATGTAACAAAATATATGCAATATCCACATCTGACAAAATATACGAACACCCCGTCTTAAGCATTGTACCTCATGCGGGCCGCAAGTTTCTACTGTTGTGCATTCCGCTGACCCAATAGTCGATGAACACTTCAGGCATACATTAGTACATGCTGTAAATAAAGTAGACATACGGTGCATATTGTAAAAGGATTGTTTTAATGATGCATTCCGCTTCCACGACAGTTGATTAAACACACGTGTGTTAATGCTGTAAATAAATTAGACGTACGATGTATATTGTTCGTCGACTGTTTCAATAATGCATTCCGCTTCCACGACAATTGATCAGTATTACAAACACACGTGTGTACATGCTGTAAATAAAGTAGACGTACGAGATATAGAGTAAAATATTTTTTAAGAGTGTTTTCCGCTTCCATGACTGTTAATGGCCGATGCATACACAAGTACGTACAGATTGTTAATAAATAGATAATAAATATACAAACAATGTATATGTCGTGAAGTTGTTGGACTGATCTAAAGTGCATTCCGCTTCCCCGACAGTTGATCTACATTATACGTACAAGCTGTGAATAAAGTAAACATACACTGTATAGTGGTGGATTCTCTGCTTAAACGGGAGTTGATAACCACGTATATTCTGGTTGGCTTGAATAATTTATGTACTTATTGTTGTAAATGGAATCTGACGGTCAATGTGGAAAATACTTATATTGTGGTGTTTAGAAAAGGTTGTCGGTTAGCAAAAAATGATATATGGACGTACAATGATCAAGCTGTTGAAACTGTCAATTCCTTTAACTATCTCGGTGTAGTATTTTCCTATGGTGGATCTTTCATGCAGGCGGCCAATACACTGGCTGGCAAGGCATTGCAGTCTATGAACTCACTTAAGGCTTTGATCAAACGTAACCAGGTCCCTATTGATATAATGTTCAACTTGTTTGATGCATTTGTTTTGTCAATATTTAACTATAATTCAGAAGTATGGGGTTATATTCAGTCAGAGGTGATAGAAAAGGTACATAGGAAATTTTGCAAGTGGGTGCTTAATGTCAAGCGCTCCACAAGTTCATTGTCACTTTTTGGAGAGCTAGGCAGATTTCCGCAATACATTGAAAGACATACTCGCGTTATTAAGTATTTCCTTAAATTATACTAAGAGAACAAACATAATTGTATCCTCGGGGCAATATTAAAGGATCAATACAGGGATCTTGATGATAATCCACAGACTATAGATTGGGTCTCTAAGGTAAGAAGTATACTACACTCAGAGGATTATGCGGATGTCTGGTTATTCCCTGAGTATGTTAATATAAATTCATTTGTCCCTATATTTAGAAATAAATTAAGATATATATACATAACTAGTTTGCGAGCTACCATGGAGACATAGCCTTAATTGTATTTATATATGGAAGTTAAGCATGCATTCCAATGTCTAACTACATGGTATTACTTGATAATATGAAATATAGAAATGTATAAAACTAATATTGTCCTCGCATAATTTGTATATTGAACTAGGTAGACAAGACATAACAATATCCCTGGAAAAGATAGGAAGTGTACGCCATTTAAACGATCTAGAAGACGAGTTTCATTTTGTTTTTGTTTGCCCAATGTATAATGACATCTGGCAGACTTATATCCCTATATATTATGTTAGAAATCCCTGTATGATTAAATTTATATCAAAACTAATTTTTGTATTGAGGATTTAACGATAAGAGACATAAATATATGATATCTTAAAAGACATTCTCACATTATATTGCTGTTGAATGTGTTAGTTTTGTGCAGTACTTATTTATTACATGCATGGTATTTTTTTTCATTCTGTGTTTATAACGATGAGCTGTACATGATTAAGTTAAATAAAGATTCTGTTCTGTTCTATTCTGTTATGCCGATGACCATATGTATTATGTTTGGCTTGCGATCAACACTTGTGTGACAATTTGTAAACGAGTTGTAAACATGGTAGTGTTTTTTTTTGTTTCAGAATACTTTTGTCCATCTTGTTTTCTATATCAGAATTAATTACTTTAACGGACTTATGTGGTGTATTCGTATCAAAAATATGGGCTTGCCTTACCAGAGCCAGTTACAGCTAAATGGGTAAAAGCTTTCAAACTAATAGTTTCGTAGATTTTTTTAAATAAATCATAGGGCCGTTGCTGTTCGTTCAAAAACACGAATAAAACGACTTAAATTGAACATATTTCACACAATAGAATGGGTGCACCTTTGATAAAAAAAACTCTTTAATAAAGAAAATTTACTTACAAATCAGATGGATATTTGCCGCGACAAGAATATATACAAAACCACCTGAAAATAGAAAATGAGCTATTTTAAGATACCTGGAACTTTCAGAAAACACATGTAGCTTTATATTAGAATCATATTAATGAATATAGTGTTTTATAAACCTTTGGCGTTGTCACTGATAAATCAGCCTGGTTAATATATAATATTGTTCTTTTACATGTTTATATACAACATTTTGTATTATTCATGTTGATGACCTCAAAACACATATTTTTATTATGTGATGAGAGTAAATAAAAACTGAAACTGAAACTAAACTGAAAGCGACTAAAGTGTTAACAGGCTTTCGGCCTGCTACGTTATGTGTGCATCATGTGTGAAGAATTCTCAGTTTGTCTCAATAATTTCAGCCAAGAGTCTTGAGCATGTTGCATATGCATATATAAATAACTGATATAAACATGTTCATTTTGTCCACAAGTGACATAAGTTGAGGGCAATATTAATAACATACATACATCCTGTCACTGTGGAAATATACCATAAACATAATTTATGTTAACATGTCAAATGCATGTCGTTGGATTTATTTTGCTAACCATAGTAAATTAAATATGACCCATGTTTGAAGTGTAGCGCAGAATTTACTACAATATGTCTAAATTTTATTCCCGTGGCTGTGCACTGTTTATGATAACAACGTTCCAGATAATACTCCATATGCAATTGAGAATACCTCACTACATTTGTAGTTATTTGGGTATCCCACTGTTTTATTTTATTGGGGTTCACCATAAAAAAATCGAACAAAAGAATTTGCGAACAAATCCTTAAGTATGCCCTTGCTATACTCGTATTTAGATGTTAGTGTTTTATTTGTTTTACAAATTGCATGACTTTACTCACAAAACGTAGCAGGCCGAAAGCCTTACAACGCTTTAAGCGCTTTGATTCCTTATCAGAGGCTACTTGACAACATGATCTGATTGTTGTGAAAAGCCACATTCTGTGACATTTTGCGCGACAGCGATCACTTAACTTAAACGTTTAAGTGTCATTCCGTCTGTATCAGGTAAAGATCGTATTTAGTGGGCTGCTTAATCGAGGTCTCCGTTTGTTTTCGGTTTGACTCTGACAGCACGTTCGGCCAATCAAACCGATTACCCAGATTTCATTTTTTAACCGATCCTCGCAAGAACATATAGTTGAGTGTCCGATATTTATTTTGATTAAGAACGCGTTCATTTTGAAACTCTGTATGTATTCTGCTTCTCATAACGCGTGTTGTTACTCGTCCGTATTACATTAACTGCGTTAACTGCAATAGTGTAATGACGCAGATACGCTACATAACAATTCTTTCTCACCACACAAAATAGTTTATGAATATTCATTACAGCGCTACTTGACCAGCTACTCATGCATAATGCAGGTCCGTAGCAGATTGATAATGTAAATAAGATTGTTAGCAAGCCGCAGTTCTTACAGCGCTGGGGTTGATACGCCTGTTGGTGCATTCGTATTTAATTGTGAAAACTCTTATGTCGATCAACCGATTGTAGATTTCGAGTAACGGTTAGAAGTCTGCAGACCTAGCGTCATATAGCCTTTAATGGAATGCAAATGCTGTCAAAATGTATCGATAGTGAGGAAAGTGTTTGTAATGAATTCCTATTTCTGAAACTGGTTCTATATTATTGTATTCAACTTTAAATCTTTAACACAAGCACCGCTGAAGGATGGGTTAGAAAATTGGTGTGAACGGGGGCGGGGGCTTTTATAATAAATTTATAACTTACTGCACTATAAAAAAAAATGTCAAAACAGTTCAAAATCCGAAGATTTCGATCTACTAAGGAAAAATAAATCATTAGAAGTGTAAACCTACCTTTGAGGTTAAAGACGTCCATTGCCGTATTTAATGATGATAAGAAACCTATGCACCGAAGTTGATAACAGAACCAACAAAAACTCAATTGATAAGAGAGTTAGATTACAATGTCAAACCATACAAATGTTTCGAAAAGGGGCACAATATTTTTAGCCCAGTTGAAATTCTGAGAGTTTAAGGGAGACAATCCATGCAGGTTGAATTTACTTTTTTACCAGTTATTGGTTATTGTTTCCCTTAGACCATGATATGTTTATATGGTTGAGTGATTTCTTTGAAATTGGTCAGGTGACTGTAATGATCATTGTTGCAAAGATTTTCCCTCCATTTTTGAAAACGTTTGAAAAGTTCTGGAAGCTTTTAATTTGATCTGGTCGAAGTAAATGAAAACTATTATGGTCAGTATTGGATGCATTTGATCTTCTAACTATTCTATTTGTGTTTGCAATGTGTTGGAATTGTAATCATGCATTTGGTAGATTTGTCGGGCTGAATTATGTATTTTCGTGGTATTAGACTTTTGAAGATTGGTTTCAATATAGCATAATCTGCTAATTGTTCTTTACATTTAATATTGCATTCATGGTTTTGGGTTTTCAGTTATAACCAGCATGAACTGCATTCACCTGAGAGATGTGTGATTGAGAGTGAGGAGTTCAGTCCCTCAGACCTGGTAGGTGATTGATGTAAACTGTTTTGTACATGTTTGTTTATTGTATATGTACATTGTATGTCACTTGAGGTGTTATGTCATTCTAACGCCACTAGACAATTACTTGACGTATGTGTAATATCATATTTAAGTACCGGATATATTCTTTGTTTACTACATTATGTTTATATTACAAGAACAGTTATATATGTATTGTAATAAGTATTGTTACTCTTTTCTATTTACAGAACGTGTTCTCTTTCTTATATTATACGGATTACGTTACTAGGACTATCTGGATATAAATGTTTATGATATCTGAAACGGTACAATAACGACTAAAAACGAACCCGTGCCTTTCTTACATTCCTATAATAACTATTTGATCAGCTTGGAAAGTTTAGACTGGTAATATATTGGTACAAAAGCGTTAAAATCATTGCCTATATTTGTAACAGCAACTCGCCACGATTGTTTAAATACTGTTGCCGAGGAACACACGGCGTCCTCAATGAACCGATTTAGAAATAATAGTATTAAAAAACACGTAAACCGCATATTTTTTCTCTTCTTTTGATCACAATGATAAAGAGAATGAACATAGAGCCGTTCTTACTCGGACGTTGCCGGCAACGTCCTTGTTTCCATGGATGCTTCACGGTGTGCATATCACGCGTCACTGATGTCATATGTAAACAACATTTAGGCCAAATATTTTGACATTTATTTTAGACATTCGACTTGATATGAATCGTTTCGAGTTTTATTTTGCATTTAAGAATAGGCACACAAAACTATGTAGGATGATCTGATTGAAAAATATACACATACAAAGGCAATTTGGTTATTGGAATTTCAACAATAAAAAGAGCCAGTATATCATTAACTTAAACCAAAAATATATTGTCCATTTTGCGTTTCGCTATAATAAAATGATTAGCCAATGGACAAAATAAATGTTGTGTATATATTACGTCTGTATCACGTGATATCCACACCGTGTTCGTACAACTTTTTTCCTTTTCACGCGAACCATTACCGCGGTGTATACCGCGGTCTGAGTAATATCAAGGACCAATATTTCTTCCCCTGCCCCCACTGATATATATCATCCTGTATAACTTGTATTGCTTCTCGTTGTATTGTCACATTCGCATTGAGAACGGAACGACCACTCCGTCGGTTCAGACACGCATGTCTGCAAACAGTAGTGACGGTACTACCCTAAGCGCCTTATGATCGACAAGCGTTTTGCCGACCACCAAACAACCCCTTTATGCGCAAGTAAAAAAACACGTTTACTTCTGTTCGGTTATACATGCGACTTCATTTATAGTGTTATTTATTTCTTATTTGTAAATATATAAGGACTGATTTGTTGAAATTCGGTGCAAGGTCGAACTGCATTTCAACCTGTAACCATAGCAAGCAATATATCTAAACGTAGTTTTGATCTTTTACCAAAATTTGACAAATTTACTGTCTCATTAACGCTGTAGTTGACAAGTGACAATCGTGGGTGATACCAATCTGTAACTTTTGCATTGCTCAAACATTCACATGCTTTGATTTTTGTTCTTACAGAAATTGTGGAACATGTTCACACACTCTGGCTGTAAAAGTAGACCTGGGAGGAAAAGTGCCCCCGGTGTGGGGCTCGAACTCACAACCACCAGAACACTAGCCCGGCACTCTAACCAACTAAGCTGACCGGGCAGCTGGTTCTAACCCATACACACTACCCTCCCCCCATTTACCGGTTAAGGCTGGTTGAGGGTCTCCTGCTATTTACCGTTGACACCATTAAAGTATTCTGATTGATGGAGATAAGGAAGTCCCCTTATTATTGTCTTCAACAAGCCTACCGCCACAGGGGACCTAGCATAAGACCGGACCCCCCCCCCCCCACACACACACACACACATGATGTTTGCCAGTCCAGGCAATGTCAACCGCAAGAGAAAACCAGTGATGACAAGTTTTGCAAATAATCGGTACTACCTATTTTAAAGCTTTTTATAACATTTAGTTTTACTTTGCTGTACAAAAGTTTTACTTTGCTTTTATTTATTTCAGGAAAGTGTGGTCTTTTGAAGAGAGTTCTTGAAGTTGTTCAGCATGTTGTTTTGATGGATTCTTGGAAGGATGTACCTCTATGATGTTAGCTTCAGTTCTGGAGTATAACACCAGTTGTTGCATATTTAATATCAGATTTATTAAATACATTGTTGTTCTGCAAACATTACTTTAACTTTGATATTTCTTTGGTGTTTATGTATGATATTGTAGATGAATATCTTTTAATTGCAATGGCAAATATATTTTAAAATATATAGCATTAGCAGAAGTTATTTTTCACTGTTAAAGCTGCACTTTCACAGATTGATCACTTTGACAACTTACACAGGATTCGATTGCATTTATCATATTTTGGCTCGGAGAAGTTTGCTTTGTGGTTTATATATTAGGTCTTAATTTAAAGAATGCCAAAATAAGCCGATTCTGAGACAAAAAGTGTCCAACTAGAATTCTGTGAGAGTGCAACTTTAAGAATACTGTTAATCGAGTGTGCATGTGATCCGGACTCTGAACATTGGATGAACTATCATTAAATATTGTAGATTTACGTCAATGGCCCAAAATATAAGAATAACAATGAAAATATGTACATGTTTGACTTGTTCTTTATTCATAATAAGTCTAAGTCTTTACAGCACATGTTTGGCAGAATCAAGTTCTAATGAACATAATAATTGATTTAAATGTACAGTGAAATAAATTGTTTTATACAGAAAATAATACCTTAACGATTCAGACCGATCTGTTCTCGTTTTGTTTTGGTGGCTCAAATATTTATCTGAGTTTTGGAGGAGGCCTAGCTGGTGTGAGCTGGTCAAATACAGTAGCTGCTTGAGAGTCAGGGTTTTCTTGATTGGATTTCCCGTCGACAAAGTGCTGATATGAAAATAAGAAATCTATGAAATGTGTCGGAATGACAGCTACAAAAGCCATTGTTTACATAGGAACCATACGAGTAGATGAGATTCGGATGCATGCGATGGTTCGGACAAAAATTTAGTTGTACGATATTTCCTGATTTACTTTGAAAGCAAAGCAGTTTATAAAAACTACATAACGGTATCAACAAAAATACCTATATCTTGAATGAAATCAATCGTGTCCATGTTGAACCTGATATTAAATGGCCATTAATGCCGATTTGACAACACAAGCCAAAGCATAAATGTACGATGTTTATAGTTTAAAAATAGTAACACTTATTTAGGTCATGCACGGACAATTTCAGTATTAAATAAATTTTAAGTGGATTGAAATAAGTACTTTTGTTCAAAAAAATACTTTTGTACAGACGTATAGATGTTTCGCCTTTGAACGATCTTTCAAAATTTCCAAGTTCAGCTGTTGATGAGGTCTTCCACAGAGTCTGATACAGCACTTGCATTTTTCTAAATAACTCGCTGGTTTCGAATACGGAACGAATTGGAAGCCATCTTTAGTCGGCCTGGCTACCTTGTATCCGAATTACAAGTGCCATGACAACACCTTTTTACCATAATACTTAAAAAGGCGAGGAATTGCCAGCGCATGTATATGACGGACTCTGGTCAGTTTGACGGACAAAATGGCGGATAGCAACACGGCTTATCAGCCCTACATTCTGATTGGCTGATAGGACCTGTCAATCAAATCCTGTCGTAAGGTCAAGGAGATATGACACTTTAAACAGCGGTCTTTGGGAAGTCGCACGGGAAATATAATCTGTTGTGTGACGAACCCGGTATACTTAACGCTACAATACTTAATTGTATTCAGCAGCACGGGATTCAAAGTTAAGTCATCGCTTGGTTGCCTCGGCTATCAGATACATAGAATGCAATGGAATTAGGTTTATTGATATGCCTTTGTTAGATTAACTAAAATTTCGTCAGCATTTCATTTTTAATTGGATATTAGAAAACTTACTATATCGTATATAAATGGGGATGTACATTTTAGCGACATGGGACGTTACTGTGTAGGAGTTCAAAATATTAAATCACGGCACATTTCGCAGGTTTCCTCCCCTACCGTTCATCTAATTGATCGTCACTTTTTCGGCAGTTTACTAAACAACTGATGTCTGTTCTATCGTTAGTTATCTAATATGACTGAATTGACGGCATTGATGCTAAAAACATGTAATGCACAAGTCAATTGTAACCACGCCCTCCCCCATGTCCGGGGGTATACCGGGGATAGCGTGGGAAATGGCCCGTGCTTTTACCTTCCACGTGGCCCCCAAAGCCGGGTGAATGTCGTGGTTTTGTTTTCGCACAATAGCGGGGAATGGGCCTAACACCTATGATGTCCCCGGGGTGTGGGGGTATTTGGCGTGGATTTTAACAGCAGTTCTTTTTCCCGCATAACTTTTTCCCGACCGAAAGTCGAAGTCTTTGCTGTTCTCCGGACCGGGGGTGGGGGAGTGGTTACAATTGAATGGTGCATAAGCCGATTCTGATACCAACAAATAGTTGTCAAAACTGACAATCTTTGAGAGTGCAGCTTTAACACTCACTATTGTAATAAGTATATGGCTTTGTCATTGTACGATTTACTGATAAACTGTTGTTAATTCATGGCGTTATTTTTCTTTATTTTTTCTAGATTCTGATTTCTTTGGAGAATAATAACCCATATCAAGCGCACAAATGCTATATTAATTTGATAGTTGATTGACAAATGATAAAACTAAAAAAAAACCAGTAGGATGCTGTCAAAACTCGGACACTAAATAAATGTCACAACTACTATGTGGGAACCGGTTCCATGCCGAGGAATACACTTACATTATCGGTGTATTATCAGGCGCCCGCTTATTAACGACACGCAATTTCAGCGCGGTATTTTCCGGTATCTCGGATCATAACCTTGTAATCTCCGGCCCCCGAAATTCGGGTCAGGTAACTGTAGAACATGTGCCACTGAGACATTCCTTGAAAAATTCCCATCCTCAAGTAAAGTGGTCTATTTTTTTTTTTGGTGTCATGGTGTGTTTTCATTCCTCAAAATAGTTTTGAATCGCTATGTAGAAGTATAGCCTCGAATCACCTGTAGTCCCGGCAGCAACCTTCTCTCAATTAAGCGCAATGGTTAAATCATTAACGTTATTTTCAAAGTTATCTACATTTATGTTGTCACCATTGCCTTCGTCGCAATCACCAGCATACAGCTGGTGTTGCTGTGCTCAGCGTTATAAGTATCTCCATGAGTACTAATTACAACTGGATTCGCCTTAGCATGATCTGGTTAACTAGCGAAATGGAAAAAATATATATAAACTACGGCACTTTTATTGCTTCAAATCCTCATATGAAAACATTAAATTGGTTTAGCATCATCATCATCATCATCATCATCATCATCATCATCATCATCATCATCATCATCATCATCATCACTACTATCACCTTTTATTTATCATAAAGTATTTCAATGAATTGTACTTTAATTTCATGGTGTTTTTTCGAAATCACAACAAAACTATTTGGGCATATATTTTTTTAATGAAAAATCAATCAATATACAAAACAATCGGTAGTCTGTACATTACTATAAATAGCACCATTTACTGGTAATGTTTAATCAACATCACATTTCAAAATACAAAATACACGCAAATCCCTTAAATGTCCAATATGATAAATGGTTGACACACTTATTACAACGAGCATGTATAAATAAAACAATATCATTCAAACGAGTAAATATATTGATTCATGTGTAGAAAATAAAACGTAAAATAAATACTGGTTGGTTATACGAAGTGTTTTATGTACAGATAAAAATGAGAGCAATAAATAGCAATGGTATTTACATGTAAGTTGCGTATGTAACTCATTATCAAATTACAAAATTTTGTCCCATCATATTTAATTTCTTACTTTTCAAAATGATCCAAATTTTAAACCTCAAAAGTTGGTCCCTTTACACTCTGTATTTCAAATCACATTTAATGAATCTGTACACTGTTGGCTTATGTCCAATCGGATCAAGCTCTGCTGTTTTTCTTTAAAAATAACGGAAATAGTATGCAGTTCGCAATATTGAAAGTAGACAATCAAGTTTTGTTTTCGATTGCACAGTTCTGCGGGAACGCTGCGTCTATGGTAACAAAATGAGATGTTTGAAATATTCAGAGTTATCTCATTCCGGTATCTAACTACGTCCATTGTATATTGTGTATTTTCAGAATCACTTTTTTCCTAGCTCATATCAATATGTTCTTCTTTCACTGACACTGCTGGAATGCTCGTCTGTGGTGGCGTTGTCAGTGTTGTTGTTGCTGTAAGTGCTGCTGTTGTAAATGCTGCTGTTGTCTTAGGTGAAGACTTTGTTGATGATTTTAAAATGGTGTTTCCGTTTGTGGAACTCTGAAAAATATAAGGACATTGTAAAATATTGTTGGAATATACATGTAGCAGGGCATTTTATTACTCTTTGTGTACGATGTACAAGCATGTATAATATGGAGAGTATATGTATTTAAATACATGCAGTTTAACTCACTATTTAAAGAGTCATAGTCAAGTCAATATTTACTTATTGCCGAATACTATATATAACAGTGAACATGACAGTGTGTGTATACCACGTGATAAATTACGTCATACATGCTACGTCGGAAGGCAATATTTTGCTTAAAATAAAGACTTAAATCAAAGATAACTTTTCGCTTATTTCACCATTTTAAATGAACAAAGGCCAGTCTATGCAGCTTAAAGAGCCCCATCTTTGTTTTATAACCGGGTGATTAGGTGATTAATTTCATCAAACACTTCGACAAACCTGTTTCCCAAACAAAGTTTTGACAGTGCTCCGTCAGACGGCCGTATCGTGAACAGGTTTGTCGAAGTGTTATAAGAAACTAAACTCTCAATCAAAATTTGGTAAAAGACCGAAGTCGGGGTCCCGTAAGCGGCATAGTCTGCGCTATGTTTCATTTAAAATGGTAAAGAAAATGAAAGGTTATCATTGTTTTAAGTCTTCAATCAAAGCAAAATATTGCCTTCCGACGTAGCATTTATGACGCGATTTATCACGTGGTATACACACACTGCATGAGCGATGAATAGTTTTTGACCGCCGAAAGCATTCGAACTATAAACATTCAAAAAAAGCAACAAACCTGATGTAAGGTTCGATGAACAGCTAACGTTCTGGACTGACAGAATCCCTTCCCACACTCTGTACATTTGAATGGTTTCTCTTTTGAGTGGATATATCTAAAGTAAAACAATGGCAACGTTTAGTTTAAGAAAAAGGCGTAAAACATATTTATTTGTAAATCATATTACATATATTTCTCTCATCACAGGCAGCTGAAAGTTTAAAGATTAACTTTTTAAAAGTTTCAAGTCAGACTTTATTCGTCAATGCAAGACTATAAATAATAAAAACCGCAACCGGGGTAGAATTTGTGTGAGTAAAATTATGTTTAAATCAAGCATTTTTACGGAGTTGATAATTATTTTCTTGAAGGTAATCCACTACCCAATCCTACATGTCATCGATGCTGTGTCAACCACATAGAGTAAGTGACTTGTGATTGGGTAACGTATAGAGTAGGTCAGAGGTCAGTCATGCCAGACTTGGGATTGAATACTTAGTGTAAGTCAGTGACTTGTGATTGGGTAACATATAGAGTAGGTCAAAGGTCAGCCGTGCCAGACTTGTGATTGAACATTTAGTGTAAGTCAGTGACTTGTGTTTGGGTAACATATAGGGGAGGTCAGTCATGCCAGACTTGGGATTGGTCAACACTTAAAGTAGGTCAGTGACCTGGAATTGGGCAACACATAGAGTAGGCATGGGGTCAGCCGTGTCAGTCTTGGGATTGGTCAACATCGGTATAGTAGGTCTGATTTTAAATCGGTCAGCATAGAGAGTAGATCAATGACTTGGGATCGGTTAACACAAACAGTATGTCAGTGGTCAGCCGTGCCAGATTGGGTATTTGCATTGCATGGTGTATGTCACAGCTGTGTCAAACTGGAGAAACACATATAATATTACAGAGTAGGACAGAGGTCCAGAGTAGGACAGAGGTCAGCTGTAAAACAGTATGTACCTGTGGTCTCTAAGATGGTCCTGTCGTCTGAACGCCTTCCCACAGATATCACAGCTGTATGGCCGTTCGTCCGTGTGTGTGCGTTCATGGATCAACAAGTTGTAACTCTTTGTGAAGTGTCGACCGCAGTATTTACATATGAACTCTTTCTTTGCTCTGAAAATTATAATCATAAAACGAATAATGAAATGATTAGGTACAATGTATTTACTTTTGGTGAGTGCAATTGATGACGTTTTGACTGCCGACTACATTGTGTATATATATAAAGAGAGAGAGAGAGACAGATATCGATGTCTGTGCATTTTAGGATTTTGATGAAAATAGATGAAATTGAAGTGCATAAAGATATTATCATCACTATTATTTGGTAAAAACAGAATGTTCGCGACGAAAAGTAGTTCCATCAGCTGGTGCGACAATTTTATGTTTTCGTTAATTACTCTGCGGATATGTTTACTGATTTATCGCTAGAACAAATCATCGATAAACAAGAAGTTGACGAAAAAGGGCAGCCAACTCTTTAATTGTGTTCCTGACTAGAATTCTAATTTTCATCCAGTCGCCAGTAAATAATTACATGCTTTGTGCCAATTACCGAATTAAATTTCAAAATAGGTTTTCTGTCACTTCTGTTTTAGTTTTCAAATTAGATTCACAGACGTGCCGCCATGTTACGACGACTGGTTGAAAGGTTAAATGAAATTGTTTATCGAAAACATTGTTGTAACTCCCTGGCATTTAGAGTAAAAAGTCATTTTAGTACCCACGCAATAGATGAAGCACCTTTGTGCTGCTCTTTTGAGTAATGAAACAAAATATATGGAACCATAAATTTAAAACTTAACATCAAGTCACAATAGCAAGTTACTTACGAAAACATATATATATCAAAAGGTATAATATGCATGTACAACCATTATCACCGGTAAGATAATATGTTGAATCTCTTCAGTATTGTTTTTTGAACATTCACTTTCATATTTTTTATATTTATCCATGAAATGCATTTATGTAAACGATCACAAAACCACCACAGGCATGTTAAACTAAACTAACAACAGGAAGACTGTTATAAATTCGTTCAAAGTAAGGAAGATAAGGGTGTTTTATGTTTTCGTAATAATTAATGAATACTAATAAGATGGGCCTGATTGTTTAGTGTTCTGTAAAAATTAAACTCTTGATGGTAGACGTCCCATACATGTCCAAGACAACAACGACTGCTACCGCTGTGTGTACACTTTCCTATCCTAATATGTTAGACAAAATAGAAAGCGGAAGTTACCTTGCTGGTCCCCGGCCACGAGGCCGCTTTACTGGTTCTGTGGCCGCCTTTTGATGGTGCCCTGCTATCTGGCGGAAACTGCTCGTCAGGGGGTTATAACTGCAAGAAAGTACTTTAATGTACTTGTGGTTTTCTTATTCCGTTACTTTGTTTTTGTTCTGTTGCTGTGTATATAAGCTATTAAATGCATCTGTTTGCGTGTTTAATATGTCATTTTAGCGTTAGTAGCATACACAAGTGTCTCTCTAAACTTCAGTTCCTTATACACTGGATCTGGGTGATGCAAATACAGTGCTCAACAGGTAGTTACACATTTTATGTCAAACCCAGCAAATACAAGACGTTAGATATTTACCTGATTGTGCCTGTGTTTATCATGGCGCGACTAAATATCTGCGCGTCAACACTTCCCCCGGAACCGGAGGTGGAGTCTGGTTTCCGGTCGATATCGTCCTCTGTCGCCGCTTTCGCCAGGTGCGCGAAGTCAAACTTAGGGCGCGGTTTTACCGGTGTGATTTTCTCTATTTAAAGAATAAAGTATCAGTGTGATTATCAGAATAAAAAATAACTACTTAAATTACTTTAAAATCCTTGTCATGATTGTACTAGTTATATCAGCCTAAGTAAATTAGTTTAGTTACAATAAACCATTATCACAAATAACATAGAACTATAACGAAGTACAAACTGTGGTTACCGTTGTTTGTCGGAGATCGGTGTCTTATATATATATATATATGTATACAATATATTTACTGTAAGTTTAAAAATTTAATCAGATGGATGCATCATCACGACCACTACTTTCAGCTTCATTATCAACAGCAGTAGCAGCGGGAGCAGCGGCAGCAGCAGGGCGATTATAACACGAGTGTTAATCATTTTAAAGATATCTTTTGAAAACAGGAAAAGGGCAGTACCTGTTTTTGAACACTTCATTGATAGGTCTAATGTTCCGGAACACCCCTGCGGAGAAATTGCAGAATCCGAGGAAATCCCACTGTCCCGTGACCTTGGTGACGTCCGTGCGCTATTTATAGACATTTGATACATTGACGCCATAATGTTTTGGGTTGTTAAACAATTGTAGTAATTCCACTGGTTCAAAGTCAATGCACTAAGCGGCCAGTTTGTGGAATATTGCGACAGTTGACCGGATGTGACGTATGGTGAAAGTGCGTCTGCTGAATAAGGCAATCTGCTCGTATATGACGTCATATCCGTTCCTGGGTTGTAAATAGGCATCGCCAATCCAGAGACGCTTGCCATTCTGATGTAAGCTTCTAGTGCTTCTTGTGAGCTTCCGACTGAAAATTAAAAACAAAGTTGTTGTTTTATGATGCACCATGAACTTTTAAACCATATAATTTGGGCGGGTTGGCGATCAAATGTACGTATGTATACATTGAACAGGCGAATAAGCAATGCATGAACCGCGGCCTGCTGTATTTCATATTGATTGCCGCCATGCATATAAATGCCAATGTTTGGAAAAATAATCCGAAGGTCATATTCCTGACTGAAAAATATAATATTTACAAAACAATATGAAACCATAAAATAAAAACCATGCATTTTGCATGCACAAAGATGCCAAATTCGGCAGCCGACATTCGTCATTCAGCAGTCGGCCAACGCGATGTAAATGCACGCGCTCACGCGCTACCCCCAACAGCGAGAAGTGAAGAGTTCCCGACTACCGATGTCAAAACAAGTGTCACTTTTGTCAGACTTAGTACTTTTTTACATTTTACTACTGAAAAAAAAGTTTTAAAATGTGATAAAAAATACAGGTGGCGACTACGTTTTTATTTATTTAATATTAATTTATTTGTTTGCTTATTTATTCTTTTATTATATATATATATATATATATATATATATATATATATATATATATATATATATATATTATTTTTGTTTATTTACTTTTTTAAATAATTTATTATTTAATTAATTAATTTGTATATGTTTTACATTTGACTACTGAAAAAAACGTTTTAAATAGTGATCAAAACACAGATGGCTAATATGATTTTATTTATTAGTTAACCTTTGTATTTTACTTATTTATTTACTTACTTTAAGTTATTTAATTACAACAAAGCAAAAGTTTATCTTTTAGTTTATTTATTTATTTATTTTTTAATTTATTTATTTATTTATTTATTTATTTATTTATTTATTTATTTATTTATTTATTTATTTATTTATTTATTTATTTATTCATTTATTTATTTATTTATTTATTTATTCATTTATTTATTTATTTATTTATCTATTTTTATGTATATATTCATTTTACATCAATGTATATGACATTACTTATTCGTATATACTCACCAAGATTGCCAATTTTGCTGCTTTTTTAAAATAAGTGATGACTCTGATGACTCTATTACAAGTGTTTCCATTAATTGTTTAATTGTTCGATTGTTTCATTATTTGAAACTATATTTTATAAATATATTGAGTTTTGCATTTATTGTTGACGTATTGTGTATAAGTAAAATCCTTTAATATTACAAATGTAGACCTTTTATAAACACTTTCAATATTTTTTTACAAAAAAAATGTTTAATCATCCCATGAAAAAAATATTGTAACAGCGTTAATTACTTCAAAACAATGTGGCCAGTAACAGATTAATTGAATAAGCCATTGCAAATGACCATAAAATCTAGCTGCGATAGGGCTATCTTGTTTTATGGGACTTTGCGGTGTAGCCTCTTGATAAAGGGGAAATTATGATGTTCTGTTTAATAAGGGGCCGTTTGAAACATTAGAATAAATTACACGGGGGTTCCCATCAAACTGATGAAACAAAATGCATTTAATGAGTGCTGCAAAAACCTGGAAAAAATAAAGTAAAAAATCAAATGTATTTTTTTTTAAATCGCATTTTGCTGCCTACCTTTGATATAAAACTTTGATAAAAGAAGAGTAAAGCAAATAAGGTATTACAAAAGTAATTGTGGTGCAAGCACAAATTCCCATCATATAAAAAATACATGCTCATTAGAAGTTTAGAAGTTTTAAGACAAATATGTGTCTAAAAAAAGACTCTGAATAATTCAGAATAAAGGTTATTATTGATACGCTGCGAGCTGTTAAATTACAGCTACTTCGTATTTTAATTTACTTAGTTTACGGGACACAAATACTGAACATTCTGCTGTTAAAATGTCGGTCGGGTTAGCAGTAATTATAATTTTAACATTATTTTATAGTTATTCGTTACCTGAATATATAATTCATTGATATAACATAGTATAAAATAACATTTAATAAGCTTTAAAAGTACTAACATTTATAGTCAACAAATACAATTTTAATACACTGAATAATTATGTAATATTTTATCATAAAATAATACCTTATTTAATCCCGAGCTTTAGTTTACAATAAATCCGTCTAAATATATGTCTCTGTTGTCATAAAATAAAGCGAAAGTGAGTAAATTTCACAATATCAGAACTATATTCTCTACTGCGGAAGCCACCTGTTAATCGGGGAGTAGTCAGGCGCCCTCTCATTGGACACTTCTGCCCTGCCTTATCACCGCTAGTGCTATCAGTGCGCGCTGTAATCTAGCGGTTGTCAGGGATTATTTGTTTATTGTGGGTTAATTGTGAGTTAAAACAATGCTTATTAAATGCCAGATCCCCTCTTTGACACCAAAGGGGCTCGAAACTATTTGAAAGGTCAAATATTTCTTGGGTGGTGTGCGAAAGTTTGGTGCTTTTCTCTAACTTCACGAAAACTAAGTACATCAGGGCAACTGGAATTCTTACTAGAAAAATGTTTAAGAATTCAGACTTTTAGTCAATATGTGATATATGAATTATAGAAAAATGCACGTAACAAAGTTAAGGAAAAAGATGATTATTATGAGTATAGATTTTTGTTGATAAGAACAACATGCGAAGATCGAGTTTAATTTATTTATATATGATATAAATATGAGAGAAGTTAGATTACATATCACATATACAGTATATTAAATCTTGGTTTTTGTTGCTATTTTTTAAATCTCCAGTAAACACCCTCATAAAGTGTTATCTTATTTATGATACAAAGAAGAAAAATGATACAATTTTGAATCACGTAATATACAGTTACAAGTAGGCAGTCTGCTTTATTGAAGTTTCTCGTTCCCTTTGTACATTAATTGGTTTTCAGCACAAGAAATTAAATTTTATAGACTAAAATCCGGGTTGCACAAATAAATTATGAAACATTTAACGTTTAATAAGTGGGCGTTTAATTCTTTCTTTCAAGTCAAATTTACTTTTTTAAACTTTATTATTGCCATTTGTTCTCAAATTTCCTTAAACTTGATTTGCAAGCACCTGTTAACTTTTAAGTGACCGTTACGGCAAGCTTTTATCCCGTATTAAGTCAATAAGATTCAAATTTTAAACAAATTACTACTTGATTTAATGTCATTAGTATTCAGACTAGACCGAGTCTGATTCACAACAGCGACATCAAAAGCTGGGAGTTGTTTTATTTCTCACAGCGGGACCATTTCAAAAAGATCCTGGGTCGACACGGGTTGTGTACGAATCATAAAAATTGCAAATTTGTCACAACTGAAATGGAGACGAAATCTCACAGGAGCGGTTGGGGATATCTAAGGAAGAGGAGGTTGGAGGCTGCACCAATAATATACGACTTTTAATGACGTCATTGATTGTTCTGGTTTTCGTGGATACGGTATTTTATTCAGGGATGGTCAGAGATACCACATATGTTTCAAATGTCCACATTCGAGCTATGCTTGTCTTAAACTTAAAAAATAAACTTGGTTAAGTCCTGCAAAGCATGATACTAAAGAAATATCCCATCTATCACGACGGTATTATGCTAATATTCTGTTGTTTTTATCATATTTTATATAATACGTCCCAATTTATTTTTGAATTTATTTCATACAGCAAAATAAGTTTTAACAAGTTTGAAATTGAACATGTTTCTGCCTTTGAGAAAAAGAGCTTGCTCTGATTGATAAATGTATGGTTTGGTGTATAATCATGACGAAATGTTAAGTTCGCTCTTTAACATTTGATTTTGTTTGCTGAATAAAAGGAATACTTGAGAATATGAAGTTCGCGACTAGCAAAAAAGCCATCGACTTATGGGTTATCATTCGTTTGTTGTTGCAATTAAACAAGCCGGCAATCAATTATCCGCCCTGATTAGAGAATTACGAAGTCTGATATTTGATGATATCCAAGTTAGCTTTTACTATTTCGGGGTGCGTTCTGCTTCTTAAGAAGGCACTTTCACATTTGTCTAACACATACAATTAATACAAAACATCATCATCATCATCATCATCATCATCATCGTCGTCGTCGTCATCGTCGTTGTCCAGCAGCAAAACAACCACCAAGACCAGTGTCTTTATCATACTTTCATATATACTCATAACAACTTCCGTATCATAAGAATACAAAATAATCATTATTTTCACTCAGTAGCTTGTAAGATGCAAATGCAAGAAAAGGTTCCGGGCAATGCCAAACTAGCGAAAGAAAGCCTGAAAAACACGCAACATCTTAGTAACATAATAATAAAATACTTACATGAACTAGGCTGCGAAACTCCGGAAAAATCCTTTTCTCTTCTGCTGACCAGAAATGATTTTGGCATTTTTGAATGCGATTAATGTCCTTGCTTTTAAAAGATTAGAATATTATTTTATTAAATTCCGAGAAATGTTTCAAGAGTGTATCTTATATTAGTACTATGAACTCGAGTCAGCTATGTAATATACTTCAACTAGCCTTAAAATACTTAAACTAGATGATATATTAACCATATGTCTTCTTTCGTTCACTGATTGATTTCAATTGTTTTAAAATTGAAAATGAGCTGACTTTTAAACCTGTCACGGACTGGTAAAAGTTTAGGAGGCGGCGCGATTATACGGTACCGGTATTATCCTAATAATTAGTTGGATGGGTGTATTTACATGGTAAAACTATTTGTAATGGAGTAAGTGGACGACACAGCGATTGTTTATAGTCGGAATAGAAAGAGGTTTATTTACTTTTACAGCTCTCGGGTACTCGAAAATTGACTCATGAAGGACGTGTCATTTTTAGCCAAATTTCTATAAATATCACTGAACAGGTATGACATTGTTTAGACAATGTAGAATTGCAATGAAGTGCATTTATGTGTGTGAAATGTGCATTACACTTAAGATTAAGACAGTTTATACACTTGTTTCCGTTATTTGTCCTTGACATGGCATCTCGAGAGAGTGTTTACCCCCAGGGACGGGGCGCCGAGATCTATCTTTTCTTATGGCGCAAAATAATAAAATGTATGGACACGGAAATTCAAAATTAGAAACTAAATCAACATCAACAACAACAGCTTTTGTTAAAGCAGAAATGGGCTAGAAGCGTAAACCTCTTTTTAGTGGTTATTAATTTTACCACGGTTCTATTTATGCTCTGTTTAGTAATATCTCAACGTTAAACACTATTGAACACATACCCACTTCGATCACATACTAATTATGGTGCTGCTTAAAACGGTTATAAATTATTAAGAGTTTTGTATTACATTTGGCGAGTTTGTGCTATATTTGGTTCATTAAAGAACGAGGCATTTGAGCGCATTGCCGGTAAATGAGTACTTTGTCGAATAAACTTTATTCAAAAATTGTGCAAAGTCCTTCATGCCATACAGGATACATACGCAGATCAGATAAACAACACATGTACAATGGGAAGCGGCTGAAATATAAATTTAAAACGAAAACAAATTAGTTTAAAACAATTTAGTAGCACTAAGTTACTGAAAGAGATTCGGGTATCTAAACATGTTGAACCTTTTAAGTAAGATCTATATTGGAATGCATAATTCCAGTACTAATGAACACATCTTCAAAAACTTCAGCTTACTGTAAACTTGTAACAGTATAATTATTATGCATGATGAACTCATTAACTGCAATCACAAAAGGAAAGGTATAGAACAAGGCATAGAAAATGTTTAGAGCTGCACCAATAGTATCATGTACACTATAACGTGAGTAGAAAATAGAACAATGTTAAGAGATGTGTTTCATAATTATTTAATTAAAGAAAAACTTCAAATACTTCAAATAACAGTCAGTTTCTAACGGTACATATGTATAATGAACTTATTGAACTTATTAACAATAACCACAGAACAGAAAAATAACATGACATAAAACAAGTCAATGTGCATAATAAAAATTGGAAAAAAACAAGGTTTAGAATGGTACCATTAGCAGCATCAAGTGAAATGTTTCATAATTATTATTTTTTAAACTAGGATTATCAAGTCGAGCATTATTGTTGGTACAAAAAAATATATTTCAGCTTTTAAAATATTTTACGGACGTGTTTTGAGGTAACGATATAATGATATATTTCTTTCATTATCAAATCAAGAACATACAAGAAGAAAGTGAAATTCATCGCCTATATCTGAACAAACTGGACATGTTCTTTCATGAATTGACAAAATCTGCCATTGACCAAGTTCAGTATCAACTATGTTTTTAAGTTAGACGGTATTGACTGAATATAGTTTGATTGAGGAAAATGTACTCTTATATATTTATAGAACTTGCTAACAGACGAAGTTTATATATATATATAAACTTCGTCTGTATATATACATATATATATATTAGTTTTTGTTGTGAAGCCTTAATTAATCAGTTCTTATTTAGAAAGCGTTGGCTAAACAATATGTCAGAAAATACAAGTAAACATGAAAGAAACATCATATTTTCAATCCAGACAGAATTTAAATAAAAACTTAATTAAACCTAGTCATTTAGAAGTAAATAAATTTTAGAGTTTAACTTAGTAGTAGTTTTATTGCCATTAATATTTTAATTATGCTATGGGGACTAACTATCGTGTCCGCCTCTCATCAAAGGTGTCGGGTTTGTGGGCGATATCTTGGCCTCTGGAAGGGACGCCAGTACTGGGCCTCTACCATGGGAATGACATCGAGGGTGATTCATACCAGCTTTACATGGCTGCCTTAAATGAATTAACTCGTGCAAACTAAACTTACCACCCTCTGCTTAGCCGTTAGCTAATTTGACGTCCGAATGGCCATATACCACTAAAACTCTTTGCCTAGTGTCATTGATGTAATTGGCTTAAATGATATCCAATTACCAAACATTTGGCTTTTATACTTATCAAAAGGCGCTAAATTGTCCGTCTAAATCGTTATTTAAACAAGAATTATGCAAACGTCAATATAAACTAGCCAGTGAAGTGAACGAGAGGTAAACCTTACTAATCGGATGTGGTAAAAGAAGTTATAGCGGGCCAATTTAGGAAGAACTGGTTAATTTCCTTTCCTGGCGAACAGACCTTTAACTGCACCATGCTGCAAATTCGTCTGAAAGAACAGAAAAGAATTTCACCGCATAAAAATGATCATTATTTTTTAATTATTGGATGTATCGCTTTATGTCCTTCGGGAAAATATGACATAAACTTTGAATACTAATTTCAGTTTTACGTTTCATATTATTTTAACAGTTATTTCGTTTTTGGTGAATTAGTTACTATTTATTTACATTAAATTTTAGTAAAAAGGCGTTGTTCCGTTTCCGTACGGGAAGACATTTTAGTTGGAACTTATAAAGGACCAAATTGATATATTTTTTCCAGTCGAGTTTAGTTCATCTCAACTATTTTTCCCCAAAAATATTGAAAATTAAAAAAAAGGAAAAATGTATGTTTAATCAAACGACATACTCAAGTCTATTTGATTTGTTTGCGATGCAACTTTGCGTCAAATAGGATGTGTACACGTAATTACGTCTCTAGAAATTTAACAAATTTTGAGAAAATTCAATTCTTAGTATTGTTTTTTGGTAAGGTTTTATTTTTTTGTGTCGTCCGTTAAAACTACTTGAATCTGTAACCGGGCAGTGATGAATACCCCGAAATGCCGCTTGGATCCTGGATTGGTTAAGTGCTGTGTTTTTTATTAACTACATGTTAGCGCGTTATAAATGTGACCAGCATTCTGCCATTGATATGCCAGACGTTTTTATAATTTTGTAAAAACGAGTGTCCAAGATGCAGCTGACCAACATTCTAATGACGTTTCTTGTAGGTGTAATACTTATGGAGGTACATATACAATATTTGTAGGACTTTTTTTAAAGTGAAAGGCCATGACGTAGGGAAATGTCACCAAAATTGCGGGCGCACAATTTTCCATACTGACCAATATTTCTATAAAGTTAATTGTGTTTAGGAGTTATGATTGTGGAGCTGAATAAACAATATTTTTTCAGACCATTTTTAGTAAGTCATTTTAAATGTCTTCGTGTAATTTCCTCCGTTGGCTAAAATTCCCCAGAAGAGTCATAGATGTAGTGCAATGTATTTCTATTTCGCCTGCTCGCTCCAAGATCATTCGGCCCAAACCCGGCGAAAAGAAACAAATAGTGTGAACAAAATGTTAAATTGATTTTTAAATTTACAGTTACAATTTAAAGAAACAGTCTTGAAAATATAACAAAATCTCATTACCATAATAAATAAAGTTAAGATCTGATTTTCCGGCCTGAGACGAAACAATTTAAATATATTATCAAACAACAAGGTTACTCATCATCTTTAGAACTTCTCATCTTTAAGGTATTCCAAACCTGCTGGACTTCTGACTGGACATGTTTCTGTGGAATCCCTTTGAAGCTCTCACTCGTCAGGGCGCGAAATCGCCGTGTGTTGACTTTAGGGGTCGCGAAAACATATGACAGGAGCAGGGTGGTGCCATTTTTCTGGTTTTGAAAGAGAAGAGTATTTATACTGTCGAGTAAGTGACAACTTGGATTGTTTACCAATTTGTAGGGATTATTACCGCTAAAACAAAACCCTTAGAAGTACGGGATAAGTTTATATGTCAATTTTAGCCGAGCAAATTTGAACAGCCTTTATAACAAAGTAGCAAAGCAGTAATAGCCATGTTTCTACCCAGTAACAATTTCTTCCCTCTTTTGTTTTGTTTTCATTTCAATTGAACTTTATTGATCTTTAGAGTAAATGTCCTCATTATCGAGCCATTGTGACTACGACTTTACACAAGTTGTCGCTCTGAAGTATCTCTGATGTAAAGTTAACCCTTTCAACCGTTTATTACCTGTTGTTTATTTTGATGTTCCTGATAAATTGCCAGAGAGCGAAACTTTGTTCATTCATGTCGCGTTTGTTTCTTCGTGTTTAATTTTTGAATACGTCATACCAATGAAACAAATTGATGGTATAACTTGTTGTTTGCATTCGGTGTCGGCCTACACCGTACCAATGAACATGGCTTTAGAATACAACTTACATTTTCAGGCAATACAATTACAGTTAGAAAACAACCTACATTTCCAGCCAATGCAGATAGGCTTAATCATTAAGAGTTTCAACGTTCGCGGGTGGTTGACAATGTGTCAATCTTTGAGGTAGTATTCTTAGACAGATATATTACATGAAGTAACATTTTAATGATTAAGAAGGGGTCGTTCGCTACGCTCACTCCGCCCATTCTTAATTAATAAAACGTTACTTCATGTCATATAACTATAACAGTGGCAGCCATTAAGTACTACACTTAGTCATTAAGAGTTTCAACTTTCGCGGGTCACGGTTTCAAGGTCCACCTACTTCCACGTATCCGATACACACTCACTGTGACAGATTTTGCATTGACAATGTGTCAACCAATGAAGTTGTGTTCTGAGTCAGTTAGATAACCTGAAGTAAAATATAATTTGATTAAGAAAGGCTCGTTCACTGCGCACTCTCCGCCAATTCTTTGATTAAGATTTTACTTCATGTCATCTTACTTTCTGATGACAAATATAATAATTGATAATTGAAAACACATAATTAAAGGGCCACCTACTTTCACTCATGCGAAACACCTTCACTGTGTCAGATTTTGCGTTGACAATAGGTCAGCCAAGGAATAGGTTGAGGTTGTATTTTAAGTCAGTAAGATGACCTTATTAAGTAAAATGTTTTATGATAAAGAAAGTCTCGTCCGCTACGCTCACTCCCTCCATTCTTAATAATTAAGATTTTACTTCGTGTCATCTACCTATTACAAGGTGCTTCATTTTCCTCTGTAGTTAAATTATTAGAGTATAATGTTCATTTTAGCTATTGTTTGTTCGTACAATGTAGCTCACTGATGTCTTTCACAACTCTTCATATTCATGTTTTATTGTCGATTTAGAGTAATTAGTTATCTTAGGTAATAAGTATGTGTATGTATTTTCTTGCGAACGGTATACTCGTGAGTGTCAAACTCACTTTTACCACAGTTTTGCAGTGATTGTTAAAGGTCAAAGTACACTTATTTTTACAACCACCTGACACCGCCGCTGATCAAGCGTTCATTCCACGGACGAAAGAAAATCACATGCATATATCAATTATACTGTCAAAGAGTACATTATGATTGATTTAATGCTTTAATCATTATCATCATCATCATCATCATCATCATCATCATCATCATCATCATCGTCATCACCATCATCATCACTATCATCATCATCATCATCATCATCATCATCATCATCATCATCATCATCATCATCATCATCATCATCATCATCATCATCATCATCATCATCATCATCGGAGCATTGGTCGTCGATTCATCATCATCATCATCATCATCATCATCATCATCGTCATCATCATCATTATCATCATCATCATCATCATCATCATCATCATCATCGCAGCCTTGGTCATCGCTGTGCAACATGTTTAATCTCGGCCATAACTCAAGAACCGTTCAGGTATACACTCGCAACCATGCACACATTTAGTCCGACACCAAACACACATGGTGTATACTCATAACCATGGCTTTGATAATTGTAGAGTTTAAGCCTATGTTGTAGAGTTTAAGCCTATGTTGTAGAGTGTAAGCCTATGTGGTAGAGTGTAAGCCTATGTTGTAGAGTTTAAGCCTATGCCGTAGAGTTTAAGCCTATGCCGTAGAGTTTAAGCCTATGTTGTAGAGTGTAAGCCTATGTGGTAGAGTGTAAGCCTATGTTGTAGAGTTTAAGCCGTAGAGTTTAAGCCTATGTTGTAGAGTGTAAGCCTATGTTGTAGAGTGTAAGCCTATGTTATAGAGTTTAACCCCATGTTCCACTGGAAAACAACAGCAGACGAGCGTGGGTGTTCGCTCCGTGTTATCATGTTTTGTGGTTTTGTGACATTTACTTGTATTAGTGCACACATTAATCATCAATATAGATAATGAACTAGTACACTTAAGTATTCCCTACACTTCTGTCACTACGTTGATTATAGTGTTGAGTAACTTGTTCTTGGGGATATATAGTTATATTATTAATCGAAAAAAGGTAATAAACCCAATGCTTCATTCAAACCCTGCGAATTGAGCTGACAATGCAGGCACGGATTCAGCCCTGGGCTCTAAGAAACGCCTAGGGGCGGGCTGGCAAGAAACAAAAAGTTGAAAACTCACCTGAATCAGAAATGTGATATTTTAGTGATTTTTTTCCAGATATGTAAGAAAATATTTACCTAAGAAAGTCACTAGTTTAGTGTCTTTCATTCGTCGTTTTTGATTAAGTACCTTGAGTGAAGCATACCAATTGTATCTAAGTTACAGGTTTTATTTTAGTATTTTACAAACATTTTTACGAGTGTTTTCTTTGTTTTTCCTAAGTCTCTGACAGAGGTTGATGTTGAAGATATAAGCTCGTTCATTAAACGACAGGGCTCCTTGACAGGCAATGAAAGGCATCATGTCCTGAAGAAAGACTGGGTTCCTCCACCACTGTTTCAGTTCCAAAAGACACAATGTGGCCACAGAGATGTTAAGATCGACATTGCCAATGTAGTGGCACTGTCTGCAACGGAAAACCCTAGGAGAATGGCTCTACCAAGTGTCCTAAAACTTCGAATAGTTCTTATTTAACCAAAACATGCAAAAAGGTGAAGGGCTATCAGCCCATTTATTCAGTCTTTGCAAAGTTTTATTAGCTCCCAGTGTTCCAAACTGTAGTGTCATGACAATGTCCTATTGTTTGTCTAAATAATAAAATTGCACCTAGTTCTAAAATGATCTGTTAGTAAACTTTGTTTATTTCTTAACAGTGCATTTAATCCTCAGTGAGAACATCGAACTTCTTACCATTGCAAATTATATATGTTAAATGTTCATATATCTTGTATTAAAGATGGTATGTATATGAGTATGACCTTGTTCTTTGCTCTCTCCCAAGGATTCATGTAAACTGATATGTACAGAAGTAGGAAATCGCACAACTTTGATGCCAAGAGTGTTCTGTTATGATTATCTGCTGGAAAATTCGTCAATTCTAATAATCATAATAATGTCGCATCATGTAGTGAAGTAGTAATTGAAAATGCACCATTTCATCCATAAAAAGTCAATTTTATTCTTTAAACCCCTCCCGAACCCAGCCCTAGTAAGCGCCCCCCCCCCCCATCAATGACTTCTCTGGAACCGGCCCTGCAATATGTTGGTAGGTACGAGTACATCTTTACTCCGATTCTTCAATAATATAACTATTCTTCAATGGAAGACGTGTACATTTACTCGCATTATTAATAAACAAAATCCACTAGAGTACAACGTGTTGCATATTTTTTTATGAATTACATGAGCAAATACCGTGCCACAGCGGCCGTTCTTAAGGACACCCCGAAGTAGATTTTTGTAGATATCAGAAAACTAAAGTAACCATAAATAATAGGTATATGATTATCACGAGAGGTCGTAAAAGATAATCGAATACAAGAATTTACTGTTCAAATACACATTTTAATTTTAATACAACGTGATTGTTAAACTACTGTTGACAATGCTATTGGCCTTTTGTTTTAAGTGGACTTCTGAGGAAGTGTCTCAGTACTTTGCCCTCAAAACGGTTAGATATACGACTGTACTTATCTCTAATTGCTCTCTGCGCGCCCTTTTATGTCAATTTGGGGCCTTTTGTTATGCATTGATTTATTGTGGCATTTTCATGAACTCGTTGTGTTTACAATAGCAGACCAGTCTTATGCGTGGGCAGAAATTAATAAAACGTTAACATGAAAGACATACACGCACAATGTTAAAAAATAAACATGGAACCTTTAAGATCTTTAACATGTGTCTATGTGTTTCCTTGTATGTTTGTCATGACCTTATAAACGTTATTTGTAAGTATTAATTATAGTGTTTTGCTGTTATGAATATCGCATGTTTATAGTTAACATTTGGAAGAGGTCTTGCTAATTGCATAAAACCGGTTATGATTTCGATTTGGTCTACGTTGTCCAAATTGTTTATTGAATATTCAATGTTTATCAAATGATAACTACTAGCCAGTCAAATCGTTTGAGTCAACGATAACATGTGGAAAACTTGTTTTGAAACATTGCTACAGTTAACAGGAGAACATCTTGCTAAAGTAGATAAGAGAACACCTAGCTACAATAAACAGGAGAACGCCTTGCTACAGTAAACAGGAGAACACCTAGCTACAGTAAACAGGAGAACACCTTGCTACAGTAAACAGGGGAACACATTGCTACAGTAAACAGGGGAACACATTGCTACAGTAAACAGGAGACCACATTGCTACAGTAAACAGGGGAACACATTGCTACAGTAAACAGGGGAACACCTTGCTACAGTAAACAGGGGAACACATTGCTACAGTAAACAGGGGAACACATTGCTACAGTAAACAGGGGAACACCTAGCTACAGTAAACAGGAGAACACCTTGCTACAGTAAACAGGGGAACACATTGCTACAGTAAACAGGGGAACACATTGCTACAGTAAACAGGGGAACACATTGCTACAGTAAACAGGGGAACACATTGCTACAGGAAACAGGGGAACACATTGCTACAGTAAACAGGAGACCACATTGCTACAGTAAACAGGGGAACACATTGCTACAGTAAACAGGGGAACACATTGCTACAGTAAACAGGGGAACACATTGCTACAGTAAACAGGGGAACACATTGCTACAGTAAACAGGAGAACACATTGCTACAGTAAACAGGGGAACACATTGCTACAGTAAACAGGAGAACACCTAGCTACAGTAAACAGGAGAACACATTGCTACAGTAAACAGGGGAACACATTGCTACAGTAAACAGGGGAACACATTGCTACAGTAAACAGGGGAACACATTGCTACAGTAAACAGGGGAACACATTGCTACAGTAAACAGGGGAACACATTGCTACAGTAAACAGGGGAACACATTGCTACAGTAAACAGGGGAACACATTGCTACAGTAAACAGGGGAACACATTGCTACAGTAAACAGGGGAACACATTGCTACAGTAAACAGGGGAACACGTAACATTAATATACAGCAGCGTACAAACAGTGTTTTAGTTGGGGCATTTTTGTTGGGTCGGTTCGGCACTAAAAAGGAAACAATCATTTTGCAATATGAGTGGTTTGCTAGTTTAGGAGTCAGTGCGTAAATTAATACTTTGAAGTTTATGTACCCTATTTCTTACCCGGAACGATAAATGGAAGTGTAACAAACGAAGGAGCAAATAAAAATGCAATAAAAATAAAATAACAGGTTTATGACTGACTTAAGTTTTCTGCCGAGGTTAATGTCTACGAAACAAGATTGTAAGAACAATTGAAATGTTTGACACCCGTTCTGTTAACAATGTACCCCACATTTTACTGCGGCTGTGCTATGTTCAAACACATTTATGTGGAAGCCTAGAAGGACTGTCCTTATGTTGAGGAATGACTTTACTTTTCATTTTACAGGACGATTTTTATCATATTGGGTAGGTAGGTCCCCAAACAGAATGAGTCAAGCTGCACCATTATTTATCCAGGCAATTACTGCCCTGACCCCCCCCCCCCCTCTTCCCCCCCCCCCTCTTCCCCCCCCCTCCCACCCACACACACAGTTGCCACTGGCGTTCAGAGTTGAAGGGGCCATATTAGTATCGAAAGAAGTAGAAAAGTTTGAAGGTTTGATTGGCCATGAGCGACCATAATTAATATGTTACCAGTATGTATCGCTAGTCGCGTTCATTCCGATTTAAGATTAACGTCTAAAATGAAATTAACGAAGAGGTCCATTGATACACCCTGCGCTAAGGAAGTGTGAGGTCATAATAGAATCGTGTCACGTGACCCATTTTTAAAAACATTCCATTGTATTGTCTAAAACTTGTTACTCGATGTATTTTCAAATAACTGAGGTATTCTATATTGTTTTGGAACACATTTGTGGATACTTTTGAATAAAAAATACGATTAAAATACAACACTGCCCAAACAAGTTGTACTCCTTTTAAAGGGACATGTGCATGGTTTTTACGGATTATTTTTATTGCGAAATAAAGTGTGGCAAATCATAAGGAGTGTTAAAACTAAGATGCTGGCTGCTGGAAATCTTCAAAAAATGTTGATAAAAAAATCATATGTTTAAATATCATATTCGAAGTCCACAATTTTGAAATGCGTGACTTACGCAAAAAAAAAGCGCAAAAGATTTACTAAACGGCATGCATCCTTGTTATTGAAGTGTTTTGTTTCGTTTTCAATTTCAACCTGTTCGATTTCCATTTATATATCAAAAGCTGATAACTTAAACTATTGAAGATTGTTTATTGCACTATATTATATAAGAGCTTTGAGGCATCTTCGAATGACACCCCTCTCTAATCTATAAGTCAATGTCTTCCCCTCTTTAAATTTATTCCTCAAGTAAATGACACCTTTATTATTAACTTCGATCTTCAGCGCATTCAGTAGCTATATAAATATCGTAATTCACATTAAGATCATTTCAGATCATCTTAAGTGGCTCAGGTCGCCAGTGGAAGGGATTTGCTGTTTATTTTGTAAATTGAACATGTTTGATCAATTTGTTTGTCATTTTAAGTATGGAATAACCCGGTTTAACTTCTTCAATCAAGGAGTCAAGAGTCTATTTCTGTTTTGTTTTGTTGACTGAATAGAGTAAGGACTTCCGTTTAGAGCGAACTTTAAAGGGGCTTTAAGATTGTAACAGGGGTGTCAAAATTGCAATTTCAAGACAATAAACAATAATTGAGACGTAATTTGTCGAGTTATCTTTTGTTTATGTTAAATATGAAACCGTGTAGTAAACATTTGAATAAAATAGGTTATACAGAAAAAAAACATCGATACTTTATCCTTTTCCATACATTTTATTTCCATAGGAACTGGGGCTTAAACCAGAAACCAGATCATTCTATCATGAAGAAGAATGTATGCCCATTGTGTGACATGGTTACCAGGATTCTCAAAATGCATTATAAAGTTGCACTGCAGTATATGCCCTATCACTCATGTTTCAGAATAGTATTATGATTAAATTACAATATTAATTAAAGAGAAATTTTTCGACCATACGTTGTAGAACTTGTCAGGGAAGAGGAATTGTTTGTTATTGCTGTTGGATAAAATAATAAGCATATCATACTAACATCGAATGTTTTCATCATTCCTGGCCGATACTGTCACCGTCAACTACGATCAAATGGTCCATATCTTCCATGTACTTGCCAAAGGCTGTATGCCTTCGGCTAACCACATCAAACAGATTATATGAAATTTATTGTAGATAGTTTTTGCATAAATCGTCACGTCAGAGACTGAAGAATGATAATAAGGTTGTAAAGTGTTCAGTCGTATGCACCGGATCTAGTATAATTCTGAATAATCACTGAATTCCAAATGGAATTCTCGTCACACAAAAATGATTCATATTGACCGATGGCACCGAATGTCTCCGAAATGACTTCAGGTACTTGGCGATATTGACCAAGGTGTACCGCAAATAGCGGCGATCTTTCTAATTATTCAATTGTATAAATATAATAATTTGTTTGCATTTTAATGAATTGCTTTGATTTAGTCATCGATTATATATATATATATATATATATATATATATATATATATATATATATATATATATATATACCACGTTTTCTCTGGCACCTAGGAAAGTGGCGGATCCGTGGTAAATTGGTAACACACTTGACTATCAATCCAGGGGTCGCAGCGTTCGATTCCCCGCCGCACCACTATGATACTAACGACCTCTGGGATGGTCGCTAGTGACAGTGCTATACATTGGTGCACGTTAACAAAACAGGGTTGTTTAACCAGAAGTACATTCAGTCTGTGCACTATGCTCCTAATATGACAACAATCTCACCGGAACACTCGCCGCATGGGCCTTGCCCGCACTGGAGAATAAATACACTCAAAACCACCCACCGCAACGAGGAAACATTGCGGACATTTTGTTTGAGACGTCACACGTTCGTATCTTATATCCAAGTCTGATTCTTCGTACGAGTTTTTCTTGAATAATTAACCGCTCAGATGTCCTAGTAAATCGTTAACATAGGGCCGAATGTTTCGAACTTTGTTAAATTTTACAACGGTGTTAATGCCATCTTTGTCAACATTCAAATCGTTAATGCTCTGGAAGTTAAATGTCGATACACTCCTAGTCTTCTGTATTTCTAACAAGATCTTAGACAATGTTTCAGCTGCACTTAAATGTGTGAGCCCATCATCAGACAGTTCACGTTTAAAAGTTAACAACGATGTCCTTTATCAGGTTGTTAACTTTAACAAAGTTCTGAACGATCGTCCCATTTTGTACACATTAAAACTAAGTGTTCCAAATTGAAAAAAAATAAAATATTCGCGAATAAGGATTTTAATACATGTAGTTCAAATAAGTCATTTACAGACAAACACAGTAGGTACATTTTATACCCTCTTGATATCAAATATGTCCTGTACGGTATTCATATTCTGTTAAGGTGTTAAATAGACAGTCTACCTAATTACTTTTCTCTAATAAACTACTTTTTATTCTTTCATCTGGCATTAAATCAGTGTAACCTATACCTTATGGTTGACAATAATTTAGTAAAATTTCTTTAAAATCCGTGAATTTCGTCACCAAACCACTAGTTGACTTCCGACCCAGTATGCTTCAAAGGACTTTTAATTATTCGCTCGTGTGAAATGGGAAATAAACAGAACCGCATTATCAGCGAAAATGGGAGTCTGAAATTAAACTTAATTAGAAATAAACATTAGTTTATTATGCGGACCCCCGCGGTAGAAACACGTTTAAATTAATGGAGCGGTAACGTGTCGGTGCAACTTGTGAAATATGCTTCCGCTCAAATCTCCATAACTCAGTATTCTAGGTTCATAGAGTGATATATTTGTATTTGTTATTCGTTCTTTACATTATTTGATTACTTTATATTTGTTTCTGTTCGATTACTTCCTATCTCCTTCCATCACTCCTTTCTTTTTTGTTTGGTTTCGATGATCTTGTATCACATTGGGCTTGTTTTCATCTTTGCTTTCATTAATTTCAACCTCAATATTGTAGATAAAGTAGACAGTCCGATTTCCGGGGTTGTTGTGATAATTAATGTCGTCACAATCTAACATTATTTATTTATTTCTCAAATACGGTTCAAACTATTTTTGGATTCCCTTTTTTAAGTTATTTCAAATATTTATAAATATTCTTATATAGTAGTCGTCCAACTAAATTAGCATACTGTCGTGTGTACTTATTCAAATGGTACGTAAAACATTGGCACTGAATTTTAATGCTGTGATAATATTCTGTAATAGCTTTTATTATGAGATTAACCCAGGATTATTAAATATTTATACACCTTTTTAAGTAAACATTGCTCCCGTGGCGTATACTGACAACAGGATAAATATAACCGCTTGGTACTACTTTTACCGACCCTTACATTTTTCGCAAACATGTAATATTGCGAACAAAGGCGAGTAAAAACTTTATTTTGTTTAATCAATACTCAAAACTACTGAGTTTTGTTTTTAACTAGATGGGAAACGGAATTCTGTGTAACAATAATCTACACCATTTCTTTGATTTCGAATCGAGATGAAATTATATTAACATATTTTTTAAGTAAAGGAATGATTATGTTCCGAGCAAGCTGTAAAAACAAACACAAGAAAAGAAAAAAGTAGTTCGAGAAATCTCAGAGCTCATTGGATAGAATGAATTCTGTATAATGATTCTCACAGAATCGCTATGGCTTATCAGTTTATACAAATTAATGCTAAACAATATGGTTATTTATTTCTAAAATAAAGAGCTGTCAGCATCGTGGCAAGTTTTATAAACCGCTATGACTCTTCGCTCGCCGCCCCGAGAGAAAACAGACCCCCGGGCAGTGCTAATGAAGACTAACGGTCAATTGTCACTGTTTTGATGTCTCAATAAATTTATCAGCAGGAGGGGCCATTTCCGTTCATAAATCTTTCACTCGAGGTCACCCGGCCCCTGTTTTTGGTGACCCCTTATCTTCTGAAACAAGCATAATGGCCGGCTCTGCGCCAGATATTTCACCGTTTGTTGATTCGAAAATTAGTTCCGCGGTGGTCAACTGTGCTTTCTCTGTTGAAGAATACATTTAAATCAACTTGAACATAGAATACTACTATGGGTAAACTGGCAAACTATTAAAATAAAGAGGAATTTCAAGGGACGGAATTCGACGTTAGGGGGCGAAATAGCCCCAAATCGTGTAATGGGGTGGGGGATGGGGTGGAATTTTTGGTTATTTTGTGTTAGTTATGCATATGTTTTTCTTCCATATTGATCAGAACTATTCAGTTGGACAATATGATAGGGGTGGGTGGGGATGTGAGGCACCGTATGCCCCTCCCTTTGCTGCTGTTAGTTAATTATATGTACTTGTTTGACGGATTCTATTATATTCTTTTTCAACTGTGACGACAGAACATTCTACTATATTATCCTGAGTTCAGCAAAAATTTCAGAACTTTCAGATTTTTGCCACTGTGCACACCCTCATTTTTTGTTACAATTTGTGATAATGATCTTAGATGTCATTGTGGTCTCATTTTGGCAGCAGAGGTCTAACTATCATTCACATTTGATTTTATCTTTTTATTTATTTGATTTGATTTGGTATATATTTGTAAACAACTTTTGTCATTAAAGACGAAAGTAACAAAATACGGAATTGAAACGGTGCAATGTCTTCTTGCCCCATGTTAAATGCAATACATTAATTTTTCTTTGTCAGCTATGGTCAATTAGAAAATTAATATGATATCACCGGGCAACGCCCGCAACCTAACACTGTAGAAGTACCAATCACCGAAACACACAAATACGTTCCGCACACATTTCAGCCACCAAATGTCTCATTGGACCGGAATTTCAGGAACGTTTTAGGGATTACTGGCGACAAATCGCCGACTTTTATGACAGAGAAACACTGTTAAACAGGTTTCATTAATCGAACACTTTTTTCGACGTACTTTGAGGAACATGTAAAACAGATTAGCGAAGATGGGTAAACAATTAGGTCAAGAAGACAAATAGAAGCGGCGACCTGGGCCCTTGAAAATATCGTCTTCTGGCGACCGAGCTGGCTACCGATTTCAGGTGTGAACTTTTGAACAAACAAAAACGTTTTTTTCTTTATGTTATTAAACATTCGATGTATGAGTTTTAGTTAGAAAAATAAGCACCTTCTATCAAAGTGCGATCGGCAATCTCAATTAAAATATTTCAGAAGAAAACTGTAGGCTACAGCCGAAGTGAATTAATTCCAGGATTCAGGGTTCTCTTGTGTGGAACCCGCTATATCCTCTATACTGCTTAGAATACAACCTACATTTTCAGCCAAGGCAATCATTAAGTACTAGGCTTAATCATTAAGAATTCTAAATTTCGCGGGTGTTATATTTATTATTATACGAAGGCCTACTGCCACTTATTCGGAACACACTCCCTGCGTCAGAGTATGCATTGGCAATATATCAGCCAATGCGGTAATATTCTAAGACAGTAAGATGACCTGAAGAAACATTTAAATGATTAAGAAAGTGAGGTCCGCTTCGCTAACTTCGACCATTCTTAATAATTAGAACTATTACAATAAATGTGATAATTATCATAAAGTTTTCGTCGACGTGACAAGTTATAAAAATACATTTTGCGTAAGTTACATCTGCTTCGTCCATAACGGATGTGTCGACTTATTTTTTTATCGGAAAAACAAATTGAACATGAGCTTAGTCGAGGTCATTATTGTGAAGTCGCTATAATGTGTTTAACTTAATTTTTCAACAGAACTTATGTCAACATATCCAGTTTCTATTTCCATTATATGAAGGCGATCAATCGCTCACCTGTCGTCAAGCCACAATGGGCGCGATGCCGCCCTCCAACCAAGTGGCCGCGATGCCACGCTCCAACCACAGTGGTCGCGACACCGTCCTCCAACCACAGTGGCCGCGATGCCGCCCTCTAACCACAGTGGTCGCGACGCCGTCCTCCAACCACAGTGGCCGCGATGCCATCCTACGATCACAGTGGTCGCGACGACGTCCTTCAACCACAGTAAACCCCTACGCCGTCCTCCAACCAAAGTGAACCCGACGCCATCCTCCAACCACAGTGGCCACGACGTTGTCCTCCAACCACAGTAGCTGCGACGCCGTAATCCAACCACAGTGACCACGACGCCGTCCTTGAACCACAGTGGCCGCGACGCAGTCATGTAGCCTTAGTGGCCTTGACGCCGTCCTTCAACCACAATGGCCGAGACGCCGTCCTCCATAAGCAGTGGCCGAGACGCCGTATAAACAGTAGACAGCACTTTTGGAGTTTGACGGTGTAAATATGTTGACGTATATATACATACTTTTTTAATTTCAGTTTCCGAGAAACGGTTTAAAAATGCACTTAAATGCACTATTTCAGAGTATCATGACTAAATTTTTCCTTGCAACGACCTCAGACGCTATTTAACTCATTCAAACAGTGTTTTGTTCGTATTTCACTATTCCTTGTGAAGGGAGCGTTCTTTCTTAGTTACGATTCAAAAATGCACCCCTCTTACGCCAAATTCTTAAGTCGCCACTGGACAGGCAGGTGTAGTTTATAAAATACCATAATGCATATTGGGTCTTACGTGTATGTTTTTTTAATGAATACATATATGCATGTAATAATAAATGCGCAGGTATGCGTAAAATGCATGTAAAATAGAATGCGCAGATTTCTGCATTATATATGTGGACCTACAGATTTTCGCAGACCTGTGATATATGTACATGCATGTAATAATAGAATGCCCAGATATGTGCAATATGCATTTTGGTACTTATTCCAGCGGCAGAAACCAATATGCGCTTGACTTATCAGCACCGCTCACTCATTAGCTGGACATTATTCCATCATTGTCAAGTTTATGGCCGCTAGATGGCGTTGTTATCAGTTGCAGACGAGAACTAGACCCTCGCGCCACTACCGAATGGTTGTCTGGAAACTGTCGAGGTCGTATGGCGAACTATGATGGGAAATATATAAACTATGAATTATACGAGCATATATATGCATGATTGATAAACAATATATTCATGTGTGCTGACAAGTAGCTTGTTTTATTGTCATAATTAGAAGAAGAACACTGTGTCGTGATATGACGAAGTTGTAAGGCCATCCAGAATAATGTATTAAGATGTGTGTTCAGATTACGTCTATGTGAAGTGAAAAAATCTCCATTATATATTATGTATGCATTTCCAACATCGTAGATACGGGGTCAGTAAGGCAGTGTACGTTATTTTTATGATCGACCAATAATAAGTGTTGCTTTAATTTACGCCTAGTTTGTTGAGGTAAACTCGACTGATGCTCGCTATTTTTGGACTCACACTAAAGGTATTCTAGGAATTGCAAAATGCACGTGTCATTTGCTTGAAATCTCGAGGGTTCATGGTGTTATCTTGGCCCACAACATACCATGGAATTGAGGTGCTCCCACCGTATACTACTATACATCGTACAATACTATACATGTAAGCCGCTTCTATGTGAAAATAAACATATCTTCATCAATAGTTTTAGAACATGAGCACGGCAGTCGGATTCCAACGCTCGACTGTTCATAGCTGGTTAACAAACCTCAATATACGCTTATATGTTATTCAAATTGCACTTTGAACATGCTTATTATAACTAAAAAAACAACGCCCCCGTCTCAGCCCTTTTAACAAAACTCATGGTATTTTTACCTCACTTTCCACTATAATATCATTTACGGAACATTTATGTCGACCGTTGCATTCATATAGGTGCAGTGATTGTATCTACGCATTTTTTGACATCGCCGTTTCAGGTACACGAAACTAGGTTTATAAGTTGTATCGACTGGAGGTTGTGAGATTTGTGTCAAGTAACTGACCATATGACTTATCCGCATGACAAAATTAACGAGGCTGACACCATTTTCATACGGCCACAGCCCATTGCATGTATACCCCATGTATTTAAATGTACGTAACACAATACTGTTTTATGAGGCAAAAGGAGAGACTCGTGTCTTATTTGGCAAGAAGAATATACACTTTTGAAGGATGGTATTCGTATGGGAAAATCTAGCAGCGAAAGGCAAGCACTTGGTCATATCTTGGCAGATTACGAAACTCGTACAATAATGATTCAGGCGTCAATAAGGAAAGATAATCCAAGGCACGTTATCTGTGCCACTCCAAGTGGGCTACTTATTCGCACCTATGTCATCCCATGGGCGCTACTTACTCTTGGCTGTCCGAGGCTTATCAGTCATAATGAGTTAGCAATGAGAGCTTCCCCTGATAGTACAAATACTGGGATTATGTAATGCGGCAAAGCGCAATGGCATACCTATTCTTGTGGGATATGAAAGTGTGAGAGTTTTCCAATAATTTATTTCACAATAAACCACAACGTGACAAATGACTAAGACCAATTGACATTTTGAAGTCTATATGCCCATCTACAGATACAAGAACGCTATAAATTGCATATAGGCAACATTGAGCCCGTGCTGTTGAGCCCACTGCATGTTTGCGCGACACACCTTCCCATAATACTTTGTAAATATGAAATCCGGATATGACTGAGACAAGAAATAGAAAGAAATCCCTGTCTGAACTGCATAGACCTCAACGTTGAACTTTGGGTCAACAACGCGAATGGTATTCGTGACACAAAATAAGGCATAAGTGTGAATGCTATTTCTAAGATTATGGGATTCATATTCGGCTGCATTGTCCTCCAAATGTGACGTTGTCCACTTAGCTACTCAGCATAACTGTTAACGTTAAGGCACCTTCCATTGCTGTTGTACATTTACAAGTAAAGATTGTGATATAATAAACCGTGACACTTATGGCTGATATATGGCGTAAGCGAACGACAGACTAATAAACGGGCTTTCTATATAAGACGCATAACGCAGGGTTGGGCTTTAGGAGTTAAGTTTTATCATTTAATCGGGTATTTCAATTAAGGTAGAACGCGACGATTAGCATTTTTCGAATATTCATGACCATATATTAAACAGCATATGCCCAATTAAAGACTCTTTATGTATACCCACGAAAATTGACATTATCGCATTGAAAAACAAACTGCGTATGTGACACAAGACAGGTGGATGTTTTCACAAGAAATTTCATTGCGGTTAAGCGAAGAATTGATGTATATATCAGCTAATTTTCAATATTAAGGTCGGTGGTATACTTCGAAGACTCATAGTTTCACTGAAACGGTTTTTGAATATTGAAAATAAAAAACAGTCCTGTCTTTGGCATATTCTGTTTTATTTGTACAATTACCAGTTTTCGAATTCGAACAAAACACACCTCGCATGGTTAAGTAAATGCCATAAATCATCAGGAAAAGGCTCCGCCAATGACAATCCTTTTCAAGAACAGCACTGGAAGGAATTAAATCACATTGAAAATCACTATTTGGGGCATTTTTATTATAATGATTATTTTGAAGTCTGAAAGCTTAAAATCGTTAGTAGATGTTGTCACAATTCAGCGGCACTTTCATTAAACATGTACAGTTTTCTAAATACTAGCGATTTCTTAAGCTTTCAAAATGTAAACTATGTTTTGCCTGCATAAATTACTAAATTTTGTAAGCGCACAATGTATAATATGCACACCTCCTTTCGACTGCATACAGTTTATATTCCTCCACTTGAATGTATAAAATGTTTATACCTCCCTTCGAATATAAAAAGAATAAACCTCATGTTGAATGCATAAACAATATATATATATATATACTAATTACTTCCTTTTGAGTGCATATGACGTAAATTCCTATATTCGAATGCATACAGCGTATAATGTCATCCATTCGAATGCATACAGAGTATAGTCCTCCGTTCGAATGCATACAACGAATATTGCCCCGTTCGAATGCATACATCATAATTATATTCCTCCATTCGAATGCATACAACGGCATGCAATAGAACTTGAAACGAGTACTAAGGGAAATTACAATATTTTCCTTTTGAAATTGAACAATACTGATTGGTTTCCCCTACATGATGAAGTTTAGAGTGTAAAACCAATGCAGAGCATAATGATTTATCAAGGGTCTCAAATCTTTAGAATTAGAAAAGCAAAATTATAAGCGTTATGGAATAATTTCTAATATAAACTTTTTCTACAATAGTAGCACAAGTGAGTGGTAACACTTTACCACAGTTTTCAACATCTATGGTCTGCTGGAAAACATTTCTATGGAAATATTCAGTTTTTGCGTCTCGAATCTGACCTTCTATAAACTGACCTTGGTCTGTTCTTCTCTATTGACCATTGACAGAACTAAACACATTTGTCAGCATGCAACTGTCTAAGATTTGGCACCCACGAGCGACAAAGTTATGACAATATCTTGCCGTTTCCCTTATCTAACACAAGGACACGCTGCACCAGGTTGAGTAAAGCCGGTATGTAGTCTATGGAAGTATTGGTGACAAGCACCACCGCACCCCGCCGAATCAGAGCTGTGGGGCCACTCTAGATTAGTGTACAAAATTACACCTTTGGCGAAAATCCCATCAATCGTTTGGGGTTAAACACCCCTTTTGGATTCAAAATTGTGTTTAAGTTGCACTTGGGGACGTGACAGGGTCGAGCCATAATGCAGCCGTTATAGGGCGTGGGCAGACCTTTATAAACTGAACAACAATAGGGATTCATGTTCGAATAACCAAACAATTCAAGACTCCAAAGTAAGCAAATCTCCACAAAAAGTAATGTATCTATAACAAATGGTAAATATAAACTGAGTTTAGACGTTGTTTAGTATAAGAATAGTTGTTATGATTTCACAACGGCTTGCATTGATGAATATTAGCTTCACAACGTTATATTCAGCAATATCATAGTATTTTATTGATTAAAGGTAATAACTTGGGTGGTGTTGATCCAATCAGGGCAAAACTTAGCCAAGCACAATAGCACTAATGGTGTCCACACTTTACATACATTTCATTAATTCTGACAAAAAAACATTAACAAATTAAAGGGGACCAACTCCTAAATATGTAACTGTCCTGACCACAAGTGCACATTACACTTCATACAAGTTGCATTAGTTACATCAATACAATAACATATATCCTATATACACTCTGCGTTAGCATGTAAGATCAAGTACTTCTGTCAGATTTTAAGGTATATAGAAATGGTTCTTGATAGACAGTTTTTATCAACTACATGGCAAGTTGCCATAAAACATCTTACCCAAATGGATTTCCTAAAAACTTTTATTGAATTAAAAAATATCTATAAGTGTTAAGTAATAGTCAGATGACAAAGTAATTTCATAGCGATTAAGAATGGGCGGAGTGAGCGTAGAGAACGAGTCCTTCTTAATCATCAAGATATTACTTAAGGTCATCTAACTGACTTAGAATACAACTACATTGGCTGATACAGTGTCAACTCAAAACCTGACGGGCAGGGAGTTTGAATCGGTCAAGTGACAGTAGGCGGAACTTCCAACACCCACGAAAGGTGGAAATCTTAATGATTAAGAATAGCTATCGGCATTTCATTGGCTGGAAATGTAGGTTATATAATTTACATAAAAGCATAAATATTGAGTCAGTGAACATAATGTATGTTTTACATTATAAAGAACCTGTATAATATGAATCAATCATATGAAAAGTGAGATCACTGAGATGCTTTACTTAGGAAAATGTCTGTTTTTATGAATACAAGCCCAGAGCAAGGTCATCACAGCCGGATATTTGACACTCTTTCAATATCTTTTTTTCGATTACATTGTAATGCCTCTGACGAGAATCATATAAGTTTTGATCTATTAATGAAAGGGCAAAACCTTCATTGGTATTAACCCATCTGGATGAAACTTGCACATAAACCATTGCATTAATTTCTTATTTGCATGATTTTCTGCTCGTTAGGTACATAGCAATGGCTACGAATGGGCAATAAGCTCCAGTCAGTAGTCAAAGGGCAATGACTCTAACATTACTGATGTAGTCACAACTTTCGGGTGTATTACACACTCCTACCACAGGGTACAGAAGGTAGAAAATTCAGCTCTCTATGAGCTTATCAAGTAATGCTCACACTGAGCCAATTTCTTACCACTGTGCGCAAGAGTGTACAGTAAAAAAGGTGACACACTCATGTATTCATTAATTTTAGTCAATGACTAAAATAGTACAATTGACAAGTCTCAAAATGTAATACCTCTTATGTTACTGTAGTTATACACAGCTGGTGCAAGTTTCATAACATTTAAAGTCTTTTAGTAACATAGTTATGGGTCCAGACCATGGATGGAAAGGTGCACAATGCCAAATTCCTATGATTATCATTGTATAACTGAACAACAACAGAATAATAAACAGATAGTACTTTCATGTAGATATTTATTATCCTTTCAATCATCACTGGGTTTAAGTGTTAACCCAAGGGAAATGTGTAACCATCAAGATATTGATTTATAATTAAAACAACATAAAATGAACTAATACATAAAAATCTAGCACTTAAATGCAAAAAACAACATAAGTAACAACAGAGTATTGAGACCTCACTAGTAGGAGCTACATGATATTGACAAAATCAATGGCACAATACATGTATCTAATACTGTGTACTGAAATTTCTGAAAATAATTCCTCTCACAGTGTTGTAAAAACTACTACTAATAATAATATCCTGTGAAGCATTTTAATACTAAACAAAGAAGCCCATGTTGAAATGAACAATATGAAATAAAATTGTGTAGAAGACTTTATTCACTTCCAAATAGCAGTTTATAGAATGGTTTTATTCATGAGCTTTATAAGCGTTTTCAGCGTATAGTGTGTACTTCCTAGATAGTTATTGAAAAAGCCTAAACAGAGACCAAGCAGAAATCTGGGAGAACTCATAACTTGCAAAGTGTTCATATCCTTGCACATATGCCAGTTTTATTAACAACTCTTACACTAAGATTTTCATGTAACACTAAGATTTCCGTAGTCCTCTATTTACGTGCTTTCACAATAGTAATAAAGTCAGGTTTAAGAGATGCCCCGCCGACCAGGAATCCGTCAATATCTGGCCTGCCTCCTAAATCCTTGCAGTTCCCAGCATTTACAGAACCTGAAATAGATATAACACATTTTAAAACTTCTTTAACTGATTTCAACTCGATTTTAAAGACAACATCATTTCTATCACATATTTTGCATACCGTAGAACTCAAGTTTTTGGATAATAAATATTTTCTTTCACCTAAATGTGTTTAACCTGTTTAACCTGAAAAACAGGGCAAAAATATTTTCAAAATAAATTCATGGGATTTAAAACCTCGGATTTTCTGATTGTATATTAATGGTAACATTGGACAATCAAGATTTCTTCAAACTGAAGTACTGTTAAAATGTTTTAACACTTTCAGGATATCTTTGTGGGATATTTTTCAACTAATGATTGCATTCAGAAAGGAAAACAACAACAACATTAGAATATATTGTTAGCTTAGACGGTTTGATACATAAAACCCATATTTGTACAGAAAGTGAAACACAATAGTCACACTAGTAACTTTTTCCCCATTTTTTTATATCGAATGATTTCTAATTCATAGACTCGACTCAAAAACTACTCTTATCAGAATGCTCACACCACTATATTTAAACAACTGTATAACTGATAACAGATCAACAGAATTCATACACTGTGAAATGTTGACTTGAACAATTACTTATTTCAAGCAGATTAATTACATCCTGCTGTGTTCATTTGGAAATCCTGAAATCTGTGAAAGTCCCAAATGAAAACCATTTTAATATATATATATAGATAACAATGCCAGTCATCAAAATAAGCCAATTCTTACACAAAACCTGCTATATAAAATTGAGACTTTGGACAAACCTGGAAAGCATTTTAGTGAAACACTTAAAATGCCTCCATTACCTCCATAGATGATTCTAACACTGTTTGCCACGTCCGCAGATACTTTTTCTTTCAGCCATTTGCGCAGTTTTTCATGGACTTCCTGTGCCTGTTCTGGGGTCGCAGTTTTTCCTGTGCCGATTGCCCAGACTGGTTCATACGCAATAACTATGTTGGCCCAGTCTGACTTCTGTATACAGTCTGGAGTAAAATTAAAGAATTCCGTAGAACTCATTAGATAATAATATGGTAATATGGTCTTAAGTTGAACAGCTATTGGTAATTGTTAATTTATTGTGTCAGTTTATTCATTTTTTTGGTCAATATATTTTTTTCTTTTTTTAAATTACTGATATTTTTTTAAAGGCAGTGTGTAATCCATCCACTTGCTTAAATTAACCTAGAAAGAAACCTGCATGGTACCAAATTATCATATTATGACCAAATATATTGCATGATAATACTTGTCTATAAAGGGCTCAAATTCTGTTGATAAAAAATCAAAAGTGCTGTTCAGTGAAAGCCAATGTTTGCCTGTTGTTTTCTTGTCAGTAAAATACAGGACTTAACATAATAACAATAAAATTCCTATGTGTGTATTTTGTCACTGGCAAAGTGTAACAATTTTAATATGAAGATCTTGAACAGTGTCTTAAGAAATGTCCAATGACCATGACAAAACCTTGACATATATTTTATAATGACACCAGCTTTTCCTACTTAAACAAAACTTAACAGTTACTTAAGAAACCCAATATCTCCTCCCTACCAATGATGGCCTGCGTTTGTCGGAAGCACACAGCTTCAGTCTGGCCAGCCTCCCGCTCTTCCAACTTCTCTCCGATACACGCTATGACCTTGAGCCCCGTCTTCAAGGCGTATTGCACCTTCTCACCTACCAACTGAAACCAAATGGATATGCATATTTCAGCAACGTTTAATCAGGCGTCACAAATATTATAACTGCATTTTTGATACGGACCAACTGACATGTCACAAGAGTGGGTGATTATCAGTCAGGTGAGTTCAAGTATTGCTTGCAAACCATATTTTTCTATAGCTTTATACATTCTAAGTGTATATGAATTACATGTACACTCTTTTCTCCTATATTTTAAAAAGCAAGAAATAGTTCAAAGCACAACGGAGGCAGCAGGCCTTACAAATATTGACAAATTCTATTTCTAAAGTTGTATATCTGAAAAAGCCTATTTTTCATTCAAAGCATATTAATTTTCATTTCTGAAAAATTCTGATTTTTTTCTTTTTATCAGTTAAACCCTTGTGATCTACCTGAATCTTGATAGCTTTAAACTTATAAATGACATTAACTCACTACCCAGGGTTCCCAATAAGTTTAGGTTGAACCATATATAAAATAGTTAAGTTACCGACCAGCTAATAATTATTCCGCAAAAAAATCACTTTTTTTCTCCAAATTTGAACCGGCCCAATTGCCATTTTAACTGGACAGTAGCCAGTCCTTATTGAGAACACTGTGTACCTGGTCTGACTCTCCAAAAACGTGTCTCCTCTCTGAATGACCAAGTATCACCCACTCACATCCAACATCCTTAATCATGTCTGCGCTGTGGAGATATGAGAAACAGAGTCGATAAATAACGCATGTAGAAGCAACAACATGCTGAGACTCAATTTCTCGATAGTCAGTTTATTTTTAATATGTTAGCATATATTATTATAGCGCACTAAAAATGATGTAAGATTTAATCACTCAAAGACAGTTTGATGTAAAAAACATTAAAAAAGTTCATCTTTTTATGCTTCCCATTTATTGAGGAGATTTACCGGTAGGGTCACAATTCTCTAATATCACAAATAATTTAAGTTCTGTTATGTATCTAAATATATATTTATTTGTGGCAATTTTTCAGACTTTTTTTAACTTTGTCAAGGGCCATAACTATTGTTAGAAAAAGCATATTTCGAAGAAATCACAAATACAAAATTGCCCATGCTAAATTACATTCCTGTGAAGTTTTATGAGTATTACATACATTTGGAGCTACATCATCACATCAGACACAAGATTATTCAAGAACATGATGTGACATGAAGCGAAGTGTTGGCTTAAATAAACATGTGTACCTATTATCGCCAGTAAAAGCACCAGAGGCAACTTTATAGCAGTTCTGTCCCGCAACTCCTACGGCTGGGTTCACTTTTTGCCTCACATAGTCTAGGTAGATTGCTGATGGACCAACAACAACCTCTGAAAAAATATTGAAACTGACACACATAAATTTGCAAATTCATTTAATAATTAATTTTATTAAAGAAAAGAACTATATTCTATACTAATTATTTCAACTGTTGAAGGAAATATCACAGTGGTTAAAGGTTCAAGGAAATATCACAGTGGTTAAACGGCTGCAATTTAGATTGCATTTTATGAAAAATGAAAACCATATTCTATACAGCAAACATGTTCCAGTTTCAGGAGATTTGGTTGCTGGGTACTACACTAGTCCAAACATTGTATGTGGGCAGATTTTTTCACAATTAATATGGCAAATGCTTCACATACAAATTGATGCCATTTTTAACAAGTTGTTCCTATTGGGATTCTGGATTAAAGCATATTACAGTTTCAGATTTGGGAGTTGGACATTAATGTATATAATAGGGAACATTGTGTTTCCAGTAATTAGTTGTATTCTTTAAGGCATTTTTAAAGGATATGTATGTATTTCTTTAGACCTAACAGTCAAGGATAACCCGTGAAAGTGGAAGTACTTATTTCCAACGGGGTCCTTTGTTTTTGCTGAAGGGACAGCATGCTGAAGAGACAGTGGTGGGATAGAAGGAAGTCCGGGTGCTATACCCTAGCTCTTTTTCGAAGAGACCCCTTTGTGCTCAGTGTAAAGCACCGATACACGGGGTACAACTTTCCTGGGTTAAACCAGTACTGATTACTTTTCCAAGCACTACCCTTTAAATGCCAAGCGCCAGAAAGGGAGCTACTTGTACTAACTTTTAACGTCTTTTGGTAAGACGCGGCCAGGGATCGAACCCACGACGTCTCGCTCCCTAGGCAAAACCAGTATTTGGTTATATAATGGCCTTTATATATCATTTAAGACCAAACAATGAGTCAGTTTCCTGGAAATTCAGGGTCAAGTGGTCGCCCTTTACAAAGACAATAAAATGCCAATTTTCACAAGTTACAGTTACCATATCATATTCTTACTAAAATTTGTTAAAAAAAAAATATATAAAAAAAAAATAAAAAATAAAACGGACGGGGGGCGTGGTGTGTCAAAACAACGCAACCTGCCCCTGTGGTTCCGTAAACCCTGGTTCGAGGTATTCGGGAACGAATTGACCTTAACAATAAACATACCTACGTCCGGATCAACGCAATCTTTGTTCACAAATTCGATAATTTTGTCAACGCTCTGTTTGTTTCCGTTCATTTTCCAGTTACCACCAACGAAAAACTTTCTTTGAGACGACATTTTTCAGTGCGGATCTTTTTTCTCTGCCGGTTCGACCTCCACAGAAATTTGATAGGTCAAGGACGCTAATTAAGCCTCAAGGACGAATTTATAAAATGTTTTTAATTTTCGCAAATACACATTTAAAAAAATTACAAGTATTTACAATTTAAGTGGAAAAGCTATAAAAAGTGTAAAACGATTGTTACAGTTCAGTCTAAAGATTTTTTCCTAAATTCGACCTCGCGCAATAAGAATCATGCGGAGCTGATTTTCCCGCAAAATATTGTTTATATAACCATCGTTTCATTGCTCTTGTTGGTACATATATCAGGTGAGTTTCATTACTTCTCCTTGTTGCAAATGTATGAACTATGGTATATTATTAACTATTGCTTTATTTAATTAATTGTTATGTGAAACTTCACATTTTCTCGGCTTCTAGAAACACTAAAGTTACAACTCGTAATATAAAGACTTAAGTAGTTTAAATCTGCAAACTGTTCAGACATTTTTTATACTGGTACATAATTAACCAGAGTAGCATTTCGTGTAATGCTACAATGTGTCTTCCTTTCTCTGTTCGAATGCTGACCAGATTTCAGTTGGCACTTCTGTATTATAATTATATTTACGTACCTGGAAATAGCATTAAATTTTCAATCATTATGAGTAAACTTTTTTATAATGTCTTAGTCCATGACTGGAGGAATGCCAACGTAGCGCCTGTCTACAAAAAGGGGGATCGTCACACTGCTGAGAACTACCGTCCTGTGTCTCTCACCTGCGTTGTCTCCAAACTACTGGAACACATCATTTGCCACCACATCCTCAACCATCTAGACAACAACAACGTTCTTACATCTCTGAACCACGGTTTCAGGTCGGGTTACTCGTGCGAATCCCAGCTCGTCGTCACTGCACATGATCTCCTTGGGCATTTCGATCGCAACAAGCAGGTGGATACCATCATACTGGACTTCAGCAAGGCGTTCGACACAGTGCCTCATCAACGACTGCTCCTCAAGCTAGAGAATTATGGAATTCGAGGACCACTACTGAAATGGATCTCCCACTTCCTGACTCTGCGAGAAATGTGTGTCGTCGTTGAAGGTGAGAAGTCCCGGCAAGTCCCCGTTGGATCCGGCGTCCCCCAAGGCACTGTGCTCGGACCCTTGCTGTTCCTCTGCCATATCAACGACTTGCCCGAGAGAGTGAAGTCCACCATCCGACTTTTTGCTGACGACTGCCTGCTATACCGGGCGATTAACTCGTTCCGAGACCACAAACAGCTGCAACAAGACCTAGACGCTCTACAACAATGGGCCAATGACTGGGGGATGAAGTTTAACGCGAAGAAGTGCTACCTTCTGAGCTCAAAGCACAAATCCAGCTTCTTCTACCAAATCAACAACTCCATACTACAACGTGTAGAAACCAACCCCTACCTCGGCATAACATTCTCCGAAGATATGAAGTGGAATAACCACATAACCAACACAGCAAAGAAGGCCAATTCAACCCTTGGATTTCTACGTCGCAACCTCCGGTACTGTCCAAAAGAATGCAGGAGGAACGCATACCTGGCTCTAGTTCGGTCCAAGCTCGAGTATGGCTGCGTCATTTGGGACCCCTACTCAACCAGTGACATCAACCGACTAGAGAAAATCCAGCGATCGGCAGCACGCTTCATCACTAGGGATTACCGCTCTCGACATGATGGTGCGGTCACAGAGATGCTGTCCCAACTAGACCTCCTCCCACTTCAAGAGAGACGTCGCCACCAGCGGTTGACCTTTCTGTACAAGATGGTGAAAGGGCACGTACCGGCCATCAATATTGAACACTATCTCACACCTTTGAGACCGAAACGAACAATTAGGGCTAAACGTTTTGAAAACTTTATCACCAAAAACATTGTGGAAAACTCAGTGAATAATAACAAACAGTGCTTTTCAAATATAGATAGTAGATCAGCCAATTTCAAGAACTCATTCTTCGTGAGAACTGTTCCAGAGTGGAATCAATTAAGTGACAGTGTGGTAGATTCATCAACCATAGATTGCTTCAAATCAGCTCTACTTACAGACAAATAAAAACTAATTTTATGCGCACACCCCCGTCAAGTGAAAGCCAGTATTGGTAGCTTTGACGTATCCATACAGATACCAGATAGTCCATTAAAATTGAAAAATAAAAATTCAAAATGCTACACAGGTCATAGTTTTTTATGAATTCCTCAATAATATGTAGCCACCCCTGTTGATACTGTCCCACAGGATTGAATTTTGTGTAAGTCACTAAATGTGAAGGAGACTCAAGCCTGACTCTCCATTATGAAGATGTACATGCAAGACTTATAAAACAACTTGTTCTTTTTTGTTTTATTATAAAATACTTAAAGTGCAACAATTATATAGTTTGAGTTACATATTCTTCCAAGTTCTATTTGGTTATGCACCAGTCAATTGTAACCACGGCCCCCCCAGGTCCGGGGAATAGCGGGTACTTTGACTTTCAGTCCAGCCAACCCCGGCTAAAAACCCCGGCCTACAGCGACGAACAGATGGTAAAATCCCTGCCAAATGCCCCCGCACCCCAGAGACCCTAGGTAAGGCCCATTCTGAGCTATATTTAAAGCGAAGACAAAACCACCGCATTCACCCGGCACTGCGGGGCCACCTGAAAGGTAAAAACACGGCCCATTTTCCCGGCTATCCCTGGTATACCCCCGGACCTGGGGGGGCCATGGTTACAATTGACTGGTGCATTATTTTAAAACGGTGTCAAGGTAGTCATTGCAAATACAAAATCATAGCTGTTTAAACAAGATAAAATGCAATATAATCTTCTTTGGCAGTATTGCCATTTCTCCTGGTCAGTGTCAGTAATTGGAAAGATGAACATTTTAGTTTGCATTAATTTGGACAAGAGTAAGACTTTATGCATCTCGGCAATTGTGGTTATATAGCTAAAGAACTTCAGCGAACACATTATATATATTACCTCTTGGGACGAGTTCATGTGTAGTAAACATCAAAAAAATAAATATCAACCTTAAAGTTATTAAAACCAGAACTAGTGGTTAAATAGCCAGGCAGAAAATAATAACTCCCTGTAAGCCTACATGTAGAAATTTAGTCCTTGGTTGGTGTCTTAGCAGAGCTCATGCCGAAATGGATATGTTTATTTTATGAATGGGAAGAATCCTCAAGTGCCTTAAAGAAGCATACCAGCTTGGATCTTACACAAGAAAAAATGCTATTGAGGCATTGCTATATTAATCAGCTACAATTTTCCAGAGCGTGAAAAAATGTATCAATATTTACTTAGAACAACAAAGTTTGAATACATCTAGTTCAGTGATTATTTCCATGACTCTATGACAGATTGTTGGCATGTCATGTACCACTGCCCTTTGTATGATACTGGTAACATCTAAAAAAAAAAAGATGGATTTTGACAATGTTCCTTGTTTAGATTTTGTTTTATTGTTTTCGAAGATTCATAGATAGACATGTATTTGTTGCAAGAGACAATATGTAGTGGACATGTATAATAAGTAAGGCTTAATAATTGTCAAGTTATGCCCATTATTTTGTTTTCCATCAGGGGCGTTCTTGTTTATGTTACATGATCTCATTTTGCCCAAATTATTTTTTTTTCCAAAATTAAAAAGGCACAGGTGAAATAAATCAATCGAGCATATGAATTTAAGTGAAGGGAAATCTAACATATTGTACTGAAACACATCCAGTAGCAGTCAGCCTCAAGACTAATTATTAAATTATTTAACTTGTTGAACTTTTATGCTATAATAATTCCATATTTTTTTAGGAAAAACCATGGAAAGATCTCTGAGGCAGAGTTCTAGGAGGATTGCAGTACCAGAATATGATGAGAATGCAGACTTTCATCCCCCAAAGAAGAAAACAAGGTCCAGGGTAGAAAACACAAACACTGCAGTTGTCATGAGTCGGACACCAAGGCATACAAAGGCCGGTACTCAATCTGTGAAAAAGCCGCTTAGTAACATGGCTGGTGAAACCAATGTTAAAGAAGGGAAAGCTGGGTTAAAAAAGGGTAATAGCAAAAACATTTTAGGGCATGTTCAAGAAGACAGAAAAAGCCCATCAGAGATCGTTAGTGGGAGGACAAAATTTACGACATCTACATGCAGTTTTGCAGATTCCAGTTCAAAAAGTCAAACCAATGACCCTTTTCTTAATCAATTAAATAAATTAGGCTTTGGGAAACAAAGTGAAATATCCAAAACATCCATCAGCTTCAGGAATTCTAACAGATTTGACACTGTTCATAGCCTACAAGACTTTTGCACGAGTTTCAAAAACAGAATACAGTTACAGAAGGTATACATGTTTAATTTGCTTTGTTTAAATAATTTTATAATACTACATGATTGTGAAGTTTAGATAACTGAACACAAGTCATGCACATACAATTTGATATATATTTTTATACTTCATTTTACATATAAATCTTATCCAAGTAATTCAAGTTCAAGTATATAATGTTTGTTAAAGAAAACATGGCAGCCTCAGTTACAGTTTACTTTAAAAATTTAAATTAGTTCTTTACATAATGTTAAAAATTTAAAAAAAATGTATCTCATGTTGGAGGTATTACTATAATTACTCTTAGTATAAATTTAAGATGACAATTTTTGAAAAATGTGACGAATCAAAATTAAACTGTTTTTAAAGATAAATAACTTTATTCTTTCCTATTCAGTCACTCCAAAGCCCAATTATCACCCTTACGAAAGAACTGGGACTGTTCAGAACTGCAAGCCCGTTTGACCGGAGAGTTACAGCCCTTGAGTGGCACCCAACAAGGCAGAACATTCTGTGTGTGGGGTCCAAGGGTGGAGACATCTTTCTCTGGGATACAGAGGGAGTTGGGGAGGATAAGATGATCACAGGGGTATACGCTTTTCTTGAGTTCTGTAGGTGATTAAAGGTACTCGCTCATGTTTTGACACCAAAACTAGTTTTCCTGGTATTGCATCTGAAAAACACTTTTTCTATAATTTGAATAGTGTTTGATACTGAAAAAAAAAATGCAATTAATAAAAATAAAATAATAATAAAAAAATAAAAAGGATTTTAGTCGAGTTCAACCCCACACATGTACTGTCAAGAGAAAATAGAAAACCGATAGCAAAAAACCACTTGACCACATGGACTCGTGCATACATTGTTACTTATGAGATATTTTAACATTTATTAAATACCTTGAAATCAACCAATCACGCTACAGCCTTTTTTGGAATTGTGTTAGAACCCGATTTGGAAATCTTGAAATTCAAAGACAATAATTGAGCATATATCAACATTTGTTTGAACCAGCTGTCAGTAACTTAGTTTAACACTCCTGAATTGTCACACTTGATTTCACATTAAAAACAAAACAAAATGTAAAAAGTGCATATATGGTTAGAAGACTTTTCAACAGGTATTACATTTTATAATGATTTGAACTGTTAACATCTTTTCCACAGTTAGCATGCGAAGAGAAACTTGCTACAGATTATCTTTTATGTTAGAAATTAAATAAAAAAATATATATATAGTATTTATATATATATGTCCTAAAATAACTCCATTTAGACTGGAGCAAATGGTTCGTGTCAAGAAGTAAAATTCTGGCCCTGGGATTCAGACAAGGTGGTCAGTGCATCTATAAACGGGACCGTTAAGCTTCACCAGTTTGACCCTCAACATGATATCGTGCTGGCAGATACTATGAACTCTTTTGAGTAAGTTATGTTTTTGATTGTTAGTAAAAGTATGCACCTGTATATGTTTTCTGTAACCATTCATTGAAAATTTGACTTCATTATACAAACTCAAATTCTTCTTGAGCTTGGGATCAGTATTGTTCAACAAACTTTGTCAAAAGAAATCAAGAATTTTAGCAAGACCGGAAAGCTGTTGGGGCTTGCAGTGCTTGCGGAGCTTGTTTATTTTTATCAATGTGTAACTTGATGTGAAACTTTAATACAACATTTTTATTACTTTCTGTTAAGATTTTCCTGGTCTTAAGGATTATTTTAACTTGCCAGTCATATAGGCTTTTGGCTTAAATAGTATTTTAAGTTACAAAAAAACACTTACAGATGCATTCTTTGGATTGTTTCACATGCTGTAGAATAAAGAGATTTAAAAAAAGCATTCTTTACGCATATGTTAAACATGACTAGCCCTTTTATTTTTTTGACTAACTCTACAGCATGTGAACTTATATATATATTTTTAAATGCCATAGATCATTCATGATGAATTTTATTCATTTTATAACTAAAGATAGGAGAAGGTGGATCGTGTCAGGCAATGAAATTTTGGCCGTGGGACTGTGGAAAGATTATCACAGCATCTATAAATGGAAGAGTGACCCTTCATGACATTGAAACATCATCAGAAAATCCACTGGCCGACACTATGAACTGTTTAGAGTAGGTTATTGTTTGGAGCGAATGTATTCACTCAGCATACAACAAGCATGTTCAATGAATATTGTTTTTATCTGAGATATCTTGGTACTTTATGAAAGCAAACTGTAACAAATGCTAGTGTCTTTCTAATTTATTCATTTTAAGTATAATCAACTTATGTTAAGTCTTGGACTCAAATAAAACTCATGCCAATAATGTTTGTTTATGACAAAATATTAGGAATATGAATTTTCAGTCAGAGTGTTCTGGAAAGTATTTCAAATATGAATTGGCTACTTGTATATATGCAAAGTAGCCACCTGGGTAATAACATAAAAATGTATGTTTTGCCACTGAGATAATCGTACCCACAGGCATCTGAATCATTGTTTTGTCACTAAAATGTTGTTTAAAACCATTTTGGGTACATACAATGAGATAAACAACACATCTGAAGATATTTAGTGTCTTTGATATACATAAGTTTCTCTTTTGTATATTAAAGACACTAAATATCTTCAGATGTGTTGTTTATCTCGTTTCTCTTTTGTATATTAAAGACACTAAATATCTTCAGATGTGTTGTTTTATCTCATTGTATGTACCCAAAATAGTTTTAAACAACATTTTAGTGACAAACAATGATTCAGATGCCTGTGATCGTACCTACTACTCAAGTTTTGTCTCTGATGAAAAACACAATTTCAAGCAATAAGTGATAAATCATATCACTGATATACACTTGATTAACATTAATGATTATACATCACTACTTTTGTAATCATTCATTACATGCTGATGCATGATATCCTGTAAGAGGTTGTTTGGTAAGTACAGTGGTTAGTGCTCTCGTTTTTCACCAAGCCTTCCTGGGTTCAGTTCCTGACTCAGGCACATGTGTTTGTGGTATGTGGTCACCAAGCCTTCCTAGGTTCAGTTCCTGACTCAGGCGCATGTGTTTGTGGTATGTGGTCACCAAGCCTTCCTACGTTCAGTTCCTGACTCAGGCACATGTGTTTATGGTATGTGGTCACCAAGCCTTCCTGGGTTCAGTTCCTGACTCAGGCACATGTGTTTATGGTATGTGGTCACCAAGCCTTCCTGGGTTCAGTTCCTGACTCAGGCACATGTGTTTGTGGTATGTGGCCACCAAGCCTTCCTGGGTTCAGTTCCTGACTCAGGCGCATGTGTTTATGGTATGTGGTCACCAAGCCTTCCTGGGTTCAGTTCCTGACTCAGGCGCATGTGTTTGTGGTATGTGGTCACCAAGCCTTCCTGGGTTCAGTTCCTGGCTGAGGCACATGTGTTTGTGGTATGTGGTCACCAAGCCTTCCTGGGTTCAGTTCCTGACTCAGGCACATGTGTTTGTGGTATGTGGTCACCAAGCCTTCCTGGGTTCAGTTCCTGACTCAGGCACATGTGTTTATGGTATGTGGTCACCAAGCCTTCCTGGGTTCAGTTCCTGACTCAGGCACATGTGTTTATGGTATGTGGCCACCAAGCCTTCCTGGGTTCAGTTCCTGACTCAGGCACATGTGTTTATGGTATGTGGCCACCAAGCCTTCCTGGTTTCAGTTCCTGACTCAGGCACATGTGTTTGTGGTATGTGGCCACCAAGCCTTCCTGGGTTCAGTTCCTGACTCAGGCGCATGCGTTTATGGTATGTGGTCACCAAGCCTTCCTGGGTTCAGTTCCTGACTCAGTGGCCACCAAGCCTTCCTGGGTTCAGTTCCTGACTCAGGCACATGTGTTTATGGTATGTGGCCACCAAGCCTTCCTGGGTTCAGTTCCTGACTCAGGCACATGTGTTTATGGTATGTGGCCACCAAGCCTGTCTGGGTTCAGTTCCTGACTCAGGCACATGTGTTTATGGTATGTGGTCACCAAGCCTTCCTGGGTTCAGTTCCTGACTCAGGCACATGTGTTTATGGTATGTGGTCACCAAGCCTTCCTGGGTTCAGTTCCTGACTCAGGCACATGTGTTTATGGTATGTGGTCACCAAGCCTTCCTGGGTTCAGTTCCTGACTCAGGCCCATGTGTTTATGGTATGTGGCCACCAAGCCTTCCTGGGTTCAGTTCCTGACTCCGGCGCATGTGTTTATGGTATGTGGTCACCAAGCCTTCCTGGGTTCAGTTCCTGACTCAGGCACATGTGTTTATGGTATGTGGTCACCAAGTCGTACAACTTTGTTTCATCTGGGTTTTCAGCTTTCCCAGACACACTCGACCACACTTCTGCTTAACACCTGGCTTACAAAAGGGATTAATATAATGTTGTTATAACTTGTTTCAAAATCGTTGGAAAATAGACAAGTTAAACATAAGGTTGCACAGATTTTGACTGTTCCATAGTTCTTTGATCTTACAGTGTTTAATTCGGGAATTTTAGTCACTGGTACTGCAGTTTGGATGTGTGTGCAAGTCGATACTTGATAGCTGCAGGCAGAAACAATGGTATCCTCCACATGATGTCTACGGAGGGGAGAAAGGTCAGTTTCCTTATACTTTGTAACTAGGATTAAAACTACTGTTGGGAGGGATGGGGAATAATTCTTTATATAATAAATCTATTGGCCCATGTTCAAAGAGGGTCTGAAATCCGAGTGTAAATTCAGACTCAGAATTAAACAATTTTCAGACTTATTGATATTCTTGTCGAAAGGAAATTTAAAATGAAATAAGGATTTTCAGGTCTGATTTAGATTTAAACTATGTTCATGTTGTACCTTTTGGTCTTGGATTCTCTGTCCATCCATACTGGCATGTTCAGGCATACAACTTGGACTGTGGTTTATCTTTTCTCTAGTTACCAGTTATGTTTTATATATATAGCAACTGTTTGATTGTTTTCCCAAGTTCAATATTGGTGAACATTGTTTAATGAAACTTGGACAATAATAATAAACTGTGCTGATTTCCACCACATGCAGATTCTGTACTGTAGACCATTCTTTTTTCACATAATTATTATAAATACCAAAGTACCTAGTTGAACATTTAAATGGAAATTTCACTATTGATATTCTGCTGGAAAAAAGTGACAATTAGATTTGAGAATAGAGATTTGCAGTTTTAAGTCTGAATTCAAACTTGAGAATCTTTGTATGTAGGAACCCTAGCATAGAACCACACCTAGGTCTCCATGGCGAGAATGTTGCTGCCTTGTAGATACCATAGTGCTATTTGATTTTAGGTTTTCACGTAGAAATCTGTATATAAATCATGTACTTTTTCTGGAGGCATGGCTTAACCTTTCAAGCTCATTTTCTATTGGTTGACTTATTCTATTTTTAATTGGTTAACACTGTTTTGATTAATATTGTTGCGTGAAAAAGAGGGCTTTTATGTGATGCTCTCAAATTGCATTATGTCTACACAACTTTACCGAGTCTTGAGAGCTCGCCATATGTAGTGTTTATGCATTTCACACTGAATAACAATTCTATTTTCAGGTATTTGAGTTTCGTCTTCATAAGAACAAGATAACACATGTAGAGTTTTCTCCACGTGAGGATTGGCTTCTTTGTACAGCCTCTGTTGATCGAACTGTGCAACTCTGGGATGTTCGGAATATGGGTGACCGCAAACATGCTTTGGAAGTTCTTAACCATAATGCACCTGTGAATGCAGGTTTGTGGAAAATTGTTTTCCTAACTTAATTATCAATCCTTCTGCTCTTAAGTTGATGTTAATTTTTGTTCTCATCAGTTTAGCCTAAATAATTTGACCCCATTTATTTGCAACTATATGTAAAACATCATTCATAATTATGTTTACAAGTAATAATTATTAAAGTGGTTTGGACATTTATAGCAATTGACCTAGGCCAAAAGACATTTTTATAATGGAAAAGAAAAAATCTTGGAAATGTTGAATTAATGGATATTTAAAAACATTCTGTCAATTATTTTGAATACTTCTTTTGCACGTTTGAAAACCTGATTTGATGTGTTCTTATGACACTAAAATGAACCTGATTTGTTCTTGTCTTAAGACACTCAAGGGATGCAAAACTTGTGTTACAGCGTACTTCAGTGAGACAGATGGTTGTCGCTTGTTGACCACTGACCAGGGGAGGGAACTCCGTGTGTACCGATCCCCATCATGGCATCTGGAGACAAAGATAGAGCACCCACATAGGTTCTTTCAGCACATCACACCTTTCAAGGTTTGTGTAGGAAACAGCTTTATAAAAATGTATTTATAAATATAATAATAATGACTTGATTTTAAGTGAACAACATGTTTGGAAACTTGGAAGTACCGTATCAATTTTCAAAATGATCCACAGCATATCTGGAAGGAGGATTATATTGGTCCCAGATTATTTGAAAACTTTTTCCCTTAATGTCATGATGGTAACTTAAGTTCAGATAGTATGGAAGTTATCCAGGCCAGATACATGAAGCTCAAATGACCCTGACTGGCAAGCAATTACAGTGGTTTCCAGACTTGAGCTTTAAAATTGTGCCCACATATGGTTCTGTGACATTTATAGGCTGTTTTCTCAGCCCAATTCTGTCTTCGACTGTACATGACAAGATGTGTTTTTACTAAAATGTTATGATAATATGAAGACTAGTCTTCCATTTGCCATGTAAAAATACAGTGGCATGGTCTTAACCTTTGTGTCTCTGGTGTTGTTTAAGTGAGTTGTGTTGTAGTCTTGCCTGAAACTATTTCAAGTATTTAAAACAAATAAAGCCCCAACAGTTCATAGTGAATCCAGACATTGTTAGTCTTACATTAGCATTCATTAGGTGAAATAATTGAATGAACATGTCATAATTATCATGATCATTCCCTTCTGCCAGGAATGAGGACATGCTGATATTAAGAGTATAACATGTACAACTGTTCCTTTAAAGTGACTGTGTCACAGATTGGCACCAAAAAAGGTTGTTTCTGTAACGAATCTCAGGACAATTATCTAATAGAATGTGTTACGCTTTGATATCAAAATTGTAAAAAAAAGGACCAAAATGTAAAAAAAAATTGTGTAGGTGAACGGGTTCGAACCCGTGTCCCCAAAATTGAAGTCCAACTTCTTACTAACTGAGCTTTTAAGGCTCACTCTAATCGGGTGACATAATTAAGCTATACACCTACCTCGGTAATATCACGTGATAACACTGACTAGCCGATCACGCATAAGGAATGAATTCTACCTGGTAGACATACCCAGTAATCTTTTTTAATGGAAAAATACGAAATAACTGCTCAACTTAAATAAATTGTAAACTATGTGGTACTTCAGTTAGTAAGTTTCAATGCATTGTACACATCAATACCAAGTTTATGTCATTTTTCGACAATTTTCTTTTTTTTCTGCTATTTTATCATCTGTGGGACAGATATGGTTTATATAAAGCAAATGACTGCAGTGGTCTGGTCAATGCTCATAAAGTAACAAATGCCTCAAAACAAGAACAAAACCTAGAGAACTTCTCTTTCAGGCAACCTGGCATCCCCTACAAGATTTGGTTGTATGTGGCCGCTATCCAGACAAGACGTTTCCAGGCTCAGGCAATGAGTTGAGAACAGTTGATGTGTTTGATGCGGGAACCGGAGATCAGGTTTCCCAGATATACAGCCCTGGCACAGATGGCCTTTGTCCAGTAAGCTTTTTCCATATTTCGTCCGAAGTGTATTTATATATTTTCTGGTCGTATCTTAAACATGTCTTTGTGATTCATGGAAATAGAAAACGTCTTAAGTATGTACTAAGAAGTGGAAGGCTTTCACAGTGTTGCACCCACCATTACTGTCAACAATCAGTCTAAATGAAACCGAGACTACTGTAAGCCGGTTATTAGAGGCATTGACAGTCTTGCACCTACCATTGCTGTCAACAATCAGTCTAAATGAAACCAAGACTACTGTAAGCCGGTTATTAGAGGCATTGACAGTCTTGCACCTACCATTGTTGTCAATACACAGTCTTTAAAATCGAGACTGCTGTAAGCAAGTCACTTAAGGAGTTGAAAGTGTTGCAACTACCATCACTTTACACAAACATTCTGAGATTCATGTTTTCATACTTTCAATGTACATTGTTTCTGATTGACATCTCTGTTAGAATGGATTAATTTTTTGTCCTCGATACCCATGTCATATTATAATTACATTTTATAACAAACATGTCATGTTTATATCTACATATGTATAATTATATAGCACTGTTAAAAGTTTATAGAGTTGGTTATGTGTGTTAATGGCAGTGAATTATCAGGAAAACATTCATTTTCAAAGCATAAATTGAACTAATATGTTGGAATAACTAATATGTAGAACTCCAGTGTTTACAAATCTTGTCATAACTGCTTGTTGTCATTTCCTGTATCATTGAATTTCCAGTTAAACAAGTTCAACAGACAAGGAGATGCCATGGCGTCAGGAATGGGTGAGTTATGTCTTAGATAGGCCAGAGATAGAATATTTTAGAATCTTATTCTGACCCGCCTCTGTCTGTTTACAAAAATCTTTCTCTACCAGAAGAGGTTGGTTAAAAAAACAAGGAAACAGCATCAACTTGAAACATACCACTTATGTCATGCCTTTTAATTAAAACAAAAAGTGAGGAAAAAGTGGCCATTCTAAGGCAGTGACCCTAACATTTATTGATAATGATATTTATAGGCATGTGAGGTATGTCTGTGCTGATTTTGTACTTTGTGTGTCTTGTTAAGTGTTTGAAAGGCCTTGTGCCTTTAAAAAGAGCCTTTGTTAAATGTTTTACTTGATGTCAATTATGATAGATAATATGTGTAGATGCCTAATCACTGCCAGTGATGTGAATGATGTGCTACCTGAGAAGAACAACTTCTACTGTATCAGTTGTCACACAAATCCGGAATGTTATCACATGAAGAAAAGTATAGAAATTTACAAACATTTCGTAATATTGTTTCCCTTTCATTTCAGGTTTCCATGTCCTGCTTCGGAACAGAAAACAGTTCATAGAGCATAAACAAGCAGTTCTTGTGGACTCAATCAAATCTGCCCTTGGACTGCCCACGTCAGGTCAAGGTGAAAGGTCAAATCATAGCACAGGAGGTCAAAGGTCAAACCCAAAAACAAAGAAGAAAAAAGGTGGTGACAAGAATGTTGATGATTTAAAAAAGAAAGCAAAAAGAAATGTAAAGACCAAGGAGATTCCTGGTGCAGGAAAAAAGTGAAAAATGTGATTAGATATGAGTCTTCTATCTCAGGGATAAAGTGGTTTTTATTTTGTCACATAAGGACCCACCAATGTGTTCAAATCCAAGTTCACAGTTCAAGTAAAGAAAGGAATGATTTCTGTATTGTGTAAGGTGACAGTTGTGTGAGTGCCTGAGAACGATAGCTCACCATGGTAATATCCTTGTTATACATGAAGCCAAAGCAATCCTTGAAATTTCCACAAGCCTGGTGTCTTGCTCTTGTTAAATAATGTGTGGACTTGATCAAACTCATCGGTTTATACAGCAACGGTAGTTGAAGAAAGTGTACCTAAATCCTAATTTTGATGACTTTCTAAGATCAAAACTTAGTGGCTTGTGTTCACTGGACAACCATTCTTCTGTGATTCGTTTTGTGAGAAACTTAATTATTCAATTTTGTGACCAATACTTTTTGATAGATATTACTTTTCACAGTCAGTTATAAATAGGACTGCTGGTCAGTTACTTCGCAAGGTTTTTATATAAGCGACTTCGTTTATATTGCTTTTTGAGTTATGCTTTATGTTAACACTTTTGCTAGTGAAAAGAAATAAATTTACAAAATGTACTTGAATGATAATTGGTATTAAACCAACACTTAAATTTTGATATGTTTTTTGTGTCTCCGCCATGCTATGCAGAGAGAGGCAATTTTTTTAAAGCAGTGATGTCTATTTAACTGTCTGTCTGCCACACTCTCGAGTCTGCTCAGTTTATATTCAACCCCTCGAAGAATTTTCATAAAACTCAAACCAAAAAAAAAGCCAATTTTCAAGCGGGCTGAGTCAATGTCACAGTTCAAGGCCAAAGGTTCTTGACATAAGCAATGCACTTAAATCGGCACTTAAAGAATTGTCACACAAATTGAAATAAAGAAATAATGTCATCTTGCTCAATACTCTTCAATATCGTTCATGTGCATTCTACAATCAATCCTGGAGCAACTGGAAAATGTTTGTTTCAAACTGCTTACTTATGTTTGTATATAATGTTGTTAATAGTGTATTTTCTGTTCATCTAGATCACACCACATATTTCATTAATTATACGACTTTGAATAATGTTCTTTTTTATTTCTTATATTAAAAACCTGTATATATGATAATGATGAAAATTCTTTTTCGAAAATAAATAATACATTACGTTCATACCAATTCTTATTTCACAAATAAATCCTATTTTAACTGTTTATATGTTGTTGCAATCTCTGATGTTTCTGTCACTATGAAGTACGTTCCTATTCCTATGCCCAGTCAAAATATTTGATATCGATGGAAGACTATCAACATAATTTAGATGAGAGACAACAATACCATAAGGTGTCGCATAACTACATGTAGCTTCATAGGCACTTCGGTTCTTCCTAAGGTTTACTATTAAAGCCCCACTGATGTACTTGATTAATTATTGCCTCAATGGCACACAGCACACAGGGTTGGTCAGTATTTCACCTGTGTTACTAAATGACCAAATATAAAAAGTTTTGGCAGATTTTCACACAACCCGAATTTACCTTTGGTCATAAATGTTAATCCACTAAATCACAATCATTGCGTCACCCATCATTAATACTAAGCGATCTATGGATACTTCAGTGCCTGCTGCGCTTTGATTCTTTGGGAGGGGGCACACGTCCATATGTGCGTACCAGAATTGCACCTCTAACACCAAATCCTGGGGCCGCCATTGTATTTTTAATCATTTCACTAAGCAAACAAAACCCTTTCTAAATGGTCAAGATTATGTTTTGTCAAATTATTGTATTGCCAATACATTTCTTTTAGTAATTCAGCAGTAGGCAGTTACTGATTTTTAATGATTTCAATCACGTGAAGTGGCAGATATAAACAATGGCTGGCCCAGAAGTGGGTAGATTACTCAATATAATGGATAAAGATTGCTAGTATGTACTTACAAAAATAAATAGTATCATGCGACGCTGTGCAAGGACAGACTTACACTCTTTTTAATGGTCTAAATAGATTAAAAAAGAACAATGTTGCCAATGGCTCAACACAATGGCACACGTAGTTGTTCACTTAAAAGCTTAAGTAGACTAGGAAATTCGGAGTTATATCAGAAATACGAATGATAGAATGTATTGGACAGTTTATTTGGTGTATAAAGAATGTTCGAATGAGGACGCGAAAAACTAAAAATAGGATATGATATGGTTACATACACAATACTTGAATAGCATATGTTGATAAAAAATGAAATACTATTATTATTCATGGACTTAAACAGATGTCAGACTGTGTTTGATTATATTAGAAAGAATGAACACTGGGTCTTGCGCGATGGCATACGGTAGCAGTTCGTCACAGACAGGGGGCAATTTCTATATAATGTATACTTAGTGTTTTCTGGTTCCTGTATTCCAAATCAAATGTTATACATGTTATACATGAACAATAACCAACTTTAAATTAAGTGTCGACAGTCAGGCTTGAAACGAGGCATGATTAAAGTGGTTGGCGTATATATCCTGGACAAACAACATTTGGGGAGAATCTGATTACCAAACAAAAGCTCGATTCATGCAGGAAACATAGACGAATAATACCATATTTCTATTTTAAGGAAACTTACCGCATGCATATTAATAGGCGAATACAATGTATAAAACAAGGTGATTTGAAATGTACACTTAACAAAACTTATAAATATACAGGTATAAATATGCTCATATCTCTGTAAATACTGGCCTGATTTGGCTGAAATTTTCAACAAATATTGCTTAGATATACGGTATGTTGTTTTATTTTTTACATTTCATAAACGATCAGATTTAAACACACAAAAACCAATAAATGTGATGACGCGTAAAATGTAAATGTCACAATACATAAAAAAAAGAGAATCTGCCACCCACGGTTGAATTTGACCAAGTCTAATAACGTGTGTGTCCACCCTGACTGTTGATCACAGCAATGCAGCGTCGATGCATCGACATGACATATCTGTGTACATAATTTTGCGGTGTGTCTTTACATCATAAAACTAACATAGTTTTTATTGACGGAAACCTCACCGCCGTGCGGTATCAACACGAAGTGTTTCAGACCGCGGTGTCTATGATGAGGAACAACAGGGGGTTACGTCTTCTGCAAGACGGTGCACCAGCGCACACCGCTAGAGCTACGGCCCAGTTTCTTCAAGCCAATAACGTAAACGTTATGGACTTACCTCCTAAATCACCAGATCTAAACATTATAGAAAACATATGGGATGAATTAAATCGCCGTGTCAGAAGAAATGGAAATGCGCCACAAACTATCGCCCAGCTGCGAGCAAAAATTGTTCAAGAGTGGGCCAACCTGCCCCAAAATTATGTACAAAGATATGTCATGTCAATGCGTCGACGCTGCATTGCTGTGATCAACAGTCAGGGTGGACACACACGTTATTAGTCTCTCTCTCTCTCTCTCTCTCTCTCTCTCTCTCTCTCTCTCTCTCTCTCAGCAATGTATTGACGTGGTGTGTTAAAATAACTTTGTTTGATATACTGCATGAAAGAGAACAACAGGTTCGCCATCAAAATTGACGGATCATTTGAGGTCATTAATATGAAATCAAATCAGTATCCTTGCTATTCATTTTATACCTGCTAGGAAATATGAATTAGTAAATTAAACATTTAGCTAGGAACATCAACACGGCACGTAACACATTTGCATGTGGTTATCCAGACTCCCATAGTAACAGCCAGCAATAACTTATTTTAGATACAGCGACCTTCATCTTTAAACGTCATCTACGAATTTTACCAATCGTGGACGGTGTACGCAGAGATCAATAGCCAAACGTCAAACGTATTGGGCGTCGCTATATGTCCCGATCGATTGCAAAAGCTTGTGTTTAAAACAAAGACAACCTGGGGACACTATGGCAGTTGCAATTGCGGCTGAATTGCTATTGTACATAGTTTGCAACGGACACCATAGTATGGTATATAAATACAGAATTGTAACTTAGTTGTTGTTTTCTTTTCATAATTGATGTACCTACGAAACTAATCAATTAACGGGTGATCGGGGAGCACGTTTGTTGGAATTTTATTTGGACATATATATATACATACATGTATACAGAATACTAACCACATTCAATAATAATTTAAACAACACGTAAGCCCGTTTGTTAGTACTGTATGTAGTCTGATTAATTCACAAATGCATTGTTCTTGAGTGGATACAACTAACATCAAACTAGTTCAATAGGCAGGCTGATCGAGGAAGCATCTCAATTAAAGCAATACAACATATCATCAAACACACTGTACTATTAAAGAATGAAATAAGGCTCATCTGTGTAGAAATCAAAACGGGTTAAATTGTTCAATACAAAAAAAGATTGCTATTACACTCGCTGAATGGGTCTATGTTGTAGGCGAGGGTAGATAAGCTCAACAGAACAATGTCTCGCTAGTCAGCAATTTTCCTGAACGACCCTCCCTCCTCGGTATGGTGATCTTTGATCTTGTCCACACCGTAATGTCCGCTGGAGAGATCACGGATGTACTCCAAAAACTCGGGCTTGCTCATGTCTTCTACCATTTCATCTGAAAAATGAGCGTAAATATCAGTCCCAAAGTTAGTCTTTGATTTTTTTTATCATTCGTAACAGATACAAGGATTTATTTGTTTTGCTATAGGCTACCAATGTCGTCTAGTTTGATGGCGTAAGGATCATTTGACAAACGTTAAATAAATGACATACACAGAGCTCAGGCATGTTCTACTGTTGTTTTTCGTGAGCGCATTGGAATACGCGGCAAACATATGTTCAAACACATAAGGACTGCCTGGATATCTTTCTCTGTTTCCGAAGTACATGGATCTCCAAACCGAACGCATGGTGACTAATTTCTATCACTTATTTTCTATCAGCTGTGTGTAACACTTATGTTCTATCAGTGTCATGATCTATAAGTAAGTAACACTTATGTTCTATCAGTGTGTAACACTTATGTTCTATCAGTGTGTAACATTTCTGCTCTATCAGTGTGTAACACTTATGCTCTATCAGTGTCTAACACTTCTGCTCTATCAGTGTGTAACACCTATGCTCTATCAGTGTGTAACACTTCTGCCCTATCAGTGTGTAACACTTATGTTCTATCAGTGTGTAACACTAATGTTCTATCAGTGCGTAACACTTATGTTCTATCAGTGTGTAACACTTATGTTCTACCAGTGTGTAACACTTATGTTCTATCAGTGTTAGACACTTATGTTATATCAGTGTGTAAGACTTATGCTCTATCAGTGTGTAACACTTATGTTCTATCAGTGTGTAACACTTATGTTCTATCAGTGTGTAACACTTATGTTCTATCAGTGTGTAACACTTATGTTCTATCAGTGTGTAACACTTATGTTCTATCAGTGTGTAACACTTATGTTCTATCAGTGTTAGACACTTATGTTATATCAGTGTGTAAGACTTATGCTCTATCAATGTGTAACACTAATGTTCTATCAGTGCGTAACACTTATGTTCTATCAGTGTGTAACACTTATGTTCTATCAGTGTGTAACACTTATGTTCTATCAGTGTGTAACACTTATGTTATATCATTGTGTAACACTTATGTTCTATCAGTGTGTAACACTTATGCTCTATCAGTGTGTAACACTAATGTTCTATCAGTGTTAGACACTTACTAGTATGTTCTATCAGTGTGTAACACTAATGCTCTATCAGTGTGTAACACTTATGCTCTACCAGTGTGTAACACTTATGCTCTATCAGTGTGTAACATTTATGCTCTACCAGTGTGTAACACTTAAGCTCTATCAGTGTGTAACACTAATGTTCTACCAGTGTGTAACACTTATGTTTTATCATTGTGTAACACTTATGTTCTACCAGTGTTACACACTTATGTTCTATCAGTGTGTAACACTTATGTTCTACCAGTGTGTTACACTTATGTTCTATCAGTGTGTAACACTTATGTTCTATCAGTGTGTAACACTAATGTTCTATCAGTGCGTAACACTTATGTTCTATCAGTGTGTAACACTTTTGTTCTATCAGTGTGTAACACTTATGTTATATCAGTGTGTAACACTTATGTTCTATCAGTGTGTAACACTTATGTTCTATTAGTGTGTAACACTTATGTTCTATCAGTGTTAGACACTTATGTTATATCAGTGTGTAAGACTTATGCTCTATCAGTGTGTAAAACTTAAGTTCTATCAATGTGTAACACTAATGTTCTATCAGTGCGTAACACTTATGTTCTATCAGTGTATAACACTTATGTTCTATCAGTGTGTAACACTTATGTTCTATCAGTGTGTAACACTTATGTTATATCATTGTGTAACACTTATGTTCTATCAGTGTGTAACACTTATGCTCTATCAGTGTGTAACACTAATGTTCTATCAGTGTTACACACTTACTAGTATGTTCTATCAGTGTGTAACACTAATGCTCTATCAGTGTGTAACACTAATGTTCTATCAGTGTAAGACACTTACTAGTATGTTCTATCAGTGTGTAACACTAATGCTCTATCAGTGTGTAACACTTATGCTCTACCAGTGTGTAACACTTATGCTCTATCAGTGTGTAACATTTATGCTCTACCAGTGTGTAACACTTAAGCTCTATCAGTGTGTAACACTAATGTTCTACCAGTGTGTAACACTTATGTTTTATCATTGTGTAACACTTATGTTCTACCAGTGTTACACACTTATGTTCTATCAGTGTGTAACACTTATGTTCTACCAGTGTGTAACACTTATGTTCTATCAGTGTGTAACACTTATGTTCTATCAGTGTGTAACACTAATGTTCTATCAGTGCGTAACACCTATGTTCTATCAGTGCGTAACACTTATGTTCTATCAGTGTGTAACACTTATGTTCTATCAGTGTGTAACACTTATGTTCTATCAGTGTGTAACACTTATGTTCTATCAGTGTGTAACACTTACGTTCTATCAGTGTGTAACACTTATGTTCTATCAGTGTGTAACACTAATGTTCTATCAGTGTGTAACTCTTATGTTCTATCAGTGTGTAACACTAATGCTCTATCAGTGTGTAACACTTATGCTCTACCAGTGTGTAACACTTATGCTCTATCAGTGTGTAACACTAATGTTCTACCAGTGTGTAACACTTATGTTTTATCAGTGTGTAACACTTATGTTCTACCAGTGTTACACACTTATGTTCTGTTAGTGTGTAACACTTATGTTCTATCAGTGTGTAACACTAATGTTCTATCAGTGTGATGCACTTATTCTCTATCAGCAAGTAACACTGATGTCCGATTATGCTTTGCAATACATGATATCAGAGCTGCGCCAAAAATCAATGCGTTTACATCAGTAACAGTATCTCATCGTTCATTTTATATACAGGTTTTATATACGATCTGGTTATATCATACGTCGAACATAGAATCTTACATGCTTCCTAAATAACACGGTCAAAGTGACAGTGTTTGGAAGAGGAGACACATTAAAACCTGTTCGTTGCAGCGTAAAGTATTATCAGACATCGGTGATACATATATTGTTTGTTTAGTTATATTGTGGAGACACTCTTGAAAAAGTGTGAATCGTTTCCTGGGAAGAAACCAGTTTTTTATGATGCTAAGAAAACTTCCCCCGGGTGGGGCTTGAACACATTTTATATACCGTTTGCATGAGAGGCAAACATCTTCACCACAAACCACTTTAATCCTTACACGTTTCTTGGAACATATTAATAAGATAATTGACTTTTACTGCCATGTATTCGATGTCACACAGCAACAACTCAAACTCAGCTATTAATCGAAACACTAAGAAAGACATGTTTTACAATCGTCTCAGCCTTGCCTACCGACAATTTCGGAATACGTCCCCGCTCTTGGTCCCTCGTAATCGTCCGGCAAATACTCGTTGGGGAAACATTCGTACCCAAGGTCTTTATAAAGCTTCACCATACTTTGGCCATGCAGATGAAACTGAAGCATTGATTACATGATTTGATTTTTGTTGTTACATAAAAAACAGACTTCCATCGACCATTACTCAGATTAGTTATGCTAATACTAGTAGTTTAAAAATACAAATCCTTTCTAACTAATAATTTATTGTGTATATGATAAAGATTCAATTGACAATAAAAAGTAAACGTCGTGAAGTTTTTTAAGACATCAATCAGAAATTTAACTAAATAATTCTAGGAGTTTTACATTTCATGTAACCCATACTAAAATTGCCTGTAATCAACATGAATGAAGCTGATCTATGAATGAAACAACATGTCTCATCTACGTTACCATTAAAGCTTTATGCAAAGATCCTAAAACACAATTGTAACAGTATACATATTATCACACACACCCTGTCTTTCATTTTCTGTGGTAGGAAAGGTTCCACAAAGGCATACACAAGGTCGAAGAAGTGGGGTTCGCGGTAACCGTTCATAGACTTCAATCGTATCGGTAGACCGTGCTGCAAAATGTAAAGGAATAAAGGAATTGCATAATGTGTTCAAATAAAGCTGACCTCTCGCAACACGGACGAATGCCTATACTGACACCTATGTTCAGATGTCTGGTGTCCTACGGTACTAAAATCAAATCAACATCCTTTATTCCCCATCAATGAACATATTCTCGAAATATATAGAAGTATCGGTAACATGAAATAAAAAACAAGCAATTATTACGCCGGCGCTAGTACTAGTAAATACAACACAACCCGAGGCTAGTCTATTTGATTAGATTGAAGTCAAGTGGATACACTTTTATTTCAGCAGTAAATTAAAAGTTATACAACTTGATTATAAGCGTTTTCAGATACACTTTTGTTTTAACAGTAAATAAGTAATAATATAAGATAGCTATATGATGTAGGCAGACGTTCATTGAAGAAGTAAAGCAGTACTGATAGTACTTGGTTATAAGTAGTGGACAGCAACTATCAAGTTTTAAACTTAAGGACTACCTTTAAATTCAATTGTAGTTACTTCCCTCCGATCAAAACCGTGTATCTCACTTTTGGACCAGTTCAAATATGTCGTAATTATAGAAAAAAAAACATATTCACTCATGACCTCGTCAGTCGTGAACATATGTTATATAATTCCAATCGTGAGCTAAAATACGATCAAACAATAAAATCAACACATCTGTATACATTTCAGCTTATTCGCACTATTTCACGAGTTGCGTAGCTATGAGTAAAAAATATCCTTAAACGGTTTAGAAGGTATAGTTTATGATATCTTACACTAAAACCAAAATGTCTTCTGTCTTATTATGTTCATATTAAGGATATTTAATGACAGTCAATTGTTGTGTTTTTAAAAAAAAATATAATCTCCGAACTGTTTCTTAGCCCTTTGTCCGCTGATGTTTTCTTTGGAAAAGAGAGGGGATTGCAATTTCAAAACAGTGAACACTATCAAATGATACATGTTTCAATAATAAGTATCTTCAACCCCATAGAAGGCACATACTAAGTTCCTGATATTGGTATTGCTTTTTGACCAAGAAGATTGTGTTCTACTCGAATGTCGTATCCGCAAAACTGAGAATCGACTATGACCTTCCGGATCGAAATGCAGTACTATTAACTCCTCGTTTATCTTGCATTACTGGTTTTAATCGACTTGAAGACATACTGTAACCGAATACAATACATTTGGCAATGCACCAAATTGCTTCCTGACGTCCTTTTAACATACCGCAGTTTTGCTTGGAATGTGGGCAGGCCTTTCTTTCAATGTGTATTGCTTGTAGGTTTAGGATGCCTATACAATAAAGAATTAATTTATGGCAGTATATATAAATGAAGCTGGTGCTTACATGGAAGTATTCAACGTACTCCTTCTTGAATTCCTTGTCCGCAAAAGTGTGGAACATTTGCAAAGTCATGTGGTGATAGTCCGTTACCATGACAACACCTTCCACCTGACAGCGTTCGTCCCACATCATCCAATCGTAAAATAGTGAAAATGTCCGATATAGTTTGTCCATTCCTACTTGCTTCAGAAGTGCAACGTCGAGATTTTCTGGAAAGGAATGTAGTGCACAACACTGTGTAGACAAAGGACAAAACGTCGACAAACATATTTAGAATACAATACAGGCAATTTAAGATGTATGTATGATTGAATTAAACATTCTTGTATGTGTATGCATAAATCAATATTTTGTCTTTGTATAGTTGCATCAAACATTTTTGTATACATAGTTTTGTCTATGTTTGATGGTATCATACATTATAGTTTACACATGTTGTCTGTGTATGATGGCTTCGTACGTTTGTTTTTGTTCGTGAGTTCATTATACAGTTTTTTTCACAGCCCATATCTATGATTGAAACCTGTCTATATGCATTGACACTAGAACTGGAATTGCGTAATATTCTGACCTATTTTTCCGAATATAACCCTCCTTCCATGTTTATCTCTCTGTCTAGGGCTGCAGACGATCCTGAAAGATTCAAGTATACAATTAGTAGAACGTTTTGACCGAGATTGCATGCAGTAAGAACGAGTTTTGGCCTCTTGTGAACATTGCAATCGTAGCACCGAGTGGTTCATGCACAGTAGAAGTCATCTTTCTCTATACAAAATGCTAAGGCAATGTAAAGATCAACTTCATGAGATGAAGCTGTGTTTTCTCGTGTCTTGAGTTGATTCTGTTATATTTCGATCCTTTAAGCACTAAAACCCATTGCAAACTATATAGCTGCTAGTTCTGACTGTGTAGTTTTCACTGTCATATTTGGAACTGTCCAAATCTGTATGAAATAGTTTGATAACGTAGACACCCTCCATTTTAAAGACTCTATATTTAAGAACGTACCCCAATTTGAGGACCTTTTTAACAATTTCATTTGTAGGATCCTCTCCCGTAAACCATGTCGGTCGCCTTGTCCTCACGGTCCAAAAATGTTCAAGGGCCTTCCGCGCCTCCAACTCACTGAACTTACGGAACCGAAGGAACCGCAACAGGAACTTGTAATCTAAACAAATATCGTTGAAAGGCAACTTTTACTATGCTAAATACATACACGTGCTCAGTACAATTCACCCAAGACAATATGGAACGAACAATTGGTATGCTCACAACATAACTCAGTGCTCAGTATTGTGTCATACATGTTAAACTGTTATCACCAGGAAGTCCTCGTATTTGAATGTTTGCGGACACCACATTATCGTGGGCAGACTGTAATGATTAAATGTAAGTATGCACTTAATGTTATCCTGCACTGTTCTGACCTGTTTATCATTTATTATGTTATTTTTGGCAGACTGAATATTGGTCCATAAATAACCCTTGGCCTGCTATACTAGTATATGATTTTGCTACATGCACTGAAATCTAAGAAAATCGCGTATTCATTCATTTGTATGAAATTTATTGGCCATTGAAATATTATCGGTGCATTCAGACGTTAAAATCCATGAGCTTGAATCTATTTAACGTTTGATATATAATGACTACATGTTAATAAATTTACGAGTTTGATAATAATATATTTTCTTCCTTGTTGTTTTATATGTATATCACCACGGCGTGCTATAAAGGTATAAACATGCCTAGGCTTTCAATATTGTGCAATAAATGCTATAAAGCGGACCCTTACGGCCACAATATGTTTGTCATTAAATAGTCACATAATAGTCTGTCGTGGTAGAAACCCACACATTACAATCATTTGAAAACAAAACTACGACCAGCCATCATACCCGTTGGTGTTTTTAACCATTTTTGTTCGTGAATCCACTGTCTGAATGTCTGAACAGCTATCAACGTGTCAGCCTCGTTGCGTTCATGCAGCTCGTCGTGACATATCTTTTTACTGGCATCGTCCAAAGGGCTCACGTACTTTGAGTCACCTGAATAGATAAAGGCTTGCAATATATTTTCACGACATATTCTTGAGTTATTGTTTCACATGTATTTCGTGTTTGAACAATAAAGCTGTTTAAGTGTTGAGTATTGCTTTGCTCGTCCACTAAGTCGCTAAACAGTTGGTAGTGTTACTTATGGTGTAAACGTTTTGATTTCGAACGTTTGTACGACATTGTAATTGTCCAAATGCATAAGAGCCAAATTATAAGAAAAGCTGCATTGAAGATTTGATTTATCAAATATTTAATTCATTGTCTAATTACTGACTGTACCTTCCAAAGGCCATGTTATATATAATGTATAATGTACACTATTGAATCGCTGTCTTGTAGCCCCACAATACATGTTCTCAGTATACGGCCATTGTCTAAAACCGACAGGATAGTCTGCCCTTGGTATAAGTTAAAGGCATTGGCACTTTTATCTTCCAAGGTCATTTCTCGTATTATATCACCCGACAAAAAGCACGTTTTAACATTAATATATAGGAATAACTATCCTAATGTAGTGGCAATAATTGACGTTTTATCACACTTTAGAAATACCGTATTAAAGGAAATTGTCCTTTCTAGGGTCCAATTCTTGGTCCGAAAATTAATTTACTCCTTTATTAAATCCTAAACTCTTAATACCTAAAACCATTTATCGACAATATTTAACCATCTCCTTTACATTGTGTCCATTGTGGTGGCAATTCTTTAAACCTAATTGGTGAGCTTTAAATATCGCCATGTTCATGAGTTATTCTCCTAAAAATTATTTCATTACTCCGTCATTTTCTACGTATTTTTATGTTTAGTAGGTAGAACCTTGACCAATAGTGTCCAATTGAGGTTTTGAGTAAACCGGCGAAAAAACACAACACAAACACTACAACACATTATTTATTGATAGGCTGGAACATTTTGACAAGAAAACAAATAAAATAAACTCTGACGTAGTATTGGCTCAACTCTTAATTACAGCAAATAATTTGCAAATAATGTATATTTTACTCTTGAAAAAGATTGAACCTCAAGTTTCAAAACTTTGTTAGCCTTCCCAAACCTTTGTGTGTAGTTGAATGCACTTCAATTGGAAAACGACTCCTTACCCTTCATGTTCAGTTTTCTTTCATTGAAATACATTTTGACCAAATCATTGTCGGCATAAATTGATGAGTTCCTTTGAGTCATGACATGGAACCAACCTGATACATGTATATATATGCGTAGCCGCTAAACCAATTGTGAGGCTTTCCGGTGAAATGGTTACTGGAATATTATATATTTGTAAACTGTATATTGATGAACGAAAACCAAACATTAACTGACAAATGTACTCTTTTGTTAACTCAAACCCAAAAGGAGTCAATTTCCAATAGTGTTACTTACGCTTTCCGGCACTTTTGGAACATTAAAAACAACAAAAAACAGAGCTCGATTTTAAAATTTTCATGACATTCCATCCTCGAAACAAGCATTATGTTGACATTTGAGATGATATAGTTATTCAAATTGTCTGGCAGTATAAAACGTGAATGAGTTATTCTTAAATAAGGCTCATAGTTTATCTACAATTAATCTATTTGAAAGCAATTCGGTCATGATTTCGATCACAAATATTACATTAGCTTTTGAAAGACAATGCTGAGAAATTGTAAACCCATACTTTGATATTTTTAGTTTCTGTTATTGATTACTAATCATTTATAAAATACTATTCGTTTTTATATTCCTTATGTATGTATAGTTTCTTTTTCAAGGTCATTGAATTTTGCAGCGCTTTGCCACAGGCAGTGATTTTTACAACTTACATGCGTACAATCGATCCATGTGCGGTTTCAAATTACGGTTTGCAGGTTTATTGTATACACACTTGAACCGCAATCGTAACAACTCGGCCATCTCCGGCAAGCTTCGAGATAGACCTCGTAAATAGTAGTAAGGATATACGAAAGTGCGATGCGGCTGCCGGCGATTAACACCGTTTTCAATCCGCGTAAAGAAGGCCCATTGTAACAACAAGGAAATGGATTGTGTTAAATTAAATGTGCTTGTTTAAGAGAAAATATTTATTGTAACCTCAAAAAATGTTCGTTTAATGAATATTTATATGTTTTCTTATAGTTGAAGCACTCTATTTCCTCTAGAAAACTCGTGAGCACACAGAAAATGTACTTGACAGTCATTGAAATGATATCATACGGTTCATGGCATGCATGAATCATTACATCGGATTAAATGCATGCATGGACTAAATGTCAACAATTTCTCAACAGTTATAGGAATACCCTATGAAATGTAAGTTTTAAGTCATACTTTGCCGTGTTATTTTTCACACCATGCCTTGCCATTAAAACAACATTACTATTCTGTAAAATCATTGATTGCATTGTGCAGACTTTTGTGGATTGTGGTAGGATGGGTGTGAGCTTGGCACCCAGTCAGCTTTACCAGCTGAAATCTATGCATGCCTTTACTTCAGCATTATTGGGTTTGGGCTGCAGATTTTTTTTGTGTAAACAGTTCTGTGGGGTTGAGGTGGGGCGGTGACTATCCACGCAGTAAGCTCAATTGTTAGAGTACCAATACAACGTTCATGTGGATATGCACCAGACAATTGTAACCACGGCCTCCCAAGGTCTAGGGAATAGTGGGGACTTTGACTTTCAGTACAGCCAACCCCGGCTAAAATCCCCACCCTGCGCCGACGATCCAATGGCAAAATCCCTGCCAAATGCCCCCACATCCCAGGGACTCTAGGTAAGGGCCTCTATATTTTAAGCGAAGATAAAACCACCACATTCAACCAGCACTGCAGGGCCACCTGATAGGTAAAAACACAGCCCATTTCCCCTGGTTAACCCCAGTATTCCCCCGGACCTGGGGTGGGGTGGTGGGTTACAATTGACTGGTGCACTAAGTTGACAGATCTTGTCTTAAAATTGTATTTGTTCAAGGCAGATCATGCTTCACTTTACCTCCTAGGCTGTGGATAAAACCCACTCATTAGAAGTTTCCTGACACATTATACTTGTCTAAATCTATAATTATTAGTCTCAATATCTTTGAGTAAATTGTCATTTTTTATTAAAAACAACAACACCAAAAGAGTAACTGATAAGATACTCACCTGATTTATATTTTTGTAAATAAAACCCTTAAACAAATATTTAGCCAGGTTACTAAGCTTTTCAGCAATGTATACCAGACTTTTTTCAATAATGCTTAATCTATTTTGAATAATTAGCCTTTAGATCACTCTTCACCAAATAACTCTTTTATGTCCAACTCAATAAAATGCAAACAAGAATAATTACAGTTTGGATCAACATGTCTCTTAATTTTATTTTTAATATTAGTCAAGTAATAACAGAGCCATGTGTATGCAATCCAATGTAAAACTAATGATAAATAAGGTTTTGCTCCCATTTTTACTTTCATTTCTGTGCCAAGCCCTTTTAAGTGCATTGAGTCTTTTGGGAGACTTCACAATATTTCTGGCGCTTAATCCCCACATATGGCTTTAAGTTGCCATACAAATTTAAGTCTTCATTACAAAATATACTGTATGTCTCCACTTTAACCATAAACACACAATGAGAGGACTATTTAAAGCATTACCATGTGTCAGAATTATAGATCTTTCTTTACATTTTATTTGTCTAATTGTATTACCGGTCTCTTTAGCAATATCCTTGTGCCTCTTTGAGTACTTGGCTTGACAGTTTGGTTTTTAATACATTGTTTTGAATGTTTTATTTGTACACAACAATGATGATGATGATGATGATGATGACACTATGCTATGCCAAAACCTCAACACATTTTCTTTAAACAAAAAAGGACAGTCATTCAGAATAACTTTTATTACATCAGTTGAGAAAATAAACTCATACAATCAACGAAATAAACATGCATCTGTAAAATCAAAGGTCATGTTATGTGTTCTTTAAATTCAACTTAATAAAGAAAATAAATATTGGTTGCAGTAAGCAATGCGCATCACTTCTAATAAACATTCCAACAGACTGATAAATAAATCAACACAAATGGAAAAACTGTTTGCAAGTCAGCTAGTATCTTATTTTATGCCTTATCAGATTGCTATGCAAGCTGGAAGCTTACAAAATCACTCTTAAGTCTGTTGCCTAAGAAGAAACAAGTATGGACATCCTTTTCCTGAGGTCAAGAGAAAGTATCTTGGAGGTCTTGAACTCACAACCTTGAATTTGGGGCTTATCCTCTAGACCACTTTCACCTTTTCACATTTTAAAGAGCCCAGTTTACAATATGGCATTTGCAAGGATGTGCCCTATTAACAGATTTTCTGAAGTCTTAAAAATTGAACTGAACAAAATAGTTCTCCTTTATTTGGTCTGCCGATGCCATCTGTTTCTGTTTTTGTAGTTATCTTTCCTCCATTATATAGGAAAACCACTTAAAGCATATATAAATCCTTTACCATTTTACCCTTTTAAAATATATGTTCGGATTTATTTAATTATCACGGACCAACAGATGACTTTTATCTTCAACTTCACATCAGTATGTAAGTCATCAAATATTTGAAATGACAAGATGTTCCACTGAACGCTTTGTTTCCATCTTGCACTCATTTTTCCAAGGTATGCGTTGCAGTTGTGTTAGATGATTTCCATGCATTGCAGGTCAATCCTCATACAATGGCATTTTTGATTACATTCGGAGTCCAGTGCCTGAAATAGAAAACAGAAAATACAACAATAATAGGAATTATATTTTCAGATCAATTATTTTAAAAGCCTGTACAACAACAGAAAAGTATTCACAAAACATGAAGTGCAACACCAATTTAAAGCTGCATCCTCACAGTTTTACTGTTCTGACACCTTTTTTATTTTTATCTTTAAACGAGCCAATTGGCAATTATTGTGCAAATGTATGGAAACCAGTGATATTAGACTGCTGACATAATATCAGATCACAGTCTTTCATATACAAGTTTGAAAATTTGGTAAAAATTCCTCCAACTAGTCATATAAGGTCACACATAATAGAACAGATTTCAATTGTTTGGAAAAAAAAATTTTTGCTATTGCTTTAAGCCATATAATTAATTATATGTGTAAATTTAATTTAATTACTCCTTTGGGCTTTTGAAGAATGACCAAGAAGAACTGTCAATCTGTGAGAGAGCAGCTTTTAGCTCTGGACTACTGGTAAATTAAAAAATATGAAATGAAATTGTTATCATGTTTAAATTCATCTACAATGTTGATATTTTAATATTGTCAATCCTTGTTGGTTAATTGTACAAACATGCAGGTACTTTTGGGCTTAAACCAATAGGATACTTGACTGTTAAATTATTGTCCGAATTTCGAAAATAGCACAATCATTACCTCATCTGCCTTTTTTCATTAGAAGAAGCCAGGAATCAGAGTCAGCTGTACCCCTGGTACCATACTCTTCTCTGAAAATGACAATAAGATTAAAATTTAAATGTCTGCATTTCATTGGCACAGTAAAAATGTCAGCATTTTTCAATGTTTCTGCATCACCGCCACTGGTGGATATCATAGAATTTAGTCTTGAAAGAAATGTATGCTGGTTTATGCGTTCAAACTCATTTTGTTAAACCAATAGAATGAAGATCTAATTTATTTAGAGAACTATATAAGTGAGCAGGCTGAGGCATTCAATTGTGCCATTACATTAAGTTGTTCCATACCAACACTCACGGACATATAAACCATACATCCTTGGCTAAAAGAATGTAAATTTTAATTATAAAAAATGAAAGTTAATGATATGAAATGTATGAGATAAATACACTGAGAAAGAAAGTCTAACCTATTATCGATGTAAGTCAAGTCAGATTCAGACTTATTTGTTATTAAAAAAAATCAAATAGAGTATTTGTTTTTTTATTTTTTGCCACTGATCACTGGAGCATCAAAATTGTTATTTACTATATTAGAATCTGTCAAATGAAAGAAGACTTTACCCCACCCACTATGAATTAATGACATTTCCAATTAGTTTCTCATTAGGGCTCTTTTAAAACTATTTTTATATTTTATTAAAATAACACTTACACACAAATAAGTGGTAAAAGTTCGCTCCTCATTCTGTCTTTGGACTAACATATCTCTTGGTTGTTTGAACATCTTCTTGGTCGGCCATGATGGACTATTTTCTTACGACCCGTATTATATCCGAGGCCATATCTTGATACTAGCCGAGGAGTTCCGATTGACTTGAACCGCTGAATTATTGCACTTCACTACTGTATGCACCGGCCGAGTTTTACTTCCGCCTTTTGATTGTTTAAGTATATGTCGAAAATATCAATATCATTCATTTTCATACTAAATGAAATATTTTTGTTATTTAACGCATAAGTGTGCGATATAAACTCTCTTTTCCAACAATCTGAGTAAATATCCCCTACATTTTCAGTGAATGACTGTATGCTTAGTCTTATGGACCAAAATGAGGTCTTACGAAACTAATGTAGTTCTTACATTTAGTATATATATTTTCATTTCGAAAGTACCAACCTATTAGGATGTACTATTCAAAAAGTTTTACCTACTGTTTGTACATGACAGCCTAGAGAAGGAATTACAATATGTATAGCTAAATATTAGTAGACTTTCCAAAAAATAATGACATACCTTCTTCGCTAGCCATTTCTTCCTGTTCTTAGTTCAAACTGCACACTTAAACCTTCTTTCGTACGCTTATACAGTCCGTTGTTGCGCTTTATCTTAGCTAGTTTTATTTTTTGCTTTCAAAAAGCCAATGTCAAGGATTGTATGACTGCCTGGTACAAACGTGGTTTAATTTATTATCTACACGTTCAAATAATCTAGCCGTAAATCTTCCATGTGATATCGTTATGTTCATTTACTGCAGTATTAGTGATATCAAATTACATTTTCAGAACAAATTGAAAAACATTATCGAGTTGATAAGTTCAAACATGATGAAATTTAAAACGATGATTATAAAAAAGAGATAAAATAAATACACCGCAAAATTATTGCGCATGTCTATGAGACCATATACACTGCACCGAGGTTGATACAGTCGAACCTCGCTATGTCGACGTTGGATAAGTCGACTTTCCGGTTATGTCGACTTTTTTCCGGTCCCGATTTTATTCCTTCTTATTCTATATAAAATATATCTGTTTGTGATTTTTGATTTTTTTATCTCGACTTTTTCGCTATGTCGACCTCGTTTTTCAGTCCCAGTGGTCAAATTTCACAAATTTCCTATGTTCTTTATGTCGAACTGTAGATCGAGACGTAGATGTGAAAATATTCTTGACGGTTGGCGGCATGTCGCAAAATACCGTGCGTTTCAATATAACAAACTGTCATAATTGGGGGGATACAAAAATGTAATTGGTAAGTGCGAATAATTAAAGTTGTTTGTTTATGTATTTATTTAAAGAGACATTTATTGCTCAAGCTCTTTGATATTGTATAAAACATGAACATTTTATTGATTAGATATCAATCCCGAATGGGAACAGAAAGAATAAGTTCAAAATGCCAAATGTTAGTTCCACTGCTCTGGTCGACCAATTCAGAGAAGGACCCGGTATAAAATCTTACAATGTACAGATGTATGCAATTGTGGTTTTATATGTGTTTTGTGTGATCCATAAACGTAAAAGAAATAAATTTGACACAAATAATTCTTCTTTTGCTTCACTTTATTTTTCAATAATTAGTTTGCTGTTTTCATGACGAAAATATTTAACAAGACCGTTCAATTGTGGATGTAAACATCGTACAATTCAACTCAAACGTGTTGGGATTGGTGATTTTTTTGTAATTCGGATGAGTCGACTTTTCGTTATCTCGACTTTTTCCACTAGGTCCCGAAAAAGTCGAAATAACGAGGTTAATGTAACAATTCGACCCAGGACTCGGGGACCATATACACTGCACCGAGGTTGATACATAGTTTCCTAGGGTTAATGTAACAATTCGACCCAGAACTCGGGGACCATATCCACGGCACCGAGGTTGATATATACTTTCCTAGGGTTAATGTAACAATTCGACCCAGGACTCGGGGACCATATCCACGGCACCGAGGTTGATACATACTTTCCTAGGGTTAATGTAACAATTCGATCCAGGTCTCGCGGACCATATCCACGGCACCGAGGTTGATACATACTTTCCTAGGGTTAATGTAACAATTCGACCCAGGACTCGGGGACCATAACCACGACACCGAGGTTGATACATACTTTCCTAGGGTTAATGTAACAATTCTACCCAGGAATCGGGGACCATATCCACGACACCGAGGTTGATATATACTTTCCAAGGGTTAATGTAACAATTCGACCCAGGACTCGGGGATCATAACCACGACACCGAGGTTGATAATACTTTCCTAGGGTTAATGTAACAATTCGACCCAGGACTCGGGGATCATAACCACGACACCGAGGTTGATACATACTTTCCTAGGGTTAATGTAACAATTCTACCCAGGAATCGGGGACCATATCCACGTCACCGAGGTTGATACATACTTTCCTAGTGGTTATGTAGCAATTCGACCCAGGACTCGGGGACCATATCCACGGCACCGAGGTTGATACATATTTTTCTAGGGTTAATGTATCAATTCGACCCAGGTCTCGGGGGCCATATCCACGGCACCGAGGTTGATAATACTTTCCTAGGGTTAATGTAACAACTTGACCCAGGACTCGGGGACCATATCCACGGCACCGAGGTTGATACATACTTTCCTAGGGTTAATGTAACAACTTGACCCAGGACTCGGAGACCATATCCACGGCACCGAGGTTGATAATACTTTCCTAGGGTTAATGTAACAATTCGACCCAGGACTCGGGGATCATAACCACGACACCGAGGTTGATACATACTTTCCTAGGGATTATGTAGCAATTCGACCCAGGACTCGGGGACCATATCCACGGCACCGAGGTTGATACATACTTTCCTAGGGTTAATGTAACAATTCGACCCAGGACTCGGGGACCATATACACGACACCGAGGTTGATATATACTTTCCTAGGGTTAATGTAACAATTCGACCCAGGTCTCGGGGACCATATCCACGTCACCGAGGTTGATACATACTTTCCTAGTGGTTATGTAGCAATTCGACCCAGGACTCGGGGACCATATCCACGGCACCGAGGTTGATACATATTTTTCTAGGGTTAATGTATCAATTCGACCCAGGTCTCGGGGGCCATATCCACGGCACCGAGGTTGATACATACTTTCCTAGGGTTAATGTAACAACTTGACCCAGGACTCGGGGACCATATCCACGGCACCGAGGTTGATACATACTTTCCTAGGGTTAATGTAACAACTTGACCCAAGACTCGGGGACCATATCCACGACACCGAGGTTGATACATACTTTCCTAGGGTTAATGTAACAACTTGACCCAAGACTCGGGGACCATATCCACGGCACCGAGGTTGATACATACTTTCCTAGGGTTAATGTAACAACTTGACCCAGGTCTCGGGGGCCATATCCACGGCACCGAGGTTGATACATACTTTCCTAGGGTTAATGTAACAACTTGACCCAGGTCTCGGGGGCCATATCCACGACACCGAGGTTGATACATACTTTCCTAGGGTTAATGTAAAAATTCGATCCAGGTCTCGGGGACCATAACCACGACACCGAGGTTGATACGTACTTTCCTAGTGGTTATGTAACAACTCTACCAAGGACTCGAGGACCATATCCACGGCACCTAGGTTGATACATACTTTCCTAGTGGTTATGTAACAACTCTACCAAGGACTCGGGGACCATATCTACGGCTACGAGGTTGATACATACTTTCCTAGGGTTAATGTAACAATTCGACCCAGGACTCGGGGACCATATCCATGACACCGAGGTTGATACATACTTTCCTAGGGTTAATGTAACAATTCGACCCAGGTCTCGCGGACCATATCCACGACACCGAGGTTGATATATACTTTCCTAGGGTTAATGTAACAATTCGACCCAGGTCTCGGGGACCATATCCACGTCACCGAGGTTGATACATACTTTCCTATGGTTAATGTAACAATTCGACCCAGGACTCGGGGACCATAACCACGACACCGAGGTTGATACATACTTTCCTAGGGTTAATGTAACAATTCTACCCAGGAATCGGGGACCATATCCACGACACCGACGTTGATATATACTTTCCAAGGGTTAATGTAACAATTCGACCCAGGACTCGGGGATCATAACCACGACACCGAGGTTGATAATACTTTCCTAGGGTTAATGTAACAATTCGACCCAGGACTCGGGGATCATAACCACGACACCGAGGTTGATATATACTTTCCTAGGGATTATGTAGCAATTCGACCCAGGACTCGGGGACAATATCCACGGCACCGAGGTTGATACATACTTTCCTAGGGTTAATGTAACAATTCGACCCAGGTCTCGGGGACCATATCCACGTCACCGAGGTTGATACATACTTTCCTAGTGGTTATGTAGCAATTCGACCCAGGACTCGGGGACCATATCCACGGCACCGAGGTTGATACATATTTTTCTAGGGTTAATGTATCAATTCGACCCAGGTCTCGGGGGCCATATCCACGGCACCGAGGTTGATACATACTTTCCTAGGGTTAATGTAACAACTTGACCCAGGACTCGGGGACCATATCCACGGCACCGAGGTTGATACATACTTTCCTAGGGTTAATGTAACAATTCGACCCAGGACTCGGGGACCATATCCACGGCACCGAGGTTGATACATACTTTCCTAGGGTTAATGTAACAATTCGACCCAGGACTCGGAGACCATATCCACGGCACCGAGGTTGATACATACTTTCCTAGGGTTAATGTAACAACTTGACCCAGGTCTCGGGGACCATATCCACGGCACCTAGGTTGATAATACTTTCCTAGGGTTAATGTAACAACTTGACCCAGGTCTCGGGGGCCATATCCACGGCACCGAGGTTGATACATACTTTCCAAGGGTTAATGTAACAACTTGACCCAGGTCTCGGGGGCCATATCCACGGAACCGAGGTTGATACATACTTTCCTAGGGTTAATGTAACAACTTGACCCAAGACTCGGGGACCATATCCACGGCACCGAGGTTGATACATACTTTCCTAGGGTTAATGTAACAACTTGACCCAAGACTCGGGGACCATATCCATGGCATCGAGGTTGATACATACTTTCCTAGGGTTAATGTAACAATTCGACCCAGGACTCGGGGACCATATCCAGTGCACCGAGGTTGATACATGCTTTCCTAGGGTTAATTTAACAATTCGACACTGTGCTCGGGGACCATATCCATGACACCGAGGTTGATACATACTTTCCTAGGGTTAATGTAACAATTCGATCCAGGTCTCGGGGACCATAACCACGACACCGAGGTTGATACGTACTTTCCTAGTGGTTATGTAACAACTCTACCAAGGACTCGAGGACCATATCCACGGCACCGAGGTTGATACATACTTTCCTAGTGGTTATGTAACAACTCTACCAAGGACTCGGGGACCATATCTACGGCTACGAGGTTGATACATACTTTCCTAGGGTAAATGTAACAATTCAAGCCAGGACTCGGCGACCATATCCACGGCACCGAGGTTGATACATACTTTCCTAGGGTTTATATCACAATTCGACCCAGGACTCGGGGACCATATACACTGCACCGAGGTTGATACATTCTTTCCTAGGGTTAATGTAACAATTCGACCCAGGACTCGGGGACCATATCCACGGCACCGAGGTTGATACATACTTTCTTAGGGTTAATGTAACAATTCGACCCAGGTCTCGGGGACCATATCCACGTCACCGAGGTTGATACATATTTTCCTAGGGGTTATGTAGCAATTCGACCCAGGTCTCAGGGACCATATCCACGGCACCGAGGTTGATATATACTTTCCTAGGGGTTAATGTAATAATTCAACCCAGGACTCGGGGACCATATCCACGGCACCGAGGTTGATACATACTTTCCTAGGGTTAATGTATCAATTCGACCCAGGTCTTGGGGGCCATATCCACGGCACCGAGGTTGATACAAACTTTCCTAGGTTTTATGTAACAACTTGACCCAGGACTCGGGGACCATATCCACGACACCGAGGTTGATACATACTTTCCAAGGGTTAATGTAACAACTTGACCCAGGACTCGGAGACCATATCCACGGCACCGCGTTGATACATACTTTCCTAGGGTTAATGTAACAACTTGACCCAGAACTCGGGGACCATTACCACGGCACCGAGGTTGATAATACTTTCCTAGGGTTAATGTAACAACTTGACCCAGAACTCGGGGACCATAACCACGACACTGAGGTTGATAATACTTTCCTAGGGTTATATATAAATTAGATCCAGGACTCGGGCACCATATCCACGGCACCGAGGTTGATACTACTTTCCCAGGGGATATGAAACAACTCTACCCTGTACTCAGGGACCATATCCACGGCACCAAGGTTGATAATACTTTCGCAGGGGATATGAAACAACTCTACCCTGTACTCGGGGACCATATCCACGGCACCAAGGTTGATACATACTTCCCAAGGGGATATGAAACAACTCCAACCTATACTCGGGGACCATATCCACTGCACCGAGGTTGATATATACTTTCCCAGGGGATATGAAACAACTCTATCCTGTGCTCGGGGACCATATACACGGCACAAAGGTTGATTCATACTTTCCTTCGGTTAATGTAACAATTCGACCCTGTACTCGGGGACCATATCCACGACACCGAGGTTGATACATACTTTCCTAGGGTTTAATGTAACAACTTGACCCAAGACTCGGGGACCATATCCACGACACCGAGGTTGATACATACTTTCCTAGGGTTTAATGTAACAATTCTACCCAGGAATCGGGGACCATATCCACGGCACCGAGGTTGATACATACTTTCCTAGGGTTAATGTAACAATTCGATCCAGGTCTGGGGGACCATATCCACGGCACCGAGGTTGATACATACTTTCCTAGGGTTTAATGTAACAATTCTACCCAGGAATCGGGGACCATATCCACGGCACCGAGGTTGATACATACTTTCCTAGGGTTTAATGTAACAATTCTACCCAGGACTCGGGGACCATATCCACGGCACCGAGGTTGATACATACTTTCCTAGGGTTAATGTAACAATTCGATCCAGGTCTCGCGGACCATATCCACGGCACCGAGGTTGATAATACTTTCCTAGGGTTAATGTAACAATTCGATCCAGGTCTCGCGGACCATATCCACGGCACCGAGGTTGATACATACTTTCCTAGGGTTAATGTAACAATTCGACCCAGGTCTCGGGGACCATATCCACGGTAACGAGGTTGATACATACTTTCCTAGGGTTTATGTAACAATTCGATCCAGGTCTCGCGGACCATATCCACGACACCGAGGTTGATAATACTTTCTTAGGGTTTATATCACAATTCGACCCAGGACTCGGGGATCATATCCACGGCAACGAGGTTGATACATACTTTCTTAGGGTTAATGTAACAATTCGATCCAGGTCTCGCGGACCATATCCACGGCACCGAGGTTGATACATACTTTCCTAGGGTTAATGTAACAATTCGATCCAGGTCTCGCGGACCATATCCACGACACCGAGGTTGATAATACTTTCTTAGGGTTTATATCACAATTCGACCCAGGACTCGGGGATCATATCCACGGCAACGAGGTTGATACATACTTTCTTAGGGTTAATGTAACAATTCGATCCAGGTCTCGCGGACCATATCCACGGCAACGAGGTTGATACATACTTTCTTAGGGTTAATGTAACAATTCGACCCAGGACTCGGGGACCATATCCACGGCTACGAGGTTGATACATACTTTCCTACGGTTTACGTAACATATAACACTAGTCTTTAATTGTGGATGAATTGATAAAGATTGCAGCGAAAGTTGAAGAAAGTTATCAGCTCTATCAGACATGCCGAAGTTTCTCGAAATACCTTAAGCTTAATGAATTTGAGTATTAGGTTTAACCAATCCAAAGAACCGGCTGACGCATTATTTTTTAAACTTAAGGAAAGTTTATCATTATGATCTTTAAAACAGGTTTCTTTCTTTAACAATTACAGTTTTTTAATAGAGAACATTACACAAAATATGCCAAAATATAAATGGCGAGCTTAGTAAGGGCCTTAAGACATTTTGATAAATTTAACAAGAAGAGTTCGAGAGGCATAATCCAAGCATTGATTTGTTTCGTTTATTCGTAATAAGCACACTATTCAAAATAGAAAGTGAGGTTCTAAAAGCAACAACACAAATAGTCAAACATACATGCATAATAACGTCACATCATTGATATATACTACTTGCGTTGCAGAAAATAAAGTCAACTTCGGATGCTTTATTATTATTATTAGAAGCTTTCTTATGCGGGCCCTTGGAGTACCAGCATTTTTCATTAAACAGATCGTAGCTTGATGCGTACTTATAATAAAATGGCCATCTAGATACACCTTTATTCCCAAAACGTTTGAATAATGCAGGTGTTGTTAACATCTTTGTACGAATTGTTAGTAACATACAACAAGGAGGTCCATTCACCACAAATTTACGTCATGTTATACTACTTTATATGCGAGACATATTTTAGAATCAAACGTACTTCTATAAAATGTCTGTGTTTAAGACAGTGATTCATTCCATCGACATTGTAGACGTTTATTAGCTGAAGGGATCATCACCAATTTAGTGATCCGCTTATTTTCGAATCAAATTTGAAGCACTTTGACGGCAACTATTCTACATTGCTAGAGAAAGAATTATATGCAAGCACCCAATTATACTAATCATTCCTTGGGGTAAGAGTTATCTCATCATTTCTAAACAGCAACAGAGCTGCAACAATTGCATATTAATGACATGTTTTGCTTCTGTTGTAAAGATAGTTGCTATTCCACAATTTTCCTGAACGATCCCTCTGTCTCCATGTGATCACCTTTGACCTTGTGAACCCCGTATTTGCCGCTGGAGAGGTCACGGATATACTCCAGAAAATCGGGATGCGTCATGTCTTCTAGCATTGCATCTTTCAAAATGGAAAATGAGAAGGTATGCAAATGGAAGAATTAACGATGTTTTGTGAAGTGGGTTATTTCGAAATAAGGAACTGTTTTTAGAGCAGTGCTGTAAACCCATTACGATTAAAATGGTCACACAAATGATACTCAATAGTATTTAACAATATGTGCATTGGAAAATTTCAACGACTTATCTATACAAAGATACTTATTTTGCAGAATTAAGATTTGTTGATTTATTTTTAACTTGTGTTTAAAGAAGTTGTTTTGAAAAATGTAAGCCATTTGTGTGATAAATATGAAAGGAGCAATCTCCCAAAGATACACTTGTTTACATGCACTTCAAGCCATTTATTACACCTTGTTTTGTTGTAGAATTCTTTTGTAAAAAAACTTCCTTATACACATGAAAAGGTACCATATTGAAATAAACAATTGTAAAATTACTTCTTGCTTTTATAATCGAGCTCAAACTAATACATCATTAAACACAATGTAGCAAATAATTAATAAATTATGATCTCTGTCCAAGACCTTAAACTATTAGAAAACCAGTATGTGTTCGAAAGCAAAGAGCGAACATAATCTTAGTGTTACTATATGTTTTGTATCTTAGAACATTTTCACTCCCATCCCTTGAGTTACTCACCAACGATTTCATCGCAAGTTCCGGACTTTGGACCATCATACTCATCCGGTAAGTACTCTTCCGGTAAACATTCGTACCCAACCTCTTCGTATATTTTCACAAGGCTATGACCGTGCAAGTGGAACTAGAAGTGAAAGAAACATAAGACTTCAAAATATAATGTTCAGGTGTTTTGACCTTCATTGAATGAGCGTGAAATAAATGAACAAAACCGTATACATAAGTAATGCCACAACTGTTTATATATTAAAACAGATTAAATCTGAATAATTTCATTTTGCTTAAAACAGTCTTCATCTCTAATATAGTTCAGAAGATCGGTTTGAATGACTACTGTAAAACAGAGAAAAGAACAAAAAAGGAAATGGAATGAACCATATAATTCTGACATTTAATAGAAAATTTTATTTTAAGAACAGAACAGAACCGGCTTTTTATGTAATATTGTTCTGAGTGTCCATAACTGCTTTTTAATAATGTATTCAAGGACGGCAAAGGTTTATGAATAATTCATAAAAAATATTATGAATATTCAATATTTTGTACTGTACTTAATTCACATATGCTTAATAGCTCATTTTATCTAGGTCTACCCTTTCTTTCATAACATTTGTTCACTTTATCAGATTGAATTATGTACTAGTATATGGTTTAATAATGTATTGTACTCTTAAGACATTGAGGAATAAAATGTGAGATTTATATCTACATGGTTAGTGCAGGAAAGCATACATTATGGATTACATCAACAAGGTATACATATTGTTTTGTTTTATCAGGTATATAGTCATGTATGCTTATAACGCAATGGAATTGCAGAGGCTGCTATATACATTGGCAGTATTATCCATTTTCATCAGTCAAAACAGACAACTTCATTAAATACCCTGTGAAAATTGACCATGAATAATTATGGGGTGAAATATGGACGTTTGATTGAACGCATGAGACACACCTCTGGGGTAACGTAAATAGCCGAGAAGTTATAAATATTCATGCATAATATCTTTTGCTTGTCTGTTTTTCCATGGTATATTATGTAGAATAATCGGGATGAAATAAGGTTGTTTCCAGCAATGATTAACATCTGGAACACACAAACTTCCTAAACTGACTGTTTTGGGCCTTTATCTATGTATATAGTGTTATTGTATGTTTACCTAATGCCATTATACTTACCCGATCTTTCATTTTCTGTGGCATTATGGGAGCTATCATTGCCCAAATCAAGTCAAAGAAATGTGGTTCATTCACAACATCCATCGACTTCATTCGGTTTGGCATGGCGTGCTATAATAACCAAACGATAAATAGGCAAGGGGATGCTGGAGCTTAGCCAATCCGGTGGAACATTGATGGACAGGTTTCATATAATTCGTTTGTCAGGTAGTATCACTTACTGATTTTATGTTGGCGATTGTTTCAAGTGCTAACAAAATGATTTATTAAAAAGAAACAAACAGAAAAAGATTCCTGATGTGACCTGACCACTCTCACCTTTACATTGATAATAATGGTAGTCGTAATTTTAACACTATGTAAGTTTAATGTTTTAGACCTTTTCCTTTATATATAATAATAATGATAATTATGATTATCAATATTATATTTAGTTTAATATATGTCTCTTTTAAGATGGACATTCTTACATGGAAATACTCTGTGTACTTTTCCTCAAATTCTCTGTTGAACATCGCTTTAAACAACTCGAACGTTAAACCCCGGAAGTCGGCGATCATCACATGACCTTCAACTTGCAAATGCTCATCGTACATCATCCAGTCAAGCACGAGCGAACTTGCTCTATACAACTTGTGAAGCCCGGTTGTCTTTATAAAATCGACATCGACTTTGTCTAAAACGAATCATATGATATACTTTTGTTTAATATAAAATGGCGAGATATATATACGAGAAATCATTTGTACATCAGAAAGTTTTGTTATGGACAGTTTAATAGAAATTAGAACATTACCAAACTTCATGATCATGACGCGTCGACCGTGTTTGTCTCGTTGTTTTGGACAACACATCATTCTAAAACATTAACATCTAAAGTCAATACATCATGAGAGATATATACTTTGAAAACTCAAAGTACATCAAAGTATTAAAACCGCGGTATCGGTACCATCGAGAAAAGTCATTGATATTTACACAATTTTTAATTTTATTCTTTACGTTTCTATATTTTCCGGTTGCCTTGCTATCACCTGAAAAGCTCGTATTACCTTGACGCGATAAAAAAAACTATGCAAAACCAAATGATAAACTGATAAAGCAAATGAATGATCAAATTGAATATCTTATTCAAACCTTGAGCAAAGAAGAAACATGGTAAATTATCTTCTGTCGGTTAAAACATATGAATCATGATGATTACTTCCAACTATATCAGAGAGACTTACGTACTGCAAACGACTTCTTTTAGTTTAAACATATAAAAGCTGATATCAATAACAAATGCGGTCTTTATTGTTTTGAGTGCATATTCACTTCAAAATAAAATGAAATACTTAAACCATTCTAAATTCCAGATTCCAAATGCCTTTAAATAATATTATATAAACAATCCACTTACTGCATTCGTATGACCTTCTGCATAAGTTCATCTGTTGGATCCTCCCCCACAAACCACTCTGGGTGGGAACATCGAACAGTCCAGAAGTGTTCCAAAGCTTTCCGGGCATCAAGCTGACTAAACTTGCGGAAGCGAAGAAAACGGAGTAGAAATCGATAGTCTGTCAACAAAAAATGACAACACCATATATGCTTATCTTTGACCTACCCGCATACTGTATCACCCGAGACAGCGAGCCTGTGTGACTGTGTATTCCACCAATATAATAGTAACACAACGGAAACAACTGGCCCCAGTATCACCAAATTACTCAAGTTCAATCTCAATCTTAAATAAATTAACCGCATACAAGCATAGTATTATTCAAAATCTTGAATGCTTTTATACTTTTTGAAAATGTAATTCCTCATAGAATTTGTTATTGAATTTTTTCGACAATATTGCAAAGAAAACTTATTCTAGAGCAAAATATATACTTGAGTAATTGTAAAAAGACAATGAATTTTACTCAAGTAAAATTTTTGGCTGTAGAATATTTTTTCCTTGGAATCTTGACCAAAGAGTATAATCAACATATTCAATGAAATAATGCGGTTTTAAAATGTGTAAAATCATTGATATTTTTTAATTAATTGTTTTTTGGTAAAATGAGTTGAAATTGAGTTTGAGATTGGACTTAAGTATGTTCGTGATATGTGGGCCTTGGACATGAAATGGAACCATCACAAAATGATGGTCCTGTTCAGAAGCACAATATTAAAATCTAATATACAAAGCACGAGGGACTGAAAATGTCAGAACACAACACAGACATATAGCATAAATCCATTAAAGCATCAATAATTTTGTTCAGTTTTCACCCGGAACCAAACTATCTTTCTCTTTTTTCCCTTCTTTCTATCTATTAACCTACCTTTAATCCCTCTCTAACACTCTCCTCAATAGCATTAAATATTGCTAACATAACCTGTATATGTTTTTTGTAATATATATATACATGGGTATTAATAACATGTAACTAGGTCAACAGTATTATGTGTATAATATTTACTGATGTAATAAAATATGCAAAAGTTAATAAAAAATATAAATAAATAAATACATACAGCATAGTTATTAATAAAAGTTGCGGTTACAGAAAGGGAACGGTCAGTGAGACATGAGTTCACTTAGGGTTAGGTAGGTCATGGGGAGGTAAGGTGGTCGGCTTGGTCGGTTGGGAGGATGGGTAAACTAGGTTACGTGCCCATACCAACATATGTAAAGCGGATAAGGGCGGGTCATTTTATAGGGTACTGACCTTGTCTAATACTGCCATCAGATTAGATTTGATTTGTTTACGATTGCTTGATATCCTTTCTCTGAATATTGAATACATAGCTTTGTGATTGAAAAGTGTTCAACAACGATCGATTCAGTATCCGGAAATAGTACTTCCGAAGAGAAAAATAAAATATATCATCGATTGACATGAACTCGGATATTTATCATTCACTATTTTCTTGTAACTAACAATATTCATAAAATTAACATAAACATACGTACATGTAAACATATGGTAAATTTGGTATTAACATTAGAATTAGTTTTTAATTGTCTGATAGGCAAGTACAACTTTCGTTTAATTGGGATACTTTAAACCCTAATGTTGTTTTTGTCCTCGTTGATTGTTGAGGTGTAAAGCAAAACCAATCAATAGCGATATCGAGCCTTGGCTAGGGAAGCCCGGTCATTTTATGTGTGAGTCGTTGACAGCTGTGGTTACCCGACGATCAATACTGTATTGTGGTGCAAACATGTACTGAGAGAAGGATCATTCTGGTCAATTATGCTGTATTGTGGTGCCAACATGTACAGAGAGGAGGATCATTCTGGTCAATTATGCTGTATTGTGGTGCCAACATGTACTGTGAAGAGATTCTGATCAATAATGATGTATTATGGTGCCAACATGTACTGAGAGGAAGAGCATTCTGATCAATAATGCTGTATTATGGTGCCAAATATGTACTGAGAGGAGGATCATTCTGATCAGTAATGCTGTATTGTGGCGCCAACATGTACTGAGAGGAGGGGGGCATAAATGAATCAAAAATGCTAACCTGTCGGTGTTCTAAGCCTCTCATGCTCTAGTACCCACTTCCGCAAGGTTTGTACAGCAATCAGCGTATCTGCATCATTTCGTTCATGCAATTCATCATGGCAGATCCTTCTACTCGATTCCTCCAAATGATTCACGTACTTACTGTCTTCTGCAGAAAATATACACGCAAACATAAACCAAAAAAGGATTTAATTGAATATATCTACAATAAGTTTAGGTTTTCGAAATGCAATTCAACCTTGTGCACTCACAGTAGCTTATATTCAATTGCACAGAAAACAACAACTTCCAACAATATGCCCTTTAAACGACAGCAGAGACTGCACCCGATGCGATTTAACACAACATTCTTACATTATTCACATTTCAAATTTGATCAATTGATACAATATTTAAAAAAACCCACAACACACTGAACAATGAAAGAAATACATCTCTGAACAGGCATTTGTAAATTCAAGCTTAAAATTAAATCTTACAATTTCAATGTTCGGCAAAATGGACTTCTAATGACAGCTGAATTTGTTACAATCAGTTTATTTCATGAAAAACGTTTCGATGTCAGACCATATCAAACATGAAAGAGCCCCCTTTAACCGCCAAGTAACTAGGAAACCATTGATGTGTCATTACATGTCGTGATAAAGCAGTAAAACATTTATAGGAATAGCAGAGTATTCACTAACAATTAACTCATTCCATGTAAACTTTTCGCAGTGTTCATAAAAGCATTCCGTAATTCATTGATGTTTTTATCACACATGCATACACATGTATATTAAGACATTTGTACCGGGTTTCAGCTATTATTTGTATGAATCGGTTTTGCGGCCCGGTCTTGTTAGTTTAACCACCCGATTTTTGTTTAAACAAAACAAAGACAGAATGAAATCGATGGGAAAATGAATTGGCAACACAAGGTTGATTGTTCTTTTTCGACTTGGCTTACCCTCAACAACTATTATCAACTTGCTTACACATCACCATCAAGCTAGTAGGTAAAGGAATACAACTCGAGTGGAGGTAAACATTAACGAACTTTATAGTAACCAAAGGAAAAAAACACAACACAATTATATATGTTAAAGAGGTTAAAATATGGCGGTTGCGGGCTGTTTGTATACATACACCGGCTTAATGTATTAAGCTCTAGTCATTCATTGTTTACATAAATTTAAACACATTATAACGACTTTTTATCTACAAAATATCCGTAATGAAACAACATACTGATTAACCACCTTCCATATGCATTTAACATATTTAATAACAATAAGTGTACTCAACATATTAGTACTTACCCTCTTCACTCGCCATTTTACAACCTTTCCGGGTTCAAGTCGCCGATTTAAGTGTAGTATTACATGAATAGTTTACAGATCTGTGCTTGATTTTGACATGCGTTATAGATCGCTTCAGTGCAGAACAGATAAAGAAAAAAACGTATGCTCACCGAACAGCTTATTTATTTAATAACATTGCATGTTGATATTTGCATGCACTTTGTAGCTATATCATTCGTTCATATTCAGCCCTCTGCAATTGTGCAAATAATACCAGGTAAACTACAGGAAAACAGGGAAAAAAGACACGGTTTTGATCGAATGGCTGTAAGGATGACAGGGCTGTATTATAGAGCATGTTCGATTTTCTTTTCTTGCTTATTAATATTCTCAAAGTAACTTCCGTTTTTGTGCGTCTAAACTGAAACTGTAAGATGCAGACAATAATTATTCATTGAAAAGTGGTTGTATAAGGGATAATACAGCTATTACGACACCGATAGTAAGTGATAAATAGTACCATCCCATGGTCCCGATTTTGCCTCTTTGCGATGATTTATCCATGACAGTTCAAATGTCATCGCGAAAGTTGAACTGTAAAGTCATCTAGAGGCTATTTGTTGCCAAAAAGTCTAGACAAATGTGTGTATTTCAGGTCATCGATAAAACTTTGAATTCTACTGCTGGGTTTGTCCTTGTAGGTTTTATCGTATTATAAATAACATTAATGATTTAATAGGTTACAATTTAAAACCACCATTTCATCGAATGAAAGAATACGTTTTACACTTTACATTTGATTTTTCTTTGTGCCGATCGATGCTATATTTGGATGCATTGATTAAATAACAGATCCAGAATTTAATCGAGTTATGTATAGTCAGCACGCATCATTCTATGAACGACGTATGCCAGTTTTTATACTGCTTTGTGGACATATATCAGATTGTTGTTATACAAAGTACATTTGTATGATGATTGTTTTTTAATTTGCAGCTGACCATGTTTCCAATCTGCATTAAGTTGTATTTATATGTTGTGGACTGCTATGCCTTAGCCACGTCAATACTCTTCCTCATGTTTCTCTTGCCGAACTTGTAAATTTACTTGTGTAACCGTAGAACTGCAAGTCATTATTTAACGTTTGCGAGTGTCTTCTGTACGATTGCAAGAGTTCTATTTCACAAAAGCATGACTCGACTTTCTTAATCATATCATGGCGCTGTTAAAACGTTCGATGTTCCAGTGGGTTTATGCAGTATAGATGCGGCAGATGTACTTTGTGAGTACTATAATGACAATCAAATAAATACTGAAAATGTGAGGCATATCAATGACAAATAGCACATCTACATTGGCAAATGAAGGAAATATTAAGCTCGATTAAGATGCAACAGTTCTGGATATTAACACGTCTGAACTTTTAGCAACAAATAATATCCGTATCATTTTAGCATTTTATGATGTCTAAAGAATGTTTGTTAGTACTCAAATGTTGCTAAGAATTACCATAGTCTACTGTGAGCCATTCGGGGAGCGCTAGCTGAATACAAATATATACTAATGCCAATGAAAACCTCTGCCTTCCGCTCTATTCCAGTGACGTTACTGGGTTGGCGGAAGTGACATCACTATAAAGTGACGAATTTATTTATTTGTGAGAACATGAGAAAGGCAGGGAATCGTTGAAAACATTTGGATAACTATATGTGAGACAGGCTGAATTTGGAACGATCAATATTCGTTGAAGAGGAACACAATAATATGTTAAGTTTGGCCTTATCCGGATATAAAATGATTAAAATATTATATAATATCTTTCTGCGCAAAACATAAAAAAACTGTCGATATTAAACAGATGGTCTATTCTAAATTTCAAGGGATTTTATGTTTGTCAGACAATAAGCTGATCTCTAACTATAAATGTTTGAATGCATTATTAATTGCAATGCATTGTAATGGTTTTAAAAATGCATTAATATACTACATTTTACTACTTTTATTCCTTACGTCTGTCCAATTAACATACCTTTTTTTATTATTATATTTCAACCTGCCTAGACAGTATTAAATATAAATCTTAGATTGATCTTAATCTAAGGTCGTTTCTTCTGGCAAATCAATTTTAAAGTCAAATCAAAACAGCCACAGCTGACTTTCATATTGAAGTTTAATCTTGTTTGTTATTAATACCGTTCGTGTCAAAGACCATAATAAACAACAACACGGATTATACTGAATTTAATAATATTTTGAGTCATTGGCCACCCTATCAATATTTCGTATTTGGGTGTGCATAGCATAAATATGTATGCCATTAAAACTCGAGGTTGTTATCTGTTTTAGTGCAAACAAAGAAAAAAAAGATCGAATGCCTGCGTTGCAACTACCAACCAGTGTGTTCAATCAATTTCCCTTAAAACATACTCCAAGCTTTCGTTTTGAACACGAAAACATTAATCAACTTCCGAACAAAATTCGACTTCATTCACATTGATTTAAAGTCGCACTTTCTAGTTTACATAATAAAGAGTTATTATACCTATAATTGGTGCTCTCTTTTGCCCCGTTATAGGGACCATGGGGTCAGGCCTATCCCTATTGGCCTCTTAAACAGTGATAGTTCATACAAAGTAAATTCAATATTTCTATGAAAAAAACTTCAGAAACAAGTCCTATAGTCGAAAGTTTTAACACAAACCCCGTTTAATGGCACAGGGTCAACGCCAATGGCACAGGGTCAACGCCAATGACATAGAACACATAAACGAACAACCACAAACTAGAAACATGGAACAACAACACAAATCTCCACAAATAACACACTACATATATTATATATAAAACTAGGATGTTTATCAAGGATTGTTAGATACCGCCTTGGAACGGTCAGTAACATATACCTATCATGTGGGTTTAAATAGATAGTTAAAATTTCGTACAGCTCGAAATGTACATGTACAAATGTTGAGATTAAATCTAAACTACGTATTTCTAAGCAATATATAATTATATATATTCTTGTTAATGCAACATGTATAAAACAACCCCTTGGAACTAAAGTTTTCTAGCACACGGGATAGACATTTCCGGTTATTTCAGCCGTGCTGGAAAACTCTATCTGGCGGCTAGATGAGTCACGCGCTGTGACACAATACTTGTTTTATTCCTTTTATTATACACTTTATGTAAGCTTGATTATAATATTTCAATACATTAACATTATCTTGACAAAAATATGTTACAATGGAGGAACTTCTTGTTGACGTTTGCAGTGAACAAATATAACAGGGCGTCGTGACGTCATTAAACATCCTCGCACGCGCTTTTTGATAAAATGTACAAATTTAAGGTACGCTAGAAAAATATCAATCATGTGTGTCCGCTTTCAATATGGACATGGATGACAAAGTGTCCATGCTGGTATTTACAGGTGCAACATGACACCTATAAGGTTTATCCTGGTAGATTTTTGTTTTCCTCCAAACAATCAGGAATTTGCGCAATGTTGTTTCCGACTTCACAACGATTGCATTGACATACCTTAAACTTTCAAAGACCTCAAAGTTCGAAATGTGATTCATATAAAATGAGCATTTTACCAATTATAAATGATTCATTTTTCGATATTTTAATATGCCGCTTTTTTCTTTGACCTCATATCTGTGTTTGCTTTGTAAATGTAATTCATCAAACAATTCAGATTAGTTGATCAAACTAAATGGCGTAACTCTTACAAAGAAAAGGTCCAATCCTCTTTCAAAACAGTGAAAACATCAAGTAATTCAGCAACAGATGCTTTTTAATCATTTCCTGTCATCAAATTCCTGAAAATATGCAACCGTCGAATGATACGATGCGATTAGTTTGCGTTTACCTTTCTGCAAAGCCTCTTTTTTCAATCGTAAAAGAGCCGCAACGATCGCAAGTCTTGTAAGATATTCCTCATTCTCTGCAACATTTTATGCTGGCACCTGCAACGATCATCCTTACTTCAACTTGTTACATTTGTACAAATAGTTAAATCCAAAACTATATATTTTTTGATATCTGCAATGCGGTCGACGAGTGTTTTTTATATCAACCTTTCCTTCTGTATCTTCATTATCTAGACAGTCGATTGCGACATATATTTCAGAACCTTTCTGATACTGAACGATTCCCTTTTCAAACTCCAGCAATTGGAACAGGTTGTATAACTACATCATATTCTCCTCTTCTCAAATTTGAGTACCTGGCATTATGTACATGACTTTGATTTCACGGTCGGACATAAAGTATTATAATTGTCATGTTCTCTTACGTCAATACATTTCCGCTACTTCTATATGCAGACAAAGTGTCTGTCATTCTTCTATTGATAACACTTTTGAGACAATCCCTATGTGACTTACCGCATCGGGATTTGGTGCAGATTGTTTCCCAAACGTTGCTCGAAGAAGTTAATTCAACCAGTTTGCCAGCGAAGAAGGTTCAGTTCAGTCCCGCTTTTTACTGGGATGAACGAAATTTGACCCCGAGGGTGAAAATGCTCAAGAAAGATCTTGAGGTTTTCATCGTTCGAGATTGAGTTGTCCGTTTTCTTGTTTTAGTTCTAGAAATGTAATGGCCCTTCTTCCAGTTAATTTGTTATTGTGCAGCTCATTCTCCATATCAATTCATTGCATATCGAATCCATCGTTCGCAATTCCCAAACAAGCTAAGGACCGTGTTTCGGAGATGTTTTAAAGAAAAGAGCAACAAAGTGATGTTTCAAATGTAATTTTTAACAATTCACTTTCTCGTTCGTGTCCATTGAATACCGTTAAATCCTTAACTCAGACTTCAACACATCTCAAGTGGAAAAACCCAAGTTAACTTATTTTGATATTGAGCTAAAAGTTGCCTACCTTGTTCCGCATTTAATCCTCTTCAAAGGCCCCAGCAGTGTAAAAGAGAATACAGCAGGCCTTCAGTTGAATCGGTAAAATCATCATCATCATCATCATCATCATCATCGTAATCATGTACAATTACACATAATTTAACGCATACAATTTATATAGCTTTTATAGTTTTTAAATGATTATAGGGGAATACAGATCCGTAGGTGCCACTTTATACGTATTTAATGGAACCATTTTGCACTGCAAGGTATTCTTTTACCAGTTTTATAATCATAGTGCATACAAATAAGTGCATATTATGCACGTACAAATTAACTCAGTACCTAGAGAAAAACACAGCAATATATTTGTAATACATATCCTCCGTTCGAGCCATTTATACTTTTTCTCTACCATTTCTCTTTACGTCTAAAGGGTTCGACGTTTCCCGTTACTTCAATTAAGATTGCCGTTTCTTTATGGCTCAAGACCACAATTATATGCCCCGCGTTGATCCGGATGTTTACAAAGAAAAAATGAGTGCTTGTGTTCAAGTATCAATATTTTATTAAAGTTAAATAAAAGAGAAAAAACGGGTGATCTTTTTGCATAAAGCTTAACATAAGTTGACACCGAAAAATGGTAGTTTTCAGTGTAAAAATTGGAAAAATAATTGTAAATTGGTTGTTTGTAGCTTTATTTCGTCTTGACCTCAGGGTCATGTATTTCTACTCAATTTTGTGAGACACCACATTGGTCAACACTATATTTTTGTGATCAAATTTTGTGCCTTGGATTGATTTACAACAGCCAGTTACTTGTTTTTCAATTGGGACTGTTTTAAAGTGAAAAGCCAGGCTAGTGTCTGTATGAAACATATAGTACAATAACTGTGGTCCTAGCCCTAATGCCATATAATCTAATCCTATTCAAGCTTAAATTGTGTATAAATAGGACTGCTTTCTTTCGAAAGCACTCGTTATTTAGGCCTGAAATAGACGTTAATGTGATGGTAGCAGAAATTTTCGTTCCACAAATCATAATGAGTGGAATATTTATAGTTGCAGTTGTTCTATTATGAAACAGACTATAGATCTATTAATACTTGTACTCTTGCTTAACCACTGGACTTCACTTGTAGAATAAACTTAGTAGCAGACTCACGTCTTGTGTTTGTCTTTCACTACTATAAATTGAATACTTGTCAAAACATACAACATGGTGTCAGAATTATTGAATTCACGTCAACAAATATGAATATTTTAAAATAACAGTTCTTATAAATGAACACTAATTAGCAAAATGGCTCTATCTGGAATATCTCCACCTGTGATGAATTGGGACAGTTCAAACTTGCCGACCATGTAGGAAAAATTTGAAAGGCGCATTAAACTGATATTCGCAGGACCTTTAAAGGACAAGAAAGAAGAAGAAAAGGTAGCTTTCTTACTTATTTGGGTCGGAGAAAAAGGACAAGATGTTTCACAATCATGGACATTAACCAACGAAGAACAGAAAAACTTGAAACATACTTCACCAAATTCAGGAAACATGCAGAGCCAAAACTAAACCCAGTATTCGCCAGATTCCAATTTAACAACGAAAGGCAATGAGAGGACAGCATTGAACAATTCGTCACCAGACTAAAATTAAAAATAACGGAATGCAAATATCAAGAAAATACTGTGGACGAAATGATCAGAGATAGAATTGTATTTGGTATTAGTAATCAAAAACTAAGAGAGAAACTAATCGATGAGGGCGAAGGACTCACCCTAGAAAGGGCCATTCAACTTTCTCAAAATTTTGAATATTGTAAACAACAGATGAATATTTTTAATGAAAGATCACCCCAAGATGTCAACTTCGTCAACAGCCGAGGTCGTGGACGTGGACATGGACGCAGTCCTCAGTTGCCAAGACCGCATAATCCGCCGCAGAATAGGAGGAAAGAACCGACTTGTGAAAAATGTGGGACAATACAATTAGACAGAAGGAAGTGTCCAGCATATGGGAAACAATGCTTACTGTGCAAAAAATACAATCACTGGAAAAGTGTATGCCGGTCAAAGAAAGATGTACACCAAGTGACAAATAGCGTGTCGCAGATGAGTGTGCATGACAATTCAGAGGAGGAGGATTCGTGGATGGATAATTACTTTTTAGATACGGTAAGTCATACACAATCGTCCGCCCCAGATCGTGCATTTGTAAATTGACGCATTGGTCCACATTTTCAAAACGTTAATTTCAAAATTGACACAGGAAGCAGCGTAAATACTTTGCCAAAACGCCACTTTGAAAAGCTCAATGTCAAATCGCCATAAGAGGCCTCCGAATCAAACCTAACGTCTTACTCTGGTAACAAAATACAAGTCGACGCTAAAATCACACTTGCGTGCAAATATCGTTCGGATACCGTTAACACAACGTTCTATATTGTAAGCAGTGATGCACCGCCGTTAATTGGACTACAGACATCTGTAGATCTAGGATTAATACAACTGACTTCCGCAATTGACCGAGAGCATGGCCAGCCAGTTAACAAAGAACACGTCATGTCCGAATATAGTGACCTATTCAAGAGCGTAGATATACTTCCCGGAAAAAGCAAACTTTATTTACGTGAAGACGCTATACCGGTAATAACGCCACCCATACGCGTAACGGAAGTTTTAAAATCGCGCTTAAAAGCCGAACTTGATCAAATGGACAAAGACGAAATCATATCGCCAGTTACGGAACCTACCGACTGGGTTCATCCAATCTTAGTGGTTGAAAAACCGAACGGAAAGCTACGGATCTGCCTGGATCCAAAACCTCTCAATGACGCGATACGCAGACCGCACTACGCAATGTCAACGCTAGATGATGTGACCGTTAAACTCGCCGGAGCGACACACTTTAGCCTGTTAGACTTGACACATGCATACTGGAGTGTACAACTAGACGAAAAATCTTCTAACCTAACTACATTCGCAACGCCGTTTCAAAGATATCGATTCTTACGTTTGCTGTAGGGATGTAAATCATCGTCTTATATTTTTTGTCAGAAGGTCAACGAAATATTTGAGCGATTATCAGGCAATCACCCGCTGGTAGACGACATTTTGATTTGGGGACGAACCCCTTAGGAACATGACAAACATTCCATCAAGTCTTGCTACGCGCACGCGAACGCGGGATAAAATTCAACGCACAGAAATGTTCAATCAGTGTGAAATCCGTTCGATTCTTTGGTCACGTGATCACCGACACTGGACTCATGGCCGATCCAAAGTCGAGGCAATTACGCAATTGCAAAGGCCGGATTGCCGCGAAAAGGTTGAAACACTATTAGGATAAGTTCATTACCTATCGAAATTCGCCCCGAACCTAGCAGAGGTTACCGCGCCTATCAGAAGCCTCTTGAAAAAGGACGTAGAGTTCCTGTGGGACGCCCCACAAGAGCAAGCATTCTTGAAGGTCAAGGAAATAATAACACAGGCCCCAGTGCAAGGTTATTATGACCCTAAAAAGCCGCTTGTCGTCGAAACGGATGCAAGCAAATATGGACTAGGTTGTTGTCTCATGCAAGACGGAAAACCCATCGCGTACGCAAGTAAGTCATTAACGCAGACTGAAATAGGTTACGCTGTCATAGAAAAGGAACTATTCGGGATCTTATTTGCATTAAAAAGGTTCCATCAATTAACTTATGGCAAAGAGATTATTGTGCACTGCGATTATAAACCAATCTCACCGATAATGCAAAAAGCAATTGTCGGCCGCCCCGCCGCGCCTTTCTAGAATGTTACTCGCACTGTCAAAATACGTGGTAAATGTTTGCCACGTACTCGACACATTTCCCGGAATGATCGAAGGTTTGGACTATCATGTTCATACAATGCAAAAACAATTACATGTCACAGACAAACGACTCGAGATCATACGCGCCGAAACTGCATAAGACCCATAAATGATAAATTGAAACGGGCTATAAGTCAAGGCTGGTCAGAGAGTAGGTCAAACTGTGATCCAAGTATCGTGGGATTTTTCAATCATCGCGATGAGATAAGCACAGAAGATAGTCTGATATTTCGAGGTCATAAGCTTGTTATCCCGAAATCAATGCGAAATGAGCTTGTAGAAAAGGTTCACTCATCCCACCTGGGAATTACAAAAACGCTTGAACGAGCGAAAGACTCATTATTCTGGCGAGGCATGTCAAAACAAGTTACTGATTATGTAACAAACTGCCCAATCTGCCTTACCCACAGGGATGCAAATGCTTCGCTACCCTTGATCACAACTGAATTCCCGGACAGGCCTTTTCAAAAATTCGCAACGGATCTTTTCCATTTTCATGGAAAAGAATACCTATTGACAATAGACTACTACAGTAAATTCTTTGAAGTAGATTACCTGCCAAACACAAGGTCACAGACAGTAATTCTAAAATTACAAAAACACATGTCGCGAATGTCAATTCCCGATGTATTGGTATCAGATAATGCTACCCAGTACACCATTGCTGAATTAAAAAACTTCGCAAAAGAGTGGGGTTTCGAACACCGAACCTCATCTCTAGGTCACCCGTAAAGTAACGGCCTTGCCGAAAAAGGTGTAGGTATCGCGAAAAGGTTAATGCAAAAAGCGAATGACACTGGATATAGTCCTTATTTAGCGTTACTGGAATATCGCAATACCCGATTGAAATGCGGAGACACACCAAGTCAATTATTGTTAGGGCGCCGAACTAAATAAATCGTGCCGATAACAAACAAAGCATTAAAACCAACTTTGGTGAATGACCATGAAGTACGAAAAAGAATGATCGAATCGAAACAAAGACAAAAGTCAAATTTTGATAATTCAGCACGATCGTTACCACCATTATGTGTAGGTCAATCTATCCGTGTAAAATTCGGAAAAATCTGGAAATTAGGGAAGGTTGTTAAAGTTCACAGTGACCGATCGTATCAGGTTCAAATGCCTGATGGCAGCAGTTATCGAAGAAATCGGTCAGTATTACACAAAACGCGCGAAAATACGAATGACATTGAACCGTTCCAAGCGCAAGTTTTACAACATGATCAAATACCTGTTACCCCTGTGTCTCCCCCAGAACACTCAAATGTTCCAGATAACAATAATGACCCGCCAGGCAACTCTGGATATTCAACAAGGGCTGGACGATTAGTGCGTGACAACCGAAAATATGTAGGAAGTGAATGGGTGAATTGAGAATGTACAATAACATCAGATATAACACTTTAATTAAAGGACATATATATATACTTGTCAACCAAAACATACAACAGCAGTGAAGCAGTCCCCGGTTAATGTGCAAGGTTGTAGAACAACTGTTGTTTTTTTTATTTCAGCATGGCAGTTAAGACGGTTGGGAGCCACAGACTTCATACTAACTTGACGTCAGGATTTAACTGTTTTGAAATGATAATGGGGGGATTTTAAAGTATAAACTTATTTTCAGTTATACCGCAGACTATAAAAACAACATGCTACATAACAGTTTCGTCTACCGCAAACCTTGTTATTAAAAGTATATATTTGCTTTAACGCATTCATGAATGAATGTGTGTTAAATGCGTAATACACACGCTTAACCTGGATTCCAATCTAAGCCCGGCTTACTAGTTTCAGCAATGACATTGATTGTCTCGTGATGGATGCATATTTATTCATAGAATATGACATAGAAAACATAGCAAATTACGTTACTTATACGTATTATTAGCATAATAATCACCCAAATCGTTAAAATGACTTGACGAGTTGAAATAATTACAAGAAAAAAAAGAAAAGAAAATCGTCAAGAACTTATATACAATTGATATCATTGTGCACAACGCATTGGATCTTACGGATTTTTCACAACGCTCTGAACACATGCACCCTTCGCAGATTGTGCGCATTGTTTCAATTGGAAATTTACTGGGGTAGTCTACCAGGTAAATTAAAAAGTTTGTTATCTGTAGTCATCACGTGACTTTTATTTGCTAAATATAAACACTTCATGGGCACCCGAAAGAACGGACATTGCAAGGACGCGGAATACTACTGCACAGCAATGTACAACAGAGCCCGACAGATCAATATCGGTGATGAAATTGATTTTAGCAGAAGCTGACCCTGCTGAAATTGACAGCGAGTTGCTAAACGCTTATTGATAATTTAGTGTGTGAAAAGATCATTTGACTTGCAGGGTGTTCGGTAAAACCATTCCGCGCTTTTATCAAAATGTGACACCATTTTGCGCTATCTTTAAACGGTGCAGCGACTGAATTGTTGCGTTTATTCTTTTAATCATGTAAAAGTATGTATCATCGGCCTCCTACTAGCTCGCATTGACAAGTCTATGCTTGTTTTGAGGAAATACTGTATTTGTATATTTAGGGACGATCTGGTGACTAATCCCTTAAATACTTCAAAATAATTGTGGAAATATCAATTAATAAAAGCCAGTCCTTGACTTGACAAATGTTTTGCACCCCCCCCCCCCTTCAATTCGTTTTGTTTGGAACATAGGAACATAACCGAACAGTCGAAGATAATTCTTATCGCATACAAAATATTGTTATTTGCAGCACAAAAATTGTACAACGCGTAATATCTATGTCACCATGAACTTATTGAGATAATACACGAGCGCTCTAGCCAAAGTTTTTTTATTTCAATCACGGCGATTGTGGACGGAATAACTGTGTTGTACTATTTGATCAGGAAAAAGACAACTTGAAATTAATAGCATGCAGTACAAGTGAATAGCGTGAAGCTGGAATGTTTTCTGGCATCGAAAACCTCTTGGAAAAACAGCCGTCGATTTCCGGGGTGGGGGTTTTATCGTCGTTGTCAAATGTTTAATCCCACCGTTTGGAATCAACTGCTGTATAAAGTCCCACCAAAATACCCTTCATAGCAGTATAAAGTACCATAATATCTTTACTCAAAAATGTACCATAATTTTCAATGTTTGTTTGAAAATTCATTCAAGAATTTGCACACAGTTAAAATCTTCAATCACCATCCAAGCATTGACATGACTTTAGATACACATACAATAAGACAAAAATAAGGGCCTTTGTATTGATATGATTTTGTTTATATTAAACAAAGCTCTTTTAATTCAATCACCATCCAAGCATTGACATGACTTTAGATACACATACAATAAGACAAAAATAAGGGCCTTTGTATTGATATGATTTTGTTTATATTAAACAAAGCTCTTTTAATTTAATAAACAAAAATATGGCTAATGTAGCAAAGGTAAGATCAGTTAGTTACGGCAGCAACTCATTCCTTTCAAATACCCCTTAACTTGGAATTCACTCCCCGCACATTTAATAGAAGAAAATCATCAGCATGATATGGCCTAAATTGTTCAAGAGTTTTGCCAAATTTAAACTAAACGTGTGCATTGCCTCCATGGGGAGGTTCTGGTTTTTGGAAGCTGTGAAATATACGAAATTTTATTTGTTTTACCGTTTGTGTCATTAGGGAAGCCAAGCTGACTGTTGATTGCTTAAGGTGTCATAGATGGAAATGTTTCTAATGTCAAAGTATTTCTTTATGTACTTTTTCCCTTTTGAAGTGTTTAATAAAAGTCATCATGAATTTCAGAGATGTCATCTGGCCCTGCGTCCGTCGTGTTTAACTGAAATACTTTTCTGGGATCCAGTACATTCAATGATCAATAGAGGTAATTTATGGTTAGATGGAAAAAAGATAAAGTTCATGCAGTGAAAACTTTATCTAATTAATAGATCATGCATAACACATTTATTCCAAGTGAGCTATAGGGACCGCAGGAATACTAGAGTCCGTTCAATTTGTAATATCCAAATTAAAACTAGCTTATCTTGATCTAAAACCTGCTCATTAGTTTTAACAACAATACTTATTCCCTGAGAACCAGTTACAACACCTACTACCCGAGTAATTTAGATTGCGCACGAGCACTTCATCGAGAATGTTTAACATAAAATAAGATCGACGAAGTAAAATATAGATTGGATATTGACCTCTTTGAATCAAGTCAGAGCAAATTTTGCCTATGAGTGCAGAAGTCGAAGCTGTCTCTGATTTTCCTGTATGTACATATAAAAGACAACTAATGCAATTTCCGGCTTATTATTATCGGACATTCTGTAATACTTCTTCCAGTAACTGCAGACCCTTTGACACATTTGTTTTAGACAGGAGCAATTGGAGTGGCAAATGTGAAATTTGTTTTGATGCCAGTGTTCGTGCTTGATTGGTAAAACAGAACAATAATGGGGTTAAACATCTAGGTTCGTTACTTGTTTATTTTTTTAGCAACAGAAAGAAGTGTCTAACTCTTATGTTGCTTTTAAATATTAATATTGGAACTGTTTATTTTCATTTGACTGCTTCACAGTCACCTATTGTTGTCATACAATCCCATCACAGTTTTGTATATTGTTTAATCAAAATATGTTTACTAAGGTTTCATGTAAATAATATTCATGTATTTTATATAAATATATATATATATATATATATATATATATATATATATATATATATATATATATATATATATATATATATATATATATATATATATATATATTCATATATTCATATCCGCAAAATTACTAACTAGCCATGGTAAATAAGAAAACAGACAAGTTATGTGTTACATACGCTACGAAACTACAACATTTACAAGTACTTGACATGGTTTACTGCAATTGTCAAACTTTTCCTATTCCACAATTTTCCTGAACGATCCCTCTGTTTCTGTGGGATTATCTTTGACCTTGTCAACCCCGTATTTGCCGCTGGAGAGGTCACGGATGTACTCCAGAAACTTCGGCTGCGTCATGTCTTCTATCATCCAATCTTTGAAAATGAAAATGGGATTTGTTTGCAAATGGCAGAGTTAACGATTTCAGATGATTGTAAACTTATGACGTTGGTTAGTTCAAAATAAGGAATTATTTTCAAGAGCAGTGTTTTATACATTATGTGACGATAGGTTATAATTGTAAATCCTTTAGGACCCACTAGTCATTGAATAATTGTGCGTTTTCAGCTATTAAACTTGCAATTAGTAATTATATTTTTCATAAATGCATTATTTAGTTAGTAGTTAAAGGGTTTTCACTCAAAATTCACGTTTGTTATACATGGGTATGCATTGATTTGAAATATTAATGTCACTTTAAGAGGTTTAATTGAAACGTTTATGAAGGATTATCATGCACTTTAAGTCTTTCTTTACTCTTGTTAATGTGATGAAAATCCTTTTTGGCATTCTACATTATGCTTGTAAAGCAATTAAGTTTAAACATATGTATCAATTCTTATTGCTTTTATATTCATCATTCTCCAAAATATGATTAATGAATTGTGCTCATTGTCTTTAAACTTTAAAATATTAGAAAACAAGTAAATGTTAAGAAAGCAATGAGTGAACACAATCTAAAGGTTACCCAGTTTATTGTATCTTATTGTATCTAAGAACATTTTCACTCCCATCCCTTGAGTTACTCACCAACGATTTCATCACAAGTTCCAGCCTTTGGACCATCATATTCATCCGGTAAGTACTCTTCCGGTAAACATTCGTATCCAACCTCTTCGTATATTTTCACAAGACTTTGGCCGTGCAGGTGAAACTAGAAGCGAAACAATCTGTTGCAGTTTAAGACTCCAAATATTTGAGTTCATAAGTTTGACCTGCATGTTGTTTTGTTTTTGCAAAAGGTGAACTAAGAGCGAGCAAAAAAATAGCCAAATCTTATTTGAAAGTGATGCATCAATTGTTTGTGATAAGTCAGATATAATTCTGCTTGTGGTTCAAATGATTTTAAAGACTGCAATTTAAAGTAGTGTTTATTTATATTATGATTTAATGAAATCTAATTTAAGAACTACTCTGAAACAAAACAAAATTAAAAAGATGATTCCTATGTAACATTTAGTAGATGATTTAAGTAGAACATATCAAAACAGACGTTTGTTGAAACTTATAGATTGTATATCTATCGTCTAAACACACAACACATGAACATATCTTTAATACTTCAAGTGTATATACATCGTAGGCACGTAAACAGACACCACTTTTTGAACAAGGTATGAAGTAGTGTATGTTTGCACAATACTGTTGCTGAGGTCGTTATGTTGCAAACTCATCACTATATTCAGTCAAAACAGATTCGGCAAGCAGTCATTATCCAACCAAGGCTGCTATTGTATGTATGTCTTTCTTCCTTTAAGCAGAATGTAGTATAGGTCAATTATCATTTATGGCTCAAGACCACAGTTTCCTGCTCCTCGTTGACCGGATATTAATACAAAAACTGCTCTTGTTCAAATATCAACAATTAATTAAAGTTGAGTAAAAGAGAAGGAACAGGGGCTCTTCTTGCAAAAGGCTTAACATAAGTGGGTTCTTTTTTGCAAAACTTTAGCGTTAAAAGTTTCCAGTGTAACTATTGGAAAAGCATAGCTCTCGGAAGGCTGTGAATTGGTTGTTTGTAGCCTAATAGCGACATGACCTTAAGAATATTTATTTCTACCCTATTTTGACATCCGGTCTAATGGTTAATATGTTGTTTTCTTGAAATTATATACGCAGTCTATTAAAAATGTATATTCCCATTGAATTCCCTTGGCAAATAGAAAGCAGAAAGCTCATGCTAATAATAATTTATGACGTAAATTATGGACGACAAATGGGACACATGCGACGCACCTCTACTCTAGGGTTACAGAAAACGCAGAGAAGTTACGGTTAAATATGAATATTAATGTATGTGTGTATGTGTTTCTATAGACCTTGTGGTCAGGGATAACCCGTGATAGTGCAAGCACTTATTTCCAACGGGTTCCTTTGTTTTTGCTAAAAGGGCAGCACGCTGAAGAAACAGTGGCGGGATACAAGGAAGTCCGGGTGCTTTACCCTAAGTAACGCAAGTATATCTTCCACGGTATATAATTAGCAAAACCGAAATGATAAATGGTTTGTTCCAACGATAATTAACATTTGGAAGACAAAACCTCCTAAAGGTAACTATTAAAGGCCTTTATTTATTATTTAAATAATTCAGTAAAAGGAGAGATTTTCAACTACGTCACTGAATTCTGCTATGTGTACCACGTGTTCCTCAACTGAAAAAGATATATATCCTACACCAATAACTTCTTTAATTGTGACTTTGTTATTTGGATGTAACAAGGAAATTATTGTTAACAAATTGTAACCTTCTCGATGTGGATATTTCTGATCTGTGATTTAGGATATCAGCCCTAAGGCATTCAAGTTGATAAAAGAATTTGCGTACTTCTTTTTATATATTTCAAATACATATCTTGTTCAGACATTAAAAAGAGAACGATATTATTTATTAATAAACATTCCAATGGTCGATGGTCTATTTAATTGAAGTATTTCAGGGATTGGATTTCATTGAATCAATTGCCACTTCATGCGATTTGTTCAAAATTACACAAAATACACTGAACTAAGGAGGATGTCCTGTTAAGTGGTGATTAATTGACTGGTTTAGTTTCCTGGTGATAACATGGACTGATATGACCTTTTTCTGAAAATAAGTTTAATTGATAATTAACTTAGACATGCAGCTAACGGAAATTAAATATCAGATAACAAATGCTATCTATTTAACAACCACTTGAAACACCATCGCCACAAAATATACACATTTGTATATATTTGATTAATCCCAGATATATGTGCTGATTCTCCAACGTTATAAGTTACTGAGTTCACTTGTAGTTATTTGATTTGACGGGCTTTCAATACATTCTACATGAACCTGTAAAGTAAATTAATGGAAATAAAAATGCTGCATAAAAAACGTTTATATATTTCTCGCAAAATAAAAATTATCGTCATATTCCCTCTGGTACACGCAGAAAACAAATTTACTCTCCAGTACACATAATTGGAGTCATGTGTGGGTTAGCACACGGTTTTCACGTGCTACTTATTCATCTTTAACGTTCAGTTTTTTATCACTCAAAAACCACATGTATATCCGGACAATGATATACAGCACGATTTAGGCACAAAAAGTTGTGCCTCTTTTATGAATTAACGGTACATTGACTAAGTAATAAAAATCCTACGAGGAGTTTGGTTATGCTATAGTGTTGACGTACATAATAATTCGTCGCTATACGTTTTAATGTGTCCCGTTTGAAAATTTCACGCCTAGCAGAGCGGATAAATGAAACAGGGAGTGTGTCAGACAGGTCAAGGTTAGGTGCGCCTCGCTTGACGTCAGCGCGTCAGGACAATTACATACGTACACGTCATATCTGCGATCGGTATTTTAAAGCGTGTTCAATCAAACCATATTGATGGCTGTAGTGGAAGGATTATCAAACGCCAAACAATGAGAAATCGGCTTCTGGGGCGGGACGAACGCTGCAATAGCTGTATCATGGCACGATTCTTACGGGGCGTCACCGTCAAAGTTGACGTAAGTGGGCGGTCGACAATCGTGCTCATCGATAGCATTTCGTGATATTTAGTGATGAGTCACAAATTCATAGCTCAAATCCTGACAAGGTACGTGTATACAGGCGGCGTCATGAACGCAACGCAAGTAACTGCATATTGCAATATAACCAATTCGGTGGCTGCAATCAATTATATTTCAAATTCACCTTAAAGCATTACGATTGAATCATGACCTTCTGTATAATTTGATAACAATATAATTTTTGGTTCAAACGTTATTTATATCAATTAATTTTGTTGTGTTGGTTATTAAAAACAGCATCAATAAAACCATTATAGCTTTTTTATTTACATCAGTTTATAAGTGCGCTCTATTTCCTTATCTGTTGTTATGAAGTGATGAACATTAACAACTTAGCTCTCTATTTGTTGGCCGGACGCGTTTATCGTTTACACTGATGATGTGATCAAGAAGTATTGATAAACTATGTTACGTTTATAGGAGTATTTATCAACCGGGGAAATGTATGCATTTGAATGCAAATTTGCCGCTAGTCTTAATTTCTCGACAGAATGTCCAAAAAAAAGTCCTGAAATGTCTAAGATACAATGTTTCCTGTCTGATTGCGAAGAATATATTGTCATAAACAAATGTTCAGTTATAATAATGAAAGGATATGTACAAATATAATTTAAATAGTAAAACAAGGAAATAAATTGCGGGATGTAAACGTGAGTATACAAGACAAGTAATGTCATATACGTATGCAACAACGTGAAGATTTAGTGGTTGCGTTGGGATGTTTAGGCATTTCAACAGATGCAATAATAATAACCTTTTATTTAATATCCTGAGTTGCCAGTTGCCCCAATAGTATTATTTAGACCACTAATTCTCCAACAATATGGCTACTAAATGACAGGTAAGTCAGATTAACCATTTTTTGACCACAACTCACATTCTCTTTTTGTTTTTATATATTTTGTTGATTTTTTACAAGAAACAAATATCACTCTATGGCAGCATACCTTGTGACATTCTATGAAATATCGTAATAATAACGATGCTATGGTCGAGGTAAATATTTTTATCATAAGATAAAACCCAAATCCATCATAAATGTATTGTAAATCTGTTGTGGATGAAGAAGAGGTCAAGCAATATTTGTCCAGCAAGTTTTAGTAACCAGGGAAGGATCGTATCAGTTAATCTACATTTAGCATTTTTGCTTATAAAAAAAGCCTTTCATACTCACCCGATCTTTCATTTTCTGTGGCATGACGGGAGCTATCATTGCCCAAATCAGGTCAAAGAATTGTGGTTCGTTCACAACATCAATTGACTTCATGCGGTTTGGCAAGGCGTGCTGTAATAACCGAACATATTTGTAGGCCAGACAAAACGAAAGTTTAGCATCAATCCGGATTAAGAATAAAGTCGATGGGACATTTTTCATATCATATTTGCCCGAAAAATTAAAGTCGAATTTCGTTAACTTTTTGACAATTTCGTCACTATTAACTCTAGTCCATTTTTAAACTCAAATGTTCCACCATGGACCTTTTTTCGTGGATTTAAGGGGTTTAAGGCTGTTTAAAAAACACACATTTTAAAACAGTCTTTACCGTGGTCTTGTATATAATAAGGCTGTTTCAGAAAAACATCAAAACATTATTTGAAGAAGTTATTTTTATTTGCTTACAAAGTAAATGATATATTTAAGGTCAAAGTCTAATGCTCCTCAAGAAACCAACAAAAATGCAGTAAGAATCACTTAATAAGTTCATGTTGTCAAAATGAGTGATAAAAATAAACATAAATAAGAGAAAGGTAGCTAGAATGACCACTCTCACCCTTACATTGACAACAATGTACATGGAATATGTTTAAATCAATGGTACACGTAATTTCAACAATTAGCAGGTAGAATTATTTAGAGAAATACCCTTAATTTAATAAAATGATTATCAATATTATAATAATAGTTCTAATAAATTAAAGCATTAGTTTTAATAAGTTTAATATATTTCCCTAATTGTGTTGGGTATTCTTACGTTGAAGTATTCTTCGTACTTTTCCTCAAGTTCTCTGTTGAACATCGCTTTAAACAAATTGAACGATAAACCCCGGAAGTCGATGACCATCACATGACCTTCAACTTGCACATGTTCGTCGTACACCAACCAGTCCAACACGAGCGAACTTGCTTTATACAACGCATGCAGCCCGGTTGTCTTTATAAATCCGACATCGACTTTGTCTTAAAATAATTGAAGGATTTATTTTTGTTTAATGCAAGATGACATTAAAACGTTTACATATACAATTTTAAGTTGAAGAGAAGTCATTAGTAAAAAAACAATGGGTTGTCATGAGAAGTATTTTAGAAATCAGAGCATTACCAAACTTCATGAACATGACGCGACGGCCGTGTTTGTCTCGTTGTTTTGGACAGCACATCATTCTGTAAAAGTAATATCTACAATTTATACCTTCTCGGAGATAAATTCCTTGAGTGTGAAAACCGCGGTTGTGGTTATATCAAGAAAATAATATTGATAATATGTGTGCATCACCCGTCGCGCTATTTGCAAACAAACGTTAAATTGATATGGCAAATCAGATGCTACGTTCTGTATAAACACACTGGCCATGATCACTAAATTACATTCACTAGAGAGACTACTTTCTGTATGGACAAATGACCCATGATCATCAATTTTCACATATCAGAAAGAGTTCATTGTTAATCTCTATGAGATTTAACCATCGAAAATTTATATTTTTTCAATAACTTGATCTGAAAGTTACACCATAGTTTTTGTACAATTTGTGTGGATTTTGACAATGAAACTCAGTTTTCTATTACACATTCTTCCTGCCTTTCAAAACAACATGCCACGTACTGCATTTTTATGATCTTCTGCATAAGCTGATCTGTTGGGTCCTCCCCCATAAACCACTCTGGCTGTGAACAGCGCACGGTCCAGAACTGTTCCAAAGCTTTCCGGGCCTCAAGTTGACTAAACTTGCGAAAGCGAAGGAAACTGAGTAGAAATCGATAGTCTGTCAACAAAAAATGACGATACCATATAAGTCTATTATTGACCTACCCGCATACTTTACCATCCAGACAGCTACATTGACTGCGTACAGTAAAATAGTAACATAATGGAAATAAGAGGGACAAGCAACAACGCCCATACATAGTGACGGTTCTTTTTAGAGCCACAAGTTTCAGACACTCCACGAGGAATTTGAAACCTCACAATAAAACATTAACATGTATTTATTTATAACTTCTGCGGCTACTGGGTGGGGTAGATGTTGGTGAAAATGCGGGATTGTGGATTTTGAGGGTGGGGTTAACTAATTTACGAGACCATACTTATATATAGAAAGTGCATGAAGGTGGTACTGATATGTCTAAAATTGCCATTAGAGTTGATATGATTTTTTAAGGATAACTTGTTCTTCTTTCTCTGAACATCAAATACAAAGCTTTGTGATTGTGAATTATACAATACCAATCAATTCAGTACCAGGAAATAATAACTCCGAAGGGTCAATTAAAGTTATTATCAACTGACATGAACTCGGATAATCATCATTCAATATATCTTGGCAAATATCGATTTTCCCCGCTTCGATTTAATAATTAACATGCGCATATGTACATATACGTACGTGATGATATTTACTTTACAATTATGAATTGCATTGACGGTTAATCACTTACGATACTCGTCTAAAGTGGAATTTGTCCCAAATTGGTGAGATGTTAAGCAAAAATAAAATCAATTAAGATATCGCTGATTGATTAGGAAAGGCCAGTCAGGATCTGTGTGTATCGATGGGAGCCGTTGTTACCCGACGATCAATAAATGTATCTGAAATGCTTACCTGTCGGTGTTCTAAGCCTCTTGTGCTCGTATACCCACTTCCGCAAGGTTTGTACAGCAATCATCGTATCTGCATCATTTCTTTCATGTAGTTCATCATGGCAGATCCTTCTACTCGATTCCCCCAAGCGATTCACGTATTTACTGTCTTCTACAGAAAACAAATATACAAAATGAGTTTAATTGGAATTTAAATATCTGCCAATTCTAAAGGTTGTTGTAATGGCTTTATCATTGTATCAGTATATATTTGCACAAAAACAACATATACAACTATTTGTCACTCAACAACCAAGTCGACAGCGGAGGGTGCACCAGGTGTAATTAATTGGAACTTTATTACAGATTTCAAGTTTCAATTCGATCAATACATTCAATATTTTGAACAAACGCTTAACAATAAGGGAAAACAACACATCTGAACAGAAATGTGTACATATAATAAACCGCAAAAATAGATCCTATTAGTACAAAATATATTTTTACTCAACATTTAAGTACTTACCCTCTTCACTCGCCATTTTAAAAGCTTCCGTATTCTAAACGACGATAAAAGTGTGGTATTATTTATGTAATGAACAGATCCGTGCTTGATTTTGACACTATCACCTCAATATCATTTCAGTACAGATAAGAAACAAAACCGTATGCTTTATGTTCACCGAACGGTTAATCGCTTGATAATGGTTTATGCTAATATTTGCATGCACTGTATTTTTATCATCCATTTATATTCAGCCCTCTGTCATTGTACAAAAACACAAGGGACACATAGGAAAAAAAACAAATTATTGATAAAATGAGGACAGAACAGAACAGAACTGAACAGGAGTTTTATTCGAATTAAGAATAGGAAGTTCATTGTCACAACACTATGTATAGACGTTTGTCATAACATGACTGTATTGTACAGCATGTTATACTTTTTAGTTATTTTCTCGCTGATTAATATTCTGAAAGATACTTCTGTCTTTCTGCATCTTAACTGAAAGTAAAAGAAGCAGACCACAGTGTAATTGATAAACAAATGTATGGGCAGAGGTTATATAGCTATGACGATAGCGCTGATAGTTCGCGATTAATACAAGTGTCCCTATTTCAGCCTTTAAGGGATTATACACCAGATTGGCACCCGAATATTTTTTTCTGTAACGAATCTCCGGACAATTATTTAATAAAATGTTTTACTTTTTGATAACATAATTGTAAAACAAATACCAAAATGTAAAAAACGGGTTCGAATCAGTGTCGCTAAAATTGCAGCCCAGTTTCGTAACCACTTTGCTACGAAGGCTTATCCTAAACCGTTTGAATATTTAAGCTATATACCTTACTTGGTAATATCACGTGATAACATCGACTAGCCAATCACGCATACGAATGAATTTTAATAGGTAAACATACCTAGTATATTTTTTTACGGAAAATACGAAACAAACTGCGAAAATAAATTTATTGTTAACTATGTGGTACTTCATTTAGTTAGTTTCAATGCATTGTACACATGGATACCACGTTTATGTCAGTTTTCGACAATTTTCTTTTATTTTTCGCTATTTTATCATACGGTGTATAGCCCCTTTAAACGATTATTTAACGATGGAAAATCGAATGAAAATAAGTCTGTTAAGTTTAAGGACACCGGCAAAGTCTACTAATGAAAATGCCGAAAATGAAGAAAACTCTGTTTTCCGCCCTTGCCTCGCTGCCAATACCATCACTAAATATATCTGACTAGGCGGGAGTGACGTCACAATAATAGGCATATGGAAAAGGGGATTTTGGTATGTGTTTTGTCTTTCAGGAACTGAGAAAATGGCAGGTGAATCTATCTACACCATTTGGAAAACTGGCTTTTATCAAAACGATGTGTTCAGGAGGATTGCTTTCGAAGGGAACAAATAAAAAAATTAGTCTGGCCTGATCTGGATATATACACTAATAGGAAATGTTCTATACATTTGTGCACAAAAACGTAAACACTTTAGACGGTAAATCGAATTAAGTTTCTTGTGTAATATCAAATGATGGTCAAGGAGATCCTTGGTTTTTAAATTTTACATTCAATATAATACACTAACAAATAAAAGAAATATCAATTAATAAAATTATAACACTTTGAATTGCATTTTTGTTGGTTTTCAATTACGGTTCTGATGTGTATCGACTACTTTGAAATGTTACTATCAAACAGATGGTCTATTCCGACTGCAAGATTGTATATGAAATCAGTATTTGCTTTTGGCCAATTAATTTCCCCTTTCAGTGGCGGTTCTACCGGTGGGGGGGGGGCATATAGATCCCGTGCCCCCCCCCAGCGAGCGGGCCGGCAAGTATTTTTTTGTGGGAGCACATCTTTATTGATTTAGCTGTACAAATAAGTTGTTTTGTCACAATTTGAATTTAATATAAGCATTTGAGCGAATAAACAACCTTATTATCGAGTTTAATATAGTATACGTAACGAAAAAGTCTTTTAAAAAATGACATCGGGGCCCGAACATTTGATAAAAAAATCGGCGCCGCATTTTACACAAACAGCTGATCAAAAGTAGGCAAATATGGCTGCAGTTATACGCGTAAGTTTACTGTTTTCAGAATATATCATATACCAGAAATATAAGTTGTTTTAAACTGTTAACATGTGCACATTATATGTTCGTCATTGCTTATAATAATGTCATTGTGTGCCAACAAGATATGTGTGTGCATGACATGCATTTAACTAAAGTTTAAATTCAAAAAGTTGCCGCTTTGAAACTTCCATTTCGGCCTTTATTATCGTCTAGTTCTCTGAATTATGCTAGAGCCTTTGTAAATGAATACATAATAATTCATTTGAAACCCTTTTTGGAATTTGTTGTCAAGTTGAATTTACTTCAGTTAACTTAAATTTATAACAATGACATCCGAAGTACCTACAGTATCGTTGAGTGCAATCAATATACTGTAGTGTAGGTTTATATAGCACTTATTTTAAAACATAAATCTGTGTGTCTCAGGTGGACGAGTGGTTAACGCCACAGACTGTTAATCCGTCGACCTTGGTAACTTGTGCTACCGGGAACTGTTTACAAACTAACCGAATGATGACATACGGTGAAAGTCAAAAAGCAGTGAAAAGAAAGTGTTTTTGTAAGAAAATATTTTAAGTATTTTGCTAAGTTTTTTTTTATTCAAGCGTAGAGTCATTTTCCTGAGGCAAGGATTCTTATAAAACTGTTCTTATACTTGATCGGCCCTAGCTGTCATCACATTTCAAATTCATCTGAATTTAAACAATAAATATTTGAAGAATAGAAATATTGACGTCTTGTTGCGAAAAACATATAAAAAAGCCATGGTCAACCATGTATTTTCTATAAGTAACGGCGTATAAAGAACACTGCAAACATTGTACTAACGTTTGGTCTTTTAGAAGACATAATTGAAAAAGAAATTATGGATGTCTTCAATTTGATAAGATTTTAACACAATTCTAATTTTTTCCCTGTTTTTTTTGTATATATCTTTTTTTTTATCATAAATGCAATTTATTGTAATACATAAAAATTGAATTATTCGCACCTGCTGCTGAACTTTGCTCTTACTGTTCTGAGAAGGCGCTTACTTCGAGTAGAATAAAGAAAAAAACAATCTCCTCATTTCATTTTACATTTACCAATTTAATCATCGTTCCCGTGCAACGCAGAGTTATATACTGTTAGGTTTTCCAAGGCGGTACCTGACAATCCTTGTAAACATATCTAGTTCTTTTTATATATAGTATATACATTTGCACTGTGCTGTTTGTGGAGTTTTGTGCTGTTGTTCCATGTTTATGTTTGTGATTTGTTTGTTTTTGTGTTCTTTGGCGTTTACCCAGTGCCATTAAACGGGATTTATGTTTAAGTTTTTGGCTACTGAGCTTGTTTCTGTAGTTTTTCACATAAGTATTGTTGCATGATTTGAATGAATATTGTGAAAACAATTTGCACAGCACCTGCATGATTTGTTTGATTTAACCCCACTATGACTTGTACCAGAAACTGCGTTTATGAATTTGAACAGAAGATTTTAATTTGTTTGTTTTATTACTGAAAATTAGATGTTTGTAAAGAAATACTAACGAACTGTAAACTTCTTCAATCCATTACTGGGTATATATATATAATGATGTAGAGAAGTCGCGAATTAGGTACAATTCGTCCAAGTGATCAACTCCTCATGTTTTAGATTCATTCTTATGAAACAGTACATAAAGTATTATAAACAGTTATGCAAATGTTCAGTTTTAAGTTTAAGGTAGATCTGATAATCGATATAAAATTTGTTTATTTGGGATCTGGGGCTCATTAATATGATTATGTACTTATTGCAACTGTGGTGGCAAATTGTACACATGCAGTGTTCGCCTGATTATCAAAGGAGATAACAGAAAATTAAAATACTTGATACACCTAAGCATATGGACACTATTAGTGCTTATGTGTATATATTGACGAATAGAGAAATAAATACCAGGTTGAATAAGGACAGACAGACATAATTGTTTATTGTCGTAAACATGTTAATAACAGTTTTTTGACAAAACATGTAATGCATCAGAAAATAATTAATATGTTCTTTATGAAATTATACGTTCATAAGGTATTACTATTGTTATCATTTTCAAGCCATGCCTGTTTAAATACATCGATCACTCTATTTTAAACACAATATGGATTTTTTTTCTTCAAATTAACAGAGTTTGGATTTATCCACACATAAGAGAAACCATACATACTTATATACTAAGTTTTTAATCATTAGCCGAATTATTACCATTAGCATAACTGCCAACATATTGTTGTAAAGCTTATTTATAAAAAAAATATCTGAAGAAATAGTCTTACACCAAACTTTGTAATTCTAGCATATCTTTTTACATATAATGGGTATCTACCAAACTCCCCATAAACGGAGCCATATTAAAGGAGCTCATTTTAACCCCAAGTATATTTTTGCAAAACATGAAATGAATACGCTTAATTATGCCCTCCTTCGAAGAAGAGGGTTATATTGCTTTGTACATGTCGGTCGGTCGGTCGGTAGACCAGAGCTTATCCGAGTGATAACTCAACAATTCCTTGACGTATGGTCATCAAACTTACACAAAGATAGGGTCTGACCATTAGAAGGGTCATCGGGTCAAAGGTCAAGGTCACAGTGACCTTAAATGGTAAAAGTATTTTTAAGTTTGTCCGAGTGATTAATCACCAAGGCCTAGACCTACGGTCATCAAACTTAACATGGATGCTGGGCCTGACCAGTAGATGCTCCCTATTGACATTAGGGGTCGTCGGGTCAAAGGTCAAGGTCACAGTGACCTTGAGTTCTAAAAGAATGTCCGATTGCAAATTTGACAATGCCTGCACCCATGGCCCTCAGTTTTAACTAGGAGGTTGGGTCTGACCAGTAGATGACTCCTATTGATTTTAGGGTTCATCGGGCCAAAGGTAAAGGTCACATTGACCTTGAATGATAAAAAGTTGTCCGAGTGATAACTCGACAATGCCTTCACCCATGGCCCTCAAACGTGTCGTGAAGGTTCGGCCTGACCAGTAGATGAACCCTATTGATTTTGGGGGTCATCGGGCCAAAGATCAAGGTCACATTGACCTTGAATAATAAAAGGTTGTCCGAGTGATATCTCTACAATGCCTGCATCCATGGCCCTCAAACTTGACTTGGATGTTGGGCATGAACAGTAGATGACTCCTATTTATTTTGGGGGTCATCAGGTCAAATGACAAGGTCACAGTGACCTTGAATGCTAAAAGGTTGTCCGATTGGTAATTTGACAATGCCTGCATCCATGGTCCTCAATCTTGACCTGGAGGTTAGGTCTGACAAGTAGATGACTCCTATTGATTTTGGGATTCATCGGACCAAAGATCATGGTCACATTGACCTTGAATGATAAAAAGATGTCCGAGTGATAACTCGACAATGCCTTCACCCATGGCCGTCACACCTGACTTGTATGTTGGGCCTGACCAGTAGATGACCCCAATTTATTTTGGGGGTCATCAGGTCAAAGGTCAAGGTCATAGTGACCTTGAAGGCAAACTCGACAATTCCTGGACCTATGGTCATCAAACTTGACATGAAGGTTGTGCCTGATCAGTAGATGACCCCTATTGATTTTGGGTTTTTTCGGATCAAAGGTCAAGGTCACAGTGACCTTTAACAAAAAAAGTTAACAAAGCTTCTCCCAGTGATATCTCAAGAAAGCCTGGGCCTATGATCATCACACCTGACTAGGCAGTTTGGCCTGACCTTTAGATGACCTCTATGGATTTAAGGGTTCATCGGGTCAATGGTAAAGGTCACAGTAAACATGAATGGAAAAAGCTTGTCTGTGTGATAACTTGACAATGCCTGCACCCATGGCCCTAAAACTTGACTTGGAGGTCCATGCATATTTCATTCAATTGTCCCAAATAATCCTGACAACATGGCGCTCACGGGAGTGGGGGCAATATTTTTGACAAACGTTTCTTGTTTCTTTCGATTTGGACCGCCCCGACACTTCAATTCCGTTATTCAACGTGGCACTTACAAAAGCGTCCAACAATTGGCAAAGAACGCCTGGTTTGAAATTATCATATTTAATGATATTAATAAGTACATTTAGAGCCTTAACACCCTTCTCTGCAATGGTTTCTTGGTTTAAAACAAGAGATCCAGTAAAATTAAAACAGAACCAAGGTAATTAGAATTGTCAACCGTTTTAATGCACTTGTCGTATGACCATTTTTCATTGTTACGTACTGTGCCCCTTTTACGAACACCCATTATCTTTGTTTTATTTATATTTGATTCTAGGCCCCATTTAAACAGTATTCATGTAAAGTATTTTGACTATTTTGTTATGCATCAACAGTTTTTCCATAAACAACCATATTTTCGGCAAATAACATCAGCATCAAAGTACTATCATTTATAGTAAGTCCGCATAGGTCAAGGTCATCAACAAAAAGGGCAAGTAGGATCATGGAAATTATCACCCCTTGCCTAAGACCGGCAGCACAAAATATTCGGATAGTGAACTACATTTTTTACACATGACTTTACGTTTGCATACGATCTATATAACTTGAACCAGAGGCTATTTAAATTAACACGATCAAAAGCACGTAGCATATCAATAAAGGTACAGTACAATATTTTTTATCATGCAAAATTGCATTGAAAACAAAAATAACATCTGTGGTAGATCGACCCTAATTCCTCAATCCTGCAATATAAGTTTTCAAAATTATGTCTGCTGGTAAAATCAATCGATCATAGTTTTCAGCAGAAGGTATATTATTTTCCAATGATTACAAATAATTGTTAAAGTCTGCAATAGAAACATTGTTATTTTTATCTGTTTTAGGTTTGTTTTAATAATTTCCAAAAATGACGAGGCTTAGATAGTCTTAGCTTTTCTATTTCTTTCATTTTTATTTCATATATCCTACGTTTACGCTTAACCATACGCATGCAGGCTAGTTTGAAGTCTAACATAATTAGCATGTTATCATCATTCTTGTTACAGTTAAATACATATGAAGCATTTGTATACAATGACTTTGCCCCATGGCACTCTAAGGCAAACCAATCAATCATACTATATAAGGTCTCTTACGTTGTATTTTTTCGGTTTGATGCCTCGATGACCACTTTTATTATTCAATACAAAGTACATACAATAACACTGTACAGCAGAATTCTTCAACATTTATTTGATATTTCATCATCATTACGTAATAACAAAATATGATTTCGAAAACACGGATATTTTTGTGTTAAATAATAGCTCGTGATTATTGTTACTTCGTTAACATGTAATGATATTTCGTGAAAACAAAATAATAGTTCGTTATTACTTTATAAATTTCGTGATAACGAATATCATTTCATAAACAGGCAATACTGTTTCGTAAACACGAAACGATATTTCGGATTGACGAATTACATTATATACAAATTAATATCCGATATCACTTAAGGCGTACGGTAATTTTACACATAGATAGACCTTTTATTTCCTCCAAATATGGAGAGCATAACATATATACTGTACAGCAGGTTTAGTTGGTACCAAAGTACAACATAAATGTCAAATAATGCATGATTCTATATACACAGCAACGGAAAAAAATATAAACATACAAAGTTAATGAGCTGGTGGTTTTCAATTTGAGGGAAAAATTCACCTATACTTGCAAGGTAAGCGAAGATAATTACTCAATTATCAAAACTAAGATATAAATGAGTAATTGCTCAAGGTGTTTGGCTTATTTTGTTTATAATTGCAGGGTTTTGGAACCTAGAGACGAAAGCAAATTTCTAAAATCCAAACTGCATTAGGAGAATCAAACGTTAACGATTTAAATAATATGGAAATACAAATGTGAAAAGTCTTTTGATTTATAGGAGTTAAAACAACTTAAAGTTCTTTCTATTACCTTACTTATTTCGAGTTATTATTGCTCGTTTATATCATCAAGATTTCTGTATGTTGAATCAATAGTGTGATAGATTAAAACTAAATGTTAAGATAAGTAGTCGATACAAAATAGCAGTCATTACAGGTATTGAGCAAAAAAAAGCAATTACAACAAAAACGACACGAAATGCAATATAATGATGAGCATTTCATTCTTAGAAAACGCGCTTTCATTAGAGGCAATATATGCACTTTAATATGTACATTCAGCAAATATTTAAAATCAATGACTTAACAACAACAAAATATCAAAAAACTAAATCAATCAATTTGAATTATATTACAATTGAATATAACAGTTATCTCTCTTTCTTATCAACACTGTCTTACAAAAAGGCATATCAAATGCATCTAACATAATCAAACGAGTGTAAAACGAGCGAGTAACAAAGTACATTTCTTCACAAACGCTTGTCGTGATGCATTAACATCCATATGAATATGAAAATATAATCCTAGTTGTAAGTAAAACGATACATGCATATAAACATGTAAGTTAACATCACAATCTATGTGTTTCTTTTGAATTCATCCATTAACACACTCCCTAAAATTTTCGGATATACATCACAAAAAAGAAAACGAACAAAATATGGTAAGCAATTAGTGAAAATACCCATACACACATGGTTATGGACACAAGCTTCGCAAATCACGCGACTGATATTGAACCGAAATAAACGAGATGCATTAATCATCGTAAGTGAATATCACAAGGTGTAACGAATTAGAACTTTGAACCAAACACAAAATAAACAAGAGCTGTCGTTAGACAGCGCGCTCGACTATGCCGCTTTGACTTAGAAGTGAATATAATAACGATGTAATATGTGCCTGTCAAAAGCAATAAAACAATCAAATTAAAAAGTGAACAAGAATCGCGATGTGACAAAACCAGGTTTTTAATGATTGGCTGAAGAGATTCAGTTTCAACTGCTTTCTTCTATTTTTTGTAACAGTGACCTTGATCCTAAGGGCCCCAAACACAATCCCATGGAAGTCCTCCATAAACTCTTCCTACATATCAGGTTTGGTCACAGTATGTCAACCATAACTGAAACAGTAATTTATTTTTAGTAACAGTGACCTTGACCCTAGGGGGGCAAAAGGCAATCCATGAAAGCTCTGCATAAACTTGTCCTATATACCAGGTTTGGTCACACTTTGTCAACCTTTACTTGAGTTGTTTAGTACTAACCATATTTCTATTTGAGCAACAGTGACCTTGACCTAGACCATAACTCTCTGGGCCCAAAACACAATCTTAGGAAAGATCTCTATAAACTCTTCCTATATACCAAGTTTGGTCACAATATGAAGACCCTTACTTAAGTTATTCAATACCAACCCTTTTTCTATTCATATTAACCTTGACCTTGATCCTAGAGGCCCGAAACGCATTCCCATAAACGGTCTCAATAAACTCTTCGTATATACCAAGTTTGGTCTCTTTATGTCAAACCTAGCTAAAATTATTCGATACATGACGTGACTTTGACGCTGCCCTCCCACCAGTCCGCCCAAACAATGTCACAAGTCATTCAAATAACTTGTTTTCTCTTTATGAAAATGAGGTTAAGAATGTGCATTTCAAAAGAAATTTATAGAAAAAAATCATTCAAGGGCCATAATTTGTATTAAGGGTTAAAATTGAGTTATGTTCCTTATTGTAAGATGGTCGGCAATAATTCTGTGAAGTATTAAGTGCATTGAATGAAGGGTATAAAAGTTTTTCATTAAAATCCCAACTTGCCCTCAAACTTTAAGCAGCCCTAGAACTTTAACCTAGGTCAATCAGGAGCCATAACTTGTATTAAGGATAATATGGAGTTGTGTAACCTCATTGGGTGATGGTCCTGAACAATAGTGTGAAGTATTAAGTCAATTGAATGAAAGATATAAAAGTTATCAATAAATATCCCAACCTGCCCTAAAACTTACACCTAAGTTCCATAGTCAAATCAGGGGCCATAATTTGTATAAAGGATAATATGGAGTTATCTATTCTCAGTATGTGATGGCCCTGAACAACTGTGTGAAGTATTAAGTCAATTGAACGAAGGGTATAGAAATTATTGATAAATATCCCAATCTGCCCTAAAACTTTAACCCAAGTTCCATAGTCAAATCAGGGGCCATTATTTGTATAAAGGATAATATGGAATTATCTTACCTTATTATGTGATGGCCCTGGACAATTGTGTAAAGTATTAAGTCAATTGAATGAAGGGTATTGGACTTTAACCGGACGCCGACGCCGACGCCGACGCCGACACCGACCCCGATGCTGGGGCGAGTAGTATAGCCTTCCTTATTCTTCGAATAGTCGAGCTAAAAAGAAAACAAAATTCTATGTTTCATTTTACGCCAAAACTTAAATGCACCATTACAAATATCATGATCAAATTACAACTTACTACTTATCTTTCTTAAACCAAATACATATTGTTGATGATGATCCATTATGAAAAAAAACTTTACTCTTCTACAAAGGTATTTACATCAATGAAGTAACGGTTACAAATTTAAGTCTGAGATCTTTGATAAACATAAGTCCATTCTTGACCTGTTAATGCAGAAGTCTTGCTTTCATTCACGACATTGTAGACATAATATCCGGTATTGGCATTTGCAGGTGCGACATGACACCGAACAGTTTCTTCCTTGTGCACTCGTGTGGAAATGTATTCCGCCATTCAATCAGGAGTTGAGAAGTGATGTTTTGGACGTCAAGGCGATGGTTGCATTCTTGAGCAAATATCTCTCTAAGCGAAATACCAAGTTCTATCATCAGAAATGGATACATCTCCTTGTCAATTGGCTTGAAAAGATTGCACAGTCCTTCTCGTTAATAACTTGGTCCAAGTTCACTTTTTCGGCTAACAAAATAATAGACGTAAGAGAATTTGTTTCAAAAAGAATATTTGGAACATATATGAATAGGCATGAACTAAAGCTAAATAAAACCCGTTTCGATTAGAAAGTTTTTTGACTAATTGAACGGCATGGTATTTGAATATAAGAAATACACATGGACATCACATACACTATATATAAACAATGTAAATGACTCGCGTCTTGGGAATTTATGTTTCATTGGACTTAGAAGATGACGTGAACATCCATAACTGTTTGCAGAGCAAAGAGGACTAGTTGAATAACATTAATAGATTGATTTTAGTAAGTAATTACTTCGGTATCATATTAAAAACACACTATTTAATTCATATAATGTCAGTAACGTCTTGCCACGGGAGTAAGGATAGCGTTACACCAATGAACAGTTAAAATGAACAGAATAAAATTGAGGCTCTGTTTTTGAAACATTGTATGTCAACGCGGAACAATGATGACAAAAGTCAAATAAAAGACTTAATCATATACCATCGCCTTCAATGATCTTACATTGTATCAAATGTATTCAAACCTCAAAATGTTTGAGAATACTTCAAAACGCAAGATGCAATTCATGTACAAAAACGTATTGAATTCATTGTAAAAGGATTACCTTTTTTCTCTAATCTCATTTCATATAAGGCATATTTTGGTCATCTGTTACGATATAAAAAATCGCCAAACACGTTAGAGTATAATATTTTATCTTACCAAACTGCTCCAATAGTGGCTCCTTTACAATAGATGAGGTTAATGTCTTTTTGTTAAAGTCGTCAGACACTGTCAAAACATCAAGCAATTTAGCAACAGTTGTCGTTTTAACATTTTCTTCCATCCACCTCCTGAAAATGTGCAAACGTCGAACTCAAGAATGCGAATAGTTCGCATTCACCTCTTTTGCAATTTGGGCGCCTCTTTTCATATTCAATCGTACGGCAAGTGTCTTCGAATCGTCGTCTACTGAAATAGCAAGCCTTGCGATATGCTTTTCATTCACTGGAAAATTCAGATTTGTTGTTTGCACCTGCAATGATATTTTTTTATTAACTTTGCACAAAGCTAAAACTATAGATTATGTTACCAAAATGGAACAATGCTTTTATGATGCAATTGTTATGCAAGGATTTATTAATCGGTGTGTACATGTGTCTAGCATTGTGTGTGTATATGTAATGCATTTCGTATGGTTTATCGGCGCAGAACATAAGGTTTTAAGCTTTACACTTACAGTACTCATTGTCTTTATCAGTTTCTTAAAACATTCCACAGTTTTCATGCTATGCCGTTCGGCTCTGACTTCTGATTACACATAATGCTGTGTCATTTTTGCGTAGCTTCTTTATGTCGATGTACCTTCCTTTGTTTTTTGGGCATTCAACTCCAACAAAAACTTCGGTATTATGATGGCGATAAATCTCGAGGGTACTTTTTACAGCCTTTGTAATGCGGTCCACGAGTATTTTTATATCAGCCTTTCCTTCTATATTTTCATCTTCTAGACAGTCGATTGCAACATATATTTCAGAACCTTTCCAAGACAGCTCAATAATTCCCTTTCCATTTGCAAATTCCAGCATTGTGTACAGGTTGTATAACTGCATAGTTGTCTTATCCTCGTGGATTTGAATACCTGGCGTTCCGGTTATTAACGAAACTATGAACAGGTGGTAAAAGCCATGAGGAATAAGGCTCTCCATAAACTTGACCTTCAAGTTTACAGCTCTTTCATTTTGAGAATGGAGGCTATCAGTAGTTGGCTTTTGCGCAGGAAGAAGGCTTGGAAATATGTATATGACTTCTTTAGAGGGTCTGACATAGCGCATCATTATTTTCAGATTCTCTAACATTTCCACTAATGCATTTCCGCTACTTGGATTTTCAGATAAAAGTTCGTTTATTTTTCTGTCAATGAATTTTTTTGAGACAATCCCTTTGTGACTTATCGCATCCTGATTTGATGCAGAATGTTTCCCATACGTTGCCCGCAGGAGGGAATTCAACAGGTTTGCCAGCGAAGAAGGTTCTAGGATGGTAAGTTCGGTCCCTCCTTTAACTGGGAAGTATAACACTTGACCACGACAGTGCAAATGCTCAAGAAGGATCTTGAGATTTTCATCGTCCTGCATTGGTCTGTCCATTTTCTTGTCTAACTCTTTTAATTCTTGAAAAGTAATTACCATTGTACCTGTCATTTTTCTATTATACAGCTCATTCTCAAGATCAATCCATTTGGCATCAACTTTTTCGTCCGCAATTTTAAGACCAAGCTCAAGAACCGTGTTTCGGAGCTGTTTCAAATCTTTGGGGTCGTCATCCTGGGGTCCTTCATGTTTGATTTCGATTTTGTTGTTTATTTTCATCCATTCTATTGTCTCAAATTCCATAGCATTACGAGCTTCCCTGAACCGTACTTCTATGAGTGTTTCGTCTGTCACTACATCGGCATGTGTTCCCACTAAAATAAGTGGTGCTCTTCCACCATGATCATCTTTAGTAACAGCTTTTATCGAAGATGCCCAAAATTGCAAAGACTCTGAAATTAAAGTAACTCTTTTGTCTGCATATTATTTTTTATGACATTTGAAAACAACAATTTGATCCGATTTAGTAAGGGAAAATTTACAAACACATGTTTTGCTATAAGTCTCTTTTGAAAATGAACCAACTGATATCCCGAGATAATGAGTCACACCGGCAACACCTTAAAATATGTTGCATGCACTACAATAATTGGGAACATGACAAGCATTCCAAAATTGGAAACTAATATTTTGAATTCCACTGAATATTCTATTTAACTTTGACTGTGCAGTTCCTTTGAATTCCTGTTCGAAAGCAAAGACTATCATTCAAATGTTCATTAAGATCCTTGCTCAGGTCAAACACAACTATGTACACTGCTCTTGGTGCCAAGAACGCTTGGTGTGTTGAATAGTATGTCGATTGCCCGGCAAAATCCCAGTAAAATATATACATTTGATTTTCAAGATCGCTGTTTTTCGCTCTCTTTACCAGTTGCCAAAATACATCTCGAGTACTTGCATTTGCCTTGACTTGATATAATGTTGGGGGCTCATTCTCCGATGTAGGAGACGACCCCTCTATCACTTCATCTGAAACTAGATCAAGTTGCTCTTCCTTCAATGCGCTGCTGTCGCTATCGTCATCGGTAGCCAGACTTGCCATAGCTTCAGCCATTCTATACACGTTTAGTTGCTGAACATAACCTGAGGCATATTTTTGTTGAAATAATTACAAGTGACTCCAAAAATAATACAAGAATCAATATTTCCAGTCGCTTAATGTTTAGTGTAATTTCAACGTTCATACGTGCATTGCAGTCACAGTGCAAGCTATGTTTATCTAGATCTAGCCACATTCTGTGAGAATGAACAGTGAATGAAAACCTTTACAATACAACCCGTAGGTTAGTGTATTTCCGTCTCACATAGCTCAGTGGTTTTATATTAAATTTGAAATAAACATTTCATTAGATTATGTATTAATCCTTATGATCTAATATCCTATGGAAAACTGTAAAACGCCTTTTAATCTTGTTCATGAAAACAGCAACAAGTACTATGTTTGAGCATACTGAGGATAATTTTTTGATTGGCTATAAGATATAAAGACAAGAGCTGTCGTAGCACTATATGCCGATTAACATTAAAAATGAATTCAATAATGAGTTAATATGTGCCTGTCAAACGCAATCAAAATGTCAAATTAAAAAGTAAACAAAAAACGACACAATGCTACGAAACCATGTATTCAATGATTGACAGAAGAACTTAAGCCCTCGTTTTGAGATTCAGTTTCAACTGCTTTTCATGTTTAGTAACAGTTTGTTTGACCTTGCATTTAGGGGCCCCAAATGCAATCACATGGAAGTCATCTATAAATTCTTCCTACATTCCAAGTAAGGTCACAATATGTCAACCCGAACTACAACTATTTAATAGGTGACTTTGACGCCAACCTCCCGTCAGCCCGCCTGAACAACGACGTACGTCATTCTTATAACCAGGTTTCATCAAATAAAAATGTGCCTGTGAAAAGCAATTAAAAGTAAAACAGTAAAACAAAAAGATTCAATTGAGTGCCATAATTTGTACTTATGGTTAATATGGAGCTATGTAACCTTATTGTGTGATGGCTACTGTGAAGAGTATGAAGTCCATTGAATAAACGGTATTTGAGTTAATAACCAAAGTTGCCCAAGAAACTATAATCAAACTTTTTAAGTCAATCAAGGGCCATAAGTTGTATTCAGGGTAATATGGAGATAAGTAACCTTATTGTGTGATGGCCGTTAACATATGCATGGAATATTAAGTCAATAAAATAAAGGGTATAAAGGAAATTAGTGAAAATCCCAACTTGCCCAAAAACTTAAACCGGACACAATGTGCCCTATAACTTTAACCTCATTTCCTAAGTCAAACAGGGGCCATAATTTGTATTAAGAACAAAATCGTGTTATGTAAACTAATTGTAAGACGGTCGTCAATAATTGTGTTAAGTGTAAAGTCAATTTAATGAAGGGTATATATTTGTTTTGTCCAAGTCCTAACTTGTCCTAAAGTTTTAATTTGAAACAACGTGCCCTAAAACTTTAACCTACGTTCCTTAATAAATCAAAGGCCATTTTTGTATTAAAAATAATATGGGGTTATGTAAGCTCATTGTTTGTGGTACAAAACAACTATGTGAAGTTTTAAGTGAATTGAATGAAGAGTATTGGTGTTAAAAGTGAAAATGCCAACTTGCCCTAAAACTTTAACCGGCCGCCGAGGTAGACGCAGACGCAGACGCCTGGGCGAGAAGTATAGCCTCCTTATTCTTCTAACAGTGGAGCTAAAAATCTATAGACTATATCCTAACAAGAAAGCAATATAGAGGAGGTTTCAAAAATATTTAAGCACATGGTCGGAGAAAAATAATTGATAGAAAATTTAACAAAAAAGATACCAAAATACCAGCAAATCAGCTTTCTATTATAACCACTGAGCTATATATCCAAACGTGTAAGTAAATGATTTCGTACAGGCGACATCGATGACATACCGAACATTGTTATTGCATTGACCAAGCCATTATGCACCTGTGACAGTTAATTAAAACCGGACAAAAATCATAATGAATTAAATGTAAACATGTTCGATCATATCCTACAAAGAACAAAAATAGAAACAACCAACGTCGATCAGGATTAAATAAAACCAATACCAGTTGATACTATTAAAACAAAGAAAAAAACATACGAGCAATTTCAGAAAATAGTAGAAAAAAATACTTCAAAAGCTGAACATACCACTTTCTTTTGTTTCCCATTTCTTTTTCTCGTCATCCCGAGATTGTAAACATCGACATGCAATCTCCTCTATACGCTTCTGTAGGCATGGTTTTTACCGGAAGTGTCTTTCTCAGCAGTCGTTGAACAAGTGTTGTTTTTCCAACCCCTTGATATCTAACAACATTAACCCTTACATGGTTTGAACGAGCTTTTCCTTTTTTCAAGGTCTTAGCAAACATTGTTCTATCTTCGTTTGTAATTTCCGGTAGCTCTGATCTAGAGTCCACTAAAATACATTACTTATGATAGTTGTAACACAATTTTATTTCATTGCTAGTAGTTCTCATATGATACACATCTTAAACTCGTATAATTATACCGTTGTTGTTATGAAAAAAACCCATAAATTAATGAATAACAAATCGTCAATCTGGCCATTATTTTGTAATATGAAACAGATACATGAAATACTTGAATAATTAACCCTGTATTGAACATCACCATAGTCTATTAAAATGGTTGAAGAACACCTTAAGATGAGATATAACTACAATACATACACAAGACAACCAGAATGTTGCATATATTTGAAATTTACGCGGTTATTCGAGTAGTCATAAAATTGCAGTACATATTTAAGGTGCACTCTTACTCCAAAATAATATGTACCTCAAATAATACAATTGTTTAATTTACTGGAAAGGATGATTGAATATCAAAAACAATGGTTCTTATGAAGAATGCCTTGTTTAATTTGATAGAAAGGTGCAGAAAACACGGTATTTCTACCTTATGAGTTGATAGTTGATAACTGGAAATCTTTTAGCACTCACCAGTCATTTAATATTTGTACGTTTTCAGCTATTAAATACACAGTTACAATCTTGTTATCAGTAACTAATATTTTTCCATAAACACTTTATTTAGTAAGTAGTTAACGGTTTATTACACAAAATTTATTTTTGTCATACATGTGTATGCAATGATTTCAAATAAGAGTGTCACTTCAGGCATAGCCTATATAATTATATTATTTAGTCAATTTTGTAGAATGAATGTAAATTCTTGTTCAAAATGAAAACCTGCAAACAAATGAATATTGGTCGATAAATTTGATATAAAACAAGTCAACATACGGTTTAGTTTCCTGCGCACATCATCCGAAAAGTCTGACGGTAAAGACATTGGTTGATTGTCATCATCAGGTTTCGATACATGCATTAGGCCTTTACCAGTTGCCCCCTTTCCCGAAACGTTGGAAATTTCATCGGTTCCGTGTTTTATATCGACACCACTGTCTTGTACCAGAGGTTCGTCTTCTTGTTCCTGATTCGACTCTGCAAACCGCTGAATAAACCTTAAAATCTTCTTGCCTACCTCGAGTTTCTCATCGGGTGCCATTTCAAAGTTAAGGCACATGCCATATTGTTCGGCCATTAGCTTGCTTGTTTCTTTAGTATATCTATCCTTACATACGGACAACTCAATAACAATGACCTTTGAGGTCTTAAAAGATGTCTTAGCGTTTTCCTCTGTACTTTCTGTCGACGCCGATTTATTATAGCTTTTCTCTTTCCATGGAGAGGTTTCTTGATCTTGTAACGAATGCTCTAGATCGGATTGGTCTTCCAGATCCACGTCACTAAGATCAAGTTCGTGTTTAGTGGCTGAGAGTTGATCTCTGATCAAGTCAATTGACCTTTTGTCGTCTACATCTAAAAACATTTAAATGGAAAAAAATCGTGCATAGGTGACTTTGATAACCAACGTCTCTTGAAGCAGCAGTAGTAAAAGCAATTGTAGTCATTTAACAAAAAGCAAGAGAGGAATATTTTAGTCATACAACAAAAAGCAAGAGAGGAATATTAAAATATTGAATCAAGCAGTATCGTCAGCAAAATTTATCATCATTATTTAATTATTATTATTATTATTATTATTATTATTATTATTATTATTATTATTATTATTATTATTATTATTATTATGTAGTAGTAGTAGTAGTAGTAGTAGTAGTAGTAGTAGTAGTAGTAGTAGTAGTAGTAGTAGTAGTAGTAGTTTTGTTATTTTTATAATAATAATATTTATATTATTATTATTTACTATTAGTAATAATAGAAGTAAATGGTAAAATGATAAATAAATGACATGCCAAAATCTCTATTTTCTGCTGAACAGAACTATGCCCATTTACTAATGGTTTTACAGCAAAATAAAAACCCTTTTCTGGTACTGTCGCAAAATTGGAAGGACATATTGCCACGTGTGTTCAAGTTTGGGGTGACGACACATGAAATGTTTTCGCCTTGAATCGTCACATTATTGAGAAGTTTTATTTCGAGTTCTGTGCGGCAGTCTAGTCCTCTAAATGCGTTTGTTTGTAGAAGAGCATTTCCAACCTCGCATTTTGCCTCAAGACTATGGCCAACAAGAACCAAATGAACTGAAAAAGACTTGTATAGTTCATTATCGACATGCACAATGTGTCGCGATCCATAACATAGCTGCCATTATCCCGTATTGTTTTGCATACATATTGAAGAGGACGATAACAGACACCAAAAGTGTCGGGTATAAATAAGTCTGTCTTTATTTGAACCCTTACCTACTATTTGTTTAAACAGTTGTCGAATATTGGATTCATTCAGACTTGAAATGAGATAACCGTGAGAACAGATTGTTAAACAAGTAAAATTAATAACAAATAAAACAAAAGCAGGCATATACCCTGGTTTTACAATAATGCGGCTAAGTGGGTTCAAGTGTGAATATATATATTTTTATTATAATTCGAATGCGTCTAGGTAGGTTCAAGTGTGAATATATATCTTTTTATTATAATTCGAATGCGCCTTAGTAGGTTCAAGTGTTAATATATATCTTTTTATTATAATTCGAATGCGTCTAGGTAGGTTCAAGTGTGAATATATATATTTTAATCATAATTCGAATGCGTCTAGGTAGGTTCAAGTGTGAATATATATCTTTTTATCACAATTCGAATGCGTCTAAGTAGGTTCAAGTGTTAATATATATATTTTTATTATAATTCGAATGCGTCTAGGTAGGTTCAAGTGTGAATATATATCTTTTTATTATAATTCGAATGCGGCTAAGTAGGTTCAAGTGTGAATATATATCTTTTTATCACAATTCGAATGCGTCTAAGTAGGTTCAAGTGTGAATATATATATATCTTTTTATCATAATTCGAATGCGTCTAGGTAGGTTCAAGTGTGAATATTAATCTTTTTATTATAATTCGAATGCGTTTAAGTAGGTTCAAGTGTAAATATATATCTTTTTATCATAATTCGAATGCGGCTAAGTAGGTTCAAGTGTGAATATATATCTTTTTATCATAATTCGAATGCGTCTTAGTAGATTCATGTTTGAATATATATCTTTTTATCATAATTCGAATGCGTCTTAGTAGGTTCAAGTGTGAATATATATCTTTTTATCATAATTCGAATGCGTCTTAGTAGATTCAAGTTTGAATATATATCTTTTTATCATAATTCGAATGCGTCTTAGTAGGTTCAAGTGTGAATATATATCTTTTTATCATAATTCGAATGCGCCTTAGTAGGCTCAAATGTGAATATATATCTTTTTATCATAATTTGAATGCGTCTTAGTAGATTCAAGTTTGAATATATATCTTTTAATCATAATTCGAATGCGTCTTAGTAGGTTCAAGTGTGAATATATATCTTTTTATCATAATTCGAATGCGTTTAAGTAGGTTCAAGTGTGAATATATATCTTTTTATCATAATTCGAATGCGTCTAAGTAGGTTCAAGTGTGAATATATATCTTTTTATCATAATTCGAATGCGCCTTAGTAGGCTCAAGTGTGAATATATATCTTTTTATCATAATTCGAATGCGTCTTAGTAGGTTCAAGTGTGAATATATATCTTTTTATCATAATTCGAATGCGTCTAAGTAGGTTCAAGTGTGAATATATATCTTTTTATTATAATTCGAATGCGTCTAGGTAGGTTCAAGTGTGAATATATATCATTTTATCATAATTCGAATGCGTCTAAGTAGGTTCAAGTGTGAATATATATATCTTTTTATCATAATTCGAATGCGCCTTAGTAGGCTCAAGTGTGAATATATATCTTTTTATCATAATTCGAATGCGTCTAAGTAGGTTCAAGTGTGAATATATATCTTTTTATTATAATTCGAATGCGTCTTAGTAGGTTTAAGTGTGAATATATATCTTTTAATCATAATTCGAATGCGTCTAGGTAGGTTCAAGTGTGAATATATATCTTTTTATCATAATTCGAATGCGGCTAAGTAGGTTCAAATGTGAATATATATCTTTTTATTATAATTCGAATGCGTCTTAGTAGATTTAAGTGTGAATATATATCTTTTTATTATAATTCGAATGCGTCTTAGTAGGTTCAAGTGTGAATATATATATTTTTATCATAATTCGAATGCGTTTAAGTAGGTTCAAGTGTAAATTTTATATATATATATTTTTATTATAATTCGAATGCGTCTAAGTAAGTTCAAGTTTGAATATATATCTTTTTATCATAACTCGAATGCGGCTAAGTAGGTTCAAGTGTGAATATATATATCTTTTTATCATAATTCAAATGCGTTTAAGTAGGTTCAAGTGTAAATATATATCTTTTTATCATAATTAAAATGCGTTTAAGTAGGTTCAAGTGTAAATATATATATATCTTTTTATCATAATTCGAATGCGTCTTAGTAGGTTTAAGTGTGAATATATATCTTTTAATCATAATTCGAATGCGTCTAGGTAGGTTCAAGTGTGAATATATATATTTTTTTCATAATTCGAATGCGGCTAAGTAGGTTCAAGTGTGAATATATATCTTTTTATTATAATTCGAATGCGTCTAGGTAGGTTCAAGTGTGAATATATATCTTTTTATCATAATTCGAATGCGTCTAAGTAGGTTCAAGTGTAAATATATATCTTTTTATCATAATTCGAATGCGTCTAAGTAGGTTCAAGTGTACATATATATCTTTTTGTCATAATTCGAATGCGTTTAAGTAGATTCAAGTGTAAATATATATCTTCTTATCATAATTCAAATGCGTTTAAGTAGGTTCAAGTGTAAATATATATCTTTTTATCATAATTCGAATGCGTCTAATTAGGTTCAAGTGTACATATATATCTTTTTATCATAATTCGAATGCGTTTAAGTAGATTCAAGTGTGAATATATATCTTTTTATCATAATTCGAATGCGGCAAAGGAGGTTCAAGTGTGAATATATATCTTTCTATCATAACTCGAATGAGTCCAAGTAGATTCAAGTGTGAATATATATCTTTTTATCATAATTCGAATGCGTTTAAGTAGGTTTAAGTGTAAATATATATATTTTTATCATAATTCGAATACGGCTTAGTAGGTTCAAGTGTGAATATATATCTTTTTATTATAATTCGAATGCGTCTAGGTTGGTTCAAGTGTAAATATATATCTTTTTATCATAATTCAAATGCTGCTAAGTAGGTTCAAGTGTGAATATATATCTTTTTATTATAATTTGAATGCGTCTAGGTTGGTTCAAGTGTAAATATATATCTTTTTATCATAATTCAAATGCGGCTAAGTAGGTTCAAGTGTGAATGTATATCTTTTTATCATAATTCGAATGCGGCTAAGTAGCTTCAAGTGTGAATATATATATATATATCTTTTTATCATAATTCGAATGCGTCTAAGTAGGTTCAAGTGTGAATATATATATTTTTTATCATAATTCGAATGCATCTAGGTAGGTTCAAGTGTGAATATATATATTTTTATCATAATTCGAATGCGGTTATGTAGGTTCAAGTGTGAATATATATCTTTTTATCATAATTCGAATACGTCTAAGTAGGTTCAAGTGTGAATATATATCTTTTTATCATAATTCGAATGCGGCTTAGTAGGCTCAAGTGTGAATTAATATTTTTTTATCATAATTCGAATGCTGCTTAGTAGGTTCAAGTGTGAATATATATCTTTTTATTATAATTCGAATGCGTCTAGGTAGGTTCAATTGTGAATATATATCTTTTTTGACATAATTAGAATGCGTCTAGGTAGGTTCAAGTGTGAATATATTTTTTTTTTATCATAATTCGAATGCGTCTAGGTAGGTTCAAGTGTGAATATATATCTTTTTATCATAATTCGAATGCGTCTAAGTAGGTTCAAGTGTGAATATATATCTTTTTATCATAATTCGAATGCGTCTAAGTAGGTTCAAGTGTACATATATATCTTTTTATCATAATTCGAATGCGTTTAAGTAGATTCAAGTGTAAATATATATCTTCTTATCATAATTCAAATGCGTTTAAGTAGGTTCAAGTGTGAATATATATCTTTTTATTATAAATCGAATGCCGCTAAGTAGGTTCAAATGTGAATATATCTATCTTTTTATCATAATTCGAATGCGTCTAGGTAGGTTCAAGTGTGAATATATATCTTTTTATCATAATTCAAATGCGTCTAAGTAGGTTCAAGTGTGAATATCTTTTTATCATAATTCGAATGCGTCTTAGTAGGTTCAAGTGTGAATATATATCTTTTTATTATAATTCGAATGCGTCTAGGTAGGTTCAATTGTGAATATATATCTTTTTTGACATAATTAGAATGCGTCTAGGTAGGTTCAAGTGTGAATATATATCTTTTTATCATAATTCTAATGCGTCTAGGTAGGTTCAAGTGTGAATATATATCTTTTTATCATAATTCGAATGCGTCTAAGTAGGTTCAAGTGTGAATATATATATCTTTTTATCATAGTTCGAATGCGGCAAAGGAGGTTCAAGTGTGAATATATATCTTTTTATTATAATTCGAATGAGGATAAGTAGGTTCAAGTGTGAATATATATTTTTATATCATATTTCAAATGCGTTTAAATAGGTTCAAGTTTGAATATATTTTTTTATTATAATTCTAATGCCGCTAAGTAGGTTCAAGTGTGAATATATCTATTTTTTTATCATAATTCGAATGCGTCTAGGTAGGTTCAAGTGTGAATATATATCTTTTTATCATAATTCAAATGCGTCTAAGTAGGTTCAAGTGTGAATATCTTTTTATCATAATTCGAATGCGTCTTAGTAGGTTCAAGTGTGAATATATATCTTTTTATCATAATTTGAATGCGACTAAGTAGGTCCAAATGTGAATATATATATCTTTTTATCATAATTCGAATGCGTCTAGGTAGGTTCAAGTGTGAATATATATCTTTTTATCATAATTCGGATGCGTCTAAGTAGGCTCAAGTGTGAATATATATCTTTTTATCATAGTTCGAATGCGGCTTAGTAGGTTCAAGTGTGAATATATATCTTTTTATCATAATTCGAATGCGTCTAGGTAGGTTCAAGTGTGAATATATATCTTTTTTGACATAATTCGAATGCGTCTAGGTAGGTTCAAGTGTGAATATATATCTTTTTATCATAATTCTAATGCGTCTAGGTAGGTTCAAGTGTGAATATATATCTTTTTATCATAATTCGAATGCGTCTAAGTAGGTCCAAATGTGAATATATATATCTTTTTATCATAATTCGAATGCGTCTAGGTAGGTTCAAGTGTGAATATATATCTTTTTATCATAATTCGAATGCGGCTTAGTAGGCTCAAGTGTGAATATATATCTTTTTATCATAATTCGAATTATAAATAATGCGTCTTAGTAGGTTCAAGTGTGAATATATATCTTTTTATCATAATTCGAATGCGTTTAGGCAGGTTCAAGTGTGAATATAATATCTTTTTGTCATAATTCGAATGCGTCTAGGTAGGTTCAAGTGTGAATATTCCATGATATTCTAATTTCCATGATGTCCTTTTATGGCAGCTGAACAAAATACACATAATACACAAACTACAGAGAAAGACCTTATACAAAATAACAGAGACATACCACATACAAAACTTAACACATGCCACATACAAAACAACACAGACATACCGCATACAAAACTTAACACATACCACATACAAAACAACACAGACATACCACATACAAAACTAAACACATACCACATACAAAACAACACAGACATACCACATACAAAACTTAACACATACCACATACAAAATAACACAGACATACCACATACAAAACTTAACACATACCACATACAAATCAACACAGACATACCACATACAAAACTTAACACATACCACATACAAAACAACACAGACATACCACATATAAAACTAAACACATACCATATACAAAACAACACAGACATTCCACATGCACAAACTAAACACATACCACATACAAACCAACAATGGCATACCTAATATAAAACAACATAGACATACCACATACAAATAAATACAGACCTATTACAAACATAACATTACAGACATACAACAAACAAAACAACACAGAAATACCAAATACAAAACAACACATATATACGACATTAAAAACAACACATATATACCACATACAGAACAACAGAGACGTACCTAATACAAAACAACAGAAATAGTCCATATACAAAACATCCACGTACCGCATAGAAAACAGCACAGGCATACTCCATACAAAAAAAAGACATACCACTTACAAAATAGTATACACACACCTCATACATACTACACAGACATTCCACATACAAAACACCACACACAAACCCTACACAAAGCAACACAGACATACCACATCCAAATTAACACAGACATTCCACATAAAAAATAACACAGACGTACCTTATACAAAACAAATCAGACGTACCACATACAAAACAAACACACGTGCCTGATAGAAAACACACACGTATCACATAGAAAACAGCACAAACATATTACATACAAACAAGCACACATATACAAAAAACAAAACTACATACAAACACAACATTAAAAACAGAACATACATATTACATAAAAAACACAACCATACCACATAGAAAACAGCACAGACAATCACAATACAAAATAACACATATAAATCATAATTATACCAATAGCACAAACATACCACATACAAAACAAACCACATACCACTTACAAAATAACACAGACGTTACACATACAAACAATACAGACCTATAAAATACATAACACCACAGGCAATCCACATACAAAACAAAACACAAACCACATACAAAACAGCACAGCCATAACATATACAAAGCAACACACGCACACACCCACACACACACGCACTAGCACGCACGCACGCAGGCTCGCACGCACGCACGCACGCACCTTCCCACCCATCCACCCACGTACGAACGCACGCACGCACGCACGCACGCACGCACACACACACACACACCATACACAAAACAACACAGACATACCACATACAAAACAAAACAGACATCTCACATACCAAGAACACAGACATACCACATACAAAACCAAACAAACATAAAACATACCAAACTAACAGACAAACCATATACAAAACAACACAGACATACCACATACAAAACAAAACGGACATACCACATACCAACGACACAGACATACCACATACAAAACAACACAGACATACCACATACAAAACAACACAGACATACCACATACCAACAACACAGACATACCACATACAAAACAAAAAAAAGACATAAAACATACCAAAACAACACAGACATACCACATACAAAACAACACAGACATGCCACATACAATACAACACAGACATACCACATACCAACAATACAGACATACCACATACAAATCACCACAGACATGCCACATACAAAACAACACAGACATGCTACATACAAACAACACAGACATACCACACACAAAATAACACAGACAAACCGCATGCGAAACAATACAAACATACTACATAGAAAACAACAAAGACATTCCACATACAAAACAACAGAGAAATACCACATAGAAAACAACACAGACAATCCATATGCGAAACAATACAAACATACGACAAACAAAACAAAACAAACATACCACATACCAACAACACTTACATACCACATACAAAACAATACAGAAATACCATATACCAACAACACATACATACCACATATAAAACAAAAAAGACATACCACATACAAAACAAAAAAAGACATAAAACATACCAAAATAACAGACATACCACATACCAACAACACAGACATACCAAATACCAACAACACAGACATACCACATACAAAACACCACAGACATGCCACATACAAAACACCACAGACATATAACTTACTAAACAACACATATATACAACATACAAAACAACACAGACATGCCACATACAAAACAACATAGAAATGCCACATACAAAACAACACAGACATACCACATACAATACAACACAGATATACCACATTAAAAAACAACACAGATATACCACATACAAAACAACACAGAAATACCACATACAAAACAACAGAGACATACAACAAACAAAACAACACAGACATGCCACATACAAAACAACACAGACATACCACATTAAAAAACAACACAGACATACCACATACAATACAACACAGACATACCACATACAAAACGACATAGACATACCACATACAATACAACACAGATATACCACATACAAAACAACACAGTCATACCATAAACAAAACAACACAGACATACCACATACAAAACAACACAGTCATACCACATACAAAACAACACAGTCATACCATAAACAAAACAACATTCGTACTACATACAAACCACACACGTACCACATACCAAACAACACAGACATATCACATACCAAACAGCTCAGACATATCACATACAAAACAACACAGTCATACCTCATACTAAACACCACACGCATACCACATTCAAAACAGCATTGACAAACGACATACAAAACAATATGTTATACTATAAAAAGTATACTCTGAATAAAATGATGTTTACTATGCCAATAATATACGTAATCGCATGGATTGTGTACAAATTGAGGGTGTTAACTCTATGATTCTACGAGGATACAGCTTACTAAAGATTAAATTACCCACACTAACAACACATCATTCAAAGAAAACGTTGTACAATCAAAGCAATCAAACAATTTTCCATACTTGATATTACTTTAAACAACATTAACACCAACTTTAAAATTAATATGGACAGAAACCTTAGCAAGCGCGAATGAACATTAGGAATGAAAACGGATATATAGTTATATACATATACGAACCAACAATTGACACCACCTTACGTAGTTTTTATTACCAATTTATTTGGGGAATAATACCAACAAATGCATTACTTTTTAAGTTCAAACTTGTTGATATTTAGATCATGTACATTTGGCCATCCAAAGAACATTTATATTGGGTGTGCTTTGAAAAACAAAAGTTGTGGAACAAATTCAATATTTTTATAGCTTCAACAAAAATTAACATCAACACAACAATTAACATCGTAATCAATAAACGTGAGGCTTTGGGAATAGTATTTCAAAACAAATACAGTAATGGAATTATTATTTCCACTGTGACAAGTATAAACCAAAAGCCATGGTCAACAATGGTTTATTCTGTAAGTAATTGGCTTGTTAAGAACACTGCACTATTGGATGTTTTGCAATCTTTTGGAAAGTTTTGACAGTTGTATTAGGGAGTATACCCGTTCCCCAAACAGAAAGTACTAAAGAAGAACAACACCTTTGAAATATTTTCCGTTTCTTTCATGCTTTTCGATGAAATATGGGGTTATGAACTAACAACAGTGAAAATATTATTTTGATATTTTCACTGCAAAATAAGGAGTGAAAATATCAACTTTCAGAACTACTTTTAAATTCCTTTGTAGTTACTTGCCTTGATCAAAACAGAAAACTGGACTTTGAACCAGTAAATGTTGGCAAAAAATGTTTAAAACTTGTTTAAGAATTGTTTAATAAATTTCAATAAATATATATTTGGAAATTAACAACTTACCGTTTATTACCGGTAATTCCGTTTTTCAAACATTTTCTTGATCTTTGAAACTGAATGTTCGAACATTTGCTTTCATACCAAACAAATTAGAGACAAAACAGCTGTTCGAACATAATTAGAATTTTATATTATCGTTCAAATGGATTTTGAACTGTTTGCCGTTGTAGTTTGTAAAAGGAGCTTCCCGGAAAATCCACACAACAATTTACAGATAATCCGATATTTTTTACCCCACCCACACAAAACTTGTCAACAAACTAGCGTGGCATTCACTCTTTATCTGGAAAACCCTGTTTTCAAGCGAAACAGACTGGTCTCAGACAGTGACTGAATATTAATTTACTATAAAACACATGTAGTCTTAAACTAAGAAGAATGTTTAAATCACATGAGTATCCGTATTTGTTTTGATAACACATTTGACATTCCAAATTTTCATTCATTAAATAGCGGCGTAGTAATTTGGTTATGTATTCATGCCCCACTTAAAAAAAAAATGTTTTCATTAATTTTTGGAACATATGTTCACTTATAAAACTTCATTGATTACTGTTCATAAAAGCTTTGCACTAAAACACGAGCGAATAATAAAGTATAAGAATGAATCGCATGTGGTTTGCAGGTCCCAAATACAGGATTGCATCTGAAATTAATTTCCATACATGTAAATTAGAATTGACAGACACTTTATCCAAATATAGTAAAAGCTGGTGCAAAAAGGAAGGGGTTGAACCAAATGCCTTATTACCATGGATGAATAAAATATTGTACCTAATAGATAAGAAAATAGAGTTGTTCAACATTAATCCGTTGGCACTTCCCCCAAAATCTATTTCGATAACTTAAAAAGTGATAATGGATATCAAACCCCTACATAAAAAACTTGTATTTGTACCAGCTGATAAAGCAGCTAATAATGTAATCATAGTTTGACGTTTATATTATGTAAATACTATTATTGGAGAGTTACAATCTTCCAGAACTTACAACTCTAGCCAACTCGATGAAAAAAGTGTTATTAAAAATCATATTGATTATAATGCTAAATTTCAAGTTCTTTTGAATGATGATCATAAAAACATTCCTACAATACACTGGTTGCCTAAGATGCATAAAAATCCGTATAAATCACGATTTATTGTTAATTCTATTTCTTGCTCTACTAAACAAGTTTCAATTTTACTTACATCCTGCTTAACTGATATAAAGTTTCATGTGAACAAATACTGTAGTAAAGTTTATGAGAATTCTGGAATTAAACTCTTTTGGTCTATCAATAATTCTTTAGATTTAGTTAATGATTTTGAAAATAGACGGTATAAAGTCTCAGTACTTAATACTTATGACTTTTCAACGCTCTATACATCTATTCCACAATCTTCAGTTACAAACAAATTGACTCCTCTTATCGACAAAAAACTTTTGCGAGGGAGAAAACTACTTACATGGCAGTTAATGTTAAAAAGGCTTTTTTTACTAATGATCGCTCAGATAAATATATATATATTGGACATGCACAGATGTCATTGAAGTTTTAAATTTTGTACTCAATAATTATTTTCTTAAATATGGTAATTGTTTATATAAGCAAACTATTAGAATTCCAATGGGAGCCAATTATGCACCTTTACTTGGAGACCTCTTTTTATACTGCTATGAAAGTGAATTTATGTTAAAATTATTTAAGTCTGCCGATCTAGCTCTTGTTGATAAATTCAAAAGCACGTTTAGATATATTGATGATATTCTAAATTTAGATAATCCTGTGTTTACAGATAACATTCATTCGATATACTCTTCAAAATTGCAACTTAATAAATCTAATACATCAGTTTTAAAAGCATCCTGTTTAGATTTGCAACTAGAAGGAAAGGAAGAGCATCAATCTTTATGATAAACGTGATGATTTTAATTTTAAAATAATTAATTACCCTTCTTTAGATGATGATGTTCCTACTTCACCATCGTATGGTGTTTTTATAGCACAGTTAATACGATTTACTAGAATATGTACAGATGTAAAAAAAATCAGCTCTCGCAGTAAACTTATGACGCAAAAACTTCTGAAACAAGGTTTCCGATATTCTAAATTAAGGAAAACTTTCTCAAAATTTGTGAATGGTCATTATAATCACATATCAAAGTACAATAGTAGTCTTAAATCGCTCATTGCTGATAGTATTGCTCATCCCGATTTTTATGGTGATGTTTTAAAGAAAATTCGTAAAATTAAAATGTTTCCAGCAGGAGTAGGGCAGATAGACTTAATGAATTACTTGGATTGTATTTAAACCGTGGATATAAAGGCAATATTTTGAAGAGCACTTGCCTTTTGAAGATGAATACCTGAAACAAAATATTGGGTTGAATATAGCATCCTTTCATAACTAAACTTTCAGTGCTTTGATTTTTATGAAGAATTTGCTAATTCATGTTATCTTTAAAACCGTTTTTGGCGGACACGTGTTGACTGACTCCGAGTGTTTTGGCTGTGACTTAAATTTCTTCAAATATTTTACATTTTCAAATCATTTGGAAGGAGGGAATAGCATATACTAGTCGCTTTTATTCTTAATAATGTTTTTCTTTATTTGTTCCCAGTTTTAGTACAATGATGCTTTTTATTATGAAACTCTATAAATCACACAGTTTTAAACCTTTTATTTTATAAGGCAGACTGCATGTGATGTTTTTGGTTTCTAACGATGACTGCATCGTATTTTTGAAAAGTATTTGCATTAGGTGCTCTGAATTGTTTCCCTCCGTCTGCAGATAGAGTTGGGATCTCTAATCATTGAAGTACTTGGGGTTTACCTTTTCGTTTTTTATTATTATTTGTTTTATTGATAAGTTTCCTCAAGTTAATGCATACTTTGATAAGATTTATCTTTTGCGTTTTATCTTTATTAAGAATTGTTGGGATAAGAGTGAGGTTTGTGCACATAAACTGGTTTAAACCCCCAGTAAATTTACATTTTACTGACCGTTCCAAGGCGGTACCTAACAATTCTTGATAAACATACCAATTATACATATATATATATATATATATGTATATAGTATTTATGCACTGTGCTGTTTGTAGAGTTGTGTGCTGTTCTATGTTTCTTGTTTGTGAATTTGTGTTCTATGTCTTTGGCGTTTACCCATTGCCACTAAACCGGGTTTATGTTTAAACGTTTTGCTACTGAGCATGTTTCTGCAGCTTTTTGCATATATATTGTCTGTGTTGTTTTGTATTCGCCACTCGTGAAAATGTGTTTATCTATGACACTCGTGAAATAAAATACGATCTTACACTGAAATAAACAAATATCCTCTATATATTTTCTCTATATGTTGAAACTGAAGGAGATGTTGTTATGTTATGTTTAAGCTATTTATATTCATATTTTGCTGATGAAATAAAATACCAAAATACCTTGAAAATTTATGCGAGGAATAGTAACGGAATTGCTATTATTTCGGAGATTATAGTTTGTTTTCATAGAAACAACAAGCAGTGTTATTTCTTGCAAATAAGTGTAACCACTTTACCCTTGATACACGAGATTTATCTTTTGATACTATTACGTCAAACGTTTAATGATAACATCTAGCAAAGTTAATAAAAAACACAGACAAGAACTGTTTAATATCTATTTGAATTCTTCAAAATAAATCTTTTATATAAAACAGTTTGATGTTTAAATATGTTTCGATTATTCTCTTTTCAAATTTGAAGGAATGAAACATAATTAGTATAACATGAAACACAACGTATTCAAACGAGTTGTAAATCTGAGCAATAGTACAATAGTGTTTTTGACAAACGTTTGTTGTAATTTATTAACATTGATATAGACACAATGACAGATCATTATTGCAAGTACAAAGATACATGTATATAATCGTGTATTTCAAAATTACAATCCAAGCGTCTATATTGTCCTAGTTCATAAAGACGCTCCCTTCAAAATCAGGATATTCTTTAAAATTTACTAAAAAGGGAAACAAACAATATATGGTAAGCAATAAATGAAATGGGCCATACATACAAAGTACATACAAGCATCGCAACTGAAACTAAAGCAACAAAAGGGACAATATGCATTAAGCACTGAACGTAAGTTTAACCAAGTAAATCAAATTAGAACGGAACGAGCATTTATAAACCAAGCAGAAAATAAAGTAAAACAGTAAACTAATTACTATGTTTTAGTCTTAAGAAAGTAAAATGTATCTATACAAATATAAAGGTTACTCTTAACAACAGCATTCGTTTCTTTCTTTTACCAAATACATATCCTGTATAATACTTAACATATAATCATTTGAAGCGATCTACAACAATGATATTTTAATCGTTTAAAACTTTTCTGACTCCAAAAATAATTCAAGAATCAATATCTGCAGTCGCTTAATGTACATTGCATGTTCAACGTTCATACGTGAATTGCAGTCACAGTGCTAGCTATCCTTATCTAGATTCTTGCTGCATTCTGTGAGAATGAACAGTGAGCTTAAATCTTTACAATACAACACGTAAGTTAGTGCCTTGCCGTCCCAAATAGTTCAGTGGTAACATATCGAATTTGAATTAAACATTTCATTAGATTGTGTCATAATCCTCATGATTTCATATGCTTTGGAAAACTGTAAAACATCCGTTAATCTTGTTCCATGAAAACAGCAACAAGTACTATGTTTGAGCAAACTGAGGATACATTTTTAATTGGCTTTTAAATATAAAGACAAGGGCTGTCGTAGCACTATATATTTTTTGCTAGACTATATTCCAAATTAAGTTAAAAAATGAATTTAATAATGATTTAATATGTGCCTGTCAAAAGCAATAAAACGTCAAATTAAAACTTTAACAAGAAACGCCACAATGCGACGAAACCGGGTTTTCAATGATTGACAGAAGAACGTCAGCCCTCGTTGTGAGATTCAGTTTCAACTGCTTTTCATGTTTAGTAACAGTGTCCTTGACCTTGATTTAAGGGCCCCAAATGTAATGACATGAAAGTCATCCATAAACTCTTCCTACATTCCAAGTGATGTCACAATATGTCAACCTGAACTACAATTATTCAAGGTGTGACTTTGATTCCACACTCCCGCCAGCCCGCCTGAACAACGACGTACGTCATTCTATAACCACGTTTCATGAAATAAAATTATGTCTGTGAAAAGCAATAAAAAGTAAAAAAGTAAAACAAAAAGATTCAATCGAGTGCCATAATTTGTACCTATAATTAATATGGAGCGATGTAACCTTATGTGTGTTGGCTACTGTGAAGAGTAAGAAGGCCATGGAATAAAGTTTGTCGAAAACATTAACTCAAGAAGTCTCCACTTTCAATCCGGACAGGGATGATAAAATATCCTTTGTTGGCATTTGCAGATGCGACACGACACTGAGCAGTTTCTTCCTTGTGCATTCGTGTGGATATGTTTTCTTCCACTTAATCAGGAGTTGAGAAATGATCTCTCCGACGTCACCACGGCAGTTGTGTTCTATTTCTAAAATTGTATTCAGCGGAATACCAAGTTCTATCATCAAAAGTGGATACTCCCCAATGTCAATGTGGCTTGAAACGATTGCACAGTCTCTTTCGGTGATATCCTGGTCCAAGTTCACCTCTGTGGCTAACAAAATAAAATACGTATAAAAAAACAACGTTTTATAAATATTATATCAATTGCAAATTCATATATTTTCGTTGGTATATTGCGGGCTATTATATAATATAGATCACGTCTGTTTTGGAATTTTGGATTTTTAAATCTTAAGCTATTTCAAGATTTTAAGTAAACGGTTTGCATGAAACAATTACGAGTAGTTTACCAAAAGTTTTCAACGAAGGCTCCTCTAAAGCAGAAGAGGTTACATCGTCCCTCTCGTAGTCTTTAGAAACTGTCAAATAACCAACCAAATCATTAACAGTTGTCTGCCTATCTCGTACTGCCATCCACTTTTTGAAAATATGCAACCTTCGAACGCTATGATTCGAATAGTTCGCTTCCACTTCTCTTGCAATTTGGTCACAGCCTTCCATTTGCAATCGCATCGCCAGTTCCTTCGATCTGTCTTTGGACAATTTATTCGCAAGTCTTGCAAGGTGTTTTTCATTCACTGGATTTTGCGCTGGCATCTGCAACGATATTTCTTATATCATGTAGCAAGTTGTGTACAAGTCGTTAAAACCATAGTTTATGTAACCAAAATCAATTAATGCTTTAATCGTGCAATTAAAGTGTAAGTATTAATTGGTGTGTACATTAGCCTGGCATTTCCTGCACATGTAATGCCTACATTGGGTTGGTTTATCGGCACAAAACAGTATGGTAAAAAGCCGGTAAGTCCATGAGGCGTTACACTTACCTTGCCGAAGGTCTTTATCAGTTTTTTGAAGCACTCCTTTGTTTTTACGAAGTGCCACGAAGTGTTAGGTGGTACACATTTTGCTCTGCCACTTTCGCGCAGCTTATTTATATCGATATAAAGTCCCTTGTGTTGCGGGCACTCAACCCCAACATAAAAGTTGATACCATTCTGTCGATAAATCAGGAGCGTGTCCTTTACAGCCTTTGTTATGCCGTCCACAAGTGTTGTAATATCTGCATTTCCTTTCTGCATATCTTCCTCTTCTTCACAGTCGATTGCGACATATATTCCAGAGCCTTCCCAAAACAGCTCAACGATTCCCGTTTCAAGTTCCAGCATTGTGTACAGGTTGTATAACTGTATATCATTTCCCTTTTTGAAGATTTCAATACCTGGCATTCCAGTTATCAACGAAACTATGAAAAGGTGGTAAAAGCCATGAGGAACATTGCTTTTCTTGAATTTGATCTCCAAGTTTACAACGCGTTCACTTCGATAGGCGCGACTGCCAATACGTGTTGTCTCATGCGCAGGAAGAAGGCTTGGAATTATGTACATGACTTGATTTTGGGGTCTGTCATAACGCATCATTATTTTAAGATTTTCCAACATTGCTACCAATGCATTTCCGCTACTTGGATTTTTTGACAAAAGTTCGGTCATTTTTTTGTCGATGAACTCTTTTGAGACAATCCCTTGGTGACTTTCCGCATCGAGATTTGATACAGATTGTTTCCCATGCATCGCTCGAAGAAGAGAATTTAGCAAATTTGCCAGCGCAGAAGGTTCGAGGATTATCAGTTCAGTCCCACTTTTTACTGGGAAGTATAAAACTTGACCACGACAGTGCAAATGCTCAAGAAAGAGCTTGAGATTTTTATCGTCCTGCATTGGTCTGTCCATTGTCTTGTCTAACTCTTTTAATTCTTGAAAAGTTATGACCATTGCACCTGTCATTTTTTTATTGTACAGCTCATTCTCAAGATCAATCCATTGGGCATCAACTTCTTCGTCCGCAATTCCAAGACCAAGCTCAAGTACCGTGTTTCGGAGCTGTTTCAAATCTTCGGGGTCGTCATCCTGGGATCCATCATGTTTAATTTCGATTGTGTTGTTTATTTTCATCCATTCTATTGTCTCAAACCCCATAGCATCACGAGCTTGTCTGAACCGTTCTTCTATTATTTTTTCGTCAGTCACTTTATCGGCATGTGTTCCCACTAAAATAAGTGGTGCTCTTCCACCTTGAACATCTTTAGTATACGCTTTTATCGAAGATGCCCAAAATTGCAAAGACTCTGAAAGTTAAAAAACCATTGTGTCTGCATATTGTATATTTTTTATGAGATTTAAAAACAACAAAAGTATCTGATTTAGTAAGGGAAATATTACAAACACATATTTTCCTACAAGTCTCGTTAAAATGACCCAACTGATATCACGAGATTATGAGTAACACCGGCGACACCTTAAAATATGTTGCATGCACTACAATAATTGGTAACATGACAAACATTCCAAAATTGGAAAAGAATATTTTGAATTCCACTGAATATTCTATTTACCTTTGACAGTGCATTTCCCTTGAATTCCTGTTCGAAAGCAAAGACTATCCTTCAAATTTTCATTAAGGTCCTTGCTCAGGTCAAACACAACTATGTACACTGCTCTTGGTGCCAAGAACGCTTGGTGTGTTGAATAGTATGTCGATTGCCCGGCAAAGTCCCAATAAGATATATACATTTGATTTTCAAGATCGCTGTTTCTCTCTCTCTTTACCTGTTGCCAAAACACGTCTCGAGTACTTGCTTTTGCCGTGACTTGATATAATGTTGGGGTCTCATTCTCCGATGTAAGAGTCAACCCCTCTATCACTTCATCTGAACCTAGATCAGGTTGCTCTTCCTGCAATGCGCTGCTGTCTCTGTCGTCATTGGTAGTCAGACTTGCCATAGCTTCAGCCATTCTATACACGTTTAGTTGCTGAACATAACCTGAGGCATAATTTTGTTTAAATTATTACAAGTGACTCCAAAAATAATTCAAGAATCAATATCTGCAGTCGCTTAATGTACATTGTATGTTCAACGTTCATACGTGAATTGCAGTCACAGTGCTAGCTATCCTTATCTAGATTCTTGCTGCATTCTGTGAGAATGAACAGTGAGCTTAAATCTTTACAATACAACACGTAAGTTAGTGCCTTGCCGTCCCAAATAGTTCAGTGGTAACATATCGAATTTGAATTAAACATTTCATTAGATTGTGTCATAATCCTCATGATTTCATATGCTTTGGAAAACTGTAAAACATCCGTTAATCTTGTTCCATGAAAACAGCAACAAGTACTATGTTTGAGCAAACTGAGGATACATTTTTAATTGGCTTTTAAATATAAAGACAAGGGCTGTCGTAGCACTATATATTTTTTGCTAGACTATATTCCAAATTAAGTTAAAAAATGAATTTAATAATGATTTAATATGTGCCTGTCAAAAGCAATAAAACGTCAAATTAAAACTTTAACAAGAAACGCCACAATGCGACGAAACCGGGTTTTCAATGATTGACAGAAGAACTTCAGCCCTCGTTGTGAGATTCAGTTTCAACTGCTTTTCATGTTTAGTAACAGTGTCCTTGACCTTGATTTAAGGGCCCCAAATGTAATGACATGAAAGTCATCCATAAACTCTTCCTACATTCCAAGTGATGTCACAATATGTCAACCTGAACTACAATTATTCAAGGTGTGACTTTGATTCCACACTCCCGCCAGCCCGCCTGAACAACGACGTACGTCATTCTATAACCACGTTTCATGAAATAAAATTATGTCTGTGAAAAGCAATAAAAAGTAAAAAAGTAAAACAAAAAGATTCAATCGAGTGCCATAATTTGTACCTATAATTAATATGGAGCGATGTAACCTTATGTGTGTTGGCTACTGTGAAGAGTAAGAAGGCCATGGAATAAACAGTATTTGAGATCTGAGTTAATACCCTAAGTTGCCCAAGAAACTATAACCAAAATTTTTAAATCAATTAAGGACCATCAGTTTTATTCAGGATGATATGGAGATGAGTAACTTTATTGTGTGATGGCCGTGAACATATATTTGGAGTATTTAGTCAATAAAAAAGGTATAGAAGAAATTAGTGAAAATCCCAACTTGCCCAAAAACCTTATCCGGACACAATGTGCCCTATAACTTTAACCTCATTTCCTAAGTCAAACAGGGGACATTTGTATTTAGGACAAAATGGTGTGATGTAAACTAATTGCAAGATGGTAGTCAATAATTGTGTGAAGTATCAAGTCAATTTAATGAAGAGTATATATTTGTTCAGTCCTTACTTGCTCTCAAGTTTTAATCTGAAACAATGTGCTCTAACCTTTTCACCTTAGTTCCTTAGTCAATCAAAGGTCATACTTTGTATTAATAATAATATTGAGTTGTGGCACCTCATTGGTGTGATGGTCCTTAACAACTGCGTGAATTTTTAAGTGAATTAAATGAAGAGTATTAGAGTTAAAAGTGAAAATGCCAACTTGCCCTAAAACTTTTACCGGCCGCTGATGAAGATGCAACAAAAATGATACCAAAAAACCAGCAAGTGAGCTCTCAAATATAACCACTGAGATATCTATCCAAAAGTGTAAGTATTATTTCGTACAATCATATAGATGACACACCAAACATTGTTATTGCATTGACCAAGTCATTATGCACCTGTGCCAGTTAATTAAAATCGGACGCTAATCATAATGAATTAAATGTACACATACACGATCATATCCCACAAAGAACAAACAACGAGACAAACGACGTCTCTCGGGAATAAATAAAAGCTTGACCACTTGATACTATTAAAACAAAGAAAGTAGAACAAAAATACATCAAAAGCTGTACATACCACTTTCTTTCGTTTCCCATTTCTTTTTCTCGTCATCCAGTGGTTGTAAACATCGACATGTAATCTCCTCTATACCTAACGCTTCTGTTGGCATGGTTTTTTCCGGAAGTGTCGATTTCTTTCTCTGCAATCGTTGAACAAGAGTTGTTTTTCCAACCCCTTGATTTCCAACGACATTAACTCTTACATGGTTGGCACGTGCTTTTCCTTTTTCCAAGGTCTTGGCAAACAGAGTTCTATCTTCGTTTGTAATTTCAGGTAGCTCTGATCTAGAGTCCACTAAAATACAACTTTTATGTTAGTTGAAACACAGTTTTATCTCATTGGTAGTAGTTCTCATATGATACACATTTCAAACTCGTATAATCATATCATCGTTGTTATGAAAAAAACATAAATTAATGAATAAAAAATCGTCAATCTGGCCATTATTTTATAATATGAAACATATACATGAAGTACTTAAATAATAAACCCTGTATTAAACATCACCATTGTCTATTAAAATGGAAGAAGAGCACAATAAGATGAGATAAAACAACAATACATACACATGACAGTAAACCAGAATGTTGCCTATATTTGAAATTTACGCGGTTATTAAAGTAGTCATAAAATTGCAGTAAATATTTAAAGGTGCACTCTTACACCAAAATAATATGTACCTCAAATAAAACAATTGTTTTAATTAACTGAAAATGATGAATTAATACCGAAAACAATGGTTCTTATGAAGGATGCCGTGTTTAATTTGAAAGTAAGGTGCAGAAAAAACGGAGTTTCTACCTTATGAGTTGATAGTTGATCACTGTAAATCTTTTAGCACTCATCAGTCATTTTATATATATATATATATATATATATATATATATATATATATATATATATATATATATATATATATATATATATATATATGTGCATTTTTAGCTATTAAATACACGGTTATAATCTTTTTATCAGTAATTAATATTTTCCATAAATGAATTATTTAGTAAGTTGTTAACGGTTTATTACACAAATTTATGTTTGTTATACATGTGTATGCAATGATTTCAAATTAAGAGTGTCACTTTAATTCAGGGATAGCCTATACAATTATATAATTTAGTCAATTTTGTAGAATGAATGTAGATTCTTGTTCAAAATGCAAACCAAATTGTAAAGAAAAACCGCAAACAAATGAAATGTTGGTCGGTATATTTGATATAAAACAAGTCAACATACGGTTTACTTTCTTGTGCACACCATCCGAAATCTTTTGCGATAAAGACATTGGTTGATCGTCATCATCAGGTTTCGACACTTGGCGCATTAGGCCTTCATCAGTTGCCCCCTTTCCCGAAATTGCATCGGTTCCGTGTTTTATAACGACACCACTTTCTTGTACAAGAGGTTCTACTTCTTGTTCCTGGGTCGACTCAAAAAAACGCTTAATAAAACTTAAAATCTTCTTGCCTACCTCGAGTTTCTCATCGGGTGTCATTTCAAAGTTAAGGCACATGCCATATTGTTCGGCCGTAAGCTTGCTTGTGTCTTTAGTATATCTATCCTTGCATACTGACAACTCAATAACAATGACATTCAAAGGCTTAACAGATGTCTTAGCGTTTTCCTCTGTACTTTCTGTCGACGCGGATGTATAATAGCTGGTCTTTTTGCATGGAGATGTTTCTTGATCTTGGAACGAATGCTCTGGATCGAATTGGTCTTCTACATCCACGTCAATAAGATCAAGTCGTTGTTTAGTGGCTGAGAGTTGATCTCTGATCAAGTCAATTGACTTTTTGTCGTCTACATCTAAAAAAACATTTAAATAAAAAATCGTTCATAGGTTACTTTGATAATCAACGTCTCTTGGAGCAGCAGTAGTAAAAGCAAGTGTAGTCATTTAACAAAAAGCAAGAGAGGAATATTTAAATATTGAATAAAGCAGTATTGTCAGCAGAATTTATCATCATTATTTATTATTACTATTATTATCATTATTAGTATTATAATAATAATAATAATAAAAATAATAATAATAATAATAATAATAATAATAATAATAATAATAATTATTATTATTATTATTATTAGTAGTAGTAGTAGTAGTAGTAGTAGTAGTAGTATTGTTATTTTTATAATTAAAATTATTATTATTATTATTATTATTATTATTATTATTATTATTATTATTGTTTTTATTGTTGTTATCATTATAATTTTTTATATCCTGTTGTGCATGCTATGATAATTGTTTTGATGATCATAAGCTGTATATGCTTGTATCTAAATAAATGTTCTGTTCTGTTCATTATTATTATCATAATTATTATTATTATTAGTATTAGTATTAGTATTAGTATTATTATTTAGTAGTAGTAGTAGTAGTAGTAGTAGTAGTAGCAGCAGCAGTAGCAGTAGTAGTATGGATGGTAAAATGAATAATAAATGACATGCCAAAATCTCTATGTTCTGCTGAACAGAGCTATGCCCATTTACTAATGATTTTACAGCAAAGTGAATATCTACTTACCTGTCAAGCCATAAGTACGAACGTAAATGAAAACCCTTTTCTGGAACTGTCGCAAAATTGGAAGGACATATTGCCACCCTGGTGTGTTCAAGTTTGGGGTGACGACACATGCAATGTTTTCGCCTTGAATCGTCACATTATAGAAGCGTTTTATTTCGAGTTCTGTGCGGCAGTCTAGTTCTCTGAATGCGTTTGTTTTTAGAAGTGCATTTCCAACCTCGCATTTTGCCTCAAGACTATGGCCAACAAGAACCAAATGAACTGTAAAGACATGTAAAGTTCATGATCATATATACAATGTGTCGAGGTCCATAACATAGCGGTCATTATCCCGTAATTTAATACATACATATTGAAGAGGACGATAACAGATATCAAAAGTGTCGGGTATAAATAAGTGCGTCTTTATTTGAACACTTAATCTAATATTTGTTTAAACAGTTGTCGAATATTTGATCGATTCAGACTTGAAATGAGAGAACCGTGAGGACAGATTGTTGAACAAGTTAGGTAAATAACAAATAAAATAATAGCGGGCATATACCCTGGTTTTACACGTGCATTGTAGGTACACACATTACAAGACGAATTGTTATGCAAAACGCGGCTAACTAGGTTCAAGTATGAATATATATCTTTTTATCATAATTCGAATGCGTTAAAGTTGGTGTAAGTGTGAATATATATGTTTTTATCATAATTCGAATGTGTCTTAGTAGGTTCAAGTGTGAATATATATCTTTTTATCATAATTCGAATGCGTTAAAGTTGGTGTAAGTGTGAATATATATGTTTTTATCATAATTCGAATGCGGCTAAGTAGGTTCAAGTGTGAATATATATCTTTTTATCATAATTCAAATGTGTCTTAGTAGGTTCAAGTGTGAATATATATCTTTTTATCATAATTCGAATGTGTCTTAGTAGGTTCAAGTGTGAATATATATCTTTTTATCATAATTCGAATGTGTCTTAGTAGGTTCAAGTGTGAATATATATCTTTTTATCATAATTCGAATGTGTCTTAGTAGGTTCAAGTGTGAATATATATCTTTTTATCATAATTCGAATGTGTCTTAGTAGGTTCAAGTGTGAATATATATCTTTTTATCATAATTCGAATGTGTCTTAGTAGGTTCAAGTGTGAATATATATCTTTTTATCATAATTCGAATGTGTCTTAGTAGGTTCAAGTGTGAATATATATCTTTTTATCATAATTCGAATGCGGCTAAGTAGGTTCAAGTGTGAATATATATATCTTTTTATCATAATTCGAATGCGTATAAGTAGGTTCAAGTGTTAATATATATATATATATATATATATATATATATATTTATCATAATTCGAATGCGGCAAGGGAGTTTCAAGTGTGAATATATATCTTTTTATCATAATTCGAATGCGTATAAGTAGGTTCAAGTGTGAATATATATATATATATATATATATATATATATATATTTATCATAATTCGAATGCGGCAAGGGAGTTTCAAGTGTGAATATATATCTTTTTATCATAATTCGACTGCGGCAAAGTCGGTTCAAGTGTGAATATAAATATCTTTTTAGCATAATTCGAATGAGGGTAAACATAACTTTAAACGTTCTTATAAGTGATGGAAAAAGCAGGAGTGACGTAAATTGAAAACTACTTGTTAAATCGAAAGCGCCTTGTTGTAATAAACATGTAAACAATTAAATAAAACACGTATCCCCCACCTCCCGAATGGCAGGCAGCCAATAAGTTATTTCGCATTAAATGTCTGCTAGGAGATATGCGGAAAATGCTCCATACTTTAAAGGTCGATATCTAGGTGCGTGATCGCCTTCTTTGAGTTCAGAAATGTCTGCCTATTCCAGTAATCTGAGCATCCTGATAAGCCCGAGCCTTGTACTATTTGTTTGTTATTGTTAAAACTTACGACAGTTATGTGCATGAATATAGAACGATTTTCAAGAACTGTGTCGTCTCTCGGCGACTGAAATAACCACTGCGTCTGAGAAGCGACCGACCAGTCTAAATGAAAAGGCCATGAATAAGTTTGTTATTTTTCAATCCAGCCGTCTAACTAAAATTTCTTTGTAAAAACACATTTGATTTCGGTGTTTTAACTATTTACGGACATCAAAACGATTCCTTTACATCATTTAAGAACAGTTTCCTTAAATCTAAAATGGTATCCATATACCGATATATCGATATCCTCGTTGGCTCGATTTGGATTAGAGGAACGATTCTTTATAACTGTATTTTCATATAATTTTTTATAGGATGGCTCTATTTCTCCAGGGTCGATTTTTTTTGCTACGCTCGATGTCCTTTTCGTGATTCCAGGTAAGAATTTCACACCTTGCTTTATTTGCTTGGATCGATTTCTAATAAGGCTCTATCGATTAGATTTAAAGCTACACTCTCACAGATATACCATTTTTACAACTTTTTTATTTTTTTGTCTTGGAAAGTGCAAAATTTTGCGTAAATATCAGCAATCCGATGACATATGATTGCTGACAAAAAAAAAACAGATCGTAGATTTTCATATTTCAGTTCGAAAATTAATGTTTCATGGCTTAAACCGTTACTAACGGTTTAAGAAAAATGCATAAAACATCAGTTTTTTAGCTTAAATATAAAAATCTGCGATCTAGAGTTTTGTCAGCAGTGTGGTATAACTGGTTTTCATGGATTTTAGCAAAAAATTGCTTGTTCCAAGACAAAACTAAAAAAAAGTTGTCAAAACCTTCAATCTGTGAGAGTGCAGCTTTAAACACACATTGCATATATAATTCTCAGTAGTGCTATTATCTGTCAATTGTAAAACGGGCTTTATTCAAGTATATGTGCTATCTATGTTTGGTGCTGTTATATTGTATGTGCAGTGTTTACATGCATGTGTATATTTTTCGTATAGATTTATTCATTATTTCATTAGCAAAATAATGTTAGATAAATTCGTTAACAAATTCGAATAATAATTAATGGTCCCGGTTGCAAATACTTGAAAGTTAAGTGTTGGAGATTTCTTTAACTTTAAAAGTCATAACATCATGATGTGTATTGCTTAAATCTACACTGAACTTTTGTGACCAGTTTCACCTCTGCTGAAATCCACAATGTACATGTGTGTGTGTGTGTGTGTGTGTGTGTGTGTGTGTGTGTGTGTGCGCGTGCGTGCGTGAGTGCGTGCATGCGTGTGAGCGTGCGCGCGCGCGTGTGTGTGTGTGTGTGTGCGTGTTTGCGTGCGTGTGTGTGTGGTTGCGTGCATGCGTGGGTGCGTGCGTGCGTGTGCGTGTGCGTGTGCGTGTGTGTGTGTGTGTGTGCGTGTGAATGTTTGTGTGTGCGTGCGTGCGTGGGTGCTTGCGTGCGTGTGAGCGTGCGTGTGTGTGCGTGTGTGTGCGTGTCAATTTTTACTTCTGCTAAATTCAATCATGTACATTTGTGTCAAGTCTCACTACAGTGAAATTCTATTTTTTTTAATTAGTTTCAAGAATTAAACGATGTGCATTTGTCTCATGTTTTACAAGTACTAAATTCGACATTGTACATTTGTGCCTAGGTTTACTTCTTCTAAATTCAACAATGTATATTTGTGTCAGGTTTGAGTTCTGCTTTATTTCACAAAACGAATTTGTGTTAAGATTTACATATTCTCCAATGATGTTTTATTCTGTGAAGTTCTACTTCTGCTAATTTCCATGATGTCCGTTTGTGTCAAGTTCTAGTTCTGCTAATTTCCATGATGTCCATTTATGTCAAGTTCTACTTCTACTAATTTCAACTATGCACAGTTGTGTCAAGATTTCCTACGTAGTATGTCGTATGAAGTGTTACTTCAGCTTTATTACGCCATGTTCATTTTATGAGTCAAATGTAACTTATATACACTATGTGCCTTTGTATAATCTTTTTCTCCCTGTCGAATAGTAATAATACTAGAATGATAACAACATAGACCATCCCAGTAGTCAAAAGTTAAGATAATCAGCTGAACAAGATACACATAATGTAAAAACTATACAGACATACCGCATACAAAACAACACAGGCATACCACAAACAAAACAACACAGGCATACCACAAACAAAACAACACAGACATACTACATACAAAACAACACAGGCATACCACAAACAAAACAACACAGGCATACCACAAACCAAACAACACAGGCATACCACAAACCAAACAACACAGACATACTACATACAAAACAACACAGGCATACTACATACAAAACAACACAGGCATACCACAAACCAAACAACACAGGCATACCACAAACCAAACAACACAGGCATACCACAAACCAAACAACACAGGCATACCATAAACCAAACAACACAGACATACTACATACAAAACAACACAGGCATACCACAAACAAAACAACACAGGCATACCACAAACAAAACAACACAGATATACTACATACAAAACAACACAGGCATACCACAAACAAAACAACACAGGCATACCACAAACAAAACAACACAGGCATACCACAAACAAAACAACACAGATATACTACATACAAAACAACACAGGCATACCACAAACAAAACAACACAGATATACTACATACAAAACAACACAGGCATACCACAAACAAAACAACACAGATATACTACAAACAAAACAACACAGATATACTACATACAAAACAACACAGACATACCACATACAAAACAACACAGATATACTACATACAAAACAACACAGGCATACCACAAACAAAACAACACAGATATACTACATACAAAACAACACAGGCATACCACAAACAAAACAACACAGATATACTACATACAAAACAACACAGGCATACCACAAACAAAACAACACAGATATACTACATACAAAACAACACAGACATACCACAAACAAAACAACACAGATATACTACATACAAAACAACACAGGCATACCACAAACAAAACAACACAGATATACTACATACAAAACAACACAGGCATACCACAAAAAAAACAACACAGATATACTACATACAAAACAACACAGGCATACCACATACAAAACAACACAGATATACTACATACAAAACAACACAGGCATACCACAAACAAAACAACACAGACATACCACATACAAACCATTACAGTCAATCGACATACAAAACAACACAGACATACGATATACAAACCAACACAGACATACGACATACAAACCAACACAGACGTACCACATACAAACCAAAACAGACATACGACATACAAACCAACACAGACATACGACATACAAACCAACACAGTCAAACGACATACAAACCAAAACAGACACACAACGAATACAAACCAACACAGACATACGACATACGAACCAACACAGTCAAACGATATACAAACCAACACAGCCATACAACGTATACAACAACACAGACATACCACATACAAACCAAAACCGACATTCGACATACAAACCAACACAGAAATACCACATACATACCAAAACCGACATTCGACATAGAAACCAACACAGGCATACCACATACAAACCAACACAGGCATACAACAAACAAACCATCACAGTCAAACGACATACGAAACAACACAGACATACGACATAAAAACCAACACAGACACACAACGAATACAAACCAACACAGACATACGATATGAAAACCTACACAGATATACAACGTATACAACAGCACAGATGTACCACATACAAACAAACATATACATACCACATACAAACCAAAACCGACATACGACATACAAACCAACACAGACACACAACGTATACAAACCAACACAGACATAAGACATACAAAACAACACAGACATACAACGTATACAAACGAAAACAGACATACCACAAACAAAACAACACAGGCAAACTACATACAAACCAACACAGGCATACCACAAACAAACCAACACAGACATACCACAAACAAACAAACACAGACATACGACATACAAACCAAAACAGACATACGACATACGAACAAACACAGGCATACCATAAACAAACCAGCACAGACACACGACAAACAAACCAACACAAACATACGACATGCAAACTAACACAGACATACGACATACAAACCAGCAAAAATATACGACATACAAACCAACACAGACATACGACATTCAAAACAACACAGTCATACGACCTAAAACCAACACAGACATACCACATAGAAAACACCACAAACATACCAAATAGAACACAACACAGACATGCGACCTACAAAACAACACAGACATACCACATACAAATGACCACACAAAAAAACAACACACACGCAAGCACACAAGCAAGCACACACGCACACACACAAAACAGCCAACACATGCTACATACAAAACGACTCATGCATATCACATACAAAACACCACACACAAACCACATCCAAAATAATACAGACATACCTCATACAAAACAATACACACATACCACATACAAAACACCACACACATTACACATCTAAAATAATACAGACATACCACATACAAAATAATACAGACATACCACATCCAAAACAATACAGACATACCACATCCAAAATACAACATACATACCACATCCAAAATAAAACAGACATACCACATACAAAATAATACAGACATACCACATCCAAAATAAAACAGACATACCACATACAAAATAATACAGACATACCACATACAAAATAATACAGACATACCACATCCAAAATAAAACAGACATACCATATGCAAAATAAAACAGACATACCACATCCAAAATAATACAGACATACCACATACAAAATAATACAGACATACCATATGCAAAATAAAACAGACTAACCACATCCAAAATAAAACAGATATACCACATACAAAATAATACAGACATACCACATCCAAAATAAAACAGACAAACCACATACAAAACAATACAGACATACCACATACAAAATAAAACAGACATACCACATCCAAAATAAAACAGATATACCACATACAAAATAATGCAGACATACCACATCCAAAATAAAACAGACATACCACATAGAAAAAAATACAGACATACCACATACAAAATAAAACAGACATACCACATACAAAATAATACAGACATACCACACCCAAAATAAAACAGACATACCACATACAAAACAAAATATACATACCACATCCAAAACAGTACAGACATTCCACATACAAAATAATACAGACATACCACATACAAAATAAAACAGACATATCACATACAAAATAATACAAACATAACACATCCAAAATAAAACAGACATACCACATACAAAACAATACAGACATACAACATACAAAATAATGCAGACATACCACATCCAAAACAATACAAACATACCACATCCAAAACAATACAGACATACCACATCCAAAATAATACAGACATACCACATCCAAAACAATACAGACATACCACATCCAAAACAATACAGACATACCACATCCAAAACAATACAGACATACCATATGCAAAATAAAACAGACATACCACATCCAAAATAAAACAGATATACCACATCCAAAACAATACAGACATACCACATCCAAAATAAAACAGACATACCACATACAAAATAATACAGACATACCACATACAAAACAACACAGACATACCACATACAAAACAATACACACATACCACATTCAAAAAATTACAGACATAACACATACAAAACACCACACACATACCACATACAAAATAATACAGACATACCATATACAAAACAATACACACATACCACATACAAAACAATACACACATACCACATCCAAAATAAAACAGACATACCGCATACAAAATAATACAGACATACCACATACAAAACAATAAACACATACTACATACAAAATAATACAGACATACCACATACAAAACAATAAACACATACTACATACAAAATAATACAGACATACCACATCCAAAATAATACAGATATACTACATACAAAACAATACACACAGATCACATACAAAAAAAACAGACAAACCACATCCAAAATAATACAGACATACCGCATACAAAATAATACAGACATACAACATACAAAACAACACAGACATACGACATACGAAACACCACACAAATACCACATCCTAAATAATAAGGACATACCACATACAAAACACCACACACATACAGTATACAAAATAATACAGACTTACCACATACCAAACACCACACACATACCACATGCAAAATAATACAGACATACCACATCCAAAACAACACAGACATACCACATCCAAAACAACACAGACATACCATGTACAAAACAATACAGACATATCACATCCAAAATAAAACAGACATACCACATCCAAAATAAAACAGACATACCACATATAAAACAATACAGACATACCACATACAAAACACCACACACATACTACATACAAAACAATACAGACATACCACATACAAAACACCACACAAATACCACAGACAAAACACCACAGACATACCATGTAAAAAACAATACAGATATACCACATACAAAATAATACAGACATACCACATCCAAAATAATACAGACATACCACATACAAAACAATACAGACATACCACATACAAAACACCACACACATACCACATACAAAACAATACAGACATACCACATACAAAACACCACACACAAACCACATCCAAAAAAATACAGACATACCACATACAAAACACCACACACATACCACATACAAAAATAATACAGACATACCACATACAAAACAATACACACATACCACATACAAAACAATAAACACATACTACATACAAAATAATACAGACATATCACATCCAAAATAATACAGATATACCACATACAAAACAATACACACAGATCACATACAAAACAAAACAGAAAAACCACATCCAAAATAATACAGACATACCGTATACAAAATAATACAGACATACCACATCCAAAATAAAAAAGACAAACCACATACAAAACAATACAGACATACAACATACAAAACACCACACACATACTACATACAAACCAACACAGACATACCACATACAAAACACCACACAAATACCACATCCTAAATAATACAGACCTACCACATACAAAACACCACACACATACGACATAAAAAATAATATAGACATACCACATACAAAACACCTCACCCATACAGTATAGAAAATAATACAGACTTACCACATACAAAACACCACACACATACCACATGCAAAATAATACAGACATACCACATCCAAAACAACACAGACATACCACATCCAAAACAACACAGACATACCATGTACAAAACAATACAGACATACCACATCCAAAATAAAACAGACATACCACATCCAAAATAAAACAGACATACCACATACAAAACAATACAGACATAACACATACAAAACACCACACACATAATACATACAAAACAATATAGACATACCACATACAAAACACCACACAAATACCACATACAAAACACCACACACATACCATGTAAAAAACAATACAGATATACCACATACAAAATAATACAGACATACCACATCCAAAATAATACAGACATACCACATACAAAACAATACAGACATAACACATACAAAACACCACACACATACCACATACAAAACAATACAGACATACCACATACAAAACACCACACACATACCACATACAAAACAATACAGACATACCACATACAAAACACCACACACATACCACATACAAAACAATACAGACATACCACATACAAAACACCACACACATACCACATCCAAAATAATACAGACATACCACATACAATATAATACACACATACCACATACAAAACAACATTGACAAACGAGATACAAAACAATACACACATTCCACATATGCAACGGAATGTATCCATTAGTAAGATAAACTTACAATGCATTCTTTAAATTAAATGAGTATTTATATAAAAAACAAAAACAAAAAAACTTCTAAACTTACCTTTTTCATCCATGCTCATGGAACTATCGCGGTATCCCGTGTATTACATGGCTATTTTAGAAAGATAAACAAGAGGGCGATATTTGGAGGTTTACGATTTACTTCCTCTTCCGTTGCTATCAAAAGTAGTATTGCGCATGCTCAGACTTGAACTTCAGAGGCGCATTACACTTCAAGGGGAAACAAATCAATGTAAACTATTTTGATCTTCAGCTAGTAGTTGCCTACCTTGTTCCGTATTTTATCTGTCATAAGGAAAAACACACCGTGTGATTTAAACCCGCTGAAGCAATCGTAAATATGTCATTTATAGTCTGTATCGTTATCCAAGTATTTTATAAATTAGAAAATTAATGTGTAGGTCTAGTACTGATAGCCATATGTTGATAAATCTTGCTCTGTTTGCTAAAACCATGTAACGCTGAATGTTTATTGAGTAATTTTCCTTTTAAATTATATCATTGGAGTCTAATATTGGTTAAAGGAACTCGCTCCTGTTTTGTAAAATACATTTACATATTACGAAATAAAGTGTAGCAAAACATAAGGAGTGTTAAAACTAATGTACGAAAAGCTGGAACCCTTCAGCAAGTGATGTCTTTTTATATATCGTCTTTGAAGATCACAATTTTTATTAGTGTTATTAAATAACGGCTTTGTTTTGGCGTCATTGGTTAATTGGCATTATGAGGTGATGTTATTAATGTATTGATAACAGGTCCAACTATATTGCACTTTTATGTACTACCTAATAGCCTTGTGATTAAGGCGTCGATTTCCTAATTTCACTAGTCTGTACCGGCGTTGGTTCGCACTCCACTAAACCCAAAATACCTGTTTATACAATATATTGTACTTCTTCTGCTCATTTGAAATTAAAATGTTATAAATGAAATTATAATATTTCATTTTATCCTATATTCAGTTGTTTTGGTGATTGTTATTCATTCATAAGACTATTTTCTATGTTTAAAATAGCATAAATCGGCTCTTACTTGACAGTTTTTTTATTTAGAATGTAAGTATTACTTACACAAAATAAATGGTTATGCGACTGTGTCCCATCAAACCATTTACTTGTACAAGTACATTTCAACAACCTTCAACCATTACTAAATGCATATTATACACTTTTACAATTGAAATCATAGCGATTAAAGCGTTGACAGTATTTCGACCTGCTACGAGTTGTGAGTAAAGTCATGTAAGCCGAATGAAACGGAAAGTGTGTGAACATTCTTCAATTGCCTCAGTAATTTCAGCCCAGAGTCTTGGGCAGATTGCATATGCAAATTCATTACGCCACTGCCTTAAATATGTTCATTTTTTTCCACGAGTGACATACGTTGAGGGCAATATTAAGATAAATCAAAACATACAGGGAATATATAGTATGAGGGTGATTTGATCAAGAGGAGCTTTGTCTCATTGTAGAGAGAAAGCTTAAACATATACTTAGATAACATGTCAAATGTATTTTGTTGGATGCATTAGGTTTAGCGGTCATACCCTGAAAGTAAAATAAATACGACTCAGTCATGTTTGAAGAGTAGAGCAGATTTTACTAAAAGAATGGCTATATGCTATATCCGTGGCAGTGCATTGTTTATGAAACCAATGTTCAAGATAAGGTTTTTTACGAGTATTACTCCATATTTAAGTAATTTTTTGGGTATTCCACATATTAATGAGTATACAAGTGACTGATTCTACATGGTTTTTATTTAATTGAGTACCAGCATAAAAATCTAAAAGTATTTGCGAAGGAATTCATGAGCAAGCATATATTATCTTGAGATGTTTATGTTATTTTGTTTTATAATTACATTACTATACTCTTAAGCGCTCTGATTTTCACTCGTTACCTCGTATTCAAGCGAATCAGAATGATCGTTTGAAGTGGAGGGTTGTTGAATAACCATCTACCATGAAACAAGTCCTAAAGCTTGGGGAAAAGTTTTAATTCAATGTTAATCCACATTTGTCTTGCTCATACATTCGACCTTTCAAATGTTCATTCACTTGATGGCGGCCGGTGTGATTTGGTCATGTATTCATGCCCTGTTCAATTTAAAAACACAATCATGCATTATTATTAATACTATTTTGAAACAGACTTTACCGGTTTATTGATGAATGTACATGAAACGTTTGTTCTAAATCACTTGTAAAGAATAAACTAAAAATAATATAAGAACACTATTTCTCCACGAGCAGGCGTAGATATGACAGCTACGTCGTCATCGATCAAACTGCGTGAGGGGCGTCCCACAGGTAGCAGAGAAGCAAATGTTTTTTTTTCAAATAGTGGTAATTTAGAAAAATAATCAAAAAGCCATAAGCATTAAAGAAGGATACCATTTCTTGCTTTCAGTGTAAGATAAAAACACTCGTGATCATATTTAAGATATTTTTTCAAGCGTGGTTTTGCAGCTCGTGGTAATGTTTTTCTTTGTCGTCAAACAAAAACAAACAAGCAAATATCCTCTCTTTCTCATGCCACGTGGGCGACGTGTATACATGCAATGTGAATTTGGGTCGTATCGGAGGCGGATACGGATGTCATTCAGGGGATAAGAACATATAACATTTATTTATAGTCGGCAAGAAAGCTAAATATTTATAACTACAAGATGCAGGGGTTTAAAAAACGGTTTTAAGACGTTCTACAATGCATTACATGTATAAACAAAGACAAATACATGGATTTAAAAACGGCAACAAAACCAAAGTTTATTTGGTCATCGGCCTTTGAAAACACGAAATAAATAACTACATTTCAAACTTCACGTTCAAATGAGTGATTACTGTACATATACCATTTGCATCACGTAAGTCTGATCTACGATATATTAAGAATATTAAATCACTGAAATACATTTATATGCCACATGCAGTAAAACAACACTACATTGTGTCCGAATTTCAAAACATTGATTAATCAGCGCTGATCTTCCTGAATGACCCGACAACCTCTGTCTGTGCTGGGACACGTGACTTGTCGACGCCGTATTTACCGCTAGATAGGTCTCGTATATACTTTATGAACTCTGGTTTATTCAGGTCTTCAATCATTTCATCTGAAAGCAGATCGCACCTATACGTATGCTTTGATTAAAGATGCATATTTGTTAACACAAAATCATCATTGTTGTGACTATACAGAAAATAATTGTTTTTTTTTTAGTGTAAGTAATATATTTCACCGAGTGAGCACCAACATTTGTATTTCACGAGTGGATTTCACGAGGTGAAAAATATTGCGATCTTACACTAAAACGAACATTTATTTTTCTTTTTACTTTATGACATAATATAATGAAATTAAAGTAATTTCATTACACCATTTTAGGATAACGCACCAATTTGAATGCGCGCGTTACGTCATTTCGGGAATGACGTCGTTGAAGTTGTGTCCCAGTCATGTGCGCGCTGATGTTTGATTTGAAAACGAAGCGGGATTAAATTTCAAAACAGTGAAATATATCAAATTGATTTTTTCACTGTTTGAAATAGGTATATATCATTTTTATTTCTCTATAAACCACCGGAAAGCATATAACATAAATGCATATTTTATTTTAAATGTTAGCGCGTTTATTAAATACCCCTGAATGGTGTTTGACATAGGATCGAAATAGATATGTGATAACTGGATGTGTCCCTGAGGTTTCCATTGCAATATTTAAACATCATTGAAACTGTTGGCGAGTTTGCACCATTGAGGTCCATTTCCACGTCAACTAATGAAATTCGCATTTGCAAAACTCTTTGTTGAGGTATAATCATTCCTCTAGATACCATTGCGATGATTACGTGGCGGAGGCAATGAAAACTACACTAGCCTTGCAGTGATATTTTCTATGCAACGCTGGCATCTTAATACATTTTTATAACTGCCAGAAATACCGATGATGTCCGCACAGGTCCCAAGTCTTGGACCCTCGTAGTCGTCAGGCAAGTACTCGTCTGGCATGCATTCGTAGCCAACCTCCTCGAATATTTTAACAAGGCTCTTACCGTGTAGATGGAACTGTAAAATTCAACAATGTGTCCTGACATAAACCTTTTGGTTAAAGGCCAGCTCGCGTTGCTTTATATGTTTTAAACTTCTCAAAATAAAGATATCCAAGAACATCTGTAACAAATATCTATGTCAAAACTTTGTTTTACTACCTCTTAACACGGATCAATTACTTCAATCTTGGAAAAATAATCAAAACTTGTCTATTATACAGGTTCCAACTGGCTATAATATATAAGTATAGAGACAATAACAACATGAGCTCTTGGGGAAGCTTACTCTGTCCTAAACGAAGTCCAGCGCCAAATACACAATCATTTATTATAAACGTGTACAGCCTCATTAGATTACAAAGCTAACATTGTACTTTTTAAAACTACCACCCAGTGACAACTACATTGAATTGTGACTACTTTTATGACATAGCCATATATATTCTATGCGAATATTAACACAAAATAAAATATTAAATTCATTTTTGTGAAATTCAATCAAACCATGAAATCGACAGTGATATAACGGCCCTAAAGCTAAACGTTTAGCAAAAATCCCGTTAAAGGCAATCAAGGCCCTAAAAAGTCAAACAAGGACTTAACCTTACAAGAGAAAACACATTGCTTCTTATTCAAAATAGCGCCTCATTAGTCAGACAGACAGACAGAAATGTTTATTGTCGTAAACATGTTATGTAACAGTTTCTTGACAAAAATATAGAAAATATAAACACACATATAAATATTCACTATGGTCACAACGATTCATGGCCTAAATACAAAGAAAAGAGAATACTGTAAGTGAGTTAAATTAAAGTAAACGTTAGGAAACCGCATCGGACGGTCAGCTTTTTACCCTGTCTTTCAGCTTCTGAGACATAAACGCTGACGATATCGCCCATACTGCATCGAAAAACGGCGGCTCGTGGAAAGCATTCATCGATTTCAACCTAATTGGAAGAGCTTTCTGTAAAGAAAATATCTAAGCCGTTAATAACATTTAGTAACACCAAAAATACAAATACAATGCAAAATTAAATGGCAGCCCTGTTGTAGTTCGTAAATTATCAATAATTTACGTATTGTTACTGCTAGTTGATTGTTAAACAGCTCAGTGTTTCTATGAACAATTTGAAAAAGAGTATCATAAACTAAACATTTATTTAATTAGCTTCGTAACACAGTGTCTTTTGTTAATTATCAATGTCCAGAACAAACCTGAAAGTACTCCATGTATTCTTTTTTAAATTCTCTATTTGAGAAAGTGGTCACGAGTTGCATCGTAAGCCCATCGTAATCAACCACCGTGACAACGCCCTCGATTTGCACGTGCTCATCCCAAACCAACCAATCGTAGACGAGAGTGACAACTTGGTACACCTTACTCATGCCAATCTGTTTCAAGTACTCCATATCCATTCCGGCTAAATAAATAATAAGTGTCGTGACAGTTGAAGGAAATATAAACATTCTTTTAATATTTTAGAGCATGATAAAACTTTGTATCACATTGTGTAGATGTATATTTCCCTCCAAGGGCCACAACAAATAAATAATAATAAAAAATAAAATAAAAAAATATTTAAAAATAAAATCAATGTTCTTTGAAATATCATGCAGCATTGTGCACCGTACATACTGTAGTGAACTATTTGATTCACGTATCTGTAAGTATGAGTCTTAAAGACATGGTAATTTAGTAAGCTATTGAACAATTTCACGAAAAAAATACCGAGTCTGGAAAATATAACCCGGCGTCCATGCTTGTCCCTCCGTCTTGGACTGCAGATCAATCTGAAAGAGAAACACAATTATTACCATATCATATAAATGTCAGCCACAAATCGAATACAATAATAAGCAAAATATCGTTTTATTATTTCTTTTTAGGAATGACTTATACTCGAATAACCTCTATAATATGTTCTGTATTTAACATGATGTAGAACGCTTTGCATTTTCCTTATAGTTGTCTTGATAACTTGTCAATTAAATACACTGTACACTTATTCGACCTACCCCATTTTAAGGACCTTGTTCAGCACGGGATCTGCAGGATCACCGCCCGTGAACCACTCGGGACGCCCCGTCCGTACTGTCCAAAACTTTTCCAGGGCTTTTCGAGCCTCAAGTTGACTGAACTTCCGAAAACGCAGAAACCGTAACAAAAATGCATAGCCTGTAAATGTCGGACAGAGTGCATGATACTTTAGGTTGATATATACTTTAATACAGAAACAGACAGAAAAAGGGAAGGCACTCAAACTGTCTATCATTCATGACAAACGAGGCTTAGACTTTAAACATTTTGCTACTGTGCTTGTTTCTGTAGCTTTTCGCATAAATATTAATATTAGCGATGTGTCAAGTGGTCAGGTTATTTGACTTTGATTCAGAGGGTTCGTAGTGTTTTTCGCGCTGAGAGTTTCTTCGTGGATTAATTTGTCGGTACCTTGACACATGTATTTATCATCTCTTCTAAAACTGTTCTACATTTTGACGTTATACATCTTGGTGATATATTTATGTTACTTGTTTTTGAAGTGACACTTTTACTAAAAATCAATACATACACATTTATAACAAACATAAATGTTAAGTGATAAATCTTGAGTAAGTGCATTTATGGAAAAGATTAAGTACTGATAACAAGATTATAGCCGTGAATTTAAAAGCTGAAAACCCAAAAATATTAAATGATTGGTGAATGCTAAAAGATTTACAGTGATCGACTATCGTCTCATAGGGTAGAAATACCGTGTTGTCTGCACATTTCTTTCAAATTAAACTCGGTGTCCGTCATAAGAACCATTGTTTTCGACATATTAATCCTTTCTGGTATATTTAAACAATTATATTAATCGTGATCAATCTTATTTGGGAGCAATAGTGCATCTTTAAACGAAATACTTAATATTGTTCTAATATCATGCGCTACGATATTCCTGATGCAAATTACAGCGTCCTTACCTGTTGGAGTTTTCAACCAGTCCTGTTCTTTTACCCACTGCCTAAGCGTCTGGACCGCTATCAACGTATCGGCGGGACTACGTTCGTTCAACTCGTTCCGACATTTCTGTTGACTCGCCTCATCCAGGGGGCTCACATAGTTTTCATCGCCTGGTTATCCGCACCAAAATTAACAGCATTAATTTTATATCTTTGTCCTGTTCAATGTGTACGTAGTTGTTCATATTAGTTTAAGCAATGTACGATGGAATATGATGAAGTGTTTTCTCATCACTTCCCTGGTAAAGAACGAAATATAAGTTCCAATATTGTTTGAACTACCCCTGCAAGAATTACAATTTCCAAAAAAAATCGGTTCCAGAATATTGCAACAGTGTTAAATGGACGGTTCTAGAACATTTAAAAGAACAAGTTTTAGAGATAAATAATTAATTATTTAAAAGTATTTAAAACTAGCAATATCATTAATTCTATGTTTCGCTGCAATATTTAGTGAAAACAGAGGTTATACTTACAGTGCGACTATGGCAGTCCAAGTAAGATATTGTGTCTAATTCCTAATCAGTACTACATTCCAGGTGACAGTATGACCGAGAACACGGTGCATTCTACATTTTGCAAACATATTATAAATAAGACTCATAAATCACTTGAACCGCTCTCGACCCATATAGCGTGTATCCCGGCGCAATAGGAGTGTAAGATATGCATTTTAACATTTCACTGATGAAATGAAGTGTACAAGAATGATTTCACCCGTTTTTGCATGGTTAACGAGGCAATATATGCCATACTATTTTTATTCAGGTTAAGACTTTTGAAAATATGTTAAAGACAGGATATAATCCTTCTAAAAGCACCCCCCATCAACGTCGTTTATTGGATCATTGAGTTTTGATCAGTCGGAGCATAAACGTTTTCCTTGAAGACACACTGCTTTGACACCTGGCAATACACAGGGGATGTATAGCTGGGGATTTACAAGCCACACCGTCCTTAAACCAAGCCTTTAATGATGTAAACGCTCAATAATATAAACACCATATGTTGGTTAAACAACTTATCATGTACACATTACCTTAAGCATCGGGCAAAACAGTACTTCGATAATTAATACATTGCTAACATTGCAACCCACTAAGACATTGCTTCTGTACAATAAACAACAAGACAAACAAATGTTGAGCAAATAAATACTGTATCTATACTAACCTGCCTCACTTGCCATTATAATGTCCTTGAGATTTATAATTTCCTTTACAAGGCTTGATAATCGACGCGCTTGATTTTGACCTGTTGTATTTGATATCGGGATACCAATGTCAACAGGTAATGATCAATAAGATACGCACATTCGTCTTCTTTTATCAGTGGTATCGGAAAGCTTGTTTATTTTTACGGATGCGACATTCTTTCCTCTTTTTGATCAGTGAGCAATCGAGCGTCTACCTAGCCGTTGATTCGTTGTTAATTAACATTGCAAAACATCATTTTATTAACTTGTACCAAATTATTTGATTTTTTTATTTCAATTAATACTATGAATCAAAAAGTGATTGAAGTCATTAATGTTCAGTATCCATTACTTCTACAGAAGCAGAGACTTATGAAATAACATACCCTACGGCACGGTAGAGTAACGCTGCCGGGAGAAATGTACGTTTTATGTCCATTCAAAAACGTCGGATCTGCATTAAAATAACTAATTCACAACCTTTGGTCAGCTAACTCCCATCCCCGGAGACCAAGGGTGTAGTTTACAAACGTGTTTACTGCTCCTTTTAACTCAAACGATGTGGACAGCTCGCCTTCAAGCGCTATAATTCTATGTAATTGTACTGAACCTTTTACCCCCCCCCCCCCCACACACACACACAAAAAAACAACAAAAAATATGATAAGCTATCTCCCGATCACCGATATAACCCCATAGATAACAATTTAGCCTCAAAAATGTGGTTGTGTAACAACGATACAAGATACAAGATACAAGAGTATTTAAAGTCGGGTATGTTATAACAAGAAACAAGATTAACACGAGCTGTCGTAGAACAATCGCGCTCGACTATACGCCACTTTGTTTTAGAAATGAAAACAATAATGATGTAATATGTGCTTGTCAACAGCAATCAAAAAGTCAAATTAAAAAGTAAACAAGAAACACCAGAACCAAACCAGGATTTCAATGATTGACCGAATAACATCAGCCTTCGTTGTTAGATTCGGTTTCAATTCCTTTTATATGTTAAGTAACAGTGTTTCCACTAATTTGTTTTTAGAAACAGTGACCTTGACCGTGCAATCCCATGGAAGTCCTCCATAAACTCTTCCTACATACCAAATTTGGTCCTTAAATGTCAAAGCCCTTGCGAACAGTATTTGAAATCTGATTTAAAGCCCAAAGTTGCCAAAAACTAAAACCAAACCTTTTAAGTCGATCAAGGGCCATACTTTGAGTTAAGGATAGCATGGGGTAATATAACCTAACTATGTGATAGCCGTAAACAACTATGTGAAGTATAAAGACAAGTGTTTGAATGGGTATAGAAATATAAGTGAAAATTGCAATTTGCTCCTTAAATTCTAACCGGACACAATGTTCCCTAAATTTTAACCTAAGTTCCTAGGTCAATCAGGGGCCATAAGTTGTACTTATGATGAAATGGTGTTATGTAACCGAATTGCAAGACGGTCGGTAACAATTGTGTGAAGTATTAAGTAGACTGCATGAACGATCAAGAAGTTATTAGTAACCTCAACTTGCCCTAAAACTTTAACCTGATGCAATGTGTCTAAAACTTTAACATATGTTTCTAAGTCAATCAGGGACAATGATTTATACTTAGGATAATATGGAGTTATGTAACCTCATTATGTGATGGTCCAGAACAATTGTGTGAAGTATGAAGTGAAATTAACGAAGGGTATTGGAGTTATAAGTGAAAATGCCACCTTGTCCTTAAACTTTAACCAGAAGCCGACGCCGTGACGAGTTAAGTATAGCCTCCATACTTTTCGAATAGTCAAGCTAAAAATGGGTCAGCCCTGGTTAAATAGGGCCCGTCCGGGGTCTGTGCGCGTCACCTAAGTTGAGATTATCACCAATTCGGTAAACACGTTTTTTCTTCTTGTTGTTTTATCACAGGACAGTGAATGGAAGCATAGATATACCATATCAGACCATCTTTATTGTTTTTGAAGATGAAATATTTACGATTTTAAGATCTCGCTAAGCATGCTGGATCTACCTGATCTACTTCTTTTGTTTTCATTTTCACCGCATTGCACACCTGCGCCGGATTTGGTTAGTATATTGAATACATAGTGCTTACGATCAACCAATATTCTCTGTTATAACAAACATAACTTTTTGCATGAGTCATTTAGTGTTTAGTACACAAGAGGAACTTTAATCCTAAAAATGGTGATACTACAGCTATTTTATCAAAAGGGCTTTAATCCTTGGTTGTTTTGAGGATAAGGGAATTGACGTAATTTGGAATTTTCCAGCAATTTTTATGTTGAATGTCCAAACGATTTATTAACGATTTTATAAACTATTTTTACACATGCCAATGGTTACTTACAAAAGATTGTACAATGTACAGTGAAACATGGGGTTTTAAGAGAAAACCCCTAATGATTCTGAGTCAGAATAACGAATATTGATGCAAAAACATCAGCTTATCAAATAAATTCTCGCAAATATAAAATTAACAAACCACAATGGTATACATTTACAAATTAGCAAACATAAGTTCCTATTGCGTATTAAATTGCAAGTATGTTTGTGTTTTATTCACCATTAGTAATCATTCTACTTTCATTCTGTTTCCGTATCTTTAAATAACAAAATATTAATAAAAAATAAAGCAAAGCAAATAAGTATGAAAATACATAAAAGATCATGTTTTGATAATCAAATGTCGGTTAATGTGGTGGAGGAGGTGGTAAATACAAACCAAAAGGCAACCTACCTTCCATCGTAAATGGTATCCTTGTCATATGCAGCGAACATACAGAGTTTGATTAAAGAATTTATTTCCCCGTGTATAATCAATTGAACACATAAACACACATATGTCTATAAAGTCAACTACAACATCTCTGAGATTCAGATATTACACATCGCACTCTGTTCTAGTCCACATTCAGCTTCCTGTACGAGCCCTCCGCTTCTGATTTAGCTGGTATACGATTCTTGTCGACGCCATATTTACCACTGGACAGCTCGCGAACATACCTGCGGAATTCTGGTGTAGCTACCTGACGCCGCATCTCATCTGAAAGGAGTCAGAAAGTTAGAATTAAGATGGTTGCTATCATCCTTGAGGTTGGTGCATTAGAACAATTCATGAATGACAAATGTATTCGTTTGCCACGGTTACTTATCGGTGATAGCCTGACAAACCTCATATCAACGTTCTTTATCTTGCATTTTGCGCACAAAACACTGTTTGGTGTTAACATGTTTGTGTCTCTATTTCATTGTCCTTTGGGCCATTGCCCTGTGCTCATAAACAGGGATTATTGTTGATTCTTTAACTTCTGGGCTTGTTCCTTAGTTTTAATTGTATTTTGGTGTATAAATTTACATTTTTCTGACCGTTCCAAGCCGGAACCTAAGAATCCTTGATAAACATACCTAGTCTTTTATATAGTATATATGCACTGTGCTGTTTGTGGAGGTTTGTACTGTTGTTCCATGTTTCTTGTTTGTGATTTTTTATTGTGGTGTGTGTCTTTAGCGTTTATCCTGTGCCATTAAATGGGGTTTATATTTAAACTTTTGGCTACTGAGATTGTTTCTGTAGTTTTCAACGTAAGTATTGCTTTTATTCGTTTTTAAATATATATGTGTGTAGACAAAAAAGATGCAATTCAATATCCTATACTTCATTTTTAAACTGAAAACATCAGAAACATTTGTATCTAGTATAGACCAACTTATTGGCTTGAATTTATATAGTGTTTGTCTTCCTTACCATTTTGATTAAGAAGTATTGCTTGTTTTTAAATACCCATACTATTACCTCTGTATTTGTCAAAGTGTCGCCATATCAGGACATTCCTATTGGCCTATCAATATTCGTCAAATTCATACATCTCATTAAGGATTAACCAATAAAGCTTATAGTATAGTATACTGTAATATAATTGCAATACGATGGACATTATACTGACGTTGACCCTCATTTAAAGGGGCACACTATAGGTTGATGCAATTCAAATGCATTGTTATGTTTCACCTATTTGTCTTTCATGATAAAATTAAAAACAAAACATATGATATAGATACAGGTAAAAATATTAGACTTTTTTAAATATTTGTTTTTCAATTGATATCTAAGTGGCTACAAACACCCCATTAAAAACGCCAAAACATCACTAATACCTCTTTTGTTTGCAAGTGCCTTAGGTCACATAGGATTAGGGCGCGTACACAAGTACACGTTAGATTAGACCAATTAAGTTGATTGTGAAGAAATCTGAAAGCTATATATTACTCGTATGTCCGTTTTCATGGTACACTCCAGTGTTATTGTGCTTTATGAGAGGTCGTAATAAAGTACAACTGGTGGGGATCGAGCCCACAACCATTTGGATGAAACGTTTACCTCGGGACCACTCTCGCCCATTTTAGATATCGAACAATATGATAAGTCTTACCCTGCATTTGTTTCATCGTTCCAGCCTTTGGTCCCTCGTAATCGTCTGGCAAGTATTCCTCAGGTAGACCCTCGTATCCGACCTCCTCGTATATTTTCACTAAACTTCGACCGCGTATATGAAACTGAAGCATACATTTAAACATACGTTACTAATATTTCTTTAGATTAGCTTCACTGTCACCAACATAAATCCCGCTCTAATCAGTTTCCTGGGTAGAACCGAGTACTAATGTTCGTTTTGTGACTCCAAACGATTTTTTTGGCCTACACCATGGTTGGTTTCTTGTTAAATGGTTGTAATATAATATTATCAAGGATTTGCAGATCTCTCTACTATTTTTCAGGTTGATCTTAACTCACAGGCTCTGCGTTTGAATATTTCAAGCAATTCGGTTTGTATAGTTAAATTAAAGTTATGGCGAGTGAGTGTTGTGCAAAAAGTATTAGAGACCAGTTGAAAAGTTCATGTTTTTGTCAATGTATAAATATATTATGACAACATACACAATTAGCGCTTTTTTCAATGTTTTTTCGGTATATGGTCAACCGTGGTATACCCGATATATTAGAAATAAACTTGTAATTATTATTCAATCTCGTTACTTTAATCCCCGCCTTATCTATAAACGAGTAGATTTGATAATTGTAAACATTTACCCTCTCTTTCAGTTTCTTTGAGAGGAATGGCGAGAAGAAGGCATACACAACATCAAAGAACGCCGGCTCGTTGTAAGCATTCATCGACTTGGTGCGAACCGGTAATGCGTGCTGAAATCATAAAGCAAAGAAATGGTATTAATGAGCCTGTTTTAGGTTTCGTACGTTCAATGGAGTTAAATTATTTATGAGGGTTTGATGGAATTTTTCTATCAGTTATGCTTTTTAGTTAATATGACCTATACTTGTTAGTGTAAGTATTGGTATTATAGTTCAGTTGTCAGACATAAACTGTGTTTCCATGAAAATGGCTTGTAAATCGATTTTCCTTTTATATCGCAGTGAGTTGGAATACTAAGATTGAAAATTAATGTTAAGTGCTTTACAAATATTATTATTGATTTCATTGTGAAAGATGATGGGCCTTTTATCATGGGACATCGGATAATTATAAATCCCTATCCAAATAAATGCACACGGCACGAAACCGGCCCCACGTGTAGATTATTTGTCCTGACTATAAGAACCTCTGTTGGACCGCGGAAAGAAGCACTTGGCGCTGTTCTACCCAGCGGCCAACTTAAGGATGGCCGTCCTATTCGCGACCGATTCACCGAGTGGCGCAACATTATGTTAGGTATCAGGAACATTGACATTTACAAGTGAAATGGGGAAAACTAATGTTACTTGAATGTAACATTTTAACTTCCATTGTTTTACAGTTGACAGTTGTATTTGTAGTGTGCCTGTTTTGTTTCCCTCACGCGATTATTATTCATTTATAATAGTCGTTTAAACGAAGTTTGTTGTCGTTGCTTATATGTGGTTGAGTGATGTTACACAGCCAACCAACATTCTCGAGTGTTTTTTTTAATTCATTAAACCTTTTGCTACTGAGCTTGTTTCTGTAGTTTTTCGCATAAATATTGGATTATGTTCTTCTTTTTTTCTTAATCAATGGAGATATGTATTGATTTCATTTCAGTATTATGTATCATTGTTGCCGTTCTTCATCTGACTCTAGCAGATTAAGTTACTCATGATTCAGAAAGAGTTACAGCAGCATTGTGTGTCAACACTTTACCCTATATAGCAGATCTAGTTAGGAGGTGTTCGTTTCAAATGTGCAATACCACGAGTTAGTTTTAATAGCTAGGTCTCAGGCAGCAATTGCAATATTTAATTTAAAAAAAAATCCACAATACGGTACTTTGAATCAGGAAACGTAATAACTTGGATATATTTCAAAAGCACGTGTGGACAAATTAATGTATAGTTGCTTCAATGATAAAATATTATTAGGACATAGAGACTTTTCACTTTAAATTGATTCAGAACTTGTAACCTAAAATTGAAATCATTTCAGGTTAATCAAACTAGCTCTAGTTGACAGCAAAATCAAAGACAAAGAAAGCATGATATAAACATTGAGTATACAATAAAACAGTGTAAAGAACCTGGAAATAACTCATGAAGTCATGTTGTCTAGACCTGTCCGCAATCAGGTTAAAGGTCTGCAGTGTCATGCCGGTGTAATCGGCGATAAATACCACGCCGTTTGCTTGAACATTTTCATCCAGAGTCAACCAATCGTAGAATAGACATGACATCTTGTAGAATATGTCTAATCCGATGTCCTTTATCAATTTTATATCCATTTTTCCTGAAAAATAAGAAGGCATAAATAATTAATACCGTAAATACTTCAACACGTGAAACTGAATTGCTTAAATGCAGGAGTTTGAGAGTTCTATCCGGAAGTTAGCGAGTTCAGTGGTCAGGTAAAGTTGTACATTTACAACGGTGATAAACATTGTTATTTAAAACAACCGAGATTTTCCTTTGATGGAAAAATGAAATCGTATCCGGATAGCATTATGTGAAATACCTAATTTCGTTCATTACAATAAGGTATAATAAACACTAAAATAATCTATCATAAACACTACAATAATATATAATAAACACTAAAATAAGGAATAACAAACACTTCAATGTATACATGAAAGTATAATAATCACTAAAATAAAGTATAACTAGAGCTGTCACAGGAGTGACGAATACCCCCAAATGCCGCCTGGACACAGGAATGGCAAACCATTCCTATGAAAAGAGGCCATAGCTCCAAGGTTACTGCACATTGCATCTTCTTTTATCATGCATGTATTGTTTGTCCGGAAACCGTTTTTCTATTTTCGTAACAGTGCACAAAAACCTTTACTCCACTGGCCCCATTTTCAATCACAAGCATTGTCTTCACAGAGGCTGCCTATACAGCAAGTTTCATCACAATATCTCATGCCCAGTTAAAGTTATGAAGCAGAAACCATTTTTCTATTTTTAGTAACAGTGACCTTGACCTTGGCCCCACCAGCCCCAATATCGAACTTGACCTGTATCTTCTGATGTTACACCTGTGTACCAAAAATGTTCAAATCTGTCAAGCCTTTCATGAGTTATCGTCCGGAAACCATTTTTCTATTTTTAGTAACAGTGACCTTGAACCAACCAGCCCCAATATCGAACTTGATCTGTATCTTCTGATGTTACACCTGTGTACCAAAAATTGTTCAAATCCGTTTAGCCTTTCATGAGTTATCGTCCAGAAACCGTTTTTCTTTTTTTAGTAACAGTGACCTTGACCTTGACCCCACCAGCTCCAATATCGAACCTGACCTGTATCTTCTGATGTTACACCTGTGTACCAAAAAATGTTCAAATCTGTCAAACCTTTCATGAGTTATCGTCCGGAAACCATTTTTCTATTTTTAGTAACAGTGACCTTGACCCCACCAGCCCCAATATCGAACTTGATCTGTATCTTCTGATGTTACACCTGTGTACCAAAAATTGTTCAAATCCGTTTAGCCTTTCATGAGTTATCGTCCAGAAACCGTTTTTCTTTTTTTAGTAACAGGTACCTTGACCTTGGCCCCACCAGCCCCAATATCGAACTTGACCTGTATCTTCTGATGTTACACCTGTGCACCAAAATTTTTTCAAATCTGTCAAGCTTTTCATGTGTTTTCGTCCGGAAACCGTTTTTCTATTTTTAGTAACAGTGACCTTGACCTTGGCCCCACCGGCCCAATATCGAACTTGTCCTGTATCTTCTGATGTTACACCTGTGTACCAATTTTTTTTCAAATCTGTCAAGCCTTTCATGAGTTATCGTCCGGAAACCGTTTTTCTATTTTTAGTAACAGTGACCTTGACCTTGGCCCCACCAGCCCCAATATCGAACTTGACCTGTATCTTCTGATGTTACACCTGTGTACCAAAATTTTTTCAAATCTGTCAAGCCTTTCATGAGTTATCGTCCGGAAACCATTTTTCTATTTTTAGTAACAGTGACCTTGACCTTGGCCCCACCAGCCCCAATATCAAACTTGACCTGTATCTTCTGATGTTACACCTGTGTACCAAAAAAAAATTCAAATCTGTCAAGCCTTTCATGAGTTATCGTCCGGAAACTGTTTTTCTATTTTTAGTAACAGTGACCTTGACCTTGGCCCCACCAGCCTCAATATCGAACTTAACCTGTATCTTCTGATGTTACACCTGTGTACCAAATTTTTTTCAAATCTGTCAAGCCTTTCATGAGTTATCGTCCGGAAACTGTTTTTCTATTTTTAGTAACAGTGACCTTGACCTTGGCCCCACCAGCCCCAATATCGAACTTGACCTGTATCTTCTGATGTTACACCTGTGTACCAAATTTTTTTCAAATCTGTCAAGCCTTTCATGAGTTATCGTCCGGAAACCATGAAAACCGACAGACCGACCGACCGACCGACCGACCGACAGACCGACCGACAGACAGACCGACCGACAAGCTCACTCCTATATACCCCCTCAAACTTCGTTTGTGGGGGTATAATAAACACTACAATTATGTAAAATAAACACTACATTTATGTAAAATAAACACTACAATAAGGTATACTAAACACTACAATTATGTATAATAAACACACTTATAGGAATATCGTAAGGAGCTTGACTGTGGTCATGCACATCATAACATACATATATCATTAAAGACATAGTGAATCGTAAAACAATAATAAGTTTCAATTATTTTATTTAATGTCTCCTTTTCCGGCATTTGCACAGGCAAGGGTAAAACGTATTAAAGAATATCATGTAGAATCAGCAGTGTCTGCGGATTTGTACACTAATCTGTCAAATTTCAAATGCTAACTACCTACCAATCTGAAAAATCAGGAGACGTCTGCCGTGTTTATCTCGTACTGGCGAAAACGTCGTTACTCTGCAAGTAATATGGTGCATGTACACATGGTATTCGATATAAATATATCACATTTCAAGTTATGAAACGTACAGTTTGTGACGATTCACTTGTTTTTTTTTATATAAATTTGAAACGAAAAAAGATTATTAAAATGTAAACACTATGTTCTCATTGTTTTCTTAGTTTGAACGTGCACGAGGGATCAAATGCAATTAAAGAAACATTCACTGTAGCAGAAAACCTTCTGTTGTTCAGGTTAATGTTGCTTTCAAAGTACTTCTACAGCAGTGGAAGCTACAGGGAAAAGATCATTGGCCTACAATTGAACCAATATCATATTTAAAAGTATAATGTTCAATGTCAAACGAAACTAAACAAAACATAAAACAAGAAAAACAACGCCACAAAACAACAAATACTTAACAAGAAACGCAACGATACAATACAATACACACTAAACAGAGACACAACGCTATAATACAACACACACTAAACAGAGACACAACACTATAATACAACACACACTAAACAGAGACACAACGCTACAACACAACACACACTAAACAGAGACACAACGCTACAACACAATACACACTAAACAGAGACACAACGCTATAATACAACACACACTTAACAGAGACACAACGCTACAACACAACACACACTAAACAGAAACACAACGCTACAACACAACACACACTAAACAGAGACACAACGCTATAACACAACACACACTAAACAGAGACAAAACGCTACAACACAACACACACTAAACAGAGACACAACGCTACAACACAACACACACTAAACAGAGACACAAAGCTATAATGCACGGAACACTAATACATTGTGTTCCGTTGTGCACGGAACATTGTGCTGTAACTGCATTTGTGTGGTTATTGTGAACTCACTCTGTCTAAACTTACTAAGACTAATACATACTTTGATAAGATTTACTTTTTGCGTTTTTTTTTTTAATTTAGGATAAGAGTGAGTTTTGTGCACTTTAACTGGTTTAAACCCCCAGTAAATTTACATTTTACTGACCGTTCAAAGGCGGTACCTAACAATCCTTGATTAATTTTCACACCTAGTTTTTTATTTATGAATAGAAAATTAAAGATGCCTATATTTTAAACGAGATTATGGCAAAAACTAGGTAATCTTATGTAAAAGAAGCACCTAGAAATTTGACGTTCAACCATTTAGGTTATTACTTTATTTAGGATTGTTGGGATAAGAGTGAGGTTGTGCACTTAAACTGGTTTAAATCCCGAGTAAATTTACATTTTACTGACCGTTCCAAGGCAATACCTAACAATCCTTGATAAACATACCTAGTTTTTTATATATAGTATGTATGCAATGTGCTGTTTGTGGAGTTTCGTGCTGTTCTTCCATGTTTCTTGTTTGTGATTTTTTGTTTTTATGTTCTATGTCTTTGGCATTTACCAAGTGCCATTAAACCTGGTTTATGTTTAAACTTTTTGCTACTGATCTTGTTTCTGTAGTTTTTCGCATAATATTTGCTCAAACTGTTGAAAAAAATAGACATATAAGCCTCGCCGGAGCCAGTAGCAACTTGAAGTCCGCAATATCATGTCAAGTAATAAATATACTTAAAAGTTATCAGTGACCAGATACTGACATCGCCTACAAATAAATGAATCAAATACGATGCAATCCATCTCAAGATCACACTCCTCTCTAATAATGAAATATGCAAGTGTTTGCCATACTATAATTCCACTTAAACTTACCCTTGCATCATACATTTCTGTAGAAGTGGGTCTTCAGGATCCACATCTTTGAACCACTCGGGTCTAGTAGAACGAACTGTCCAATATTTCTCCAGGGCTTTTCGTGCCTCTAACTAGCTAAACTTTCTGAATCGAAGGAACCGCAACAGGAACTCGAAATCTGATAATTAAAGGAATTATAGTAAAACAAGAACAACAAGAGATGTTTGTCAAACATTATGCCCACCCCCCCTGAGCGCCATGTTGTCAGGATTATATGGACAATTGAATGAAATATGCATGGATCCAAATGATCCTGATTTGTCACTAACACTGGATGCTGTTGAGGCAGTTTTAAGATTATGACCATTCAAAGTGTGAGAATAGATTGTGTTATGACCATGACCTTTGACTCTATGACCTCAAAATCCATAGGAGCTGATCACCAAAAATCTAAATGTCAGGTTTGAAGGCCATGGGTGCAGGCATTGACAAGTTATCACACAGACAAAGCTTTTTTCGCTCAAGGTCACGGTGACATTGACCTTTGACCCGATGACCCCTAAAATCATAAGGGGGCATCTACTGGTCAGGCCCAACCTCCAAGTCCAGTATGAGGGCCATGGCTGCAGGCATTGTCGAGTTTTGACTCGGACAACCCTTTACCATTCAATATCACTGTGACCTTGAGCTTTGGCCTAATGACCACCAAAAACAATAGAGGTCATCTACTGGTCAGACCCAACTTCCATATCAAGTTTGATGACCATAGATGTAGGCATTGTTGAGTTATCACTCGGACAAGCTTTAAAATTATTTTACCATTAAAGGTCACTGTGACCTTGACCTTTGACCCGATGAGCCCTTAAATCAAAAGGGGTCATCTACTGGTCAGGCCCAACCTTCATGTCAAGTTTGATGACCATACGTTCAGGAATTGTTGAGTTAACAGTCGGACAAGCTTTGGTCTACCGACGGACCGACCGACCGACCGACATACCGACCGACATATGCAAAGCAATATACCCCTCTTTGGGGGGGGGGGCATAATAAAAAGGTGCTACCGGTTTAAACCTCCAGTAAGGTCTCCTGTCGCTAATCGAATAGAGTCGGTAGCATAATTATCCTTATTTCAAGATATTTAAATGCCTGTCTTATTCTTGTGTTATTTTATGACGTTGTGTGTATGTCACTCCTGGACCCAGTGTCTCTAAACAACCCCATGCAGCCTCCAGTACATTGTTTCACTAGTTTGGGAGCATATATCTCTTCGAGATATAGTTTTCATTGCGGATGGACTACTAAAGCGTTTGAAAAGTTAATCACAAGCAATTATAATGGACAGCACAGAAGGCAAACTGTCGGGAATCAGGCGTACCTGTCGGGGTTCTCAGCCAGTCTTGTTCTTTAACCCATTGTCGCAGTGTCTGGACAGCAATCAACGTGTCGGCAGGGTTGCGCTCGTTCAACTCGTCTCGACATTTCTGTTTACTCGCATCGTCGAGTTTGCTTACAAACTTCGTATCACCTGTTGTGGGAAAATAATACGTTGAAATATTAAGCATAACCATTAAACTACAGGTGTTTGAATCGGGCTTATATCATTACCAAGTATATAGTTACGTGCATAAAGATGGTTCAACACTGAGGTGCAGCAGTATTGATTTCGGGAATACTTAATATATATACAGAAATGGTGAAACGATTTTGCTGTTGAGTAGAACTTCAAAAGGATTTCACAAATGTAAAAATGCGTTTTAAGGACTAAAACAGAAAGCGCTGAAAAGCTGTAGGCGCGACAGGACTGATTTTACTTGTTTTACAGGTCTGTTTGCAGGCAATAGAAATCAAATCCAAATATTCTTCTGAGGTTTCCTAAACTGTAACCGATAAGTGCCTGCCATTACTAATTACAGGAAAAGCAAAATGATGATTTTTTTGGGATCAATGTACAAGGATATATATACATTGCTTTCATTATTGCTAGTGTAAAGTTATTTGAAGGAAACTCGATATTGACTGATGGCGTTTTGACTATTTATAGTTGGTTATTTAATACAATATCTTTTAATAGTCAACACATTTCTTTTTTTCTGCGTAATTATCTATAATTATCCTTTCACTAGGTTTGTCATCAAGATTTATTTAAGATTATTAGGCTTTTTCTCAAATACACCATAAAATTGCAAACTTATGAACGTATTTAAATAAATTGTTCTTAACACTCGCACTAATTTTAAACCTCATACCACCATATGCCCCATTTTGTAACCTCAACGCATTGATTATTTTAACATGTCAAAATGTAGATCTGCCGATTTGCGGAAATTAAATCTGTGGTTCTGCAACCTGATAGGCATGTTTTATGTCCTTATATTCTCAATACTAATGTTATTTTAACGCTTAAAACGGCACAAAAACGGCGAGTACAACTTTGCTCAATAGCTCAATCCTTATACTTATTTTCTCAATAGAACTTTTGAATAAAAACATAGGCCTTTAGTGTTTATAGTATGTACAATTTAGTGATAGGAACAGACAATTCTTATATATTAACAGATTATACGGTTTTTAAAGTGGACACTCCAATTTTCATATTATTTTTAAATTTGTGTTGTTTGCCATCGTTTAAGGACACATCATGATTAGAATCATATAATATATGCTGTAAGTATGCCTTTCAAACAAATGTTTTACGGAAAGAAACTAAGCAAGACAAGATATTACACTTTTAAACTGATAACACTTAAATATGAAAAAAACGTCATAAAAGTCGACGTATTTTTATCAAAAATCAATATGCCTCATACTTGATTCAACTCAAAAGGATTTGGAAAACAACCTTTTTTAGAAAAACAACAACAAATTTCTTGCTTTAGTTCTAGTAGGACAACCAAAAAGAAAGAAATGCGTTTCTAAGTATTCAACGTGATTAAATTATTTTATATTCTAAAAGGGCTTGGGAATCGAAACACGAGCATAATAATACAAATAAAGTATAATGTAACCGTTTAAGGTTTATCCTTACACATTATTCAGTATTGCATATAACCCTGTCATTAAAATTGTTGGTACATTAATTTTGAGATATTACACGATTTCTCCTTATCATTCAAGAACTCAATGATCTGCAGCACATAACGCGAACAGTCGCATGTCTCATGTCCAAACATATGAACAGATAATCTCAAAACATGAACACACATTCAAAATTTCCTCTAATGTTCATGTACATGGTACACGCCTTGTTTGTCATTGATCTGTATGTAAACAGAGAGCTATAGATCATTAAATATATGTTATATATGATCATTTTAATGTAATTTATAATGCAATCTGAATCGTCAAATTATTACGTGTTATATATCCGCCATTTAATGAGCAGCAGCTTGAAACCAATTAATACTTCTTTCTTACTTTTCATATAATTTCATATCAATTTATGGCGGTATAATTTATTTTATATCTGATTAACTTCAAATGCTTGTTTTGACTGTATTGGATTAGTTTCGTAAAATTATTTTATATTCGTTGATTTCGAATCAGTATTAATTTCCGTTTCCCGTAATCGTATAACGTAATCTTGTATTTTAACATTTTAGTATGTTCATGTATTTAAATGCTGAAAACACAACGAAAACTATGATGAAATGGTAATAGGGTGTATTCATGTATCGATGACTTGCACTTATTAGAGTCAGTGTACTGTATACAGCAACCCTGAATGTTTAAACAAATCTTATAATTTAAAAAACACGTACCTTCTTCTTCCGCCATAATATTCTTATCATACACAGAAACTACACCACACACTTATTTTTGACCTTCACAAGTTAGCTTCTGATCTATATAAACTTAAACTTAGTTGATCCAATACCCGTTTTAAACGTGGTCTAGTTAATACCCTGGTTTAAGGCATATTGATTTTCGGGCTACAATACTCGTCACAACTATAAAGCATGACAAAGCGAATCGCTCTATTAAAGCACCTGAGGCAATATCGGAACTCGACATTATCTTATAGTTCATTTATAAGTTTAAAGATTAACATTCCGGTGTGCGTTCGTTTTCTAGGTCTCAAATATTTCACAAAACTATCCTTAAATCTCTGTTTTTTTCTATTGAATAAGTGTACTTTAATCTTTTCTTATTGTACAACTGATATATTTACATGCTTCTCGCGGTGATCTTAACTTCAGGCTTCGACATTACCTGACTTTAATGTGCCATTGGACTCGATCATCTTACATGAATGCAGTTATATGTAACCCCCCCCCCCCCATGCCCGGGGTATACCGGGGAAAGCGGGGGAAACGGGCCTTGTCTTTACCTTCCCGGTTGCCCCGCAGTACCGAATGAATGTGGTGCTTTTGTTTGCGCGCCGAAAATAGCGGGAAATTGGCATAAACTAGGATGTACCCGGGTTGCATTGGCATTTGGCGAGGATTTCACCAGCAGTTTGTCGCCACAGGGTGGGGACCATACTGGGGATTGACTGGGCCGTAAGTCAAGGTTCCCGCTTTTCCCCGGACCTTGAGGGGCCGGGGTTACAACTGACTGGTCGACTCCGGGGCGACGAGTATACCCTCCTTATTCTTCGAATAGCTAAAATGGTTCATCCCCGGTTAAATAGAGGACAACCGTGATCTGTGCGCGTCATCTAAGTTTAGTTCAGAGTCTCGACTTGGACAATGATCCTATCTGTTGATAGTTAGAGGGCGATACCGAGCGCTAGGCAAAGGAGCTACTGGTTCCATATGTTAATGTAGTATCTGTATAGCGCGGCCGGGGTTTCTACCCTCGACTTTCTTATAAATGAATTATGTAAAAGCCTTGTAACGCTGCATAACAGCATCGCCGCATAAACGTGTTTTTTTCGTTTATGCGGTGATTTTCAACGCATAGGAAGGATTTATTTATGTGGCTAAAAGGCACACTTTCGCCGCATAAAAGGCAATTAAAACACATACTAGTATAATAGTGGTTGATAAAGTTTCATCAAGATCGGTCTTAGTTTTTTGTGTCCACTTAACCAAGCTTTGAACTAGACTTTTAGAGACGTAAATTCTGACAAAGATTTTGTAAGATCGGTTTAAATGTAAACCAAACCAATTGATCTTACTGCGAAAACGTTTGAAATGACGTTTAACCCGACTAAAGGCTGGAATAAATGTTACGACAATGCACAACACCGTCATTTGGGACAATCAGAAAACTGAATCGCCGTTTGACGTAATATATATTCTCGCCTTATTGTCAGACTGACGGACATGTACCCTTGCCAATGCGCACTTTCAACATGTACGTGAAGTTAGCGGCCTAGCGGCTTGAAGTTAGCGGCCTAGCGGCCTAGCGGCCTGGCGGACTAGCGGCGTGAAGTTGGCGGCCTAGCGGCCTAAAATTGAATCCTATTTCAAAGCATGTATACATGCATTTTCTCCTAAAACAATGACATAATAACTGTTTTATGCACAAATTAACACATTGAAGCTATTATCAACATTTTTTTTTTTAAATTCGAACAAGCAGTCAGTTTTTCAAAGCATGTGAACATGCCTCTCCTTCTAATTATATATATATATATTCTGTTTTTTATGCCCAAATTATCACTCTTAAGTAATTATAAACATTTTTTTTCAAAAAAGTCGATCGAACATCTCAGCGGCCTAGCGGCGTGAAGTTAGCGGCCTGGCGGCCTAGAGTGATAGTGTGTGCTTAAAAAATCAGATAATATTTCTTTGTTTTATAAGAAAACGCATGTATACATGCTTTGAAATAGGGTAGCATTTAGGCCGCCAGGCCGCTAACTTCACGCCGCTAGGCCGCTAGGCCGCTAGGCCGCTAGGACGCTAGGCCGCTAACTTCACGCCGCTGGGCCGCTAGACCGCTAACTTCATGTACATACTTTCAACGTCATATCAAACTGATAATAGGGTAATCATGGACTTCTTTCATTGATTGTATTTTTATGCACTAGTCATTTGAACACTCCAAGGGTTTATTTTCAACTTCCATTTTGGCTCAACTTGCCTGCCAACTTTTCCCATATTTTCTTTAAAATGACAGTAATATGCAACGCCCTAATCTTAATCATCACCATAATCAACAACATCATCACAACCACTATCATCATCACCACAATCACAACCACCAACTTCATCCCCACAACCATCATCATCATCATCATCATCATCATCATCAACGTCATCCACCATCGTTTTTGTTGAATTTTTTTTTAGCTTTAGAATAAATAGTTAAGTTAATCCTCTTTATGTGGCAAAAAGGTACAGTTGCGCCCCATATAAGCAATTTCTGCTTTATGTGTTGTGCGTTGCGGCATAAACGTTTATGCGTTGAAAATCACCGCATAAACGAAAAAAACACGTTTATACGGCTATGCTGTTATGCGGCGTTACAAAGGCAAACTATAACTTCAGTTGTATCGCTATTTTATCAAAATGGATTTAATCCTTTGTTGTTTCGATGATACGGGAATTGAAGTTATTTGGAATGTTCCAGCAATTTTCCTGTTGAATCTCGAAACGATTAATAAACAAAGTACGATTGTATAAACTATTTTAAACATGGTAACTTACAAAATAATATAACTTGCAAAGTTATACATAGTGCTTTAGAACAAAACCCGTAATGATTTTGAGTCTGAATAACGAATATTGATGCAAAAACATCAGCTTGTCAAATTCCAGAAATCTTAATCATAGTCTTGTGTAAGAACAGCTACTTTCAATAGAAATATCGCAAATATAAAATTAACAAAACACAATGGTACAAGTTAACAAATCACCAAAGTTCGTCTTATATTGCAAGTATGTTTGTGTTTTATACTCCTTTAGCAATCATTCTACTTTCATTCTGTGTCCATATCATTAAATTACAAAATTTTAACAACAAGTGAAGCAAAGCAAGTAGGTATGAAAACATGAAATATTATGTTTTGATAATAAACTGTCGGTTAATGTGATTGAGGACATTTCAGCATGAATGATATTCTTGTCATGGATAGATAATTCAATAAGCAGCGAAATACAGAGGTTGGTTAATAAATATATTACTCCATGTATAATCAGTTAAACACATAAACTCAACTACAACATCACTGAGGTTCAGATATTACGCTTCACACTCTGTTCTATTCCATATTCAGCTTCCTGTACGAGCCCTATGCTTCTGATTTAGCTGGTATACGATTCTTGTCCACGCCATATTTGCCACTGGACAGCTCGCGAATATACTTGCGGAATTCTGGTTTAACTACCTGACCCCGGATCTCATCTGAAAAGAGGCAGAGAGTTGGAATAAAGTTGGAATTAAGATAATACATACATGGTTGCTATGATCAGTGAGGTATGTGCATTAGTACAATTAATCTATTCGATTGTCTCGGTTACATATTGGTGAGAGTTTGAGAATTACCAACCTCACCACCATCAAATATCATCTACCCCAACCATACGCAAAAAAATGAAAAAAAAATAAACATTGATAAAATATGATAGGAATACTGTATTACGAGATTATTGTGTATGATAAAGCGAGAAAATAAACTAGAAATAACTGAAAAAAATCGCTTTGACTGGCGCTGTCCGCCATGAAATTAAATAACTGCATCGTAATGCCGGTGTAATCGGCGATGAATACCACGCCGTTCGTTTGAACATTCTCGTCCCTCGTCATCCAATCGTAAAAGACACATGACCACTTGAATAGCACGTCCATTCCGAGGTCTTTCATAACCTTTATGTCCATATCTTCTGCAATGTATGAAAAGAAATAATGTGCGGTCAGCTAGCAGACGTTATCGTACATCGGTTTCCTTTACTCGAACAAGAAGAATTACTGAACAAATATATCAGACTATGTTGTACATTGCTGCATCATCCCAACTTATATGGAAGTGTTCAGCGTTTTAGATTGACCACGCTAACCTTAGTATTATTTGTGTACAAGGTGACGATAACGGTGTATCATTATTATTGTTCAATAAGACTGCATATGGTAAACTTATCACCCCGATTGGGCACATGTTGTACATATTTGTAATGCTCCATTAGAATTTTGAATATTGACTTTTCTACTTGTATATAAAATGCATATCTCATATAAGGAGAAAATAAAGATATTGAATTGAATTGCAATTGTGACGATAACGACGACAATTTATTTTGTGCTTGATCTGACGACCTTGATAAAGATCACCGGTGTGTTTCACGTACATGTGAAAGGTATTTGTGCATTTATATAATGCCTTGACTAACGTATTTTGAAACCTTGAAGTTTAAGTGTTATGCACTTACGTCGAGAATATAAGTGATAAAGTATAGTAACCTATTTCAAGTACTAGAAATGTATCAAGCTTTTAAATCATGTGTACTAGTCTATATGCTTTACAAAAAAAGCTTTCCATATCATTTGATATATGCCCACATAAATAGACTCGTCCTTGTTATATATTCTTGCATCAATGATTAAGTACGATTTAGGCTGCAAACATATTTCGTATCACTATTTTAAAACACACTTTGAATACCAGTTAAGTTATAGAACAGAGCAGAACTGACAGTTTATTCACCTTAAACAATTGAAATTCGACTTAATACGTTCATTTATAAATATATTTATGTCACGTTTCGAACATATAATTAGCTAATTAATTATTTCATTAAAATCGCATTAAAGGTTTAAAGCTAAAAGTTTTATAATTACTTGTTAACACTGGCAGTGAGAATAGTATCATAACTATTGTACTAAGTTGTATTTATTAAAGGGGCTGTACTCCGTATGATGAAATAGCGAAAACAGAAAATTGTCGAAAACTGACATAAACTTAGTATCGATGTGTACAATGCATTGAAACTTACTAACTGAAGTACCACATACTTTACAATTGATTTTTATTCGCAGTTTTTTTTTGTATTTTTCCATAAAAAAAGATTACTAGGTATGTCTACCTAGTAGAATTCATTCCTTATGTGTGATTGGCTAGTCGATACTATCACGTGATATTACCAAGTTACCGGTATAAAATTTAAATATTTCAAACGTTTAGGGTAAGCCTTCGTAGCACAGTGGATACAATTACTGCAATTTTGGGGACACCGGTTTGAACCCGGTCTCCGAATTTATTTTTTTTCATTTTGGTATTTTTTTTTACAATTATGATATCAAAGAGTAAAACATTTTATTAGATAATTGTCCTGAGATTCATTACAGATAACAACCTTTTTGTGCCAATCTGGTGTACAGTCCCTTTAATAACTGAGTTGCGTATAACAAATGTTTACCAATATTCATATTTTCCTTTTTATGACATGATTTCAATAATTGATGAAATTGAATTCAGATGTATTAACATTTTAATACATATGTAACTATATATAGTAACACATTTGTGCAGGGTTTTCGCGATTATTTCCATGACAGCGTATCACCCAAAGGCCCGGATACTCCGTGTATTAAACTCTTTAATACATATGTTGTTGTTTTTTACGTCTCGGGCAATTATGGGTCACTTGGGCCAATTATCACTCAACGGGCCAGCTTCGCCGTGTATTAAACTCAAAGTAACCATCTATGACACTACTTTTACAACATATACAAAAGCGTTCGCTACGTGGTATAGTATTAGGTGAATATCGTCATGTTTGTATTCTTACTCTTAACTTAATAAGGTGTAAACGTTAACTCGTAGGAACTAAACCTAAATATGTGGCATTATCAAAAGAAGTTTTAAAAATGTATACATATCGAAAACAGTACTATTATTAATATTTCCTTGCTATTCTGGTTTGAATGTGTCTATTGTTCTATATTTGAATTCGTTTATAAATGAAATATTTAGCAATCGTTTGCAAAATTGTAAATGTATACGTTCTACTGCTTTGGATTTAGTAAATCCCAATAATTCGCATGCATACTTATTTAATGAACCGACAAAGACATCACACAATTGAGATAGTAGTTTAGGCTTTAAGTCAGATGCTTTGCATTTTTATAATACACTGCTCAAAGCCTGAGGGTCTTCCCCACTAAATGCGCTTGGTTCAATTTAAAAAGTAGAGCAGGTCATAATAGTTTAAATTATCGACTTCTATGATTGTATGACCATTATTGATCCAAGTCTCATGTTAGGCGTATTGTACCCTGTTTAACAAAAAACAACAACATTATTTTATTAATTGATGAATACATTTTGACCTCATGCACTGCAATATAAAAATATGTTGTTTAAATAATTTTGAACGTCTTTAGGTGAGTTCCTAAGCTAGCCATATCATCTAAAAATATCATTCTAAGTCCTATACGAAAATGGAGAGCAATATCGCGGTAATAACCCGGCGCAAGTCGATAGCGTATTCAGAGTAAGATGTACATGATTTCACATAAGATTTAACCTAAGATATAAAGTATGACAACCAGCTTTTAAATAAAAATGAGAATGTACTTAACTGAATTCTTACACTCTGGCAATTACAAACATTTTTAGGTAACGTTGCTGCATATATCATTTAAAGTATTTCTAGATTTCAGAGTTTTATTGTAAAACTTACCAAACTGCCAAATCATAAGACATCGCCCTAGTCTGTCTCGAACAGGCGACATAGTTGTGACTCTGAAGATGTTAATACATTTACTATACATAAAGTCATAGTTTGCTTTTACCTTATTGAATCCATACTACAAAATAAATAAAAAAAACATGGAGAAACACAGCACCAATAACCTTAACAAAGGCAATTAAAGGCACCTTGCTAAGACTTTACAGTCAGTCGATGAGAGACTAAAAATACAAAATAGCACAGACGGAACACAAATGCCTCATTTTAAAAAAAAGTTGTCAGGATTACCGTCTTAGAATCGTCAGCTTAATAAAGGTTTAGTGGGTTATACCTAGTTGATAAGTACTCAACCTCACACCACATACGCCAGGCGACCGGATTTCAAAGTATACAGTATTAATTATAGTATTTGGTGAAAGAAAGTTCTACAATGTATTGTCATTATTTTCTAAAGTCGTATACTTGCAACAAGTGACCACATATGATTTTTTGCAAGATGTTTCAGATAAAAAAGTTATAGGGTGTTTTCAGTGTTTAATAAATGTTGTTCAATTTGTTGAATTAGCTACCGGCGGTGATTATGGTATGATGTGTGATGTCTAAGGAAACTTTTTACTGACCATGCATTACGGCAACGCAAGTATGCGTTAAGATTGATATCAATTATAAATGCCCTGCTTTACATACATTAGGTATCACTGTGGACGTGGTGTCATATCGAATCAATGCGAAATTAGATAACGTTTCGGCGTTTAAGGGTACTTAACGGTTAAGATTTATATGGCAAAAACGCTTCATAACTTTAATCAAAGTTGCTCAGCCTTCGGCATTAACATGTTCATATGATACGGTATCGAACCATGTAGTGTGTGCGGTTCTAATCTTATTTGACTTACCCTAACCTCATGGCTCTCTGTAGAATTGGATCGTCCAGGTCGATGTTGCTGTACCATTCGGGTCTCGAGGTTCGAACAGTCCAGAATTTCTCCAAGGCCTTTCTTTGCTCTAGCTGACTGAACTTTCGAAATCTTCGAAAACGCAACAGGAATTCGAAATCTAAATCGAAATGTATTTGTATTTCTTTCATTTTTTTATCGTTTCAAATCTACGAAGCAAGGATATTACAAATGTTATATAATACACTGAAAAACTTAATGATTACAACATTATCACTGTGTTAATTTGTATGGGGGGGAACAGAGCGTACCAGTACATGGTACGGATTTCTTTTAGTCGGCTAGGAGACTGCCAGTCACAATAGAGTAAAATGATAAAGGAAAAAGTGAAACGCAGCACTATCGTGTAGATGGCGATACCAGAGAGAGAAATGCGCCATTGACTCACGACATTCTCACCGCTTCGAGAGATTCTCAAAAAGGACTTAGATACAAAACTTTAAGGTGGAACGCGACTATGAATTTTTTTTCGAGTTACTGTCTGAAAATTGGTATACGAATAGAAGAGCATATGCCCAGTTAGGGACTGTTTTTACTTTTTCAATATTCGGAACAGTTTTGAATCTACGAGTCTTCAAAATATGCCACTGACGTCAATTTTGAGACTTCTGTCATATTTTTGCGTTCCATCTACAATAACCGATATTTTCATCAATTCTTCGTTTACAGCTATGAAATTTCAACGTCAAGTGTGTCTTGTGAAAACGATCACGCTCATATATTTTTCTTTCTTTTGTTGAACGTTATTGTTTCTAAATTCGTCTATAACGTCATTTTTCGCGGGAAAAACGGCGTCGTGTTTCGCTGAAAAAAGTGCGCCTTTCTTTAATTCTAAAAAAAACTGCTCGTTTAATTTTTGAATATTTTTAAATACATATATTCAATGTTTCATTACAAATCGTCTGATATCAAAAAAAGGGTACCTCACCGAGTTCCTTTTTGCGCAGTATCAAATAATCTAACCCCAATACCTGTTTCTTTTGCAATACGAAGTGTATTTAAACGTTTAGCATGACGTTAATCGAATTGTTTTTGTTTATTAAATGGAAAGATAAGAAATCTTAGAGTATCTGATCAGTTTTAAGTTAGGGATATTTGTTATAGTTGTTGTACAAAATATCTAATTCCACACAAGACGGGCGCTGAATAACCAGCTTTATAAATCTATGACTTAAATCTGGCGGCTATTTTAATGAGAGGCTTTCTTAATTATTAAGCAATCTCATTTGCCGAATTATAATATTTTGATAATACACATCAATAATCGTTCCAGTCACTATGCTATGAGCTGTGACTATGCTGATAAGTGCTTTGTTTTTTTTATATATACATCTACAGTAATAACACAACAATAAACGGTTCAACTACTTTATTAGTTACCAATTTCTTTAATAAGTATCAGTAGAGATCTGCAGTTATAAGGCTCTAAACTAAGCAAAAGCGTAGCAAATCCAGTGTGTGACACTCATTTCATTTTAAAAATATAACTAACAAACCAAACAATGATAATCGACAGAAATCTGCATTGTATTAAGCACAAACGGATCCCGGCAGTAGAGGGGGGTGCAGCCCCCCACCCCTCCCTTAAAATCATCCAAGTTTTCTTCTGTATGTCACTATCGGAGAAAAATGTAATAGTATACAGATCTATAACATACGCGACTATGGAGTTCAGTGTTCTGAATCTAAGTTTGATGTAGTCAATCGGTTATCGTTGAATAACACATATACAATTAATAAATTCCACTTATATTGGTGACCATATTATTGACTAAGTTTGGTAGTGAATATAACTCTTGAACATTTTCAACGAGGGTCATTTGTTACGCAACGGTTTGGGAGAGATGTCTCAAAATTGACGTCAGTGGTATATTTTGAGGAGTCATAGTTTCAAAACTGTTCAGAATATTGAATATTGAAAATGTAAAAACAGTCCCTAATTAGGCATATGCTCTTCTATTCGTATACTAATTTTCACACAGTAACTCGAAAAAAAATCCATAGTCGCGTTCCACCTTAACAGCAAAAATAAAATCAATTTTGACTTCAATTTATGACAACAACAGCATTATATTTGTATTTTTCACTACCATTTGGGGAATTCTATTTTGTATTTTTTTAAAAGAAGTTAATGGAAAGAAATCTGATTTCTGTTCGATAGTAGTATATACTAGATTGTCTTTTACAATGGTCACTTAGTGCTATCGACCTGTACAACATACAGCGGATATAGTTGATTTATTTAGTTTTCGTCATTCGGGGCCATTGAATGTTTTAACGATTAATGAAACTATATTACCATTAAGGCCGCTGCTAGAGGCCGCTGACATAAAGTTGCTTGCGAATGATATCTCTCAGATTGCCATATAAAGATTTTTCATATGATAAAAGATATACATTGGTTTCGACATTCGCAAATATAAATTGACTGTCTTAATTTTAACAAAGCTGAAGTTAGATGCAAATCTCTTACTTTAGTAAATCATGTTATATAAGGATTACATAATTTTAAAATTAGGTGACTGTTTTAGTAAATTATGTTATTTTAAGGCTTACATAGTCAACTTAAAGCATCTAAAAGTTCAATATTTAAGCACTTATTCATTCAACTGGTTCATGTTTTAGTCGTTGACTTCATTAAACATTGAGTGTGATTGTATCAATCTGTTTCAATGGAAGTTGCATGCGTCAGTAAATCAATGACGAATCATTGCTCAGTGTTTGCCTTAACGGGCCTCCCACAGTGAAAACGTCGTTTGAAGGACCAAACCATAAAAATGATAAAGATTTTTTTCGTTCGGCTTTGAGGTTCAATATTTAGCAAGCATAATACATACATCCGTTGCAACATGTGTAGGTGTCACTTGTGCTATGTCGAATGCCTTAGTTTAAACATATTTATTTTACAACGATTGTGAAACAAGTTATTACAACATTATATTTACATTTATCACTCTCGTTGGCACGATTTTACGCGAGAGTGTGGTCTTGTGTTGTGGGGAAAACCGGAGAACCCAGAGGAAACACACTTGTCCGGATTATTGACCACAAACCAAACTCACATGCGCCCAAGTCGGGAATCGAACACGGGTCGCCCAGGTGAGAAGCGAGTGCGCTAACCACTGCGCTAACCGGACAACCTTCGTCATCGATGAATTCCTTTAACAGAGTATTGGTTAAAAGCTGTTACTACTGGGCTTGTCCTTGTAGTTCTTATTTTTTTCAATTATTAGAGTAGTTGTACCCTGGTAGTGTTTCATCAATATTTTATATTTTAAATTTAATACTAAATTATGTTTACTGAATCATAAACCAATGAAAAAGCGTCATATTTCTCCCACCTCAGATAAGTAGATCCATTAATTTAACCATGCTAGAAATTCTTATCTTGCCCACGGGCGAAGATAAAATGCCCGTATGGAAGTTCTTTTAATGGTCACCACATTGTAATTACCTCCCTTGTTGAAGACTGTCGTCTGTAGCGCATTATGGAAACCTTGTCTTGTGGCAATATTTTGAACTCTAGTTAATTATTTCTCGCTTCAAATGTCACCAGAAAACAGTTTTCACGCACCTTTCAAGAAATAATGCTTCACTCTTCTTAGAACTATTTAAAGACCGATCAGACCATTTACTTACTCTGAATCACTGCGCGAATATCCATTACAACCACGAATTATCGCATATCCGTACGCAAATATTTTCACTAAACACAAAAGAGTTCCAGCAAAAAAATACATTTTTTAATTTTGTTTAACTGAGGTTGGAGAAAAAGCATCTACCATAGCCGCTCGTGTAAGATAGGTTCATCCCGACCCTCGCGCATGGTGTTTTGCGGAAACCTCGTACACAATGACATACATGTATTTGCAACAAAAAACGTTGGCAATATGCACATCATGCAGTTTACAAGGAATCGAATCCAGTCATTAATACTTTAAAAACGGTCTCCCAGCACGCGTCAGACTTTATCAAGGTACATGTATTACAACCGTTATTTTCGCAAAAATCTTCTCAGGTGTGAACTCTGTTGGTTTAAATAATCCTAGCCTGTTTGGCCGTCGAACCTACCTGTCGGGAATCAGGCGTACCTGTCGGGATTCTCAGCCAGTCTTGTTCTTTAACCCGTTGTCGCAGTGTCTGGACAGCAATCAACGTGTCGGCGGGGTTGCGCTCGTTCAACTCGTCTCGACATTTCTGTTTACTCGCTTCGTCAAGCTTGCTTACAAACTTCGCATCACCTGTGAAGGGACAATTTGTAGTACTGATGAGCCGATTAACGCAACCACTGTATGGTACTTTTATTCGTAATTTATCAGCATCGCACTTGTAGTATAACCTTTAAATTTTACTAAAACCACGTTTTTGCTTTTATTAATCATCTTAGTCAATGACAGGGCGATACTTATGTAACACCGTCATTGAAGCAACACATTTACCATCGTACACACTGTTTATCATGTAATAGTCTAAATAATACATACTGAAACAACTTATGAAGGAGAGCATTGCTGTTTAATACTTAGCTTAACAGTTTATTATAGTGATCATTTTCTCTTTGATTACAGTCGTTAGATAAGACACCGGGCCATTCAAATATTGACCTGTTTTCGATTGTTGGTGACTTATTCCGTCACCTTCTGTCAATGCACCTATTGCAATATAGCATTTCTACTAGTGCCATAATTGACGAGACATGAACTGTTGGTGATGAGGTGACCAAACCTGATGGACATGCATTTACACCATTCAGTAATACTAAATTAACACAATTATGACCAATTGCATGACTATTGTATTAAACCGGTCAAGTATTTGATTAGGTTAAAGTTAGTTGAAATGTTTATTGATAGGTCTATATTTATCAAATAATAGTGTTTCACCAAAATGTTTCTTTGCACGTGCAACTTTATAAAAATATTTGCGGATAAGTTATTTAGTTTTATACCATTGACTCGAGTTGATATATTTTCTGATGTATAACAACGCTAAACTGTCTATGGATGTACTATTGTTTGAATTATGTTGATTTATATACATAAGAAATATTTTCAGTTTGTTCACTGACATATGTATCAATAAGAATAACGTTCTTGCTACTGTATTATCAAGTATAATATATCCTGAATAATTACGGTTGGGACAACAAATCCTGAAACGATACTTTATCATATGATTTAATATCGCCATTTAGGTCTTTTTGCATACAAAGTAGGCTTCTGTATAAAAACACTCCGATTTGTTCAAACTAACAAGCTTGTTCGTGCCAAAATCCAATATGTTTAAACACCACCATAACGAAGTGGAAAACGATTGTAATAAATAGAGAAGTGCAATAAAACGTTTTCAAGTTCATTTCAATAAAAAGTAGCAAAATCAAATAACACATACATGCTTCTTCTGCCATTTGTATTAGTTTCTTAACAGAAAGCAAACACCAACACGGTCAATCAATGTATAAGTTTGAAACTTAAACGGATATATTTACCTAATGTTCCTAACTGCTTTGTTTATTTTTTGGCTAAGGCTACAACAATATGTATCGATTTGACTGTTTAATACTTTATTCATGAAGATCGCAACTGCAGTATGACATTTCGATAGTTTTAAAAAGTACTTGAGGCATAACTGTACTTTAGGATTGATCGATTCGATTAAGCGCGATATTTTAATAAAAGTAGGTTAAATATTATATTTATTGTGTTATCTATTTTATTAATTGTAAATAAGCAATATCCTTGCACAATTTGCTCGTTTCATGTATTAGTAGCTGTACAAAATAAGACACAGACAGTTATTTTCTCCGCACTATTTCGAGTGAGGTGAGCTCTGCCGTCCGTGCATTGCCTTCTTGTGATTGCAGTGTTGTCTTTAAAACAATAATTAAGTGCAACCACCATGCTTCATATATAAAGTCACACCAAATTTATTTATAAGTTAGGCACTTTCCCGACGACCTAGAAGGCTGGGACCGGTCGCCTTCGTCTTAGAAGGCGAATGTCATGGGACTACGTTCTTACTTCAGGCCGTTATGACGTCACTGGGCGTCACCAGGCGCCACCGGGGCCGCCCATACGGCTAATGTGAATGCCTGAATGCTTTATCCGTTTGCAGTGCATTGTTTATGAAACCAAATTACCAGATACGGTTTCATTTGCAGTTGAGTATGACTAAATGATAAATGACACGCTAGGTAGGAAAATATTGACTTTGGGATACTCACACCGTACAGTGTTCGGTCAGCCTGTGTTTCGTTCGTTCCAGTGGGTTGGTGGTGTATGTAAAATATTTTCCCCGGATTGCTACGACACACCTGTGGCTAAAGACACCTCATTTCCTATCGCAGTTCTCAATAATTATGCCACTGTGATAAAAATTATTGCTATAAAATGTTATATGTGTACAGGACAATCACTTAAATATCAAATGAGTTGACCCAGTGACAACAGTAGCCTTGTATGTTGTTGAACATACTGCATAGAGAGTTGTGTGTGTACACCACGTGATAAATTGCGTCATAAAGGCTACATCGGACGGCAATACTTTGCTTCATTTGATAACTTTAAACTAAGAAAACTTTCTCTTAAACGTTTAAATGAAACTTAGCGCAGTCTACGCCGCTAAGAGCCCTGCCTTTGGTCTTTTACCAGAGTTTGATTGAGAGTTTAGTTTCTTTAATCACTTCGACAAACCTCGTCCGTCTGACGTAGCACTGTCAAAACATGAATTTAGAAACAGGTTTGTCGAAGTGTTTGATGAAACTAATGACCTTTACATAATTTCGGTAATAAAACAAATGCAGGGCTCTTTAAGAGGCATAAACTGCCCTTTGTTTTATTTAAAATGGTGTTGTACAAGAAAAGTTATCTTTGATTTTAAAGTCTTCATTTTAAGCAAAATGTTGCCTTCCGAAGTAGCATATATGACGTAATTTATCACGTGGTATACACACACTGATTAACGTCCCTCCGAGTAGGCGGTGGTGGTAATTCAGCAAAAAAACTAAATGTTTCCTTTACAATGTCTGTATTGGAAAGTAATTAAACAGCAGGTATTGCGCTAATTTTGTAATCAAATCAGGATTGAATGAAGCATTGTTCGTAATTTGTGGTATAATAAGAAGGATCCTACAAGATATCTTATTTATTCGTATACATGTCGATCTAAAGGTAATTATTTTAAGTACACGTGAACAGTAAACATGCTGCTTATAATCCGATTTAATATATAAAATAATCAAATTATTCGGTAGCTTTCATATGATCAACAATTACAGCGAACTAAATCAGTCACAATCAAATATTAGCCTATAATCTCATTGAAAGCTGTTTAACTTAACCTTTTGATTTATAGTAATCCTTTACCAATAAAAGATATTCATTTAAAATATCTTATCAAACTGTTATCGCATAAAATACTTGAGTGCAAAATTGATAAACATTTAGGTTCTCTGGCTATCGTTGAAAAAGCGTGAACATTTATTAGATATGAATTATAAACCAATACTGACATTTATGGAACGAATCATAATGATAAGATCGTAACATTTATGGACATATTTATTTAATCATTTGAACACATTCAAAGTCAGTTCAATGTAAAAGTTTCTTTTTATCTAAATACGTTTAACCGTAAATTTAGCTCGTGGTTAAATGATGACGTATTTAAAGATGTGACGTCATAATGTATTTGAACAGGATCATCCCTACAGAGCCACACGAAGCTCCGACCGACTTCCGGTTGAGGAAAACCGTATTTCTGGGATACACCGATGTGAACGCGGGAGGCATGTACGTAAAATATATACGTCGATGTGGCGGAATTAGGTTATTTATGATACTGTCAGAGCTTGTACTTTTGTGCCCACTAATAATTGGACGTTCAAATATTTTTCATATTTTGTTCATCTTATTGTAATCGAAGGACGTTCTTGGTCATCATTCTTACCACGAGCCATACTTCAAAGGCTTCAGACTGCGTTTATGTAGCTATTTAAATTTAAAATGCGTTTATGTAGCTAATTAAATTAAAAAATTTGTATCACTTTTTTTTAATATGCTTGTATAGAAGTTCAGTTATAGATTTTGCTCTTACCTAAGTTGAGTGTTCACCAGAAGCGGATCCAGCATTTGACGTTAGAGGGGCGGTATATTTTGACTTGCGCCCCTACTTAAGAATCGAAAATTATTTAAAATTTGGGCAAGGCGGTTTTGGTGTACTGAACTCCAAGGAAATGTTAACAATTACTAGGTCGGAATGGTAATAGTGCATTCTGGGCGTATTTTATTACTGTTTTCTCCTGTATTGAAATAAAAGGTAAACTTTGACGATTTCAGTGGGGGAGGGGGGGTCGCATTTCCGCCAAAACTATTTTAGCCTAAAAAGTTTGAATTGATCAATCAATACGTTCGGTTGAGCAAAATGAAATACATGTAATTACACTTTTTACTTATGATTGTTTGATGCTTATTTTGACGCTTATGCCTCCAGAAATGGGATCGCCGGACAAATCGGATCTACTTGATAGGAACGCTTCTGGCGAAAACCAACGAAAACATTATCTAATATCATTGGTTTGCAGATATTTACGCAAAAATTTGCTCTTTCCAAGACAAAAAATCAAAAAGTTGTAAAAATGGTATATCTGTGAGAGTGCAGCTTAAATAACACAGCACTATAGGCAAATCATGATCCAAATGTTAACGACATAATGCAACTAAACAATATAATAATATTATTTGGAGTGGCTGTAGTTCTGAATTAAGTTTCTGTTAAACTCGACTTCACCGAAGTGTTTTGCGACTTTCACGAGAATATATTATTATTATTATGATAATGTTTTATTTGCAATTCAGACAGATTTCATGCAATCTTGAATTTCTTATGACAACATAAAATCTGGGACCAATAACCAATCCTACTTCAAACTACTATCTAGTCATTAGCATCCAGTATTAAACTATTACAAAGTATTTTATTTTACATTTCCTGTGAGTAAAATTACCTCCCTGATCTACCTTACGTTTTATACATACATGTGGTGTATATTGGTTAAATAAAATGTAACAAACACCGTCAGAGGTTTGTTAAATTTACATATCTATCACATTCTTATGTCAATCATACATACATTTACTATAAATTCTTGGCGCCCTATGATGCTTTGTAACATTGGTATTTCTTGTAATTGTTTGTTACAGCCGTGCCTTGCTGGGCATAGACATGAAGAAAGAATACATGGACATCAACGTACCGGCACTAGCAGGTGCCCGTCTTGCATGTGTGCGCACCGGTGACCTTGACCCACGAGAACGAGAATTCGCTCCCGTGCAGGTCTGGAATCTCAAATACGAACAGGTATACTTCAAGTTTTTGCCTTAAGCAATAGTTGACAATGACTTTTTAACTTTACCTTAAACCATTGTAAAATCGGAACGAAATGCTAAAATTGATTTGAAAATGGTTTTGAACATTTGTAGTTATTTTCATCAGCCATAGTCGAAGTTGACCTGCTATAACGATATATTATATTACGTACATAGATGTGCACGAGTGTGTGCTCGCTATTTTAGTAGTTCACATTCTTTAACTTAGTTTACCTCCAAATAACTGCTTGAAATACATAAGCGAAAGCACGCAACGACATTCATCACGTTAAATAACGATTTTGGAGTTCAATTTGTGACGTGGATGCTATTTACTTTGTTTTGTTTCGTATTTTAAATGTTCTTACTAGGTTTAAAATGTCATAATTAAACTATCGTCGCATACTCCAGATATACACTACAGAAGAAAGTACCGTGGTTGCCGACGATGAAATTAAGCAGTAAAAAAGAAGAATGAGAATATGATTGCGCTTTTTTCAAGTTTTATTGATAAATAATGTTAGTTATGTTTTGTGTAAGTATCTTTTGGAAATAGTACTAGTGCTGTTATGAATGCTTCGCACTCTTTGGATGTTTTGCAGGTTTAATCCGAACTACTTTGTTTGACCAAACGTATGCATAACTCACTGTCGTATCAGGGCATGTGCGCTAATATAAATTGAAAGTCTAATGTCTAAAACTATGCCAAGAATACACCGGAACGAATCATTTATGCAAAAAAGGAAAACATCTTATTAGAAAAGTATACGCCAAAAGGTCAGGTATTGAATAGTATTTTATTATTGTATAGCAGGTAAATCATAGTATTTGAAGCATTAGCAACGCGAAACCTGAGATAAAACTATTTTGGCATTCAGACAATCATTTTTGTTTCTTATCACATAAAAGTAATATAAAAAATACACCATTACAAATAAGCGTGCTTCAGGGTCACGCCAGGTTATAATAACAAACCCTGCAGGCGATGGGACATCTTGGGATAAACTTAGAGTGATTATCATAATGTTACCTTCCTACCAAAGCCTCCATTATTTTGACCCACATTAATCTGATAAATTTAGCGATCTGAAAATAATTGTATTCTGCTTAAAATAAATCGCCGGGATACAGAAATACAGCGCGGAAATAGCCGAACAAGCGAGAGGTCATACGCGGAGCGCAATACAACTAATCTATTTTTATGTTTTCGACGTCATTCTGCTAAACATAGAGCGCATTGAGACAGAAAATGGGTTAAAACGACATGAAAAGAAGTATTTCTTCGGATTTTGTGGTCTTAAGACTACCTGCGCGAATGCGCAGATAGTATAAAAAGAATATGGTTCCATTTCCGAACCACACCGGATATTGCCGACAAGTGGAGGTTGCAGTGAACCGACTATTTTACCTTCAGTTTTCAGTAATTCTTGTCAACACCGCCTTGAAGCCCACCAAATGTCACCACGTGTGCAGCGCGATTGTGGACCTGTGCTCTAGAAGGTATATCAGTTTGAAACAAGGAATTGGTTTTATGAAACGCTCAAATGAACTCGACATCAAAACTTTGTAAGAAGAAACTTGTGATCAGTATTATTTATAAAGTCTTATCTAATGAAACACTAAAACATTCCTTTATTTCTAGCCAGCAGGTTGACATTTACAATTTGAGATTAAACCATTGAGCAAAGATAGGTTTAAATCAAATGAAAACATGAATCTCATTTAAGCATTAGTGTTTGTCATTAAGAGACAAAATATATAAAAACGTTTTTTGAGGTAGAAGTTTTCTAAAAGTAAAACTCTGAAATTAAAGAAAATTTGTGACAAAAATGACATCACGTTTTATTATTTAATCGCACTAAAATATGCAGACAATATAGAGGTTTGTAAGTACTTATATAATGGAAAATCATGAATATGGGCTTGTTATTTTGTGTACTGGCATAGTTGGCAATACTCGGGGTAGAAGGCTTTCAAGTCAAGTATATTTAAAAACAGATATATGATCCAAACAAATGTTTAAAGAACAATATATAAACACACATATATGTTTGGATCGAATAGGCCTTATGCTGAAATAATTACGTAGTTAGAAAACTCACCTTTTGCAAACATCGTCACTTGAGATTGCCGTTGCGACAATTAATTGTATAAAGGTTTATTATATGCCGATATCAACACTATGCAGCTTTTTCAAAAGGTGCTTGATAAACTTTGCCTAAACAGTCAACAGTGGAGGTCAATCGAGGTCATAAGTATTCAACTATAGCATGTCCCTGTAGTTTCTACTATTCATGTAAAACTTGTTTACCTTTAGTTGCGTGAAGAAGTTGGTGGTGCTGAGTGCCTTGCGAGTGGATATTTTCGATGAGACTCCACAGCCAATATACGAGAATGCAATAAACGATCTGCCTTGTAAGTGTATGAAGATGTTGAATTTTATACCACATGAATATGTCAGGTACACCTTGGTATGCTCTTATTTGTGGATCTATGATAATTGAGTATTATTAATTTATTTGTACTTGTGTAGAGTTATCAAAGCCTGTATCGTGGGGTTTGCTAAAATGGAAAACATCATTGATCCAAGCCCTGCATAAGCACAGACGTATTTAACATAAATATAATCTCATTGGTTCACAAACAACTGCATCTGCTAAAAATAAACATCTGTTCGTACTTGTTTCTGTTGAATATTTAATAAGTCACGTTTTTGTTGTTGAATATGCACAGTATGATTATTCAAGATACATACATATATAGACGCGGATAGAATCACTGTTTCATGGTCAAATACTACCAGTGCTTCAATGTTGAGTTCTTTATTTTGTATTAAGACTGAAGTGTCAATAAAGTGCTAAGCAACATTGAAGTTATTCATAATATTCGTTGCCTGTTGCTTAACAAGACTGTTTTGTACGGTGCATCATTTTTTCAGTTACTAAATTGCCGTCTATACCCAGCGATGCGCTGATGAATGACGCATTCTTGAGCACATTAATTCAGATGGTGAGAGTGGATTTTGTTCCCTCGTGCTTTCTCGTGATTCCTGCCCACCGCGCGTGCATTGGTGCGGCACGTGACGATGACGGAAGTAAAGAGGTAATCATCACAAATGAATAAAGAAAGTTGCATTGACTATAAGAACACGCCTTATATTCTACTTGAATGTCTTGTTAGTTCAGATGGCATGTTTCACAATTAATTATCTTAATTCATCATCCACTAACTATCGTGTAAACATTGTTTGACATGAAACTGTTCTTAATTGTGGTTTTGATGATAAGTGATCATTATTTGGCATATAAGAGTGCCGTGCTATCAATCAGGCTTTTTCCGGTTTATTCATTTTGCAAATCAAGTCGTCGTGATTTCTCTAACGCTTAGGTGAGGTAAGATACTATAATGTCGGAATTGACCTAATGATTTATTTTCGCATTATTTGCTGTGATTACAGGTTATCCGAACATTCCAGAATATTGTTAACGCAGCCTACGGAATCAGTTTTGATGAAGGGTTCAGTTTTGATCTGGTAAATATTCTACGCTCTGCAGTTTCACGTTCATTCGATTATTATTTAAAACTTTCTTATTTTGTAGCTATGGTATGGAGACTCCATAAACATGGCCATGGGCCAAATAACGATAACAATGAGTTTCAAATGCCATGACTTGTATTGTTTAGACATCATGTATTTGTGCATTGAATTTCTTTCTCAGGTATACCAAGGTGAACAAACTGCTGATACCACATTGTCTATGATATATTCCTGATGACTGTTTCAATACCAATTTCAAGCCGTGGTGACTTCAGTAACGACAGTGTGTTTGCTGAGATATAAAGTAATAGGTGTTTACACTCAACAGTTTATCTACGGTGGGGAAAAAGAGGAATTCTCCACGTTTTTAAAAAGAAGTGTGAGAAAAACGCCTTACACACTGGCGGGTCTAGGGAGAGGGCGCACCAAGCGAGCGCCCCCTTAAACCGCTCATGTTTACTTTTTATTTCAAAATAGGTGAAAACTCATTGAATAAGCCCTACTTACACCATTTCGAAGAAGAAATTGTTAAAATATTCTCGGAGGAGAACACCCAAACCCTCTGCCAACATTTTTAAACCAAATAAATTTCGGTTTTGAGAGAGGGGCGCAAGTCAAAAGCTTACAGCTCTAAGATGCTCCCCCTCTAACTTTAAATCATCCTGGATTCGCCTCTGTTACCTAACTGATCCGGGTCTACACAAGGAAATTATTCGTCAATAATAAGATGGGAACATATAAACTAGCAAGGGATAGTCAACACTCAGCGAGGCACGGAGCGTAACATGACAAAGGACACCTATTTCATATATCAAATATCGCTTCCAATAAATAGTCGAGGAACCTTGAAGTGAAAACATTCTCATTTGGGGATCGCACCGGTTGGCGAGTACTCAATCTGACAATTTCGAGACTTTCTGTTTTATGTACTATGAATAGACCTATTCTAAAGACACAACAACAACCTTGACCTTGAATTCATGACAGCTCCTCAAAGGCAATTTCACATCATTTTATTTTCAATTCAAATTTATAATATACATAAACACAGCGTTAAAAATCCCTTTTTAAAAAATTACAGAATCATGTTCCAGGTTGTGTCATTCTTTATTTAATATATTATAGCCAAGTAGGTTCCACACGAGGCTGCTGCGTATTGTAAAAATATAGTTAAGATTTAAAGTGGAGGAAGGGTCGTACTTAACGATCCCATTATTCGACTTAATACATTGAAGCGACATACCATAAAAGCACCTTCTTTTAAATTAGATGTTTTTGAAGAAGAATGTCAGTCAACGTCTATAGTATTAAAGGTCACGTTCTTTATAGATTGCAAGGTCGAGTTTGTTTCATTAGTTATACTCCATTATGTGCGTATTTAAATCTGTATATAATTCTTCGCACGAGGCACGTTTGAATGCACGGCTATAATTCACAAGTACGAGGATAGTTCAAACGCAGGTATGTGTCCATTGATGTTGCTATATTACTTTGAAAAATCAGGATCATTGAACAAGGAGTGAAAACAGTCTTGGATACCTTTTCATTGTTAGTTATATAATAAATTATATAACTATATGTATTACGACGATGTACTCTTGTATAAGTCGAGTGAACTGTCTGTTCTGTTATGTTCATTATATGTTTGCTGTTGTATTTGTATTGGAACAATCGTGTTTTGTGCAACCCGAGTATGTTTTTAAAATAAAGTTACCGGCATATTGTTTATAGCATATTTTAACATTTAACTTTCCGTCGATTAGGTAACAGTCGACTATTTACAGACAGATAGTAACATGTAATGCTATAGTGCAGTGAGCCAAAGTCAATGTCAATGAACTCGGGTTTTATATATTATAATTGTGTATCGAGGAATAATCGGGTTTTCCGCACAACTATGTCCATTGTTGTATATGTACAGGGCAACAAGTTAGCAGGTATATATATCTAGATGGCATAATCAAGTTTTGTGTATTCATTATGTGATAAAGTCTTTGCCTTTTGCCTTTATACAAGGCGTCTGTCATTTTCTTGGTTTTCAATGTATCATTGAAGAACAAAAAACATAGAGCAAACCAGTTTTAGAGCTTTTTTATTGTGACAAATCAATAGCGGTAACGGTAGTCGTCGTTCCAGTTGTTGTAGTTGTTGTAGTTGTTGTAGTCGTTGTAGTCGTTGTAGTTGGTATAATCATTGTCCCAGTTATAGCCACCTATGTAGCCCCTGCGGCCCCCGGGAAAGTATCCTCCTCGTCCTCGTCCTCCTCCTCCTGCAGTAAAAACTTAGTCATTATTATTTCCTAGTGAAGTCTCATATCATAGCCTGATATCAAGACTCGTATGCACGGAAATAACTCTTTTTGTTCAAATTCGAAATGAAATGTTTCTGACTCAGCATATTTTCCAGCTCGCGAGTTGCAATGATATTAAACACAGTCACGTACCTTTGTAGATAAGTTTAAATTCGCAAAGATTCAATTGATTGAACACAGGAACAAAACCAGCAATATTTAAACAGTATGTAGATATCATGATTGCTTGTTAAGACATATTATATTCCCTGTACACATATCTTGTAAAATGAAGATGTAGAACTGATGGCTATGTTTACTTTAAAGCTGCACTCTCACAGATTGACCATTTTAACAACTTTTTTTATTTTTTGTCTTGGAAAGAGCAAATTTTTGCGTAAATATCTGCAAACCAGTGATATAAGATTGCTGACAAAAAATCAGATCGTATATTTTCATATTTCCGTTCGAAATTAAATGTGTTATGGCTAAACCGTAACGGTTTAAGAAAAATGCACAAAACATCAACTTTATTTAAAAATCTGATTTTTGTCAGCAGTCTTATATAACTGGTTTCCATGGATTTTCGCAGAAATTGGCTCGTTCGAAGACATAAAATAAAAAAAAAGTTGTTAAAATGTTCAATCTGTGAGAGTGCAGCTTTAATGGCATGATTGACATTTGGATACAGTTTAAACATATTTACATGTTCACACTGGGTCGCTCAGCATACGGCCATTTTTTACAACTGGGACTGATTTCTTGGACATTTTTAATGGCAACGTTAGACACAGCCTGTTTAAATTGATGATCTTAAGTGATCTGAAGGCAAGCTTCAACTAAAGTTCTTGATCATACGATATTTGATCGTACGTTCGTTGGTAAGACTGCTCCCTTATCACACTAGCATTAATCAGATCGATTAGTTCTTCGAATGCGTCATGGTTACCAAAATGCCGTACAATGTTTTTATGTAAATGTATTGCACCAATAATAAATGACCAACTAGTTGTTTTCAAAGAAAGGTGCGGAAATTAGCTTACCGTAGGCGAACGGATGGCAAATCGCAACTGCCAAAATGCACATCAGAACCAAGATAGTCAGGTTGGACATTTTCTGAAAGGAGCATCAATAGCTTGTAGAATATTAACCAGGCGGTGTATTGAAGGACAGAATGATAGCTTGTAGAATATTAACCAGGCGGTGTATTGAAGGACAGAATGATAGCTTGTAGAATATTAACCAGGCGGTGTATTGAAGGACAGAATGATAGCTTGTAGAATATTAACCAGGCGGTGTATTGAAGGACAGAATGATAGCTTGTAGAATATTAATCAGGCGGTGTATTGAAGGACAGAATGATAGCTTGTAGAATATTAACCAGGCGGTGTATTAAAGGACAGAATGATAGCTTGTAGAATATTAATCAGGCGGTGTATTGAAGGACAGAATGATAGCTTGTAGAATATTAATCAGGCGGTGTATTGAAGGACAGAATGATAGCTTGTAGAATATTAACCAGGCGGTGTATTGAAGGACAGAATGATAGCTTGTAGAAAATTAATCAGGCGGTGTATTGAAGGACAGAATGATAGCTTGTAGAATATTAACCAGGCGGTGTATTGAAGGACAGAATGATAGCTTGTAGAATATTAATCAGGCGGTGTATTGAAGGACAGAATGATAGCTTGTAGAATATTAATCAGGCGGTGTATTGAAGGACAGAATGATAGCTTGTAGAATGTTAATCAGGCGGTGTATTGAAGGACAGAATGATAGCTTGTCTCGTCTCTAGAAAGTTTTAAAAGTCAGCATGATAATAGTGTGTTCAGTTAACCTCCTGATTGTGAACATTCCCATAAATCAATGTTTAATTCAGGCAAGTAATTGCTTAGAAATAGTCAGAACAAGAACAATGCTTTACACATGTTATGTGTATAAAGGTGTATGGTATATATTTAGAATATCATGGCACTTAACATTTTGAAAAATAAAACATGATAAGGGAGACTTTCCGAGGCATGAATCCTGCTATCCCTACTTTCGAAGTAACTTCTAAAACAAATTTATCATGAATAAGCTGACCGTATTGACACCCGCTCGTGCCACTTAATACTCCCATAAGTGTGCTGAACTAAAGTTATCGATCGATTGGGTATAAATAGCTGGGTTAGCCAGGTTTTGCTAAATATAATGTAATTTAACTCGTAGTCGCATGGATTCAAACCAGAACAATAATTACTATACACGAATGCACTTTTCTAATTGGTTGTTTTTCTAACTGCATGAATTTGTAGATGTACATAGGAAGTCACCTCAAATGAAATGAGCTTCTCCATACGCAATTTGTTTATCCAACTCGAAGGCCTTTAGCGGATGATATTAAATTTACTTATTTTTTTTGTTAGAGTCTATGAGGGTCTAAATGCGCCCATTGGCTGAAATATGGCCTGGCCCCATAGTGGCATCATCTCGATTTTAATTGTTTAATGTCAAAGATGACATGCTATAGAAGTGAGTGTTATTCCCGAGTTATTCTGCATTCTGTATTAAATTGGAAGAATGCTATTTTATGATATATTTTCTACGATTTATAGCACGTTTTTCTGCGTTTAAATTATCGCTCTAACTAAACACATGAAAATTCCGTCAAGACCGTAGAACAACATTGGCGTCAAAATTCAATATATTACTTCATGAATGTAAAATAACCTCCATTTCGACTTAAAATTTAAAAAAAAAACTAATAATAAATAATTGCATCAGTGAATGTCAGTTCAAAAAAACTATCCCCAAAATGAAGTATATATATATATATATATATATATATATATATATATATATATATATATATATATATATATATATATATATATATATTAGGAAAAACATTGTTAGTTACATTCATCAATGATTCATACATACCTTTATTTTGGAATAATCAGGAAAGCCGATGTATGTATAAATGCATTGAATCGCACTTTCTGTTTACATTTTGTCAGTTGAGATAACAAATTTAAAATCATACACAGAGGCTTATGTGTCATTATGTTCGAAACAACATGCATTTATCGTTTGCATCATGCTTTAGACATAGTTTACGTGCGTTTTTAATTACGTATCAGTACACATAGAATGTTTAAATCCACGGCGAACTTCTGTTTTTCTGACCGTTCAGGTTCCGGTGACCACATTATGTGGACTGTATGTGTTGTTTTTTTGCAGTAAGGGACTCTTGTTCAGTGTAAGTAAGCTATTAAACGCGGTCGTGTTGTAATTAAGAAATAGTTAGATGATATGAAGTAAGATTTAAATGATTTATGCTCACTCCGTCTATTTTTATAATTAAAATATTACCTCAAAACACATCTAACTGACTTACAATACAACCCCATTGGCTGACATATTGTAAACGCAAATTCTGGCGCAGGGGTTATGTATCGGATGAGTGGCAGTAAGCGGAACTTAAAACACACGCGAAAGTTGAACTCCTTACCGATTTAGCGTATACATACATCTGCTATTTCATTGTATTCTAAATTATAAAATGTCCTATAATGTCATAAGCTACATGAAAGCATTGATTTGTAGTACTTTGAACGAATACAAATAAACTGTCTGTTCTGTTCCGTGCCATTTGCTCAGGCGAATTAATTAAATAAATAAATGCTTTAGGTCTAGTAAATGATTTAATAATTACTTCCCCTTGTGTAGATTTTTCATTTAAATAAATACTTATAATAAATAAAGACCTAAGATATGTATAGAGTTCTTTATATAAATAAATACTTTAAACATTTCGTACCTTAGATGTAGATTGTTCTCTTCTGAACAGTCAATTAACGTTTAACCAGATACGATCGTGTAACTAACTATATAGTAACTGTACGGTTGAATGACTATTTGTTTCCGAATCATTTATACTGATAAAATGTCTAAATGACATAAAAATGTTACTTTACGGCCATAAAATAAGCATTGTTAATTGTATACTGGTATAACTAATTCTCAAAATAATTAACGTCAGTTGAAATCCCTATCAATAATTTTAACGACAAACGGAAACACATATTTGTGCCAGTGGTTCACTTTGTAGAATGTATAAGCAGCTGTACAGTACTGTACAGTACTATTTAGTGATTAATTATAGATTTAAAAGGGGGTTTTGTTCTTGCTTACTTAAAATGACGTTAATAGATGTTAAATAATACAAGTAGATCAGGCAAACGTCAATAAAAGGTTGACCTTGTTATAAATAATATATAAAAGTGCGTGCCTTATTATAATGTGTCCTTCGTTTCACATATTTAATGTCAATGTATGCTTTTAATAAGCAGTTTATGTTCTTACTATACCACAACGGCTTGTTGATCACCAAGGTCAAATTCCTGAGTTATTGTCGGATTCTGCCGCTTTTCGATTTTTTTTTATCAAAATTGCTTTTTATTGTTTTTGTTTTGTGTTTTTTTTATTCTAAATGACATTAAATCTTACTGAAACGATCATGTGTAATTCACGTCCTGTTAAAGTAATGCCGTTTTAAAAATTTGATATGAACTGTCGATTTGTTTTGAATACACTAGCAAATCTTTGACGTAAAAATTATGACGTCATCGGGCCATATATTCGCTGCTTTGTCTGTGCGTCCGTTTGCACATACCGATGGGTATACATTGGGTACTATTACCTTCATTACGTTTAGGACATACATTTGTAAGGTAGCACTTGTTCGTTAGGGCTAGTTAGGGTTAGTGGGTTTGCACAGTATATAGTGCATTATAAGGAAAGCTTAAAGGCGCACACTCTGTTTTCACCAGAGTATGTTTTCACATTCACCAACAAAGAAATTAATGATTGTGATAGGTCTTTTGTCATCTTCTTATTAACCTTCTGCATTATAGCGAAACCTGACTACAGTAATTTAAAAAATATTACTACACTAATTACAAATTGAGCCTATTAGCTTCATCAATCATTAGGCACGTATCTTTCAACAAGGAACCACATGTAATCCAATAGAGGACAGATTGGAAGCCTGCTGTATACCGAATAAATGAACTCTAACATACAAGTATTGCATAAACGTTCAGACACACGAGTTGAATCTTATGTCCATTTTCTCTTTCAGTGAATCCCTCACGAGACTCCGTCACCAGACGGAACACTTTCATTTAAGCCGTCCACTAAAGTATAAAATGATGACGTCGTGTAATTACGGGAGCCGCAACCCACGAATCCCCGCTCAATTACTTATATTTACGCTAACACTTCATTCCTTAACGATGGTTATTGTTTATCAATTTCACATTATTTCTGTATAAAGTGCAATGACATTTACCATCCAAATCGCGTGCATTTGTTCGATACTTCTGTCCTGCCATTGGGCGCAATAATACTAATGGGCGGGGCATATTTACTACGGAACTATTTTTTTCAATGAAATCGTAGTAAAATTATTGGCAACCTGCAAGACTAAAATCTGCAGTAAAGCAGTTAAACCAAAATGAGCAACAATAATTTGATTGATTTTAATGTAGATTTTTATTTCATGATGGATGGAACAGTTGAAGAAATATTAAATGGCAATGATGAAGACTTATTTCGGAATTTGCAATTGACATTTGGTAAAAATAAAGCATCTGATAGAACATGAGGAAATAAAACAATAACATATTGTAGTGCACCCAATGACAGGACAGAAGAAAGAGCTGAGTTCAACACTTAGTCTTCTCGCGTCCTCTTGCTTTCCTTCCGCGAAAGTTCCCATTGCTAAACACGTTACCCCACCCACCACCACTGTCATTTCATCCAAATTGAATGTTAACTTCTTAAGAAATGACAATGCACTTGCTGATTTGTCCAACACCGTATTCCAACATGGTCCATACACTTTAATTAAATTGATATGTGTCTACATACTGTATGTTTAGTAATGTAGGGCATATTTGATTGTCATTTGAATATGGAAGTGGTTGACAGCCGACCTGGTACAAATGTACAAAATGGTCATGTTATTTACAAAAACGTGTATTCCTTGGGTTGTAAAGCTGTCATATTTATACAAAAAAGTAGTACTTAAGAGAGATGATTTTGTATGTAAAAACAGAGGTGTTAGGCAAGGCAAGAAAAGCGGCCTTGGGTCCTTAATGGACGGCAGTTAGGATGCGGGATTACCTTAAATGTCATGCTGTACTTAGACTTGATTATTATACTTAGAAATAACTGGAACAATAAAGAACTGACATTCGAACGGTTGTTGTTTAATAGCTTAAAGACTTTCAACAAGTTAGGTGAACAGTAGCATCACGTGACAGTATCGCGTATTATCGCGAGATATAATGAGAACTTTGTAGGTGGCGGTATGTTGGTTGTTTTCTTATTATTGTTAATTTTTCATAACTCAAATTGTATTTTTTTCAGTTGTAATACTACTTATACAGTTATAATACGTATTTATAATATACTTGTCCTTGAAAATATAGAAAATAAACATATAAATAAGGAACTATTTTATCTGCGCATTCATTGTTGTATAAAAATACTCTACGATAGCTGTTCTAATTTACCCACCGTTGAGAACAACGAGAGAAAGAAAAAAAGAAAATGCTCTTGAGTAATCTATCTATTTTAGCAGAAATGTAGATTTATATAAATGTAAATATAAGTATTAAATTCGACATGTTGCATTTTATTGGGGTATGGTATGCAATGGCGCAGTTTTGCATTTTATTGGGGTATGGTATGCAATGGCGCAGTTCAAAATGCTGGTGGAGTCCTTCGGATAGTAGTGTCACGCAATGGGTAACTAAAGAAAACTCCCGATTGGTATTTATCGTATACTGTCTAAAGTGTACTAGTATTAGTACATTAAAACACGTGTATTCATATATGAAAACTATATAAAGAAACAAAATCATCTTAGACAATTAAGCCTTAGGGCATACAATTGTAATTTAGGTTTGTTGCAAAACATTCCTATACTATTAAGTGACTATGTCAAGAAAACAGTCTAAGCTATTCTTGATAAGACACGTTTCAGAAATAACAATTGACAGCAATTAAGAAGTAAGTTTCTTTTTATCAAATGTAAAAACATTTACAAAAATGTCAATTTACAAGCATCACATAAGTTAAAAAAAAATTGTCGAAAAAGTAATTTCCAAAAATGTTTTCAAATATATATATAGCGTGTATATATGTGTTAATGACAACTGTCACTAAAGACTTAAATCCACTGTTTTGCTTGTGAGATCATTTAGTAAATAAATGCTAGGTTTTAATTTTTCGGAAAACATGATTATAGAGATGGATTAGAGATATATTAGAGATGGATTAGAGAAGGATTAGAGATGGATTAGAGATGGATTAGAGAAGGATTAGAGATGGATAAGAGAATGAACCCAAGTGGACATCAAACCGTACAGTCACCGGTTTTGGTGTGCTGGGACTTTTAGTCATTTTTTTAAAATAAAGACAACAGTTTGTCTTGTTTGTTCCTTTTATTTTTTAATTGTTGAACGGCCATGTTATCTCTTCAATCCGTCAGGCTACAGAAGCGTATGGACTTTTCTGGATGGGATACTAACGTCAAATGTCTGATCATGGATCGAAATTATTAGGCACAATTTTGAAAGAAAGTAGCACTACCTTTTTATACACACACGTCTCCTGAATATGGCTCAGCCTAGCCTCGCTCGGTTAAGAACACGTTTAAAATATGCATAGCTGCATTGCCACCTTATGCTCTAGATTTTCAGCAAGCAGTTGGTACTAGAATAATCAAAATGAGTAGATCGTTTTGAATCACACTGTTGCATTGTTGTGCTAAATATGAAGATCAAACTAATTTAGAAACTATTATATCATAACCAAGTATAAATGTCTTAACCATCTGACAGGAGCCATAGTTACATTGCTGTAAATTTATTTAGAACATTCTTTGTCCTTGTGGTCTTTCTTGGACACAATGAGGTCCCATTAACATCAAATGTAGTCTTATTAAAACTACGTCAAGCTTCTTGGTATAAATGCCGTGCACTATCTACTTCCAGCATAAAATATTGCTTTATCAATGTAGCATCAATGGTTAGTAAACACGTGATTTAAGGTATTGGAATAATGTCCATGGTAACTGTAAGTATTATTAGGACTGCTATGTATATAAAGGTGCGTATTCTTAATGCGTTTACATTCAGTGTCGGCAAAACAATATATTTCATATTAAAGATTACTTGAATAGTTGTGCATCTTTTACACACATTAGCCTAAAAAATAGTTCATACTGGAGTACCCTCATTACTAACATAGATGAAGGGGCGTAATCTTGCTGTGTTTATATTCAGTGTCACACAACAATATTTCAACTAGTCGTATTATGGACTACTTTAATTCCTCTTTTGATTTGAATATTAAAATATAACTGTGCAACCTACATATCGTTGAATTTCTGACATTGCAATTTCGTACCACAACTACTTCTTCGAATATGAACGTTTTCGAATTAAATTTAATCCATGGATATAAAACGTTGTTTGTTCATATTAGCAAAACAACAGATTTATACGCATACATCATAATCTGAAAGAAAAACAAGTAAATGTCTTAATTGTTGAAAAACATTTGCATGCTGGTGTGATAAACATCTTATTTTCACAAGTGTGTGACCTTATATAAATATAAAGCTGAATGCAAACTGATGGGCAAAACCAAGACATGTTTGTTTGATGCTATGCTATTAATGTGAACCTACAAGAACTTTAAAATATAAAATGAATTCGATGTTAGATATCTGGTTCGAAGAAGCATTTTGTTTAACATTGATCATAACTTGCCTTATATGTCATGATCAAAACGAAAAGGACACCGAAGCTAAATCGCTTTCTGTCCGTTGGTTTAGTGTCGTTTAACATGCTATTAAGCGTTCTTTTTGTGACAGAGAAGCTATTCAAAGGAACAATATTTCGACGGACTGTGTTGCACATTGCTGTCACAGTATTCGTGTTATCATACATAACAATTGGACTAATGTGTGTAGAGAGACTTATCATATTCACATCCGGCGTGTTCTACGTCATATGAGCTACCGTCGTGTAAGAAACACAGTGTTAATGATCTGGATAACTTACTTTTTGTCATCTGTTCTATCAAAGACTTTTGGATGCCCTGAGGTGATAGATCAGTTTGAAATTCTTTGCACCACATTCGTACAGCGAGAACTGACCATCTTTATTTTATCGAATGTTTTAGTTTCATATTTCGCATATATTACAATATATCTTAAAATACGAAAGTGGACGAAACGCGTCTCAGATGGCAAACTATGGTTGCAAGGTTCATTCCAAGGCAGCACAGGATTAGTGTTGGCATTCCTGGTATCATCAACAGTTTCTCTAGTCGTTTTAACACTGCGTTTTGCAGTTAGTGAAACTGTTTCAGATGCTTTAATGTTGTTGAACATTCTTGAACTCTGCAATTCCATCATCGACCCGGGCCTGTATGTGTTCTGGTTTAAAGAATGCCAAATGGAACTTCTGAAGATTGTGTCAACATGTGTTCCGTGTGTTGAAACGAAAGTAGAAAATATGAGAATTGACATCTTCAATATTGTTGTGAAACAACCTTTACCGCTGCCAGATAGAACCAGAGGGAGCACATAATACTGAACTGATAAACTGGGAGATGATCTGAAGCATATGTGATGTCGTGTGTAAAAATGAGTCTGTTACGGAGGCGTTCTTTTTATCATCAAAAACACATTTTAAACAAACGCTTGGTTACAATATAAACTTTTTACCAGGTGCAATATCTGAAATAGATATATTTTCAAATATAATTTAAAATAGCACTGATTGACGGCTTATGAGACATATTTTTGGCCAAAAAAATGAATATGCCTCTTTTACCTCTGCAAAACGCATTTTCGCAAATGACGTAAAATACCATTCCAACATTTATTTTACACTGACTACTTGAGTATTTATTCATTGAAAAGAACCTGTATAATACATGACTGGTTTAATACAAATAAAAGTTAAGCTGATTAGAGTTGTATACATATGAATTGAATTAAATTTCTATGCAAAAGGTCGACGTTAATCATTTCCAGCATATTCATGGTCCAAGAATAATCACAGGATTAAATGTGGCAATAGTGCATGAATATCTACAAGTGATACATGCACACAACAAAATAAACCTAACATAACTGTGTAGGAAGCTTAAAGCTTTGTAGTTAATACTGTCTCGCGTGTGTGTCACTTTGTTTACTATGACTGCTTCCGAGCAAAAGTTTGTGTTTTTGTGTACTTGTACCACTGTATTTCATTGTGTTTGTTTTTGTATGGCTATGATGTTGTCACAACATTAATGTTCATTAAACTATGTTATGTTATGTCTCGCGTTTTTCGTCACGCAATGAGTGATGATCACTCGTAGTTTTAAACCTTATATCTAAGCACTTAGCCGAATAATGTCGGATAACTGCTTTTGAAACACTGTGTCGTTCTCTTGCGGATTTAGCATGGTTGTTCCGTCTGAATTTATACGATGAGGATGAGTACTCAAAGACTAAATCAACCCCCATGAGCTCCCGTTCCCCTGACCGTTCAAAGGCAACACCCCCCGAATGTATTAATTAAAGTTCAAAGTTTATTGGCAAAGATCGGCATACAAATGCCTATGGCCATTAAACACATAGTCATAGTGATAATATAAACAAATAGAAACACACAAAGATTCAATAGTGCAGTACAGATCATAATACAAAAAACCCGCAAAAAACAACATAATAATAATAAGCCAATTGATTTACACTTAATTATTTCAGTAAATTTTAGAAACAGTTAAGGTTCTTGGGTAGATTTTCTTAATTCCATTGCAAATTTAATTAAGTAGTTTACTAGCTGATTTGTTAAGTAATACAGATTTTAACAATTTATAGAAGGCCAGGATGTGTTGCCTAAGTAAGTTTGTCTCAATCTATTGTATAGTGTACAAATAACATAAAATGATACTCGTCTTCTATCATATTTGAAGAACAACATTTACATTTTCTGTCAGCTCTGGCAGTTTCAAAATATCTACCATTTTCAATTTCAAGGTTATGTGCTGATAATCTAAAACACGTCATATATTTTCTTAGTCTATCATTTCTAATTTGTACAAGATAATTTTTAAAAGAAAAGTTTTCTTTGAGTTTATTAATAAGTATAATATAGTAAGCTGATATGATCTTGTGTTTTCCTTTTCAAATCAAACACCACAAGTACCGGTGTTAATTAGATTTATTCGCTATAATTAACTACATATCAGACGACATGGAGGATGTAATATTAACAGAACAGATCATAACAGAACATAACTGTGCCATCACCCTTTATGACATCTCATATTTGTATAACCATCCATTGCATATCTTATTTATAGACTGTTGAGCGAGAATAATTTTATCAAAGACAAATTGACAATTTTTATGTAAAACAGCAAAACATAAAACAAGTTAAATCATTATTATAGTAGTTATCTTGAAATTTTCACTCAGGCTTGGGAAAAACCATTGTAACCAATTGTTGGTGAATTCCTACTTAAAAACACTGTGGTTTTATGTGTGAGAAAAAAAAAATTATTTCATTTTAGTAACCATACATTTTTATTTAAAACATTTAAATACCTACTTTAACTTTTAATTGAAACTTATTTCCGTTTTTAATGGATTCTGTTTTTCTCTGGACTTTGCTGGTATTGAAAAAGATCTATGCTAGCGAAAATGCAAATGCTTCTGAATAATCAAGCCAAAAACACTGTTCACTCTAAATAAACATACAAGGTCATATTTTGATCCGATCAGTTTGAGTCTTTATGAATTATGATTGATTGATTACTTTCGCTACAATTCAGCGTTATTCGTCACTTGACTCAGTCAATGTTTCGCATTTAACTATACCAGAAACTAGTCGTTGTGGATAATTAAATATAGGCCGTTTTTGGTAATATTCCTGAACCGTATTAACTTTCGAAGATGCACTCTTACTCCAAAACAAGACTGATCAATTGATTATATATATATATTAAAGGGGATGAATAAATATTGAAAACAATTGTTCTTATGAAGATTACCTAGTTCAATTTGAAAGAAAGGTGCTTAAAACACGGTATTTCTCCCTTATAAGACGATAGAAGATCACAGTAAATCTTTTAGCACTCACCAATCATTTATTATATTTGCGTTTTCAGCTACATAATCTTGTTATCAGTAATTAATATTTTCCATAAATGCATTATTTAGTAAGTAGTTAAATGTTTATCATACATGTTTGTTCTACTTGTGTATTGTATTGATTTTGAATAAGAGTCTCATTCTAAGTTTGATTGAATTACTGAATTATTGGTAAAGTTCGTTAGTAAAAGAATTTACCGCAAAATCGTCTCATATGAAAAGCAATAACAACTATTATTGGCAAATTGTGTGACAATTGCGTGATAATAACATAAAGTAAATGACAGAATGTCAAATGTATTAATACGCCGTCAACAATGGTATTCATTGTTTTAAAATTGCATATATATGTCCTTATACTGCTAGACAAGGTATCTAATTCGTGTTTTTTTCTTGGATTTAATTTTAATAAAATTTGAAATAAACAGTTTTAGGAAACATGAAGTTTTAATGACGTGGGACCAATTTATGTGTAAAATGAAGCGTTTTCTGCCTTCTTTCAGAAAATTATACATTTTAGGTATGCAAGAAAGGATATCGATCTTGTTTTACCGGTCGTACCCCGGAGTCGTTTTTTTCTATTCGGTCGGGAAACACATGGTACATGATATTAGTAAAGTAAAAATAAAAAATGTTGATTTCATATTATAAGTATCTTACACCCTGCGCGAGGGTCGGGATGAACCTATCTTACACGAGCGGCTATGGTAGATGCTTTTTCTCCCACCTCAGTTAAACAAAACTAAGTAAAAATGTCTTTTTTTTGCTGGAACTCTTTTGTGGTTAGTGAAAATAATTGCGTATGGATATGCGATAATTCGTGGTTGTCATGGATATTCGCGCAGTGATTCAGAGAATGTAAATTGTTCGATCGGTCTTTAAATAGTTCTAAGAAGAGTGAAGCATTATTTCTTGAAAGGTGCGTGAAAACTGTTTTCTGGTGACATTTGAAGCGAGAAATAATTAACTAGCGTTCTAAATATTGCCACAAGACAAGGTTTCCATGATGCGCTTCAAACAGACGCTACAGACGACAGTCTTCAACAAGGGAGGTAACCATTAAAAGAAGTTCCATACGGGCATTTTATCTTCGCCCGTGGGCAAGATAAGAATTTCTAGCCTGGTTAAATTATTGGATCTACTTACCTGAGGTGGGAGAAAATGATCGTATTTTGTTTCACAAGTAGTAATTAAAACAATAACATTCAAATCAACGAGTATGCTCTATATGTTCACCGCTTTTAAACGAAACAAAAATATTTCCTTCGTTATGAGCGCAGTATCCATAAGCACCCCGGATGGTTTTGCTGACGTGGGAGAGTTCATGTACAACATCTAATGTAGAGATGCGGACCATATCAGCAAAACGTGTGTTGTCAAAGTGGACTGTTATGTAGTTTTCTTTCAATTGCAATACGTTTGTGAAATTCTCCAACATCCTTCCACGGACTTCACTGTAAATGCGCATATAGTGCATGTGATACAATGCACTAATACTTATACGCCAACGGTTCAAGATGGTTACAGATGGTTACAGGGTCGTAGGCCATTCGTGTTCAAAGAGCTTCAACAAATGGCTTAAAGATGAGTCAAAACTAGATTTCACAATGCCAAGGAATGTGCTAGAATAGCTGCCCAATATGCACAGTGCTGTCCAATAATGTCAGTTATGACATAGGCAGAAACCACTAACCAGCATGAAATTAGTGATCATACGATGACTGTCATATTTGTCAAGTCTCGATGTTGCGCCGTGAGTCTCACGATTTTGGCAATAATCACGGTCTCATTCTGACTATGTAATTTCTTACGCATTTCAGTTCAAACAAAATTCACGAAAATACATAATATGGTTTTATGAATAGTTCGGTCAAAACATCGGTCCGTGTTTAAGTTATGTCTGACCTAATGTTAGGTAGGTTCATGGTATACTAACACAATAATCGTTACCCTGTGTCAATCTAAACGTCATTGCGTCGCAAATTTGATGAAAATGTTGGTTAAATAATTGACTGAAACGGTTGTAGAAAACACCTCAAACACTCCTCAGATAATCTAGGAATCAATGATTTTTCGGGGGAGCAGCTATGAAGTGTCCACACTGAATCAATCTAAAGTATTAGTTAACGGCTTTCAAAAGGGATATACACTTTCAAGTATTACATTCTTTACAGGTCAATCCTAATACTTGATTGTGATTTGTCATACAAGCAAGTACAGCGTCATTTATAATACAAGAGGCTGCGTTCTTGCCTTAATCTATTTATTTGTAACATTGGGTTGGTTTAAAGGGATTTACTCATGTGTGTAAAATCCACTTTTTGTATGATGAATTTAAGTGCGGTCAACTATAAGGAGTGATAAAACTATAATACTCAAAGAACTCTTCAGCAAATATTGATATTTTTTCAGATATCGACTTTGATGACCACAATTTTCATTAGCATTAATAACGGCTAAGAGAGATTCCTTGTTGCATGATTGGTCGATTGACATTATCACATGATGGTATCAATGTATAGTTAAAATATCCTTTTCTTTGTAAAGTTCTTGGTTGCCTAGTGATTAAGGCGCCTTTTTTTCTAATATATTCTTCTGTTGGTGTTTAGTTAGACCACTGTTAATAGCTTAGTAATGTTCAATGCTTTGAAATTGCGGGAAGAATTTGTAAATAATAATCTACCATAAAAGTGTTAAAAACACTATTCTGGGGAATTCATAAACGTATAAAATGTTTTTTCTCCGTTGTACATAATTGTATATGCACATTTTTCACTGCATACATTCTCTATCAAATATGTTTATCATATAACTTGTATTCACCATCACCTGTCATTGTCTTATTTATATGTCTATACAAAATGATTGTTTTGGGCCGATGGCCTTTATAAAAAAATGATTTGAATTAAAAAAAGATAATATTTTCTTGACTTTACCGGCGACCTATTACCGGGAAAACTGATTTTTTGGTCCAAAACATAGCAAGTCCTTCTGAACCATGTTTTAAGCCCACCTAGTTACCATCTTTATATACAGTATATTTATATTATATATTTTTTAGTTATAAAATATTTTCGAAATTTTTAAACACTGTCAATGAAGTAAGATAAGTTCTGTATTTATTCCGTTGTTAGGAACTGTATAGCTTTAGTCGCATGTCGCGCCACACATTGAGTATTTGGATCCCTTGTGTGCCCTTCGATGATTGTTGAGAAAACCTTCAAATTATTTATTAAATCAATATCAAACAAGTTTGGTTAACACCAATAACATCAAACATGTAATCACCAAAGTAAGAATATCATCCAAATTCCCGGCTCTTCCATTTAAATCCACAACTGTAATGACATACTTATTTTGGCAAGTACATTTTAGTCCTTATCTTGTGCCTCTTAAAGGGACTACAAACCAGATGATACAATTGCAAGAGAAAAAGAAAATTGTCAAAAACGTACATAAAATTGACATCGCTTAAAAACGCATTAAATCTTATCTACTGATGTAACTCATCTCTTACGACACTTGCATATGGACTCGCATCTTTCGCAGTTTATGTGCAGTTTTCCAAATCGAAATTTACTACAGTTGTTTACAACGTAAATCCTAGTAAGTTAAAAAATAGCGTCAGTATATTTATCTGTACTAATAAACATATCTGATTTAAAGTTGGAAACCATACTGTAGTGCGTTTTTAAACGGGGAAACAGATAACTATGGAACGCGTTTGCTGCCTCATTAAATTAGTCTACGTACTGTCATGTGCTTATCCCATTATTATATGTATACTCATCAGCATGTTAGGTGCGTTCTCCATTTCGTTATGTGCAAATTTTATTATGATATGTCTACTGATTGATATGTTAGGTACGTTCTATGTTTTGTTATGTGCACATTTCATTATATTATGTGTACTGATCATCGTATAAGGTGCATTCTCCATTTCGTTTTTCTAAAAATGAATTAATGTGTCAGAAGTTTTTGCCTAACACGGCATTTTAAATTTTCACCGTTAACAGCACGTGCAATGATAATAACTTATATTACGTATTAAATCAATGTAATTGATTACTACATATGACTAAAAATCGTAAACCAGTTAATGATCACACATTGGAGATAGAGGTTACAAATAACGAAATATAAACTATTTGTTTTATGGACCACAAATGCATCTACAGACATTATATTAGTTAGATATTCACTTAATTTAAAAGAGTTATCACAATACATAGATACTTTTCAAATGAGCAATTTATGACTGTTTTGCATCAATATATTATGTTTCTTCAAACACGTTGATGTGTCATAATATAGCGGGATTAATTGACGCTTAAGGTGTTCATATAAAATGACATTTGATAACAAAATGGAACTCGTCCACACTACCGTTCAGATAACAAATGTACCTTTCCTTTCATTTCTTGTAGCTTTATTGTGCCTACTTATTTTTAAAAAAAAAGAATATGCATAATTTTGCTGATATATTTCCATATTAACATGCTTACGAATTAAGCAAAGTTTAGATGTAAAGCATAGTATATCAAATCTGACAATGATATACAATTCCGGATTGATCAGTGGTTGCAAAAAGGATGTATCGACACTTTATCGTGTCTATCTGGCACTGTGGTATAATAGTACCAAAACCAGTTTATTCCTTTTTTAACCAAAACTGAAACCGGTTTTTAAAACCATCGAAACTCAATCTTTTTGATAACAATGACTTACAATGGGAAGATGAGCTAAATGAAAAAAGGTAATTAATATTAAGAAATAACGGCTACATGCAGTAGCTACGCCATGAAACAGGTTTGGTATCAACAAAAACGCCCTACTTCGTCTTCAGGATTCAAATTGGATTTAATACGGTACCATGGTGTTACTTTTTTGCTAAATAGTTAAACATGTAATTAGAATAAATCAGATGGGAAGTAAACTTAAGCAAACTAAAAAGTCATTGTGCCGCATTATTGGTTACCGACAGAGTGTTTCATTATATGTGGTCCGATAACGAGATTTCCTTATATCATATATTTACACAAAATGTATATATCAATAATAAGTCGATGGATAAAAGTGCTTCATAACCGGTCTTTTGTAAGCATAGCATAGCATAGCATAGCATAGCATAGCATAGCATAACATAAACGTAACTGACGTAACGTAACGTAACATGACATAATATGTAAATATTGCATGGCTTCCAGTGTGACAGTACATATTGTCAACATGAGGGAAATACTGTTACCCCAGGCGAAACCGAGGGTAACTGTATTTGCCCGAATGTTGACATCAAACGAATATCGCGACATGACGCTGTAATTTAATGTGCCAAATCTATGAATTAATATGTTTACACCAACATTTGGTAAAACATATTATAATTATGATATTATTCATTTCTAGAAAAAAAATACAAAGATAATGTCATGACGCGGTAATTAATCTACATAAAATAAGGCTGCCAAATTTATGAAATCAATGTTTTCACACCAACATTCAGTAAAACATTCGTTAATTAATGATATTATTTATTTATAAAAAAATACCAACCACAATCATTAATTAAGTGAGTTTATTAAAGGTCAAGTTTTGATTGACTTGGTACAAATAAGCAATTAAAGGTATAAACATTAGCTTGACATTTGTCCTGTGTGTTGAATTTACTCTTACATTCCTCCAATTAGGAGACAGAACAACTTGATACTTATAATAAAGTCTTATCTCGATTATGCTCGTAAAACCTTGTTCGCTTTTACAAAACTAGTTTTAGAAAGAAAATTATATGAACGCAACACGAACTGCTTATTAATACAACACGACTACAAACTACCTAATGTTGTACACGGGCCACTAGAATGTTTGTGATCAGCGATATATTTTAATTGCCTGAAGTCATCGGTCCTGTTTAGTTGCATATACAATTAAAGAGTATTCGGCATCCTATGTTTAAACCTAAGACGGGATTTCGTATCTCACAACAATAGCAATGGAGTTAACCATACAATACAATAAGAATGCTAGACTCAGTGCTTTTCTCCCCCAAATATTATCTTCGTCAATTCAAAGCGAACTAATATTTCGTTTCCAGTTCCCGTTTATTAGTATGAAATGTGTAGCCCAAAACAGGTTCATATGTTGTCATAATGCAATATGTTAGATCTGTCCCCACTATAATAATGTCCAAATCCTCGAAGACTGCCGACAACGACTGTGCGCGAGATAATTATCAGATGTTCTTCATGGTGCTAGTCTTTTAACAAACTGTGTAAACATGCTATATACATGGTATTGCTAGTCTGTTAACAAACTGTGTAAACATGCTATACACATGGTATTGCTAGCCTTTTAACAGACTGTGTAAACATGCTATACACATGTTGTTGCTAGTCTTTAACAGACGGTGAAAATATACTATAGTACTTTAGTTGGCTCAACATGTTGGTTGCAGTTTATCTATTGTTTTATTGACTGTCGGATTGTGGGTGACATTTTATGGACTGGACTCAAATTGGTCCTATGTGGTCATTGAACATTTCTATCCGCAAAGGGAAATAATAAATCATGTAGAATTTGAAAAAGGGAGTAAACAAACATTTTAAAGGCCAATATTAAATTATAAACGTAGTATATCAATTTGTTTAACTCTACTGAAAACAGCTGTTTTATCATTTCCATGTACATGTACCCTTGATTAGGAACATGGTGCAACAGCTTAATATTCGCTTGCTGTGCACACTTTGTTGAAGGTTTAATTTATTGGAGGATAATTAGTTATTTCGGTATTAAGCCATGTATTCATTGTTTTGGTTATTTTTAAGTAATCCTATGACTTTATATGCAACTTCATATTTGTGAATAGCTTATTTGTGAAATATATTAGAGATTGACATTTTTGATATTGAGATTTTTGATTGTATCGTTATTAGAGTTCTCTATCAGGATGATCTATCAAATGGTATGTGATGTATGTACAACACACCCCAACATATGACCACCCGTTCGACTGGCAAACCTTTTGTATGAAACTGCTTTTTTTGATTCGACGATATTTGTACAAAACCTTCGATAACCTGACATTCTGCCGATCGGTAACCAGTCACTAAATAAGATCAGTTCAAAAGCGGCTGTTGTTAGTTTCAGTATTTGGTTGCCGTAAATCTAGGCAGTGATTCATGGCCCAAACCAGACGTCTGGCTCCATTTAAGGGTTGTAGGTAAAGGAGCTTCAAGATAAGAGGTGCAGTTACCGTGAACTTGTTTGTGTTTCAAATGTGAATGTATGATAACACCTCTGTCTGATTCGAAAGTCTCATTTGAAACGTATATTATTCCTTCTACAAGCACAACCCTTTCATTTTCGGTGTCCAAAACCATTACTGTAAACGATGTATAAATGCATTCTTTGTTAGTACAGTCGAAACTCGCAATGTCGAACTATATTATCTTGATACTCTGATTATGTCGAGCATTTTACAAAAATAATGACATGTATTGTATTTTGGTTACAAAGAATGTTCGTTATCTCGAAGTATTTTCCTTGGTCCCAACGACTTCGATATATCGAGTTTTGACTGTATTCGTATATGATAACGTTATAAGATGTGTACTTCTTCACTCTGTGCTAGGAATGTTGACAGTGTTGCACCTACTATTGCCTAGTCAATACTAATGTATGCATATATGTATGCTCCAGTCTAACTTAAACTGGATGTAATTGCTGTCTTGAAACAATGTGTTATTTTTTGTTTATAATCATGTTTATTTATTTATGCGTTTGTGCATGCTATGATCGTTAATTGGATGATCATAAGCCAGATATGCTTGTATCTACCTTCATGTTCTGTTATGTTCTGCTCATTGCAAAGGTTCTTACTTCCAGAATGTATATACCCGTTTATTAATATTGTCTTACGTTTTTATTGTACTGCGGCCATTTCATCATTTTTGTACTATGTTTGAACGTATTATTCTGGGTTGGGATCAGGTGCGCTAATGGGTGGTAGTAAAACACTCTTAAAGTTGTTTTTAAAACAAAATATAACATAACATTATATTTATTCAGCATATGTTTTCAACATTCATAGGAAAAATAAATTATACATCACATTGTCCTGAAAATGTGTGTTTTCTTTTCATATATACAAATGGTAAAACAATTAGCTATTGTAGTAATTGTTGTCATCGTCCCCGTACCCGTAGCGTCTATATCCTCCTGAAATGGAATTCAATAGCAGTTTATAATAGATATGCATCAGAAATTATTTAAGATCAATTGTAAAGCTAGCTGTTGGCTGATATTCATCATTCATTTCATTAACCTTAGAGTTGTACATAAGAGGGGGGGGGGAACATCGTAGAAAAGCATTTTTCTCCCAAACATATTATAGTTCTTTCATAACAAGGACATTGTTTGAGATCTAGACAAACGAGGCAAAATGCAAGGCATTGTTTTAATTTGATTTCTATTTCAGAAGAAATTTGAACCTTTTGCTGTTGTGTTTTTATAGTGACACTCTTAATTCATTTAAGGGGAACATATCTATTCTACAAAGGATTGGACAGCTGATTCATAAAGAAAAAATAAGAAAAACAAATGCAATCATAGTGTTGTATTTTTGAAAGGCGTTGTGTTATAATACCATTTCTTCTGCATGTTTTGAGTGACCAATGACTCTAAAGTAAAACAAGAAAAAAATGAAATAAGAATATATTATATAAACATATACCACGGTATCCTCCATATCGCCCAGGGTAGCCACCGTGACCGCCCATGAATCCCCCGTGACCGCCCATGTATCCCCCACGACCACCCATGTACCCTCCGCCACCTCCTCCTGACGAACAGATTTATAACAGCTGTATGTCGATTTGGTTACAAGTTGTTTCACGATTGTGAAATGACAAGAAAATAACTTTACAATATTACTACATTACAGTAAGCAGTCTCGTATACCACATGACAAATTGCTTCCGGTAATAAACGAAGGCGGGGCTGTTAAGGCGGCATAGGCTGCCCTCTGATTCATTTTAAATGAGTTAGAAAAGGAAAAGTTATCATTATTTTAAGTCCTTTTTTTAAGCAAAATGTTGCCTTTCGACGTAGCATATGCCGTAATTTGTCACGTGGTACACACACAAGGTATGCCACGTTTGACTAAAGAACACACATAAATGTCATCTTATGTTCATTGTTCTTTCTACGATACCGCTATTATATTGTTTCGCAATGTGTCGCTGCAATAAAAATCATTTAATGTTACACTTTATAATAATGAGTTTGTCAATGTTTCTTTTTAATAAATAAAAGTTAAGCATGGGGTCTATGTTGTGAAAATTAAGAAGACATATAATCAAATTTGAAATGATTGCAAGATTTTTTTTGTATTTATCAATTGTTCACAGAAGTCATTACTAGGAGTAGTAAATAGATAAATAACCCTTTATCAGTGAAATTAAATATGAACTCTGAACGGTTATTCACACAAACATAATTATCGCTAAAAGTCTTACCAAAGTAGGGGAAACCGACAGCTACGGCAATAATACCCAGCAGCACCATAAAAGTCAAGCGGAACATTTTCTGTAAAGAAACAAATGACCTGACCATTAACAAAGCGATAGAGGTAATGTGCTAGGGAGGAAAAGCAAGAAATTCTTGCTGTTGTAAAATCTGCCTAAATCTTGATTATGCATATTTTATTTCTTTTGGACCCGACAGGTATGGCTTAAGCATTTTGTTGGCGATAAAAAGTACCAACCTCGCTAATAAGCCACCGGACGTTTGTTTGAACTCCCACCTATCGTTAATTCGAGCCTCGCCATCATCATTTGTTTGAGACAGGCACCATCGTTTACTCGAGTCCCGCCACCCTCATTTATTTAGACATTTGTTCATGGTCCTGCTTATCGTTGATTGGAGCCCCGCCACCATTATTTCTTAAAGACATCAACAAGCCATTGTGCGGGCACCCACCTATCGTTGATTCGAGCACGCCACCCTTATTAGTTCAAGACACCCACCAGCTGTTGTTTGAAATCCAAACTATCGTCGTTTATTCGAGCCCCACCACCCTCTTTCGTTCTAGACACCTACCAGCCGTTGCTTGAGATATAATCAATCATTTATTCAAGTACCACCATCCTCATTGGTTCCTGTCCTGACAACTACCAGCCGTTGTTTAAGTTCCTTCAAACCTATCGTTTATTCGAGCCCCACCACCCTCATCGGTTCCAGACACATACAAGCCGTTGTTTGAGATCCAACCTCATTTATTCAAGCACCATCATCCTCATTGGTTCCTGACACCCACCAGCCGTTGTTTGAGATCCAATCTACTGTTATTTCAAGCCCCGCCACCCTCATTTATTCGAGTCACTCATCAGTTGTTGTTCGAGCTCCCAACAATCGTCGCCACCCTCATTGTTCCGAGCCACCAACCAGCCGCTGTTTGGGCTCCCCACATATCCATTTGTTAGAACCCAAAAGCATGCACATTTTAAATTTTACATTGCTTATATGAAGCCAAGGATGTTATTGTATGATCTGTTACAAGAATTTGCACAGAGCAGAGACATTGAAAAGTGAATTATATTGTTTTGGGTGATAAAATATACAAATAAAACAGGTTTCGTAAGGTTGTGTCTAACTAAAAGGAACCCTATTATCACATCTTTAACGGCTAGGTTTTTGATTGTCATTACCTCAAATGGCCATTCTATTAATTATCGTTATTGTGACGTTAGAATCTTGGTACTGTATGAAGTGAACAGTCGTCTATAGTTATCAGTCTAACAAAACATAACATATTGTTTATTCGCCATAAAATGTTACCACATTCATAGCCAACTAGGAAATACATAGTTTTTGTATTGGAAGCCATATATAACAACAAATACATAAATAACAATGTATGTACTACCAAATGTGACATAATTTGTAGAATTATTCAACGATATAAAATAGTGACATATATGCACTTTATTTCAGACGGTGTTCTATTTCCTGTTTGGTAATGAATGAAGTTTGAATTGTCCGCCTTGCGTGTTATTTTACCGTTTAAATAAATAAAATGAAAATTAAGGTTAAAAATATGAATTAGTTAGATATCTGATGATATGTCCGAATTATTATCAAAGTGAAAAATAAACTTACCTCAGTTTGCAGGTGTTAAATTTGCTGAATAAAACAATCAGAATTAGTACAATTTCCAAGTGCATTCAACTGTCATAAGATCGGTCTTATATACGTTCATGTTGTGTTGAAGCAAACATCGATCATTTTTCTATAAATAAATATATACTGTAAAATGTCCCTATCATTCATTGGTTTATATTTCATCATCATTTATAAGATCAGGCCGCGTCCTTTTTATTTCTTGGTTTACAATATAACGCCTTTTTGTATTTTTTGTGGGAAATCATTGTGGTACGATTTTTTATTTCCTTTATTTTTTGATAACGAAGAAATGTGACTGCTTTACCGTCTATTGTTTGTTTGTTTTATGTCAATGCCGTTTTTATAAATCATCTCGGTTTTACTGAACGAGGCGTGCGATTTGCTTTATTCCGTAGAAGGGTGATAACAATAACATATATATATGTTTAGACCAAGAAAAACAGTAATTTTATTTATTTTGTTGTGTGAGGTTATTTAAGATGAAAAAAAGAAGCGAAGAATCAAAAAGTAGTGTCCTAAAGCAGGACATAAATAATAATTGAAATACTAATTAGAGCTTGTTGTATCCGGACGGAAGCGATATGTTTTCTTGTTACATCAGTCTTCTCTCAAAATTTATGATTCGTCCAACACGTTGCCATAATTAATCTGCTTCATATAAGAAGTAAACATACTAATGACATCAAATTTTACCTACATGCGGTTAGGAAAGGTCTGTCAAATTTTGATTAAAAGTCACGAAAAATGTAAATTCACAATGAACATGTTAAACAATGATCTGCGTGTTAATGTAAACAAAAAATATTATTATTTTATTGTTCCTTGTGGTTTAATGAATATTACACTTAACTTGGTTATATTTTTTATGATTCATATTTTTTTGGATTCGTCAGTCAGGAATGCTTATCAACACATAGATGGATTTTATTTTTTTTTCATGGCTAATTTGCCCGATTTGCGGACTGTCGCTTTAAATGTATGATTTGATTCTCATTAATAATAGACTGAAATGATTGTCTTGTTGATAGGCATAAAGTGTCATTGTATAGTACGTGTAAGAACAATTTTATGTAAAATTCTTTGCTACTCATCAAAGCTCGTAGTTAAAGGAAATATTAATACATCTCTATAATGTTTATTACCATGACTATGTTGGTAATGGCCGTAAACATTTATATGCCGCTTTTGCCCATTAATTTTGAATTTTGAACTTTATTACAATATCAGGAGAGAAAGACATACAAAAACATATCTAGCCATAAAACACATATCTTATTCATTATTCATTTAAATATTAATTCTTGAATCATTTGTGTGTTCAGACAGAGTGTATACAGCTGATATATGACCTTTAACAAAAACACATTAATAATGATAAAGAAGCGCGAAAGCGATATTCATAAAACATCCGTGAATAGAAGAAACAATTTTACTGCTTTTTACACAAACGATAAGTTTAAACGACTTTTCAGACCGGGTTTAAAGCCAGCAAAGCGCATAATATATGCTATTAGAACTCACAAGAAAGTCCGAACAAGTTCTGGTTACCTTCTTGTGAAGCCGGTGGACGATATAATTTGCTCTTTTCAAGTATTTTGCGACTGTCACACTCCCTGGGGGTCATCTTACATGTGTTGCCCAAGCGTATCTGGAGGTCATGTCACATGTGTTGTCCAAGAGTATCTGGGGGTCATGTCACATGTGTTGCCCAAGAGGATCTGGGGGGTCATGTCATATGTGTTGCCCAAGAGTATCTGGGGGTCATGTCACATGTGTTGCCCAAGCGTATCTGGAGGTCATGTCACATGTGTTGCCGAAGCGTATCTGGAGGTCATGTCACATGTTTTGTCCAAGAGTATCTGCGGGTCATGTCACATGTGCAGTCTTAAAGGATCTGGGGGTCATGTCACATGTGCAGTCTTAAAGGATCTGGGGGTCATGTCACATGTGTTGCCCAAGAGTATCTGGTGGTCATGTCACATGTTTTGCCCAAGAGGATCTGGGGGTCATGTCACATGTGCAGTCTTAAAGGATCTGGGGGTCATGTCACATGTGTTGCCCAAGAGGATCTGGGGGTCATGTCACATGTGCAGTCTTAACGGATCTGGGGGTCATGTCACATGTGTTGCCCAAGAGTATCTGGTGGTCATGTCACATGTGTTGTCCAAGAGAATCTGGGGGTCATTTTACATCTGTTATCAGGGATGATCTTGGGGTCAAATTACGTGCGTTGTACAAGAGAATCTTGGGGTCATGTCACGTGCGTTGTCCAAGAGAATCTGGGGGTCATGTCACGTTAGTTGTTCAAGAGAATCTGGGGGTCATGTCAAGTGCGTAGTCCAAGGGAATCTGGGGGTCATCTCACATGTGTTGTCCAAGAGAATCTGGGGGTCATGTCACGTGTGTTGTCCAAGAGAATCTGGGGGTCATGTCACATGTGTTGTCCAAGAGAATCTGGGGGTCATGTCACATGTGTTGTCCAAGATAATCTGGGGGTCATGTCACATGTGTTGTCCAAGATAATCTGGGGGTCATGTCACATGTATTGTCCAAGAAAATCTGGGGGTAATATCACATGCGTTGTCCAAGAGAATCTGGGGGTTCCTGTCACATGTCTTGTCTAAGGGAATGTGGGGGTCATGTCACGTGTTGTCCGAGGGAAACTGGGGGTTATGTCACGTGTTATCCGGACGAATCTGCGGGTAATGTCACTACCGTTGTCCAAGAAAATCTGGGGCTCATGTCACGTGCGTTGTCCGAGATAATTTGGGGACATTTCACATGTGTTGCCCAGAGATTCTGGGGGTTAGGTCACATGTGTTGTCCAAGAGCATCAGAAAGTCATTTCACGTGTTGTCCAAGAGCATCTAGGGGTCATGAAACGTGTGTTGTCTTAGATATTCTGTGGGTCATGTCACGTTCGCTGTTCGAGGGAATCTTGGGGTCATACCACGCGATGTCCAAGATAAAGTCGGGGTCATGTCACGTGAGTTGTCCGGGGGAATGTGTTGGTCATGTCACATGTGCAGTCTTAAAGGATCTGGGGGTCATGTCACATGTGTTGCCCAAGAGTATCTGGTGGTCATGTCACATGTTTTGCCCAAGAGGATCTGGGGGTCATGTCACATGTGCAGTCTTAAAGGATCTGGGGGTCATGTCACATGTGTTGCCCAAGAGGATCTGGGGGTCATGTCACATGTGCAGTCTTAACGGATCTGGGGGTCATGTCACATGTGTTGCCCAAGAGTATCTGGTGGTCATGTCACATGTGTTGTCCAAGAGAATCTGGGGGTCATTTTACATCTGTTATCAGGGATGATCTTGGGGTCAAATTACGTGCGTTGTACAAGAGAATCTTGGGGTCATGTCACGTGCGTTGTCCAAGAGAATCTGGGGGTCATGTCACGTTAGTTGTTCAAGAGAATCTGGGGGTCATGTCAAGTGCGTAGTCCAAGGGAATCTGGGGGTCATCTCACATGTGTTGTCCAAGAGAATCTGGGGGTCATGTCACGTGTGTTGTCCAAGAGAATCTGGGGGTCATGTCACATGTGTTGTCCAAGAGAATCTGGGGGTCATGTCACATGTGTTGTCCAAGATAATCTGGGGGTCATGTCACATGTGTTGTCCAAGATAATCTGGGGGTCATGTCACATGTATTGTCCAAGAAAATCTGGGGGTAATATCACATGCGTTGTCCAAGAGAATCTGGGGGTTCCTGTCACATGTCTTGTCTAAGGGAATGTGGGGGTCATGTCACGTGTTGTCCGAGGGAAACTGGGGGTTATGTCACGTGTTATCCGGACGAATCTGCGGGTAATGTCACTACCGTTGTCCAAGAAAATCTGGGGCTCATGTCACGTGCGTTGTCCGAGATAATTTGGGGACATTTCACATGTGTTGCCCAGAGATTCTGGGGGTTAGGTCACATGTGTTGTCCAAGAGCATCAGAAAGTCATTTCACGTGTTGTCCAAGAGCATCTAGGGGTCATGAAACGTGTGTTGTCTTAGATATTCTGTGGGTCATGTCACGTTCGCTGTTCGAGGGAATCTTGGGGTCATACCACGCGATGTCCAAGATAAAGTCGGGGTCATGTCACGTGAGTTGTCCGGGGGAATGTGTTGGTCATGTCACATGTGTTGTCCAAGAGAATATGGAGGTCATGTCACGCGTGTTGTCAGAGAATATGGGGGTCATGTCACGCGTGTTGTCAGAGAATATGGGGGTCATCTCACGTGTGTTGTCTAAGAGAATATAGGGGTCATGTCACGTGCGTTGTCCAAGAGAATATAGGGGTCATGTCACGTGTGTTGTCCAAGAGAATCTGGAGGTCATTTCACGTGTGTTGTCCGAGAGAATCCGGGGGTCATGTCACGTGTGTTATCCTAGAGAAAAATCCCAAAATTGCCCCGGATGACGCCCTGCGCGGTTGTGAGTGTGGGTTTCTTACATGTATGCTAAACATTACTTGCAGTACAAATACTTGCTTAAATGAAATTGAAGGATATCAAATAACAACAAACTATTACTAGACAATGAATGGTATTTTGTCTGTTTACAAGTATTCGCATTTCATGGTTGCATTCTTAGTTTTGAAAGCGGACCGAATCCATCATTTTAGCATTTGGTACATGTTTCATCTTATAAAACAATTAATCTTAGAAGTAACCCTTGATCTCTTGTAAACGTTTATAAAATGATCGGCTCACACAGGTGTTTATGACAACAAAGACAGTTGACGCTTATAAACATAACTAAGTACATTATATAACTACTGATTGACAACAACGAGGATGCAAATGAAAAATAAGTTAATAAAAAGAAGAACATGTAAATTAATTCAAACTTAATCGACCAAGGTTTGACATCTCTAACAAGATAGCTTTTTTATTCTCTATCGTTATGATATTATGTCAAATTACCATGAAGCTCCCCATTACCATTGTAAGTGGAATGTTGTTTAAAGTGAGTTTATTGAACTTCAAACTAATATACATTTTACTATCAACTATTTAAAGAAAGAAACCATGAAACTAAATACAAAGAACAAAACAATGATACAACTTCTACCAATACTACTACTACTACTACTACGACTACTTCTACTGCTGCTGCTGCTGCTGCTGCTGCTTCTACTGCTACTGCCTCTTCTACTGCTAAGACCTCTACCATCATAACCACTACCTCTGCCAACGGCACCACATCATACGCCAAAAGCGTACATATAATTCACCCTGCACGCTTATTTATAACATATAACTCAAATTCCAAAAATTAGACGGGTCGCCTATCGGGATCGACTATTATTTGTAAAAAAACATAAACTTGTATGCTACTTATTCAAATGAAACGGGAGAGAGACTGCGTTGGTAATGTATAAATTCGTCTGATTACTCACAAGACATAATGGATGTAAGCGGTGTTTAATTTTAGTGTTACTGAGGCAATCAAGCTGACAATGACCTCGACATTTTGACCATGAACACACTGTCACCAAGTTGCATTGTGATTTGATAATAAATCCTTTAGTCATCGTCTTAATAACCAAAAACCATCTACTGGTGTACCAAGATCGGATCATAAAATATTGCCACCAAGTTGTCACCCAAATGATCGAAATTTCATAGTATGATACCCATTAACAATGTCAATAGTTTTCATCATGATCGGATTATAAATACAATAAAATTATAGTGAATGTGTTCACAAGGTTTACCCTGAGGTTAATAAAACCAAGTATATGCCATCTAATAACTCGAACGCTTAACAAAATTACCACGTGTTACATAACAAGTCACTGAGTATTGCTAGCAATAAAGTAGTATCTTTGGTCTTTTTGCCATGGTCACGCATAACTTTTTAATGATGCACTCTTACTCCCACATAAGATTAACCACCATTAATACAATTGTTATCATAATATACAAGAAAGGATGAATAAATGTCGAAAACAATGGTTCTTATGAAGGATATCGCGTTTAATTTGAAAGAAAGGTGCAGAAAACCCGGTATTTCCACCCTTACGAGACGAAAGTTTGCCACAGTAAATTTTTAAGTACTCACCAATCATTTAATATTTTTGCATTTTCAGCTATTAAATACACGGTTACAATTTTGTTATCAGTGATTCACATTTTCCATTAATTGCATTATTTAGTAAGGAATTGAAGGTTTATAGCTCAAAATTTATGTTTGGTATACATGTGTCAAAAGAACAATTGCAGAACAATGCTTTCAAAAGTTTCCACGTTGCATGATAAAATATGAAGTTTAGTTTGTTTTATAAAACTTAACACTTTAATTGATAATGAAACCTTAGATTAAAATAGCCCTGCTTATCATTTTGAAAATTTTGATTTTAAATAACAACTCAATCATAACAACTCGGCCATTTCCGAGATAGATACAGGTTGAGGTGTTCCAATTGATATCAAATAGATGAAGGTTACACGGTACTATTAAAATATCCTTTATGTTTGTAAACCTCCGACGCAGTAATCTCCCTTCGTGACAGCAAAAATGCCGAGTTTTGAAAAATTAACCTTGAGCTTAATCGTTTGTTTTGAAAATGTCATTCAAAAGAATGAACTCCAGGGATTTCCCCTTTGATGAAAAAATATTTTTATTCCCGTTCTATATACTCATATGAGTGAAATGTGTTACAAAAACTTATACATAATATAAAGCAAGGAATTCACATAAGATGTTGGTATAAATAAAAGGTGAATTTCATGCTATTGAAATCTATGTATTAGATCATTGACTCTATTTCATCTGAAGAAACGTATGTATAGTTGTGTTATAATTTAGTTTTAACCGGAGGATTAGCTTGGGAAACACAGAATATCTATAATTCCGGGCTTAAACTATTGTAACAATATTATTAACCATAATGTCCTTCGGGCATATGTACACCCAACATAAAACAAAATATTATCATTGAGATAATAACCATTTTTGGTTATCTGCATGCACGTTTTTCTTCTAATTTCATTGCGCCGACTTGATGCTATGCATCAACTTTTTTCTTGTTTAATTTTGAGATAATTATAATAATGAATGCATCGTATTTAGAGTTCGCTGATCAGAATGTCCCATCAGCTGGTATGTGGTGTATGTATACACAATCTGCTTAACGTTAATAAATCGCCAAACTAATGACCACCCAGTCAACTGGTCAACCTTCGGTATGAAAATGCTTTTACGATTCGATGATATTTGTACACAATTTCAATAACCTGCCATTCCGCGGATCGGTAACCAGTCACCGAATAAAATTAGTTCAAAAGCGTTTGTCGTAAGTTTCAGTATTTTGTTGCCGTAAATCTAGGCTGTGATCGCAAACCAGACTTTTGGCTCTAATTAATAGAGCATATCTGGTTATGAGGTTTTCCTAGCTTTTCCCCTCCCTGTGTTCCGTATTCAACTGCCTTGGAGCTTTAATCCATTGGAAGACTAAAAGTCAAGGAGCTCATACTTAATAAATAAAAGAGGTGCAATTACCGTGAAAATGTCTGCATACATTAGTTTAAACTTTATTTATTTTACAAATACCATACAAATATACATACGTTATATGTATGGAAATGAAATACATCACAATATGTTCGAGGATTAGAAAACAAGAAATAACTTATATTAATTCTGCTCCTCTACTTAGATAAAGCGCATAAAAAAACAGATGAGACATGGCATATGCTACGTTGACAACTGATATATTTTGTCTTCTTAATATTATCTAAAAATGATAAGAAATGAAAATTGTTGGTCGCACACCGATTAGGGGGTAGGCGTGATCAGCCCGATACGCCAGGGAGGGTTGGTCTTCGTTTATTGTGTGTTGCTTCTCATTGCTAACCGAACCGCCTAGAGGCAGTTACGTACGATTGCACAAGTGAAAATATTACTTTGTTTTGTTCAAATGAAAGAGTATCATTTCCATAGAGAAGATTTTGATAAATAGATGCACATGGCATGTTGCTCAAGAAGCGGCGACGAATGTCTACAAGCAGTGGACAATAAAGTAAGAAGTGTTCGGCAATTTAGACGGATCCGCAACGACACAAAGGGGAATCGACTATTGATCTTCTATGAAGGTCATAGTCAAGTGAGCTACAGCCAAGACTTAATCTGGTGTGTAATATTTGTCCAGTGCGTGATCCAAAGCTGAATACTGGTTTGGCTTTTGACATTTTTTAATTAAGAGATTGTTTAAATGATATCAAAGACGGCAGATTCCTGATGTTGTATGGAAGTTCATTACATTCACATATAGTTGCTGGAAGGAAAGTTTTTTGGTAAAGTTGTGTTCTTACTATAATAGTCGGGGTGTTGTTGGCAGTTCGAAGATTGTATCGTGTTTGTTCTTATGCGGGAATAAGATCTGTTTGATATATAGGAGAAAGTGAGTGGTATATTGTGTAAGGTAATAAGCTTGTGTTTTCTACGCCTGTCTGCTAGGGACTCCCATTTTAGTTCAGAGAGCATTGAGTTGATATTACAGTATTTAGTTGCACCTTAAACTATACGAGCAGCCTCATTTTGCACAGACTCTAAATCAGAGTTTTGCTGATTTGTGCAGTTGTCCCATAAGGTGTCACCATACTCCAAAAGCGGTCGAATGAAAGACATGTACATTTTCTCTAAAGAGGGACGATTAAGGTGATACTTTAGCAGACCGATACGTTGCCAAGCTTTTCCCAACATTAGAGTGATGTGCTGTGTCCATTCGGCATCGTTTGAGAGGGTTATACCGAGATGTTTTTGTGACTCGACTTGTTCTATTTGAATATGGCTCATGTAAAGTTGTGGATGTACAGGCTTATTGTGTTTTCTAGAAAATATGATAGACTTAGACTTGTCTGGATTGAAGGAAACAAGCCATGTTTGGGACCAGGAGTAGATGGTTTGAAGATCTCTGTTAAGTACAGTGCTAAACTGTGTCGGGATGGTCGACCACGGTGTTTACATTTGTATCGTCAGCAAAAAAGCGAATATTGGCATTGATGTCCGTTTTGATGTCGTTGATATAAACGAGAAAGAGAAGTGGGCCGAGAATTTACCCCTGATGGACACCGGCGTTGACAGAAGACCAAGATGACGAGTAACCAGCATATAACACACGCTGTTGGCGAAATGATAGATAGGAAGAGAACCAACGAGCCAGAAATATCAAGAGCAGATAGTTTGTGGAGGAGACCTCAATGCCAAACCCTATCGAACGCTTTAGAAATATCACAGAAGACTGCGCGAACTTCTTTGCCATCGTCAAGCACTTTGCAGACGTCATTGTATAAAAATGTAAGCTGATTGATTGTAGAGTCACCCTTGATGAAGCCTGATTGGAGAGGGGATAATAGTTTGTTTACTAACGAGATAGTTATAAAGAACCTTATGGATACAGCGCTCCATCAGTTTTCCAAGACAGCTGAGCAAAGAAATAGGTCGGTAGCTGGCTGGATTAGACGGGTCTCCTTTTTTAAAGATCGGAGTGACGTTTGCAAGTTTCCATGACGACGGAAAAACAGATTGTCGTATTAGTTTACTAAATTATATGGATAAAGGCGTAGCAAGGACAGGTGCACCTTCTCGTATAAGTCTGGGACTGACAAGATCGGGTCCAAAAGCCTTTGAAGGGTCGATAGAGATGATCACGTCTAAGACATCTTGAGGAGATATGACGATGTCTGATAAGACTGACGTAGCATTTCGTAAGTGAGGAAGCGGTTGAGTGTTTTCATCTGGAAGTGTTGATTGTTTACAAAAATAGTAATTAAGCATTTCAGTTTTCTCTTGATCTGTTGACGCAGTGCGATCATTTTCTATTAATGTTGGTAAAATTGCATTTGTTTGTTTATTTGTAAGGTTGTTTTACTAGTTTAAACCATTTTTAGATGAGATATTGCTACTATTAACTTGAATGATTAACTTGTTTTCATGTTCTTCTTTTGCCTTTCGAATTGAGTATATGACTTTATTTCTGGACCTCCTAAAATTTGATCAAGCTGTCTCAATGTTTTGCCGTTTAGCTTATTTGTGTAATTTTTTCCTGATATTTATTTGTTTGCAAATCATATTGTTTATCCAAGGGATGTCATTAGGTCTTATTGTTACGTTTGTATTTGGTATTGTTTGTAAAGCATACATTTAAAAGGTGTGTGTATGAAATCACCTTTATCTGATTCGAAAGTCTCATTTGAAACGTTTGTTGTTTTTTCTACAAGGACAACTAATCCAATTGCGCCGCCCTAATGCATTACTGTAAACCATGCATGACTGTATTCTTTGTAAGTACAATCGAAATCCGCTATATCGAACGGTGTTATCTCGATGTTCTGGTTATGTCGAACTTTTTTATAAATGTGTTGGGTTAAGTAAGACATGTTTTGTACTTCGGTAACAATGAATGTTCGTTATCTCAAGATATTTTCCGTGGTCCCAGTTAATACTTTTGTTTATACACATGTTTGTTCCAGTTTAACTTAAACTGGACTGGAACTTAAACTGGATGTAAAAGTTTTGCTTTTGTAACGATGTTGTTGTATTTTTGCTTATAATCAGGTTTATTTCTTAATGCGTTTGTGAATGCTTTGATTGTTGTTTTGTTGATCATAAGCTAGATGCGCTCGTATCTTAATTCATGTTCTGTTCAGTTCTTCCGAAGGCTCTTACTTCCAGAATCTATATATCCGTTTCTTAATACTGTCTCATGGCTTTACGGTACTGCTGTCGTATTATCAGGCAAACGAACGTTGTTTTATACTATGCTTTGAACGTATTGACTGGGCCCGGGATCAGGTGGATATATCGTACAAGGATGGTTAAACATACGTTATGTTATTAAATAATTATATACTAATATATGATTATTATGTATATGTAATTATAATTATTATATAAAATGTTGTTCACCAGTCGTGGCTGCTTCTGCCACCTATTGTCGACCCTTTATGTTGTTAAACACATTTAAAGTTGTTAATAAAACATAACATAACATAATATAACATAACATAACATTTATTCAGCATAAAATGTTTTCAACATTCACAGCAAATATAAATTATACATCACATTCTCGTGAAAACGTGGGTTTACTTTATATATATACAAATGGCGAAACAATTAGCTATTGTAGTAATTGTTGTCATCGTCCCCGTACCCGTAGCGTCTGTACCCTCCTGAAATGGAATTCAATAGCAGTTAATAATAGATATGCATCAGAAATTATTTAGTCCGAGCTCGTAAAGCCAGCTGGTGGTTGATATTCATCAATCATTTAATTAACCTTAGAGTTCAACATACGCAAGGAAAAATAATAAAAAACATCGTAGAAAAGCATTTAGTTCCCAAACATATTATATTTGTTACTAAATAAGGACATTTTTGAGATATAGACAAACTTGCAAAATTCAAGGCACCATTTTAACTTTATTTTCTGTTACAGATGAAATTTGAACTTTGTTTTCTGTTGTTGTTTTTTTGTTTTAGAGTGACTCTCTTAATAAATTGAAGGGGAATAAATCTATTTTACCGAGCACTGGACATCTGATCATTAACAAGTAAAACCTACTGTTGTAATGATATTAAATAACCTTATCTGTAATGAAAAAATCTTAAGATGCAATCGTAGATTTTTTTCTAAAATGCGTTGTTTGATATCGGCATCTGATATTAAGTAGGCTTGCAAGGGAGAAGCCATTACTCCTGCATGTTTTGAGAGGCATAAGTGAACATGAGCGTGGTGGGGTTCGAACCTTAATCTATTGCGAATGGGTAGAAGGTGGACACCTATACCACTAGTATAAATTCTGAGCAAACCCTGCATTAGTATTCGTTTATCTTATCCAGATCGTCAACTTGCATGTGTAAAATGGATATTATACATGTTATTTTGACACACAACTCCTTATAAGACTCATAACGAGATTGATCAGAAAAGGATTTTTATTCGGGTGTCAATACGCAGTAAGAAAACCCTATCTATTGGTTTTTAAATGGTTGTGTGATTGAGTTGTTCATATTTGAGTCAAGTTCACAATAAATTAAATATCGACTGAACTTACACTGTATAATTATTCAAAAAAATAATAACCTCATAATCACTATTGTGTTTACGCATTCTTACTACACATGCTTATACTGCGGTAACATATTCTTACCTCACTTATGTTGTGTTTACATATTCTTACTTCACAAATGATGTGTTTACACAGTTTTACCTCACATATGTTGTGTTTACACATTCTTACCTCACATAAATTGTGTTTACACATTTTTACATCATATATGTTGTGTTTACACATTTTTTCTCACATATGTTGTGTTTACACATTCTTATCTCAATAAATGTTGTGTTTACACAAATTTGCTGTGTTAACACATTCTTACCTCACATATATTGTGTTTACACATTCTTACCTCACATATGTTGTGTTTACACATTCTTACCTCACATGTGTTGTGTTTGCACATTCTTACCTCACATATGTTGTGTTTACACATTTTTACCTCCATATATTGCGTAGACCCATTCTTAATTCACATTTAATGTGTTTACACATTCTTATTTTACACATTCTTACTTCACATTTGATGTGTTTACACATTCTTACTTCACATTTGATGTGTTTACACATTCTTTTTTCACATTTGATGTGTTTACACATTCTTACTTTACATATGATGTGTTTACACATTCTTACTTTACATATGATGTGTTTACACATTCTTGCTTTACATATGATGTGTTTACACATTCTTACTTTACATATGATGTGTTTACACATTCTTACTTTACATATGATGTGTTTACACATTCTTTCTTCTCATTTGATGTGTTTACACATTCTTACTTTACGTATGATGTGTTTACACATTCTTACTTCACATTTGATGTGTTTACACATTCTTACTTTACATATGATGTGTTTACACATTCTTTCTTCACATTTGATAAACACATTCTTACTTTACATATGATGTGTTTACACATTCTTACTTTACATATGATGTGTTTACGCATTCCTTCTTCACATTTGATGTGTTTACACATTCTTACTTTACATATGTTGTGTTTACACATTCTTACTTTACATATGATGTGTTTACACATTCTTACTTTACATATGATGTGTTTACACATTCTTACTTTATATATGATGTGTTTACACATTCTTTCTTCACATTTGATGTGTTTACACATTCTTACTTTGCATATGATGTGTTTACACATTCTTACTTTACATATGTTGCGTTTACACATTCTTACCTCCATATATTGCGTAGACCCATTCTTAATTCACATTTGATGTGTTTACACATTCTTATTTACATATGATGTGTGTACGCATTCAACTTGAAATAAAGACAAATGACGCTAAAGTAGAACAAGAAAAAATGAAATAAGAATATATTATATAAACATATACCACGGTGTCCTCCATAACGCCCAGGGTAGCCACCGTGACCGCCCATGAATCCCCCGTGACCGCCCATGTATCCCCCACGACCACCCATGTACCCTCCGCCACCTCCTCCTGACGAACAGATTTATAACAGCTGTATGTCGAGTTGGTTACAAGTTGACATGGTCATAAATTTGTATGGCAATAGTTTCTGTATCATTTGAACATGATTGTGAAATGACAAGAAAATAACTTTACTATATATATATTACTAATTTAAAGTAAGCAGTCTGCGTGATAAATTGCCTCCGGTAATAAAACGAAACTGGGGCTGTTTAAGCGGCATGGGCTGTCCTATGTTTCATTTTAAATTTTAGAAAAAGAAAAGTGGTATTTGCTTTAAGTCTTCATTTTTAGCAAAATGTTACTTTTCGACGTAGCATATATGACGTAATTTATCACGTGGTATACATACGCTTATAAGGTATGCCACGTTTGGCTATAGAACATAAATGGCATATAATTTACATCGTACTCTCTACGATACCGCTATTATATTGTTTCGCAATGTGTCGCTGCAATAAAAATCGTTTAATGTTTCTTTTAAATAAATAAAAAATAAAGCATGGTGTATATGCTATGAAAGTAAAGAGTCTATGCTATGAAAGTAAAGAAAAGTTATTCTCGCAAACATAATTATCGCTAAAAGTCTTACCAAAGTAGGGGTAACCGACAGCTACGGCAATAATACCCAACAGAACCATAAAAGTCAGGCGGAACATTTTCTGTAAAGAAACAAATGACCTGAACGTTAACAAAACGATACAGGTAATGTGCTATGAAAAGGAAAAGGTAAAAAAAAATTGCTGCTGTAACAACTGTCAAAATCTTGATTATGCATATTGGACCCGACATGTATGGCTAAGCATTTTGTTGGCGATAACAAATTTCAACCTCGCTAATAAGCCGCCTGACGTTTGTTTGAGCTCCCACCTATCGTTGATTCGAATCCCGCCACCCTCATTTGTTTGAGGCAGCCGTCAGTCGTTGTTTGAGCTCCAAACACTCGCTGATTCGAATCTCGCCACCCTCTTTTGTTTGAGGCAGCCGTCAGTCGTTGTTTGAGCTTCAAACACTCGCTGATTCGAATCTCGCCACCCTCATTTGTTTGAGGCAGCCGTCAGTCGTTGTTTGAGCTCCAAACACTCGCTGATTCGAATCTCGCCACCCTCTTTTGTTTGAGGCAGCTATCAGTTGTTCGAGCTCCCACCTATCTCTGATTCTAATCTCACCAACCTCTTTGTTTCCTGACACCCACCAGTCGTTGTTTGAGCTCCAATCTATCGTAGATTCGAGCCCCGCCACCCTCATTGTTTCCTCACACCCATCAGCCGTTGTTTGAGCTCCAATATATCGTTTATTCGAGCCCCGCCACCCTCATTTGTTTCAGACACCCACCGGTCGTTGTTTGAGCTGCAATCTATCGTTTATTCGAGCCCCGCCACCCTTATTTGTTCCAGACACCCATCGGCCGTTGTTTGAGCTCCAATATATCGTTTATTCGAGCCCCACCACCCTTATTTGTTTCAGACACCCACCGACCGTTGTTTGAGCTCCAATCTATCGTTTATTCGAGCCCCGCCACCCTCATTTGTTCCAGACACCCACCGGCCGTTGTTTGAGCTCTAATCTATCGTTTATTCGAGCCCCGCCACCCTCATTTGTTCCAGACTCCCACCGGCCGTTGTTTGAGCTCTAATCTATCGTTTATTCGAGCCCCGCCACCCTCATTTGTTCCAGACTCCCACCGACCGTTGTTTGAGCTCCAATCTATCGTTTATTCGAGCCCCGCCACCCTAATTTGTTCCAGACACCCACCGGCCATTGTTTGAGCTCCAATCTATCGTTCACTCGAGCCCCGCCACCATCATTGGTTCGAGTCACCCATCAGGCGTCTATCGTTGGTTCCAGCTCCGCCACTCTTATTCGCTCGAGTAACCCATCAGCCGTTGTTCAATCTCTCATCTATCGTTGATTCGAGCCCCGCTAACCTCATTTGTTCGAGTCACCCATCAGTTGTTTTTCGGGCTCCCACCTGTCGTTGATTCAGCCCTGTAGCCCTAATTGGTTCGAAAAACTAATCAGTAGTCCTGCGAGCCTCCCTCCAGTCGTTGATTCGAGCACTGCAATCCTCATTTGTTTCGAGCCACCAACCAGTCGTTGTTCGATCTTCCCAACATCCGTTTGTTTTAACCCAAAAGCAAACGCATTTTTCATAAATTTTATCTTACTTGCATGCAACCAAGAATGTATTTGTATGATCTGCTTCAAGAAATGGCACAAAACAGAGACATTGGAAAGCTTTCGATTATATAGCATTGTTGTGCCGTTAGAAGCCGTTAGAATCTTGGTACTGTAGAAAATGAATACTAGTAGTCGCTTACAGTTATCAGTCAAACATAACATAATATAATATAACAAATACACCATTTTGTGCTCAAGAGCAAACACTCATTCGTTCAATATGAGTATAGTTAGAACAAAATGGATTACATATCCGTTTGTAATTGAAGCCACATACTGATGTATTGTAACAACAATTGCATAAATAACAATTTAATAAAGTAACATATATGCACTTTATTTCAGACGGTTTTCTATTTCCTGTTTGGTAATGAATGAAGTTTGAATTGTCCGCCTTGCGTGTTATTTTACCGTTTAAATAAATAAAATGAAAATTAAAGTTAAAACTATGAATAAGTTAGATATCTAAATATTCCAAATTATTACCAATTTGAAAGTGAAAAATAAACTTACCTCAGTTTGCAGGTGTTAAATTTGCTAAATAAAACAATCAGAATTAGTACAATTTCCAAGTGCATTCAATTGTCATAAGATCGGTCTTATATACGTTCATGTTTGGTCGAAGCAAACATCGATCATTTTTCTATAAATAAATATATACTGTAAAATGTCCCTATCATTCATTGGTTTATATTTCATCATCATTGATAAGATAAGGCCGCGTCTTTTTTATTTCTTGGTTTACAAGAAAACGGCTTTTTGTAAAAAAAAATGTTGTTGTTTTTTTGTGGGAAAACATTGTGGTACGATTTTTTGTTTCCTATATTTTTTGATAACGGAGAAGAGTGACTGTTTCACCGTCTATTGTTTGAACTTTGTCAGTGTTGTTTTTATCTGTCATCTCGGTTTAACTCAACGAGGAGTGGGATTTGCAACATTTCGTAGAAGGGTGATAACAATAACATATATATTTAGACCAAGGAAAACAGTAGTGTTTTATTTGTTTGGGGGTTATTTAAGTTGAAAACATATTAACAGAAATAAAAAAGTAATGTCCTAATGCAGGATATAAACAATAATTGAAATACTAATTAGAACGTGTTTTATCCGGACGGAAGCGATATGTTTTCTTGTAGTGTCATTCTTCTCTGAGTATTTATGATTCGTCCAACACGTTGCCATAATCAATCTGCTTCATATAAGAAGTAAACATACTTATGACATCAACTATAACCTACATGTGGTTAGGAAAAGTCTGTCAAATTCTGATTAAAAGTCACGAAAAATGTAAATTAACCAATGAATATGTTATACAATGATCTACGTTTAGATAAACAAAAATAATGAACTATATACGACTAGTTGATTAAGACTGAAATGATTGTATTGGTAGTATGCCTAAAGTGTCACTGTATAGCACATGTAAGGACACTTTTATTTTAAATTATTTACTATTTATCAAAGCTTACTTCATTAAGGAAATATAACTATATTTCCATGACTATGTTTACAATTGCAACAGACGTTTATATGCCGCTTTTGGCAATAAACTTTGAACTTTGAACATAAAATTACAATATCAGGAAAGAAAGACATACAAAACGTATCATGCCATAAAACACATTATCTTATTTATTATTCATTGAAATAGTTTTTTTCTTGAATCATTTGTGGGTTCAAACAGAGAGTATACAGCTGAAATATGACCTATTCAACAATAACAAATTAATAATGATAAACTAGCGCTAAAGCGATACTCATAAATCATCCGTTAGTAGAAGATAACAATTTTACTATTTGTTTACACTAACAATCAGTTAAAACTAACTTTAATTCTGAAGATCGATTTTAAAGCCAGCAAAGCACATAAATTATACTATTAGAAATTACTAGAAAGTTCGAACTAGTTCTGGTTACCTTCTTTATGCTTTGTTTGCTTTTATCATTAAAGTCAAAAAAGTTTACATGATAATGCATTAAAAAGGACAACATCTTTTTTGCATCAATCTATATTGTGCGCCTTTAAAGGTAAAACAAAAGCATTAACACAAGTGTTATATAATTATAACCATGAAGGAAGTTTATATGTATTTAGAGTAATACGAATATTTCTATAGAACACGCATAGAATTGTTACGGGGGGGGGGGGGCGTGGTTACAATTGACTGGTGCATAACTTCTTTCATAAGTTTCAATCAATCCATTTCATCACCGATGTTGATATTCGGGCTCTGGGTCGCAGCAGAAATCTGCTTTCTTCCAATGTCCGTTCTTAAAGCCATAAAGTGTGTATATTTATACATCAGTACGTAAGATTTAATGCGTTGTACATAAAGATATCAATTTTGTAGACAATTCATTTTTTATTGCAATTGTATCATCTGATGTCTAGTTGTGTAATACGTGTATATCCCAAAACTGCCCCGGGTGACGCCGCGCGCAGCGGTGTATGTGGGTATCTTACATGTATAATATAAACATTACTTGCAATGCAAATAATTGCTTAAAATAATTGAAGGTTATCAAATAACAACAAAAAAAACAATAATTAAACAATGGATGGTAGTTCGTCTGTTTACAAGTATTCCAATTTTTATGGCTACATTCTTAGTTTTGAAAGCGGACCGAATCCATCATTTTAGCATTTGGTACATGTTTCATCTTACAAAACAATTAATCTTAGAAGTAACCCTTGATCTCTTGTAAACGTTTATAAAATGATCGGCTCACACAGGTGTTTATGACAACTAAGACAGTTGACGCTTATAAAATAACTAAGTACATTATATAACTACTGATTGACAACCACGGGGATGGAAATGGACAATAAGTAAATAAAAAGAAGAACAAGTAAATTAATTCAAACTTAATCGACCAAGGTTTGACATCTCTAACAAGATAACGTTCTATACTCTATCGTTGTGATATTATGTCAAATTACCATAAAGCTCCACATTATCATTGTAAGTTGGATGTCGTTAAAAGTGAGTTCAATGAACTTCAAACTCAAATACATTTTACTATTGTCTATTTAAACAAAGAACCCTCTTATTATAAAACTACATACGGAAAGAACAATACAATGATACAACTACTACCAATACTACTACTGCTACTACCACTATCACACCACACCATCACCGCTACTGAGAAAACGAACTTTTGTTAAAAAAATCAAGCTGGTTTTAGACGAAATCATAGCACTGTAGATAATATTTTTGTGCTACAAATGTTGTCAGAATATTGTAAGCAAAGAAATCCAAACTATTTTGTTCATTTATTGACTTCCGTAAAGCATTTAATTCTGTATGGCGTGCAGGACTCTGGTCGAAACTGATGAAGTATAATGTGAACTGTAAACTATTCAGTGTTATAAAAAACATGTACAGTGACATAAAAACATGCATTTTGCTAAATCACAATGTTTCTGACTTCTTTCAATGTAGTCGAGGAGTACGACAGGGTGAAAATTTATCAACTGTTTTATTTTCACTATTTTTAAATGACTTTGAGTATTATATGTTGTCCCACAATGCATCTAGTATTAATATACATGATTTTGATCTCGATGTATACTTGAAACTAGTTGTATTGTTGCATGCTGACGACACTGTGTTATTTGCAAAAAGTGAACACGAATTATTATCACTAATGGATACATTCATCGACTATTGTACTACTTGGAAGGTAGATATTAATGTCAAGAAATTTTAAATTTGAAGTTGTCGATAATTTTAAATATCTTGGCATGGTTTTCACTAAAAATAGACGATTGCTTAATGCTAAAAATATGTCATTGAACAAACTAGAAAAGCTCTATTTAGTCTGTATTTCAAAATATGAAACTTGTATCTGCTAATTGACTGTCAGCTTAAACCTTTTGATAATACTGTTGTCCCTATTGTGTTATATGCATGTGACATGTGGGGGTAAATAAGACTTTATGTAACAAATAAAAAAATAACATTCTGTAAGCAATCCCGCTTGGCTCGATATTCTCGAGGCTCGAAGTACTTTGGCCGGTCCCTAGAAAATCGAGCCATCGAGTTTCGACTGTATATTAACAAACTTGGAATAGCAAAGTGAAGGAATCCCCAAAATGTTATAATTATCGAATATATAAAACAGAGCACAAACTTGAGGAATTTTATTGTACATTACCTGACTTATATATACAGCCCCTTGTAAACTTTAGACTATGTAATAACCACTTACCTGTTGAAAAAGGAAGATGGCTTGGACTAAATAGAAATGATCGTAAATGTATTTGTTGTAACCTAAACGAAATTGGAGACGAATTCCATTACCTCCTTAGATGTCCACACTTTAATAACGAACGAAAAACATTATTACCTTATGTTAATAGAAATACTGTAAATATTCTCGGATTTAAATCTATTATGAACGAGAATAATGAAACAATGTTAGCAAATTTGTCATGACAATATATAAAACACTGCAAACCCCACCTGGCATGGACTAAATTTCACGTCAATAAAATGTTTATATCCAAACCCTTAATTGCTCACTGATTCCAATTTGTACTTTGTTAGATTTTGTTAGCTGTATTAAGATACCTTACAGCCTGGTTGAATACCAAATTTGTTCTATATTAAAAATGCAATGTATTTAGCTCTTTTCACATGCTGTATGTGCTGAGTGTATAATAAAACTGTAATAAAACTGATAATGCTACTGCTACAACTGCTGCTATTACTAATTCTACTTGCATTACTACTACCCATACCACTATCACCGCCACCGGCATCATTTCATTCATCCTGCACTACTTTTCATAAAAGACCACTAGAAATCCGCAAAGTTGGACATGTCGCATATCGGAATCGATATCGGAATTATTTGTAAAAAACATACATATGTTTATATATATGATACCAATTCAAATGTAACGGGAAAAAGACTGCGTTGGCAATGTATAAATTCGTCTGATTACTCACAAGACATAATGGATGTAAACGGTGTTTAACTTTAGTGTTACTGAGGCAATCAAGCTGACAATGACCTCGACATTTTGACCATGAACACACTGTCACCAAATTGCATTGTGATTCGATGATAAAAACTTTAGTCATCGTCTTCAAAACCAATAAACCAGCTACTTTAATTAACAAAAGGGGCATAAATGTGGTGCATCTAAGATCGATTCATAAAATACTGCAACCAAGTTGTCACCCAAATGGTCAAAGTATCATAGTATGATACCCATTAACAATGTCACCAAGTTTCAGCATGGTCGGATGATAAATACAATAGTGAATGTGTTCACGTGGGTAACCCTCAACCGATCCCGAGGCTAATAACACCAAGCATAATTATGCCACCTGAAACTCGAACGCTTAACAAAAATACCACACTTAACATAACAAGTCACTGAGTAGTGTCAGCAATCAAGTAGTCCCATTGGTTTTGTTGCCATGGTAACGTGTAGCATTATAATTGATGCCCATATTGCCCTTATTTGCCCCAACCACTTACAGTTTCATGGACACAGCTTGCATACGTTTAGAGAACTCACAGGTTCCAAAGGAAGTCGATACGGACGGAGATATTCACACTACTTCTTTTGTCATACAATAACATCTTTTGACCAACAAAACTATATGTCCGAATGTCCATCATCCACATGCCAAGTCTCATGAATATAGCTTATATGTATATGCTTTTTGAGTTTTATGCCAAGATCAAGTTAAAAGTTGTTTTTTTTTCCTTTTTCAATGTATTGAAATTACAAGCATAATGTTCTAATGGCCTTCTTTATACATAACAATGTTTCATAAATGCAGCTTCTTTCTTGGGGTTATGCCAGGATCAAGTCAAAGTGGTAACTTTCAATAACATTTTCTCCATCAGACGATACACATAAAACGCCATGCCTACTGTCCTAATGCCCCTGTATCCACATACCAAGTTTCCATTAACCTAGTTTGCTTTCTTCTTCAGTTCCTGCAATTTTCTTGGTTTGTTGCCATAGCAACCACAAAAAATCATCTGACATAAAAAATAAAGTACATTATAATCCCCTCATGGCCTAACTCCACTTACTAACGTTCATGAACGTAGCTTTAATACCCCTGGAGTAGTACCAACATCCAGTCAAAACAGAGGTATTTTCACTTCGGAACAACAACCTCAATTATTGCCTGACAAATGTTATTGTAGTGTTCATTTCAATGAACTTTCTTAGTTTTAGGACCATAGACTAGGAACAAGTTAGAGGACTCTTCAACAAATTGTACACAAGTTATTAATCGGAAATGAAAGTGAGACGTCAAGGACAACGACGCTGCAGATGCCATGCAATGTAGTTTCTATGCGTCTGCCATTCTTTCAAAAGTCAACACAATAACACTAACAAAGGTTATACAAATTCAATTTTATTTCCATTAAATTATAGAAAAATCATATATACAAAATGCATTAAATATTTTATAAGCGAAAACAGCTAAACAAAAATAAATAAACTATTCAATCTAAAGATAAAGACTGTTGACTGATTTATTTAACATAATTATACAATTATATAAATTCTACAACATAAGATGTGTTTTTTTTAAAGTTTTATCTCTAAAAGTTGTACGTCTTTGCTAAATGTACTTGTATACAATAAATACAGTAAATAATGTTTAAACCAAAACCATTGAAAGTATGCCTTTATCAAATAAAAGCAATCATGTAAAAGAAAGTGATGTCGACGTCAGTCACTGTTAAATGGTGTTTTTGTTGTTGTTGTTTTTGTTGTTGTTGTTCTTATGTATTATCTAACTGTTGTTGTTGTTGTTTTTGTTGTTGTTGTTCTTATGTATTATCTAACTGTTGTTGTTGTTGTTTTTGTTGTTGTTGTTCTTATGTATTATCTAACTGATAGAAAAAAGCTTTGTAACATCAACAGAGTATAACCTATACATGTTAGTGAGAAACACAGTATAAATAAATTTATCTAGTGAATTCCAAAACATGGATATTCCTGATGGGAACAGCTGTTAACATTTACACTGATGCGAAGTCAACACGATTAAGAGGTACAATAAATATAAAACAAGAGAGCCTTGAGGTAATGCACACACTCGTCTGGTCTTATTTCAGTGAAATATGGTGCATAGCTCAACCATTATCTAAGCCAGAGTTATGGGCCTTGCTGTACAATTGATGATTGTCAACATGTGTACCAAGTTTCATTGGAATATCTTCACTTGTTTTATGAATTTTGGCAAAGGTTAATGTTTGTGTATGATAATGACAACAACAACAACAACAACAACAACACCGAGGCTAGGACCATACCTAATACTTTTCATTGAAAAACAGATGAGCAGATACTTATGGTAGCTACAGTCACTATGGTTTCAACTGTGTGTATGGTAGTGAAGATAAAATAATCATAAAACCAATCTAAAAGGAGCAGCCAAATATGTTTACTGTTTCTAAGAGCAATTGATTAAAACTTCTAAATTTATGACTTTAATATGCAAACTGGCAAATGACAATTAAAAAAGAGATGTGAGATGACCAATAAGTTGTTAATCATTTTGTCTCATTTCAAACCTTTGAAACAACAGTTAATGAAAATCAAGCATCACGGAATCAACACACTCCTGATGAAATGGACGGAATAAACTGGCATATAGTAAAACTCTTCAAATGAAGTCTATCACAGACACTAGCCTAGACATTTGTTATAATACTACAGCTTTATAGGATGATCGCTGCGTTCAGTTTTCAGTCTTTTCATCTCGTACATGAGGCTGTAGGTAGAATCCAACAACTCGTCCGTCGCTTTCTGTAGATTTTGTGATGTCTGCTGAAAGTTGCTGGATGTATGGAGACAACTAGCCAGGCTCTGGCTCTTCATGGCCGCGGGCCAGCTGCTATCAGCGTAGGAAGACTCAGGTTTATAAGTCGGTCTTGGTAAGGGACGGCAGATGGATTGTTCTTTAGGGTCCCATTCATACGGAAAGTTAGCAGCTAATGTCTCTGCATCATCCAAAGTCTGAAAATATTAAATGTTAATCATTAGTTTTCTGTATAATTATCAGGAAAGAGCAATTGCATATGGGAATGTGACAATTTATCATTATGCATTGCTGAGACTATTTCTTCTAGATAGTTTGAAAAATCCAACAGTTTTGACTTTATAACTTAAAGCCTCCAATTTATGACAATAAAAATAATGCTAAAGCTGACAAACATGTGTAGTGGTGTGAAATTATTTTTCTAAGCCATGTTAAACAGCTGAAACAGAATGACACTTACAACAGAACCAAATATTCAAATGCTTGTCTAATATTAAGGCATATCTTCAACAAATGTTTACATTGGTAAAACAACCCAGCTTAAAACTTTCATCAAACCTACTTACTGTGCGGACTGCTGACTTGATTCCAGACGTGGCATCCCGCAGGGCTATATTGGAGGAGGCAGGCACCATTGCTGGCTTGCTGGTGTTGAACCCCATCATGCAATGCTGAAATGGAGAAGAGTGGTTGCTTCAATGATAAGTGACCACAACTTTAAAATACAGAACAAGCAAACTTGAGAATTGATATTCCCCGATAGTAGATTCATGGTAAAAAATCACATTTCAAGACACCCAGACATTTCAAGACACCATCTTAGGCAAAACTCTGCAAAAGTACTTAAGTAAAGTAATATGAATATGAACTGGGTAAAAAGTTGTGAAGCATGAGTCTAAAATTTACTGTTGTTAGGTCAAAATAGCTTTATAATGATAATACATGTATTAGCTTCATAAAGTTCAGGTTAAATAAATTACATAATACACCAAAGGACAGGAATTAGATTTTCATGAATTAAAGGGCTATAACTCTGGTGGTACATCAAATCTATGTTTCATTAACTTATATTAGTAACACATATTCTTTTAAAAATAAATGGCAACAATTCTAGTTTTATTGTCCTGATGTTAGTTAAACTTGTTGATTCATCATTGCCTCATACTGCTATACACAACTCATACATGTTGCATTCCTTTCTATTCATCAGTTGCATAACCTTGTCTGCAAACAGACAAATTTAATTGTACATTTTTTTTTATGAATTGAAGTGTAATAACTCTTTGAGTTAACTGAAACGATCCAGACAAAACAGACCACATTGCATTGATGCATACATGACATAAGTTTTATTAATTTCTGTCTAAAAATTAAATATCATTGGCTCCAGAAGGAAAGAAAAATAGACAGATACCTTCGACAGTGCCATGGAATCTGCAGCATCAAAGCTGTTCCGTCGATGTGGCTTCATCCGACTGGGAGTCTTCAGTGTAGAACGGGGGACACTAACCCTTTGAAGTGAAGAAAGATTCAGGTTCAAGTGTACTTGAATAATTGAAAAATGAGTATGCAGATTTTATAATTTGAAACTATTTTCTTCACAGAGAAATTAGTGAATACCTGGTGCAGTATTTGAACTATGTGCCATTTCTGTTAATTTTCATGAGTACAAAAGTACATTTTGCATGTAATTTTTCCAAATTAAGAACAAAAATATAGATTCTTAACACAGTGATCTTTTCTAGGAAATTAGACCAAAATAATTTCAAGTGAAGAACATTAATTTTCCAGTGAAAAGAGGGTGTAGGCCCATACAATATTCAATTGAAAAGGGCTATTAATTATAAAAACGAAGTTGTCTTTACTAAAACTTGAAATATAATTGCCTACCTGACAAATCTTGGTTCATCATAGGTTGGCTTTGTGTCTGATTCTTGACTGGTTTGTGGTTCCTGGTAGTCATAGTCTGCAAAGAGACTGCGATGGACTGGTTCCGCAAACAGGCGATCATTCACAACGTAAGGCTTCACCTCTGAAAATAATCATATTGATAATATAAGTCAATATAAGTCCATGTTTGCCTTTTTTATCATTCTTGTGGCCGTTTCAATAAAGATCATTTTTAGTCGTTAATTGCAAATATTTTACTGTCATGGTTTCATTACTTTGATACATACTTTAGTGGTATTAAACTTAAGCCAGCATTAAAAATGAGCACAAAGTTGAGGAAATAAAAATGGTCATTGATTGCCATTTGTGATGTTAATACAGATTTAAGACTATTGAAGTTATGACTAATATATTATTGAAACCTTGGCCTTTATGTTAACACAGTCATAAACTCCTAAATTTCCGCATATTAAACTGATGTGATCAATCATGATGAAGGCACTCTAATTAATTCAACCTTCACGGTCATATTTTTCATAATTTGCAAAAAAAAGCAATAAAAAAACAATATCAGTTTTAATGACTTTATTTGATATTAAAAACAGTTTCAAAACAAAATAAGTTTATATATGGGATTCATGCTCGGTTTATTAATGTTAATTATTCAGCTAATTAGAATTAAACAGCTAGTTAGGCAATTTACATGGTTACTATGACATGACCTTTTTTGACAAAACAATACCACTCAGTTCTGGACTATTTATTATTTAAGTTCATTCCTATAGGCTCATTGATGAGTGACATAGCATTTCATATGATATGGTGTTTGCCCTCCAGTAACTGATTGGCTGATAGCACAAGGAAATCAAGCCCTCACTGGTGGCCTACTTTGTACGTAAAACAAAAACAATTAATGCGCCTTTTGTCCTCTAACTTTGATAAACTGTACTATAGTTATCTCTATGTATTGTATACATTGCCATAAAAATAACTTATGCATATTGATTGTTAAATGTTATTTTTTTATACATATATCTTAAATATTTTGTTGTGATTTTTATCCAATCATATGCATTGCATGTAAACAATATATAGTACTTTAATGACGCACGAAACAGGGAACAGATATTTGAGCAATATCAACTCCATGAGATACCAGGGGCAACTGGAACACTTTAATAGTAGAATGTCTTAAAGAGTTATTCTGCTATCAACAACCAAATAAATCAAAGCTTTGGGAAAACTCTAACCAACAAACAAATTAATTACTGTTCAACATTCACCAGTTTCGAAACAATTATTAATTGCATGTAATAATTAAATCAGCATGACTACATGTGTATTCTATTCATATTAATTTTCAACTCACCAAATTATAAATTAGCAAATATGTAGTGAATTCAAGATATATAATCAAACAATCTAAACATATCAAATATGTTGAAACAAAACAATGAATACATTCATAGTGTTTCTTCAGGATTTACATAGGGCATGGTATTTTTTTCTAATAAGGGCACAACTGTACGGTGACATTGTTGACAATGTCTTAAAAGGGAGCCCTGGCACATCTTGCATGTCAAGTTCTAAAAGCTTCACCTTATATCTGTTAGTCATGCATATATAGGACCCCCCCCCCCCCCCCCCCCCCCCCCCCCCCCTCCGTTCCAAAATAAAATGGCATTGGTTAAAAATGTGTCCTTTATCAATGATATTTTCTATGGTATTTTAGGAAAATGACCTATAACCTTAAATCTTATCAACAACAAAAAACATCTTTTTTTTTCGATTCTGATTGGGCAGCAGGGCGCCTTTCAGGGAGTCAAAAGGGTGGCATAGTGCATTGCTGTGGTCAAAGGCCTAGAAGAAACACTAATTCAAATTAAAAAATCTAAAACATGAATACCTTCAAGTTAAATATAAATCATGGGTTAATTCACACTACAATACCTGACACTGGATTTTCACGCTTTCCTAAAATATCAAGTCACTCAAAATACACAATTTATTCAAGTGTTAAGTGTTTATCCTTTTTAAGTACTTCCACTAAAGGCTCTTGTAATCAACCACAAGAGTGCCAAGATGGCCTTAAATACATGGAGTTCACCAGAGTTAAAAGATTTATAACTTTTCCTATATTCCTATATAAAACAGGTAGCTCATAGGGTAGGGCCAGTTTTAACACAAGAGTCACCATTTGAACAAAATTGATAGATGAGCCCTTGGTAATGCTTTATGCAACACTTTGCGGTTCATAAGTGTTATCTTTATTTTTAGGTCTGAGTCCCAAATTTTGAAAGGGACCAATACTACAATGTTTCTGGTAAAGTTTGAGCAAAATTGGCCACTGCTTTCTGAAAAGAAGTAATTTGAAGTAAAAAAATGTCCAAAACGCACAATGAATGATGAACACTTTGTGCTCAGTGAACTAATAAAAAAATATCTGATTGTTTTATATACTTAACAAGGTAATAGCTGTTAAGACAATCATTTTTTAGATTCCTCTGACAACAGAATGTGAACTGAAGTCTCCTGTATCTGCAGTTGGAACCCTAATTCAGTGCCGTGAAAGGTGTTTCTTCAACAGGGTTTTATATATATCATGATATGACACAATATAAAATGTAAAGGTTTTAATCAATAAAATGAATAATGGCAAAAAGTATAAGCCAGACATTCATCCTTTTAAATTTACAAAATCCCCCCAAATGCATAATTGAAAGAGCATATATGGCAATTGTATGAGAACTTCCCTCTAACAGTGAAAGTACAATAATTAATAGAAGAAGTGAATCAAACAAATGTGACAAAAAATGATTTATGTGCAGCAAAGTGTGTCAAATAATCAATTTGAATGACACAGCACACATGGACTGGAATCAGGACATTACAGTAGTATATTGTTCCCCAGTGAAGAAAAACAACAACATTACAATTGAATGTGCATTTCAAGTGATCATCTGTTAAACTAACAAATAACTTCTTTACTATGCTCTTACTACAGATTATAGGAAATATTCAATAGATTCTAAAAAGTCATACAATTATAAAGTCATGCTTTTTTAAATATATTTCAAAGAAAAAACCTCAAAAGCACATTAAACATCAATTAATTCATATCAAAATACACATATAAAAAAAATATGTACTTTAACAACAGTGCAGCGTGATTGTGAATAAAACTCTAATAATGATCTAGTTCTTACTTGTTTCCTCTAAGGCGCGCTGTACAGGCGACGGTTCTCGTTCCGGATGTTCCCATAATTCCTGGGGACCACTGGAAACAAAATTTACAGTTTTTTTACATGGGAAAAGATAGTCATGTTTATTTCATGGTTTTGGTGTGGCATATTGAACAATAGGGGTGGATAATATCCTGATCAACTCACTCTTTGAAACAGTGAATTCATTATAGTATAATGTCACTGTCATCTGCCATCTTTGGCGGACACATCCCGCTAAAGGCATAAAAAATCACACTTCCATGATAACTGTATTTCCGTTTTATTGGTAGGCGGTCTAGGTATCAAAAAAACTCAACAACAAACTAATGAAGAGGATGGATGAAAGGACCCCTTGGGTGAGAACATGCATGCAAAAGTCAGTGTCATAATTACTCTTGGTTACTAAGACTTAGACTCTACCATTATTGACAATATTTACCTTATGACTGTGAATGGTGTAACTAAACTTAAAATAAACTATAGCACTGAAATCAAATTCCCTTGAAATTACGATCCATCAACAAGGACACATCATATGATAATAGATTAAATTTAGAAATGAAAACTGAGCCTTACTCCATGTACACTTTGTTGACACATTCCTCCAGGTTAAGCTTACGGAATTCTTTCAACTCGTCAAAGAATGTTTCAGACTGGTTAACTCCCGCCGGGTCATTATCCATCAGGGCAGCAATCCAGTCATACCTTATAGAACAAAGAGGTGAATTGGACAAATATATATTTCAGTGGTCAAAACTGGCTCACAACTGTCTCTATTTAAGATATTGGGTTAAATGGTAAATACTTATAGGTAAATAGGTTCCACACTATATGGTACAAACGCTTCTTTATATGGCTGTTTTTAGAATGTTCTAACATCTGGTAAAGGTTATTACTCAAGCATAAAGTGCTGAAATAATATTAGCAATTATCTAAATGCCTTTAAAGATACTGCAAAAGAAGTGTTTAAACAGCTCTTAAGAGCAGCTATACTGCTGGTTGGAGTATGTGTCTATGCTAAACTACTAACCCGAGCATTTTATGCTGCTGTTTGGAGTATGCATCCATTGAGTAGGACAGATGTCCAGAACTGTCCCGTGTGGGGCTGCGAAAACTCACCCTACTGCTACCAGACTGTTCAAAGTGAGAAGAAAACTATTTAAATTTATGAATTTTAAATTTCTTCAACGGTGCAAAGGAATCTGCTTGTTTATTAAGTTAAACTGAAACAGTATCTGCTGTAGAATTAGGACAACACTAAGCAATACCTGGGAGCGGGGAGGGGCACATAAGTAAGCAGGGTTCCCACAATTTTCTTTAAGTAAAATTCCAGACTTTTTCCAGACTGTTTCAAGGTTTTTTTTGCAAATTTCAGACTTTCTCTCAACCTTTTTCACAGTTATTACAACGAAACATTTCAGTGAAATACTTTATTTGCCATTTTTGACATTTATTAAACAACTTGTTAAATAACATCAAATGTCATTTTCAAAGGGTTTTATTCTCAAAAACAAAACCTTTCACTTTCTGAACTTCTTAGACATTTATTGAACAACATGATTAACCTTTAGCATGCTGAATACTGTTGGCCTCTGTGAACAGTGTAGACATGGATCAGCTGGCATGATCAGGGTCTAGGCTATTTGTATTTGCTACTTGGAAACTTAAAGGCTTACCTACTATAGTGCATAGAACATTGTGGACCCTGATCAGCCAGCATGGTTTGGTGCCGGTTGATCTCCTAACAATACCAATTTTCGTAATTGGTGGATAAATGCATGCTTAAGGTAAATATAATCAAATATCACATTAAAAAAAGTTTTACTCTCTGAACAAAAACATACTTTCTGAACATTTTTTAAAGCTGCACTCTCATAGATACTTTTTTAACAACTTATTTCATTTTTTGTCTGAGATAGATCAATTTTTGACGTAAATATTTGCAAACCAACGATAAAAGATTGCCAACAAAAGATCAGATCGCTAATTTTCATATTTATATTCGAAAATTTATGTTTAATGGTTTATTAACGGTTAAATAAATATGCATAAAACACCAATTTTTGATCTTAAATATAAATATCTGTGATCTATCTTTTTGCCAGCAGTCTTAAATAATTGGTTTTCATGGATTTTTGCCAAAATTGGCTCGTTCCAAGACAAAAGTAAGAAAGTTGTCAAATTGTTCAATCCGTAAGAGGGAAGCTTTAAACAAATATTGAACAACTTGAACTCATAACATCCAGTGTCATTTTAAGAGTTGAACTCTCTTTAAAAAAATCTACTTGCATCAATGAGCATGCAATTCAGCTATATCTGTCCATCAATCTTCATCAATCCATGGGTAAAAATGCAAAATAAGTGACTTTTTTGCACAAGTTTAAAACTATTATGATGTCTACTGGCCAAAGAACTGTGGTCTTCTCAAAGTCTATAAATACGAGCAAGGTCAGTCTAAAGGCATGATCATTCATAGATTCACACATGAATAGCAAATATTTGCCAGGCTGTGTAGCACTTCGCAGACTAGTAAGATCATTGCAATTAACATTCATGTATGTTATTGACAGCGTATCTCAAGTTTATGGTAATGAACTAGGGCCAATTTCACGTATTAAAATATATTTCGATGAAAGCATGGATCGCTAATTATCCATGATCATTAATTAGCATACTGTAGATTAAAAATATCGTTGTATATAGCACCCACGATTCTTACTGACAGCGTATATAAAGCGAATCCCGACAAACTGCGGCCAATAAAATAACTTTTAAATGCAGACGGCAGTGAAAAATAAACGCTTGCATGTGGTAACGGAAACCTTCTTAGTCTCGATCATTCAATCGCTCTGACCAGAGTCAATTTAACAGAACAGTGTCAGATGCAAGTGTCTAGATGATTAAGAGTACTAGTTTCGTACCCAAAACAGTTCGAACCTTAAATATTACTTTTCCCGGCTTTTTCCCGATTTTAACCTATAATCACAAAATTCAAGGCATTTTCACGACCAGGAACAGACTTTTCGATATTCCCGACTTTTTCCCGTTTTCCCGGTAGCGTGGGAACACTGAAGTAAGGCTTAATAAGTAGGACACGGTTTTTGACATAATATTTTTTTCATAACATGTTATACATGGATGAACATTTGAATGTATAAAATTGCAAATGAAAATGCATATCATTACAACAGCTTTCACAGCATGCCTGACTACTTTTTTAATAACCATTTTTAAACATAATTTCATAGTTGAATAATATATGGCTGTACTTTGAATAACATGAAAGATTATTATTTGACTTCATAAATTAAGTTGGTTGAGAAGGAAACTGTTGAATCATGTTTGAATGCATTTCATCAGGATGTTGCTGAGATATTGACTTATGCACTTTGGCATGCAAAACATTGAGTCGAAAAACAAAGTGTAATTGTATAGTTTGCATAATATTCGAAATGAAGTTATCTGACTTGATAAATAAAGCAGGTTTGATTGCTGAACACCTTTGTTTAAAGTTTCAATGCAAAACTTACAGAAGTCGACTTATGTCTGCTTAGATGAATAGTCAAGGGCCAAAATTTGTATTATACACAAGACAGGAATGAAAGGCAGCGTTATCAAACTTAACTAATAATATCGGTTGGATGGATGGAAACACATGTCTGAAGTTACAATGCAATCCATGATGTTTTTGCTGAGATATTGCCTTAAATGTGAAAACATGCAAGACCTTAATCAAGGTAATATGCCAATACCAATACCAGGGTGAGTAGAACTAAATAGTCAAGCTAATAATGATAGTCCATGAAAATGTTGTAATTTCATATCATGATTTTTTTTTTCATTTTAAACAAGACAGGTGTAATTCACCACTGTTTTCAGACAAAAACCCCCCAGACTTTTACTTTATTTGCATTAAATTTAAAACTATTGAAGTAATTGTATCTTTAAGTCATAAGACAGAGCTGATACCTTGTTGAGCCTGCTGTTATTGTTAGCTAGGAGAATTGACTTGGGTTTCTTGGATTCCTTGATGAAGGAGGCGATCTTGCGGGAGTTCCCTGGGTGGGAGAGATTCTGTGAGTAACGAGCTGGGGGGTTTGTGTCCGTGTCTGTGTCTCTCACTGGTGCATCTTCCTCAGGCTGATAAAATAGTTTGAAAGGTTGGTTAATAGCTGGTTCAAAAGCTCATGTTGTTCTTCAATCAGGTTTAAACTAAAACAGCCTATCTCATTGAATTCCTGTTAATAATTTGCTGATTTAAGCTATAGATATACAGTGTACAGTGTTTTTTTCTTTCTTTTGTTAATGGGGCCAGGGCGCAATGAATTGTGAAAATAACCACATCAACACAAAAGTATAAAATAAAGTATATAGCTAGACAAGGAGCTTATAAGATATATCATTGCTTATTTTGAGTTCTATGTTTCATTTCATCTACAGGCCAGACTTTACTATACATAAATGTCCCACTGGCACACAGTGGGCCACAATAAAATGCTCTTCAAAATAAATATAGAACTATGTTAAATATAGAACTATGTTAAATATAGAACTATGTTAAATATAGAACTATGTTTGTGAGTTTTGCCATTACTATTGTGGACTAAATGCAGACACTTTCAGCCCCATTTCAGGTAGAGAAAACACTGATATATCTCATTTAATATTTAATATGTAATGATAATGAGCTTTATACATTAAGCTTGTTTCCAAGTTTCAGACAAGCTTTGTCATTTAGACTTCAACATTAAAAAAACTTTGAAACTGGTATTTATCTATCCTATATAAACCACTAGAAAGTTTAAATAATATCCCTTGTTTAAGTGTTAAAAAATGCACGACCTTTGAGGGGAGCATTTTATTTGAAACACATCTAATATGTAATTATTATGTATTTTTAAATCAAATATATCACTGATGCTTACTTGCTCATTTTCTGCGTTAAGCCTCTTGCTGAGAAACTGAAGGTCATTATCATCGATTCCCGAGTAGCTGTAGTTCAAGCGGGTAAAGTCTGCCTCACATTCTTGAAGTAGTTCACTGGCATTCAGGTCTGCCACTCCTGACACCTGAAAAAAATAATTAAGACTGAATTTAACTAAACTAGAGAAGTAGCATAGGCATTCTGAAACATCCTTCCACCTTCCTTTCATTTCACATTTTAAGTGATATCTTCATGAGCCATCTCACCTTCACATTTTGATCAATAATCCTCCTCTTCCTCACTGTATTTGGAGTTGTCGGTCCTGCTGCCTGCTGTCTGTTCCCCTTTCTTTCACCACCAGCTGCCCCACATTGTTCTTCGATCTCTCTCCTTAAATCTTCAAGCTCAGTATTGGTTTCTTTGCTTCTGGCACCGTTTTTCTTAACTTTGTCAATATCTATGACTTTTTCTGGAACAGTCTTTTCCGGGCTGTTTTTATAATAGTTTTCTTTGTTCTCCCCTGAAACTGCTCTTTTAGGGGATTTTCCGGCAGATTGAGGTCTGTTTTCCTTAGACTTTGACCTTTTTTTATGCAACCTGAAAATCATAAATTATGAAATTGATTAAAAAAAATCTCATTCTGTCTAACTTTCTCCCTAGGTAAAGTTCCGAAATTCCAGTGTTTATCGTTTCATTTCTTATAATAGGGTACATTGATAACAATTAGCATTAGCCTCATCATTAAAACCTTGTGAAACAGATTTCAAGCTTGTTGAAAAGTTCATATTTCCTTCGATTTTTATTGAGTAAGGTTTGTATCTTGACAGTGAGTTGTGGTCCTCATAGAAGAAAAAAGTTCACTCTTCACAAAAAAATAAAAAAATGCCTGAAATACATAAAACAAACCTTGCTCTTCCCTCTCTGCCTGACCTATCCAGCACCGACTTCTCAAGGGAAGTGTCTAACTTTTCTTTCACATTTTTCTTTTCAGCACTGCCTAGCCTCCTTACTGGGGTTCTTTTCACGGGATCCTGCCCGGGTTGCTTCTTCAAGTAAGTAATACTCAAGGACTTTGGTTCAGTGAATGACTGGTCTTCACTCAAACTGGTATTTACAATATCTTGAAGTTTGGTCTGTTTGTCCTTAAGTTTACGTAACAGCAGTTTGCTCTGTTCCCTCAAGGAGTCATCGATATTGGAAGTCATCTTTCCTATGATAGAAAGAAACAGAACCATGGTCATTAAGAACTGCTTTTTACCATTCCTGGTTGGTTATGAAATGATCAATCCTAAACAGAGGTGCCGCTCTGAGCAAAGATCCAATCCTGGACACTCTGAGCTAGTCTGATAGATGAATCTAAATTTAAACCCAACAATGACAAAAATAGACACAAAAAATTACCCCAGACAATTTGCTTTTTCCAAGCATGTTTTGTGTAAGTTAAAGTCTTTGTTATATTAGCATGCTAATTTATGTTTTTAGGAATATCATTACACTTTAAAATGTCAGTTTGTTGCTTCATGGCCTTGGGTAGAGCCATAGCAAGGAAGTTGAAAATAACATATGTGTTACTGTAAATGGACTATAATCTGCTGGACTATCAGTAATTCATTCATGCAAGGTAAGTAAAATATTTTTTTAATAACTTGTCTTACAACAATTTTGTCATATCTGTTCAACTTTTTCCTTTCATGTAATTTGTTGAGTAATATTATCTTACAAAACAATAATATTTCTCAAACAGATGATTTGTAAGCACTGCTAAGGTGGTCTAACTGTAACATTACTGAAAGAGACCAGTATATTGCTAGTGCACCAGTCAATTGTAACCACGGCCCCCCCATGTCCGGGGAATAATGTGGACTTTGACTTTTGGTCCAGCAAACCCCGGGTAAAATCCCCGCCCTGCCGAAACGATCAGATGGTAAAATGCCCCGGCATCCATGGGACCTTAGGTTAGGCCTATTCCCCTCTATATTTTTGCAAACATAAAAGCACCACATTCACACGGCACTGCTGGGCCACCTGGATGGTAAAAACACGGCCCATTTCCATGGCTATCCATGGTATACCCCCGGACCTTGGGGGGGGGGGGGGCGTGGTTACAATTGACTGGTGCATAGTATTCAGATTAAAAAATTGCACCCCAGTGCCAAGTATTATATGTTTTCGTATAACATTTTAATACGTACCCTTTTGAAATAACATAAATTTATGCTTACGTTTTCATTCTAAGCATTTATGTGTGTGTACGTGTGTATGTTCTTTCAGAAGGCCACATTGTAAATAAGTCGTGTGTTATGTTTGTTTATAATATGATGCCTATGTCTTAATGTGTTACCTTCTTTAAATAAAGTTATTATTATTATTATTATTATTATTATTATAAGCTTGAAATAGGGATGGGTTTAAAAGACTGGCATACGTGCCATATCCCCCGGAATTCCCACTCATCCCCTGGTCCCCCGTCGTTGGTATGGTAAATTGTTCACACGATGTCACAGTATCAAGGATTATATGTATCTTATGAATTATATAATTTGTACTTATATATAAATATGTAATAAGCTGTTAATTGATGTTGTTTTTTGTTTTATTATTGTCACGTGCGAATCAATCAAACACCAGATAGCCGAGCTTTCTGGTGCAAAGAAACAAACACCAACAGTTCCCTTCAGGGAAAAGCATGCTCGACCCTGAAGGGGTCGACTGGTCTATATATACACTAACTTCTCTATTTTCACAGATTTTTTCGGGTTTTGCTAATTTGCAAATTACCAACCAAGTTTACATCTGGTATGAACGTACTTCCGTTTTAACAGAACGTTATTATGAAAGCACATCCGCCGCCTACAGCAGACCGTTACACTAATCCGCCGCCTACAGCAGACCGTTACATTATTATGATTTGGAAATGGTCTGGTCTGGACAATCTTTTATATCAAAATTCTGAGGACTTCCGAGCGATTTCCCGACCGCTACGGAAATTTCCGTTGGTGCGAAATTGGTCCGGTCCGGTCAGTCTTTTATACCCAACCTGAAAAAGTCATCGCAAGTGTCTCATCTTAAAACTTTCCCCACCCTCATCGTTTTACAAGCAAACATGCCAAAACAAGTTCTTGATGAACACAAAATTGAGATATTACTCCAATACGAATACCAAAAGTTTGCAATCAAAAAGAAAACTTATTTTTACCTTTGAAATGCAAATATTTGATTTATTACCACATAAAGAGCGTGGTAAAATGATGATTTGTTCCGATTATTCGCAACAATTATTCAGTTGTCCGCCATTACAGTTTACGCTCACTACGCTCTCTGATTGGTCAAAATATTTCGAGTACTAAAACCCGGGCGGTACTATTTCCCGGTCACTCCCCGTAATACCCGGTCTCATCCGATCTCCATATTCCCGGTTCCTATATTGGTTTTATAAAAGATAAGATACGGTGTTTAAGGAAGGCAGATTACAATAGTAACTGAAAGTTGAATATCTAAAAAAAAGTGTCTATGATAGAATATAAAACTGTATTAGTACATTGGACTAAAGCATACAGTTCATCATCCATCAACTTGTTTGCAATTTGACTTATTTACTAGACTGAAGGAGTCTGAAAATGTATTATATAAATTAGTAATTGATCATTTCCTATGATGAAAGGTTTGTTTTGACGTATTTAAGAAATCGGCTAGTAGTCAAGTCAAGTCAATTCAAACAACGTGTATATTCTCTCATACCAAATGTATGGCAAATGACGTATATATATATATATATATATATATATGGATATTCAATATACAGATACATGGCATGGCGGCAGATACCTGTTTAAATTTAGAATGTCACTCCCAACATGGGTATCGGAGAGTCATGAATTTAACTATTAGTACATCTATAAATATGGATAATTAAACAAACCAGCTAAAAAAGTGTAAAATTTGGAATTGTTATATTCCTTGAAAACACAACTAATTCTTAAAAAAGTATTTTTCAGTTTTAAAAAGTTAGGTTTCCTTATTTTGATAGCAGAATATCGAGGGGTGAATGCGAAAAGGTTCTAAGTGACATTAAATAAATAAGCAGATAGAACCTTTTCGCTTTCACCCCTCGATATATACTAAGCATATACCACTTTCTATTAGTGAAACAGTTAAGCAAATTGTTGTATGTTAGGAAACGGTACAAATTTACCTTACTTAAGATGCTTCTGTAATATGGCCCAGATCATTTTTTTTCATTCCTCTGCTTGTATTTAACGTAAAGGTATATGAGAGACCTTCAGACCCGCATGGTTTATCTTAGAAGGCAAATATCAACCCTATAAAGATACATCTAGTATCTACATTTTAAATCAATAAAACTTAACATCTATGCAATCTGTCAATGGCATGTGAACATCAGCTGAATGACAAGTGTGTTCAAACAAAAGCGTTTAGCAACAGGCGAACTCATCAATGAGTCGACACAAGGCTAAAACAACTGATATATAAGGAAACTGCGTCCCTACAGGAAGGCACGGAAAACGGGAAAGGAAAAATGCTTGAAACACTACACGAAGGTCTTTAAAGGTGGTAAAACTATCTACACATACAGCAGACAAGGTGGTAAAACCATCTACACATACAACAGTGAAGGTGGTAAAACCATCTACGCATACAGCAGAGAAGGCAGTAAATCCATCTACACGTACAAGGTGGTTAAACCATCTAGACATACAGCAGAGGAGGTGGTAAAACCATCTACACATACAAGGTGGTAAAACCATCTAGACATACAGCAGAGGAGGTGATAAAACCATCTAGACATACAGCAGAAGAGATGGTAAAACCATCTACACATACATCAGAAAAGATTGTAAAACAATCAACACATAAAACATAGAAGGTGGTAAAACCATCTACACATACAGCATACCAGAAAAGGTGGTAAAACAATATACACAACCAACATAGAAGGTGGTGAAACAATCTACACATACAAAAGAGAAAGTAGAACAACCATCTACACATTCAGCAGAGAAGGTGGTAAAACCATCTACACATACAGCAGAGAAAGTTGTACACCTATCTACACAGCAGAGAAGGTGGTAAAACCATCCACACCTTCAGCAGAGAAGGTAGTAAAACCATCTACACATACAGCACAGAAGGTGGTAAAACCATCTACACATACCGCAAAGAAAGTTGTACAACCATCTATACAACAGAGAAGGTAGTAAAACCGTCTACACATACAGCAGAGAAGGTGGTACAACCATCTACACATTCAGCAGAGAATGTGGTAAAACCATCTACACATTCGACAGAGAAGGTAGTAAAACCATCTACACATACAGCACAGAAGGTGGTAAAACCATCTACACATACCGCAAAGAAATTTGTACAACCATCTATAGATACAACAGAGGTGGTAAAACCATCTACACTTTCAGCAGAGAATGTGGTAAAACCATCTACACATTCGACAGAGAAGGTGGTAAAACCATCTACACATTCAGCAGAGAAGGTGGTAAAACCATCTACACATTCAGCAGAGAAGGTGGTAAAACCATCTACACATTCAGCAGAGAAGGTGGAAAAAACAATTTACACATTCTGCGGAAAAAGTGGTAAAACCATCTACACATTCAGCAAAGAAGGTGGTAAAACCATCTACACATTCGGCGGAGAAGGTGGTAAAACCATTGACACACACAACAGAGAAAGTGGTAAAACCATCTACACATTCAGCAGAGAAGGTGGTACAACCATTTACACATTCAGCAGAGAAGGTGGTAAAACCATCTACACATACAACAGAGAAGGTGGTAAAACCATTTACACATTCAGCAGAGAAGGTGGTAAAACTATCTACACATAGAGCACAGAAGGTGGCAAAACCATCTACACATACAACACAGAATGTGATAAAACCATTTACACATAGAGCACAGAAGGTGGTTAAACCATCTACACATACAACAAAGAAGGTGGTTAAACCATCTACACATTCAGTAGAGAAGGCGGTAAAACCACCTACACATACAGCAGAGAAGTTGGTAAAACCATCTACACAAACAAGTCATACAGTAGATAAAGTTTCAGTTCTAGATACTAAAGGACCAAAACGTTACTCTTTGTAGGTAAAGAGCAGAAAAAAATGTTCCTTCTTATAAGACAAGGACGGCTATTTACAGACTGACACATCCAAGACAGCTGACATCCTGAGTGAACAGTTTCAGTCCGTATAGATCAGTGCAAACTTCAACAACATGTCAGCAACCACAAATGCCTAAATGTATTTACAGAACAACAGAGCTACTACAAAATCCCAACTCACACAAGTCTGCATGTCCATTATCCATACCAACATTTATCCTCCAATTAGCTTCGAGCGATGTTGCTTTAGTCTGTACACATATTTCTGAAACCCTCAAACGCAGGGGCTTCAACAATGTAATAAAACGTATGTTTTCCAATTTTGAATACTAGACTAGTACTAAGATAAAAAAGATGTCTTCAAACTATCGTTTCAACATTTGACAAAAAGTTATTGCATCTTTATTTGAATAAATCAAAATTTTATTTGTTTTCTAAGAAAATATTATAATGTGAGGGACTGGGACTGCTTCCTGACATGGATTGGCAACAACGATGAACAATAAGTTTAACCATACTTACATATTTACCACGATTTCTATAGATATCAATGTGCCAAGTTTCTGCCAGTTTTGATCGCGGAAATATATGACATTTGCATGTAAATAACCATTGAAGAAGGTTATTTTTTTTATATCAGTCATATCAATGTTTTTCATGCATATCTGTCTATTTTTAAATTTAAAGATTTTATTTACAACTTATTTACAGATCTCATTGACATTTATAAGACGACCTACAATGTTTTTCTTTATACTCAAGATAAAAAATAAAATAAAATTAAGGGGCCGAAATGTCTCTATTGAAAATCACTAAGGGGCCGAAACGTCTCGAGTCATTTTAATTAAGGGGACGAAATGGCAGGGCCGAAACGTCTTAGGGGCCGATTTGGTAGTAGGCCGATTTGGTAAGGGGCCGATTTGTCTTGCTCCCGAAGACTTTTGCCGCGTCTTTTTGATTGGCTGAGAAGAGGGAAATTGGCGAATGCAGCATTTTCATTGGCGGGAGCTGACGAAGTACTACTACGGTGGCTGCTGAAGATGTATTAAAGACTCAAATTTTACAAATATATGTTACAATAAAAAAATGTCCACTCCCACCTTTATGGTGTTGGGTGAGTTGGGAGCTTGTCCTATTGAAAACAAAGTTTATTCCAGTATGTTGAATTTTTGGGGTAGATTAGTTAGTGGTAATAAAGATAGAATTAGTTCAATTTTGTATCGAACTATGTATAATTTACATGAAAAGGATATTCTACATTGTGAATGGATTGTCAAAATTAAAAATATTCTAGATAACATTGGATGTTTAGAGTATTGGATTATGCAGAGTATACCTAATTTAAATTATTTTAAAAATAAAGTGAAATCTGCATTGTATGATCAATATCTACAAAACTGGCATAGCAGTGTTTATGATTCTCCTAAATGTTTGAACTATAGGATTTATAAAATTGAAATGAAACTGGAGAATTATCTGCAATGTTTGCCAAAAAACGTGGCTATTGATCTTTGTAGATTTAGATGCCTAAATTTTAATTTACCTATTGAAAAGGGTCGTTTCTATGGCATTGAAAGAGGAAAAAGACTTTGCTCACTGTGTGATAGACAAGAACTAGGAGACGAATTTCATTATATTTTTAATTGTAATCACTTTATTAATGAAAGACGTAAATATGTTAATCATAACTTCTATAGATATCCAAATATTTTGAACTATAAAAATTGAATGTGTAGTTCTGATAAAAATACATTGATAAAGCTAGCACTCTTTGCAAAAATAATAATGCTAAATTTTATTTGAATCATCTTCCTTAATTTTATTCTAAAATACTTTTCATGATATGCTGATATGTTTGTTTGTTTTATTTTTATTGCTGTTCATCTTCATATTTATATTTTTCTTGCTGTTGTATGTTTTGATACATGTTTTGTTACCTCTCATGCCCATGTGGGCCAAGAGTATGAATCAAACTTGAAAAACTTTAAAACTTGAAAGCTGGGTATAAAAGGGAACGCGCAGACGAAGAGGGATCTCTTTTTGCATTTCTTTAGGCCTGACAACATCAAAATTTACAATAACATAACTAACATAACTAACAATAACTTACACAACTTAAGACTACTACGGATGGCGTCGCAAATGTAACTATATTGCTTTATTGTTGGTTTATTATAACAATTAAAATAAGTAACATTTAAACATATTTTCGTCTTTTTATTCTCGTTTAACAATACTGTAATTAACCTTCACAGACTAACGACTAAAAAATGGGTCACTCTAGCGAAATAATATCTTGCATTTCATAAACGGGGTAAACTGAATACTCTTACAATATCTTGCAGAGACAGTTGCAAGAATCCATGATACATATTTCCTCAGCATTTCATTGAAAATTATTGAATAAATAATACTGAATGGAATAAAAAATAACTTTATCAGAATTACAATATTCGACATTTGGCATACATGTTGCAAGGGACAATATGTACAATGTATAACTAGGTGTATAACTCTGGCTTTAATGGTCAATGCATAATGACATTGATTGACTGAAGAAAAAAAACAAGAACATACGAGCGTTGGAATGCGTTCATATCATTTTTCCATTTTACGCTGTGAAACTCGTTAAAATGCTAATCAGCATTGCCCTTACCATATTTTTAAAATGCAAAAGTACTCTTGAGTATTTTTCAAAGTATCAATCACCTTTTCTTAATTAAGTTAGATGAATAGAAACTCGTGAAAACGTGAGAGGAATAATTCTTAAAATCTATCTAATTTAAACTGGGACTGTGCTTCTGTAGAAATTTGTGTGTTCCTACACAAAGAAATTTATCTTCCGGGAAGGTTTTATCCTGGTTGAGTCGGTGTCAGGAATATTTAAATGGTATTGATATATCCGCTACAAGATTCAATCAGGGTAATAATATCAACAGGAGTTCATATACTATGAATGCTGTTATCAAAGAATGACATATAACTGTACCTATTTTCAGGAATCACGAATATTTAAAACGATACAACGATGGGAATTTTATATCTAAAGTATAGTACCTATATATAATTGTGTTGTGCTTGTACACTGAACGACAAACGAAACTATACAGTGTAAATATTATTTGATATTTTAATAATTGGTACGCTAATGTTTACAAACTTTCAGAGTAAATAGTTCAATTTATTGTCTGTCAAATTAAACAAAGTATAGAAAATACAAGGATAAACATGCTGCATTAAGTTACGCGTGAAAGCATTACCGTGGATGTTGACGTCGGCGTCCTGCTCGGCCCAACATACTCCAGATATTCTCATTTGGATAGCCACTCTCGGATATTGATCTGCTCCTGTTGCAGCTATGTCGCTGTGGCACAAGCGGTGTGCGGGCGTGCATTTCTCCCACCTCAGATAAGTAGATCCATTAATTTAACCATGCTAGAAATTCTGATCTTGCCCACAGGTGAAGATAAAATGCCCGTATGGAACTTCTTTTTATGGTCACCGCATTGCAATTATCTCCCTTGTTGAAGACTGTCGTCTGTAGCGCATCATGGAAACCTTGTCCTGTTGCAATATTTAGAACGCCAGTTAATTATTTCTCGCTTCAAATGTCACCAGAAAACAGTTTTCACACACCTTTCAAGAAATAATGCTTTACTCTTCTTAGAACTATTTAAAGACCGATCAGACCATTTACATACCCTGAATCACTGCGCGAATATCCATGACAACCACGATTTATCGCATATCCATTCGCAATTATTTTCACTAAGCACAAAAGAGTTCCAGCAAAAAAATACATTTTTACTTAATTTTGTTTAACTGAGGTGGGAGAAAAAGCATCTACCATAGCCGCTCGTGTAAGATAGGTTCATCCCGACCCTCGCGCAGGGTGTTTTGCGGAAACTCGGTAAACCTCGTTTCCGCAAAGCACCCTACGCTCGGGTCGGAATGAACCTATTTTACACTCGGCCATGGAAGATACTTATAATCGTGCTGCAAAATGCCACGAGGAAGAAAACGCCTCATATTCGGAACATCCACAGGTGTTAAGTCCTGTTCTTTGTTCATCATAGCATTCACATACCCGCCGAGAATAACAAGGTCAATTTTACCGAATCTGTAATACCCCAGTGACTGATTATCGGTTTATTCATACACCGATAATATGTTAACACATCTTCAATTACATTTATGAAAGATGAGGAACATAAAACTGTGTACTTTCTTCTATCGTTGTGTGTATATCTGATCTTTATTTAATGTAGGTTACAGTGATCCGACGTATGTATATCTTTAAAAAAAATCTTCAAGCTATGCGATGGCACTGGAACTGTTTTTTAAGACTTTAAAGGGGTCTGACCGCGCCTACAAGCTGTATTATAGCTTTACCGTTGCCCATTACGACTTCAATTGTACCTAAAGGTGTAAACTATAAGCTAATGCAAAAACATTTTCTTTAATTGTGATGCATTTTTATTTATTATGGACATTTGACTTTATTGATAAAATTTTATTTTCATTAGTAAAGTCAAAGTCTAAGGAAAATATTTGTCTACAGATGAAATATATAAACTATGTTTAGCGCTTTTTAACTAGGGAATTTGTGACCACGTAGCCATTAATTGAAACACTCGATTATTAAAAGCTAATTTATTTCTATCTGTTCACGGATCATGCACTTTTTGCTTTTAATCATAATCAAATAAGTTAAACAATGCAATATAATTAAAAATACTTTAGACATCAACCTGTATTGTGTACTTTTAAATACCAAAAGGGACATGAGTTGTAGTTTATGCAATTCCAAGGCACATTTAAAGCTGCCATAAGATAAATTTTAATTTTTTAAGTATTCCCACTTGAGTTCTTTCAAATACAGAAACCATACAATGTTTTATTTTAATTTCCCCAGCCATGGCTACAAAGATATTCAATGTTGTTTATTATTACATTAAGTCATGATATAATGTTCTAACACTTAAAGATGCACTCTTACTCCTATGTGAGATTTACCACAATTAATAATATAGTTTAAATATTCCAAAAAGGATGAATATATGTCGAAAAAAAACCCGGTTCTTATGAAGGGTACCGAGTTTAATTTGAAAGAAATGAGCATAACACGGTATTTCTACCTTATGAGACTAAAGTAAATCACAGTAAATCTTGTAGCATTCACCAATCATTTAATAATTTTGCGCTTTCTGCTTTTAAAAACATGAGTACAATCCTGTTATCAGTAATTAATATTTTCCAAAAATGCCTTATTTAGTAAGTAGTTAAAGGTTTATCAGTCGAAATTGATGTCTGTTATACATCTGTATGTACTGATTTTGAATAAGAGTGTCACTTTAAGCGTCGAATACAATATAAGCAGATTAATATATCATGCTGATCGAAATATGATCTTAGATATTTAACAAGAAGGGAAAAGCAGTCCAGACCAAACAATTAATAACGTAGAGTTTCTTAGTAAGGCCAGAGTTTTTTTATCGTTAAATTTACGGGAGATTTTTCAAAAAGTTGGGTAAGGAGGAGGAAATAAAAATAAAAATAAAATGCATAAAATATCCCAAAGGAGAAATAAATAAAAATAAAACAGATTTTTCTCCGATTTTTTTTTATTTTTTAAATCTTCTTATATCATGAAGACAAAACACACCTTACTTGTGTCAGCTATTTCATAGGCTGAAAAAAAGGGTGATAGATCACCATAAAGTTTCAAAAGCATAATTAAAAGATCCTTTTAATGACTGAAAATATTGACCTCAACACTGTGAGTTCAAGCGCTCATTGAAATTAATTGTATATATTTGTTCGAATGCATCTATGCTTATGAGGTGCATATATTATCAACCCATGGATTTTATGAAACATGTCAGTGTAATAAAGAAGTTTAAATGGCCAATTCTAACCTTTTGCCCACAATATAAGCATATCCTTTCCATTGTGAAGTAATCAAACATTGAACACAGTTTCAGACACGGTATAATAAGGAGGTCAAATGTGTTTTTCTGTCTTTAACGAAATAGCACCGTGACAATTAACCGTGACGTGGTTTTTATATAGAAAATATAACCCAAAAAAGTAGAAGCCCTGATGGAAATTCCTCTTCACTTCAAAGTTTGACAGGGCTTACGGATACACAGACAGTCAAAATCTACATTTATGTACTTCACAATGAAAATTCGGGAGCATTAAGATAAATTTTACACGTGTTATATGTTTCAAAAAACCAGGTCTAAGAACTGATTTTAGTATCAGTCCTGAAAAATATCCTTCTAATTCCAGCTATGCCCGTTGGCAATAAGCAACAGATAAGTTTGACTTCTTGCACTGACTGCCAGATATCTTATGTTCAGATTTTTTCTGTTTTATCGGAAACACACACTATGTTATTATTACATCATTTTCAGTATTCTATAACGATTCAAATTCTAAATCATTATTAAACTAATTAACAACTACGAATATCACGATACCTTGTGTTTTTCTCTTCAAATATGTGATCGTGAAGCAGTGTGTTCAATGCTCCCCAGAGCTATGACTATGACTATGATGAACACGATATCATTTTGCAGTTTGTGTTTGTCAGAAGCTATACATTTTTGCGCTGTAATCCAATTCATCCTTGTTAATATACGACGTGCGCCAACGACTTTTAATAGACAATACAACCCACGAATTTCTGTCTCCTTATTTTGACCGGAAGTTTCGCAATCATTCCACAAAACGCGAACAACATACTGAATCTACAAAAAAAAAACCACAATAAATACGCTCTAAGTTCACCACGGTTTGATTTAAATAATGAAACATAAACATCGGAACGTTTTTGTAGTAAAACATTTCTATATAGCTGCAGAAATTGTGAGAAATAAGGGGTATGACAAAAAGTACTTTCACTTTTGACAGGACGTTGTTATGGTAACGGGTACCTGTTCTGTTTCCCCGCGTATTTCCGACTGGTTTACGTGGTTTGTGCAGTAAAAAGACCGATAATGAATGACAATTGGTTCACCAGTTGGTTCTGAGATATGGGTTATAGAACACTAATTTTATTTTTTTCTTAACATTGGAGTAACGTTCGTCGGAAAAAAATAAAACTAAAACTACGAAAATGAATTTTATTTTTATTTGGGTTTTGCAATATTTAGGTACGGCGCTCCCGTAAATCTAAAGATATAAAAACTCTGGCCTAAGCTAAGTAAGGCTTAAGTTAGAAATAGTCTGTTTGGAAGTTATGTACACTGAAAAGAGTAGAACATAAATAGCATTTTATGTTAGACTATACGCAAGTCTTGTGAACATCTCAGAGTGCATTTTGTATAAGATCTGCCTGTTCGACACTGGCAAAATTTAAATACCTTAAATGTCTACAGAAAATAAAAAGAGAAAATGGTGTGTGCATATATTGGGAAATATCTGTACGAATACACGACTACGAATAAATACTATGCCATAAAACTCCGAGAATATAAGTTAAATGTTCAGTTGCTTCTTAGATATAATGTTTTATGTCCTTGTATAACTTTATGTATTTGTCCTAAATATATGTAAGGAATCATTATTACGTTTATGCTGAATAAAATAATGTAAACTTATGTAATAAACAATTCCCATTAAGCATACAATTATCAACTTCATTATATACATTATACACAAATAGATGTGACATTTGTGCTTTAGTTACATATGATATGTCTTGCCCATAAAATAACGTTTGTAATTGGCCATAGTCAAATTACACCGTATGTGAATAAACCCTGTACCTTAATGTACACGACATATACCACATAAATGAACAACCCTGCACTTTGTTAAACAACGAGATATTAAAAAAACAATCATTGTATGATAAACATGTATTTACACATTCCATGTCACAGTAGTAACTGTTATCTATATTTTAAGAAAATATATCGGCGGTGGTGCATGTGGTCGAATTTGCAAAACAACTGCAATTAAATTGACTAACATTATCATTTTAATAATTGCTAGTTTGATTTTGATATTTTGTAGTTCAACCTTTTCAAGTGTGTTTGTTACACACCATATTTAACTTCAAATCAAGGGCACATTGCAAAACCAATACATATTATATTTGCTGATGTTAAAAAAAAAATGTTTTTCGGTCGATTCCCAACTCCAGTGCTTTGCCTCTAATTGGTGGTTTGAGTAGTTTAAGTTAGACGATGATATGTTTAAACCCGACAATGCCTGGACCTCAAACTTGACTTGGAACTTGGGCATGACCAGCAAATGACCCCTATCGATCTTGGGGTCAAAGGTTAAGGTCACAGTGAACTTGAATGCAAAAATATAGGCCGAGCGATATCTTGGCAATGCCTACACCGACGATCCTAAAAATTGACGTGGAGGTTGGGCGTGACCAGTATGTGACCCCTATTGATTTGGGGGTAATCAGGTGTTTATTCAATTGTCCAAATATTCCTGATGTTATGGCGCTAAGGGGGCATCATGTTTAGGCAAACATCTCTTGTTTATTTATATTGATGTGACAAGATTAAACCAAATTGATAAAAATGGCAATCTATGTACTTTTGATAAGATATCTTGTCAAAACAAAATTTTAATGTAAGGAATAAAATCTATAAAGTGCACGAATTAACTCGGATGTCTGCGCCGTCCAAAACGGCATTTCAACGTTTAACCAACGTTATGTATATCTGCGAAAAATCAACAACACTTTTTAGTTGACAAAGAATGGCTTTTATGAATGTTTGATATAATCATTTGCTGCGTTAAAGGGATTCCGTCAATTTCGAAATTCTGGAAATGGAACTTTCGTCCTCCAAATTAATCATTTAGAGAAATTGGATTTTATATCAAACCCTACGTTCGGATGGTTGATTAAAATGTTTTATATGCGCGTCTTATCTTTTTTGCAGAGGTTCAAGGACTTCATCTTAATAAACTGCAAATATGCACTTCTATCTTTAAATTGAAAGCCGTCCAGCACAGGCGTAGACACGGGCTTGCCGATCATTTTCTTGAAAGAGTCGGGCATGACTACCATGTGTTTGTGGTTCCCATCTCATAGTCCAACCTTATCCACTGCGCTATCATGAACACTGAAGACACTGTTAAAAAGATCATGTTAAAATAGCGAATGGATTATTTTCGATAACAGTACTTGATAGTTCATGGTTGAAGGTTATTTTACTTGTAATTTGTCTATTCCTTTCCCCGTTTTCAAATAGTCCTCCACAATATTTTACGTGGTTTTAATTTTGTAGAAAAAAACAAACATATTAGGATCCATGAAGGTTTTCAAATTTTAGCGTTACATTTTGGAAATTAATTTTGTAACACTATACGTTAATCAATTCTGCTGTTGCATAAAGTCAAAAAAGTTTGGGTGCGGGTAATGTTTAAGGGATCTCTACCAAGTTTCAAGGCCTCAGCGTTTTTCAATCATCGAAAGGAAACTGCGTATTTTCAGAATACGATCACAACGACCTTGGTTTTTGCCTATGGCCAACTGACCTCTAACGCAATAGGGTTATTCTGTGGTCATGACCAACCTGCTTACACGTATTGGGGTCCCTTGAGCCATAGTGTTCTTCAGACATTGATCAGAAACTGATTTCCATCTTTAGGTCAGAACCAACTTAACCTTTCCTCTAATCTCAAAATTAATATGATTCATATGCTGGTCATGACAATTATACTATTAAGTTTGAGGTCCCTGAGCCGAAGAGTTATTCAGATATTGAATGTTAACCGAATTTCAACTGAAGGTCATTACGACATTGACTTTTGGCCCACTTACCTCAAAAGAAATAGGGATCATCTTCTTGTCATGACCATCCTGCCTACCTGCTGTTCCTTGAGCCATAGTGTCCTTCAGATATTGATCGGAAACTTTAAATAAATAAATAAATAAATCAGTTCACGTTAAATTCCATTTGTGATAACTAAACACTTATGACATCACCATGAATGTAACTGTAAACTAATAATGCATGTTCAGTTTAGTTATGTTGTATTGGGAATTTCTGCAATACTTACTTTTTTTGTATGTAGAAAGGCGCCTGTTTCATTAAATTTGGACATTGATTGTGAATACTTACTAGTATATGGTCCTTTTCTATAAATGGGTCATCTTTCTTCTAATCAGGGGTAACTTGTGCTAGCTTAAGACTATTTGGATAAAAAAAGTCCCAAAATACGCCGTAGGCTACAATTTCCGCATTACATCTAATTCGTCTTTATATTAGATGTCTTAGACAATTCCACAGTCTCATAAAGGCCAATATAAACATTGGAAGTGTGTTTCCGTTTTGACTAGCCTCGTAAGGAAAATCTTCTGCTCAGACTATGTTAGGATACATTTTTTACATTTTCGTTTTGTTATAGTGGAAAAATGAACATACAACATTGCACAGCAGTTGTATATCCACCGACACTCATTCTGTATTACTCAGGTAGTTCACAAGAGTTTACCGACAGGGAAAACTAGCGTCTTGCAGACCTTTCACATTTTCACACACAGAACACAATACCACGAACAGAAACATTCAGTCAAAGCTTGCCATTTTTAACTCAGACCATATTTTTGTTAGACAAATTCAATGATTAATTATATAATAAGGATAAATTTTGTCACGCATGAGTAATAGCCCTTGGTAGTATAAAACAAACGTAAACAATATAGTTTATCACTGTCATCGTAATCGGCTTATTATCTTCGAGGGGTCCAACAAACTGCTTGACAAGTGTAGGCAATCCTGAGTTATGGTCATTGGGTTGTTTACATTGGACCAAATTGCAAAAGTCTCTGTCTTAGGCTCGCAGATGTCATGATCGATGTAATTGCAACGACCACCAAACGCACTACAGAAAGAGAACCCAGCGTCCCACTTTAAACAACAACAAATTGTATTTGTCGAATGCTGTTCAAAATAATTTAGAATAAGTACGTTATGCGTATATACCTAGAATAAAAATACTGTCAAAAGTACAAAAATCAACAACAAAATATCTTCACTCATCTTGGTATGTTTAATATCCACATAATTATATTGACATGACATTAAACTTAAAATGTAGAAACAGGGGAGTACATGTATTCCAAATCTGCAACTGTTTAAGTGAGGTTAAAACAATGACAATATAGGATTGTTTCGTCGCCATCTTGCATATCAGACTCCAAAACCTCACTTAAACCGTTGCAGATTCGGAATACGTGTATCCCCCTGAGAAATCCATCTCTGTTTTAATACCAAGCATTGTGATAAGACACCACAGCCTAATAATTTTGAGCCAAGTTTAAAGGCACTTTTTACACAAACCTATCGTTGAGAAAATTCTTATTGAAAGAAAGTTCTTGAGAATAGGAATAGTAGTATGTTCTGGACCAACTATTCAATCATTATTTAGACTTTATGGATACGAAGCTTTAATAATATGAAAAACAACAGGGACAATCCCAGCAGTAAAACAATAACAATGACCCTGAGAGGCCTAACGGACTACAGGTGCATCAAGCTATCGGAGGGGGGGGGCTTAAACTAATGTATTGGTTCTCAGATCACCCCTCCGATAGCCCCCCCCCCCCCACACACACGCGCGCCACAAGACTTGCTATAAGACCGTGAAAAGAATGTAATTTTAATATATTGGTCTGTAAACCAGTTCGTTTTGTGTAATCGTTATGATTCATTACTTTTAAAAACAACATTCAATATCAGCCAATGAAATTACAATTAGAAATTTAGACTACAACCTATATTTTCAGCCAATGAAATTGCAGAAAGACAATCGTTAAGTACTAAGCTTAATCATTAAGAATTAAACTTTCGCGGGTATTTAAAGGTCTACAACCATTCATCCGATGGCCATTCCCTGTGTCGTTGACAATGTGTCAGTCAATTAGGTTGTGATCTAAATCAAATAGATTACCTGAAGTAAAATGTTACTGATTAAGAAGGGCTCGTTCTCTACGCTGACTTCGCCCTTTTTTAATTATTAAGATTTAATTTGCATGTCATCTAACTATAAGATTTTGGGAAAAGAGTCACATACTCATAAACCGGTTTAATCGCACGTGCACTCATGTTGTGAATTGCCACTCCAAGACGGTAACCTCATCATTGATATATCATTGTGTTTGTTTGTGAGACTTTGAAAAGTGTTTTGTTCTAGACAAGGTCATCACTTAATGTTTAACTACAGGGCTTGTTCCTGTTAATTGTATTACTGCTGTGTTAATCACTCCATGAGGATTGTCTCTCTCCCCTGTAAGCAACAAATTAGTTTCTCTAAGGGGATAATTATCTGAGAAGTCACATAGCTGCTGTGTTATTTGTCACTTGGGTCTAGAATTATAAATATTTGATGATTAAATTACAATAAAATAACTGAAAGGAATTTGACTGTGTTGTCTGCGAGGATAATATCGTTAACGCCTCTAAACGAGGTTTACATTTGAACGCTTGCATACTGGTCTTGTCTTTGAAGCTTTTAATGCATAAGTGGATTCTACAGGGTGTGCCATTAATGCGTTATTTTTAAGAGCTTTAAGTATATGCCTTATGACGAAAAACGGAACAGATGCAGCTAATTAATACACGGAACGCTATTTATTAACCTATTTCTTTTTAAAAATATATAAACGTTTGAACGTCGGACATAAAAAAGAAAAATGGCTTGACCGAATGACTGGACGATTTATCCTTACGTTGGATGTGTAACAGCGATAAAGGAAGACATTTGCTACCATAATCGAGTATAATTGCCATCAAAACCAAATTCAAATCATGCCTCGAATGATGTTTTCGGTAAGTGGATATTTTGTTATTTTAAAAATCGGGTATTTCAGTTGATAAGAAACAAAACAGACCAGGTCGTTGAATATGAAAACGGTTTATGAGTTAAAACCGTCTTTATGTTTTCCTCTATAACTGTTTGTTTAAATTTGGTTTTAGACCATATTGTAAGAACAAACAACCTTCAATGTCACCATTGTTGGTAAATATGCATGCAATAAACATACCTGCTTTAAACAATTATAAGCTCCCACTAGTAGTTTCCTATCTACTCACCGTTGCTGACTGGGTTAAGAAATGAAATAAGAACATCTGCCATTTAAACAAACATATTGAAATCTACTCTTATGGGTCGGTGACACTAATTAAAAATTAATTATAGTGGCCATAGTGGTCCATGGAAGGGAACCTCAAATCTTTATACAACCGAAACAAAAGAAGGGAGAAGGGGGAAACAGCCCTGATCTGCACATCCGCATTTTCCTCTAAGATTGGAAAGATGTTTGACTCCACAGTTTAAAACTGCAATTCGTATGAAATATGTTTGAAATAGATTATACTAGCCTAGGGTGGTCTGTTTCTTAACCTGTTTGGGACTACCTCGGAATCATCTCCTAGGTAAAACAATGTATTTTTTAATAATTAGTATTAAGAGTGTATGTCCATATTAAAAATATCTCCCATTGTTACTGAACATTGCCCAATGCAACCTAAACAAATTAGTGCTACATATAATGCCAACCAATTCAATTGCTTTCAAATTCATAAAATACTTCTTAATGCACTCTGTTTGCCATAAATTAACGCAGTTGTCTTCGCTCTCCAGAGTCGAAAATAAATGGAAAGCATCTTGACAGAAATTTGAATAAATGAGAGGAAGTAGCATTTCAGTTAAAAATAGAAATCCCAAACGAATGCAATTTCCTGGTAAATGTGTTGTTTTGTAATTAATCAAACTGAATTTAGACTATTTTTGAACAAGTTTTGAATAAGTGCATTAAGTATTCGATTTGGCACCCTCATCACGAGTAATTTTCACGAAATGGTTTTTTCCATTATGTCAAGGACAACGTTCAATAAATACAGTGTTTTATAATAAGTTACGGGCTAGAAGGTTACCCGATATTGGATATTCGGGGTAAAGGAAACCATATCAGGTGAGAGAGTATGGGGTCACCGCGGGACCAGGTCTGGAGCAATGGCGTTGCGTCATTTATGTTGGAGGCGTGATATAAGTAAATATCGTTGTAATTTATCCGCACAGTCTTTATAGAACAGTTACGCCCATTATCATTGTTACAGTTCGGATATGGGAGTGAATATGTAGACAAGGAACAAAGGCAACACTCTCAAGTACGGTACATCAAGTGTTAAATATACCTAAAGGTGCTGTGGGAAAATAATAAAATACAAGTTACATAGTGAACATGCAAATGTCTTTCAATTGTTCAACAAATGCCAACAATACTGACCATATCATACAGGACAATATCAAATAAAAATACCATTCATAAAACCCCTCAAACCCCTCAAACCCTCGAGCATACAAACCACATGACCAATCAAATCAACGAACATGTATATAATTGGACTGTCCATGATCAAGGGAAAGTTGTTTCCAAGGTGCAGCCAACAGGTAAACTCAATCTAGGATACGCATGCATGAATGGTCTCCCTTGAACTATTAACAGATCATCATATACAAAATCGTTTTTCTCTAAACGTCATTTCAAGAATATTTTAAAGATATATTTAATCTTTTAGTGCACTTATACTATATGAATTGTTTTCCTAAAAAATGTACATTTAATAAAAATATTTGTAATTTACGTATCAGTAAATGACTATGCTTGCACATAACTATTGATAAGAAAGGAGCCCTGGGGAATATTTCTCAAACACATGCAGACTAAAGGACCTGCTTGTATCTAAGTATGACAAAGTACCTTAAGTTGCAGACTTAATAAAGACAAATTTCGTGCATTTGCAAAGCTAACATGGTCATTTTACAAGACATCTGGTGGCCAAAAGGGCGTGCTAATGCAAGTAAGAATTTGCATAATGATAGGGGAGAATTATCAGTAATGAAATGACAAAAAATATCCTACTCATCAAATAATAAGGCAGAAATGCTAACTGTCATTTCCGGAGGTTTGCTGTCTGTGATAAGGCACGTAGTCTTGGCGTCATTACGCTAGATAACAAACCAGTGATACATTTCGGTTTGTCCTCTACTTCCATTTAATTTCAATCAAAGGTTTCAATGGAAATTGTTATACATGTATTTATAATATAGTATATCTTGTATCAGTCTTTGTTGTATTTGATACTAGGAGTATTCATGTGTGACATAAGTACATTTCAATAATTTGAGGAACTTAGCTTTTCCTGCCTTAATAAATACATTTTGCTACTGATAAGGCCTGTAGAATGAACAATGTGTACCTAGAGCAAACCCAAACGCTTATTGTGTGTTAAGGTCAGGGAAAGGAGTTTTACTCAACATTTGTAGAACTAATATGTTGGGTTTTGCTTGAAGTTGACGTATTGTCCCTGGCAACATGAATATCAAGAATCATTTGCATGCCTGAAACCGTCTTAGTAAAATGGCAATATTAAATTTAGGTACAACGCTGATGACAACGCAACAAATGCTATTACATAAATATCGTTATTCTTTCTTTAAAAACAAAACATATTAACATGGGAGATACCCTAAGTATGAGAAGTTCTTGACGAGGTCGACGGTGTTTGCGCTGATGCCTTTGACTCAGTGCCTGTGGAAGTCAGTGACCTACACCTGAAGCAGGAATATACCGCACTCACATTACTTGAACGTCAGGGGAATTACAGTTGATTACGTCTGTCACTCATGGCTTGCACGATACGGCTAAGTATGCGTAGTGGCTATGCCTCTTACAAAATAATTCACAGTGTGTTATACTTTATTTGCGACAATAAAAATACGTCAAAATGTAAACATCATTGTGTGAAGTTAAGAATTACACCATAAAACGTTAGAAGTGCGTACGTTGAAATAACATCACAAAACATTTCACGAGTGTGCATTGGCGATAACAAATCGCAACACCAAGTAGTTACTACCCCATACATACTCCCTGAGGGTTATAATTATCAGTGACGAGTGAACAATTGTTGAGCTATTGTTATAATTCATTGTTCGCTTGTACTCATAACATCCGGCTTGCTTCTTTTTTCCATTCTCCCTCTTTCATCTCCAATCAACTTAAAAGTGTTGTACTATATCCGGTCTCATTGTTATGTCAATAGATTTTCAAAATATTTTAATTCAATTTGTTTTCTCCCAAACAATCCTCTTATTGCTGTATTCTTATATAATGAGCGTGTGTATATCTTTATCTTTGAATACATGTAAAATAGATACAAGAAGCGATACTTTGATGGTTTATTTTTAACGTTCTAATGCTGGAAATAAATTTTGTAATTATACTGACAATTGTGTAATTTGTCAAAATTATATGTCTTTTTGCCGTCCGTCCGTCCGTCCGTCCGTATGTCTGTCTGTCTGTCTGTCGATCAGCCTGTCTGTCTGTGTCTGTCTGTCTGTTAGATTTTAAATCTTTAAATCAATTATCTTCAGCGCTTAAAATCAAGACACAAATAAGCGAACAAGTCTTCTTATTAAAGATTACCATTATAAAACTGCTCTGAACGGTTAATGAACATATTGAAACTAGTATCGGAAGTCGCTGAATAAATGGAATTAACAACAACATTTTATCAATTATTCCAATGTTATTTTATGTTTATTTTTCATCTTTTTGATAATTCTAGGAACAACAATAACATCATATATCAAGTAAAAATTAAGAATCCCTCGAGCTTAGAGTGCCTGTTATTCAATTTTATTTCGTACTTGATTACCTCATGGTTTTGTTCAGTTGCAAAATATGTTTTTGTTTCATTTTGCTAGAGAAAACAGACTAAATGATTGTTTGTCAATGCTTTTACTGCAACGTAATTTAGTCTAGACGCCCATTAGTAATTTATGACACTATAAATTGGTATTATGACTGGCATTATTATAAACTAGTCATAAAGTATAATTATTCTGCTTGTACCTCTCTGACAAAACAATTGAAACATGCATTTGGCATTTCTTAAAAAGTTAATGACAAAACCCACAATCCTGTCGTTTCCTTGTATGATGTTTAATATGCGGATTGACGTTTAGGGCAATTGTAATTGTGATTAATCAGACAATTACATCAATATGCCATTAATTTGTTTCCTCGTGCCGAAATATTGCAAAATCCATAGACAATAAGACCACGACTATTGTGTTTTTGACTGACTGAATGAATTTATTCGTTAAGATCTGATCATTCAAAAGTTTTATTTTTATGTTTAAATCAAATGTATTATCTGCACAAGCGGAAGGTGAAGGGCGCGCCATACAGTGGTACCTCCAATTATTCCCATTTGAACATGTCAGCATATTGACATACACGACAAATACACACCCGAATACACTGTGTTAGACTAAATATTGATCTTTCACAGCGGTCTTATTGTAGTTAATGAATACATTTTAACCGAAAATTGTTGAGTACGTACGAAAGGTTTTCATTTATAAACGGTATATATATGTACCGGAATGGTACGTGAATTGCCAGGCGGAGAGAGAGCGCAATGTCCGGTGCGGGAAATGCGAACTCCAAACTTAATATTCACAAAAAGGCGAGAGAGTCGGTTTTGCATCGAACGGTTGTTTTGGTAACATTGTTGTTATTGCATATGAATTTTTAAAGAATATTGCCTAAAATCCTACTTTTAGATTATTAAGATATAAAAAAGTCATAGCATGGAAATGCAACTTACTTCTGCGTACTCTCGTCGCCGTTATTTCCTAATTGAAATGTTGTATAGGTTATACAAAATTTATGATATATTTTTGCCCACTGTCACCGATAACGCGAGTGTTGCATGTTCGCATGCGTAATGACAACCATCCGAGTGCGAGATAGACTTGGTAATGGTTTTAATCTCGTCAAGGCATCACGAACCTCGGACAAAAACACTCGTTTCACCTAGAATAAGATTGCCTTATTTGTACCTAGCAATCCACGGCCACAGATTACGCGAGTGTTGCATGTTTGCATGCATGGTGAAAACCATCATTGTGCGATACATACTTGTCAGTTATTTCCGGCCCGCATCGTTACTATTAAATAACAGCTGCGTTCATTTAGGAAAAATAAATTATTACCATGGTAAGAAACATATCCAATAAATGTATTCTTATATATATTCAAGTTTAGATTCAAGTGATTCTTCAGACATATGTTAAGCAATTTAATTTTCAAGTCAAAACTGAAGGCCCTCAGACAGGATAATTGTATTATTTTGGCAAAAAGGATCGGCTTCTGTAAATTAGATTCCTCATCTAAGAATCGGCACGAACGATGTATTGCTGACAGTCACCGGGCGATCTTTAAACTATTTATCGTAGATATCATTAGCGAGGTATATTTGGTATATTTGAATGAACTTGTGAAAAAAACTCTCCTGTGGTGCATTTTGGTGTGAAAGGGCACATTTCTGCATTGTTACTTGCCACTGGCGTCTTTGAACATACATATTTGATGTTTAAATTACAGTAAATCTCTTGAAGGGTGAGGGCTGATTCCTAATTATTTTGTTTTTGCTTTGAATGGAGTGGATAAAAAATGTTACGTATTTGTATGAGGGTTAAAACTGTTGTCACTTAGGAGATGTAAAGTTTATTTTTTTTACTAAATGTAATAAAAAACAAAATCTACCATTGAATCAAGGTGATATATTTGTGTGTGCTTTAAACGCGTTGTTAGTAAACAGTTCCGAACTAAATGTGTATAAGATGTATGGAAAGATAGAAACTACATTGCGTATAATTCACGTACATGCGTATTTGCATGCGTATTTGCAATACTTATACCATTTATTTAAATGTTTTTGATGGTGTTGACGGTAAGTGATTGTTTCGTTTGATATCTATAAACATTACTACTTGTTTCTGTTACAATTTAATTTTGTTAGAATGTCAGTACATTTGTACCAAATTTCTGTATTACTCCAGTAAATAACATAATAGCATTTTCAGTCCAAACATAATTGTTACATTCAGTGCAACGTAACACAATTACAAACAATTACAGGCAAAGAGCAATGGGGATAAGGATAGTCGGGCTTTGGGGGAGGTTTGTGGAGCTTGCGGAGTATGTTTGTGGGGCTTGGCGTGGAGGATGATGGGGCTAGGGGAGAAGGTTGGTGGGGGTTCGGGAGGAGGTTGGTGGGGCTAGGGGAGGAGGTTGGTGGGCCTAGGGGAGGAGGTTGGTGGGGATTGGAGTGGAGGTTGGGTGGATAAGGGGAAAGGTTGGTGGGGGTTCGGGAGGAGATTGGTTGGGCTAGGGGAGGAGGTTGGTGGGGCTAGGGGAAGGAGGTTAGTGGGGCTAGGGGAGGAGGTTGTTTGGGCTTGGAGTGGAGGTTGGAGGGGTTAGGGGGACGGTTGGTTGGGTTCGGGAGGAATCCAATGATTATTATGCATAATAAAACTATGACTTGAAAGCATGTCTGTATCTAAATGCAAACACAACGACTTAACAAGTCACGTCTTAAGGAGTCATTCTTCGTGTCAAAGTTAATTGGCATTTAGCAATGCTCCGCTGCCGATCGTGTATGAAAAGCAATATGGTAAACGGTTTAGTATTGCAGCATAAAATCTATTGGATGAAACGTGAGAAACATCGAGAAAGACTGCAGTAGTTAGTCAGTAGTAATTCCGTAATTGCCTTTTACAAATGATTGGTCAGAACTCCCCAATGTTTGTTTCGCTAGTAACGTTTCTGTTGTCAGGAATAATTGGGAAACTAAACGTTAATGGTAAGTCTGAAAAAATACATACTTTCTTGTAAATGTTTTGGCCCATAAAAGGCGTGTTGTTCGTGTGTGTGTGTGCGTGTGTGTGTGTGTGTGTGTGTGTGTGTGTGTGTCCAGCTTGTTGTACACGTGTGAAAAAGCGGTCTCGTTGACATAGCACTTGGAGTTTCATTTTACCTCTTTCTATAGTTCTGTTTAAAGCAGTCCTTTTTTGTATTTGTATTTTTTCTAGTTAAAGCATTTCATTATTTTTGCAGGCATAAGGGAAAATATGTCAAAGTGGTATAATTAATTATATGGGCTTACATAAAAATGGTTAAACTTGAATCCGAAGACACGTTGTTTGGAATGGGCCGAACTAATTTAGAAGATTTTGATGTATTATTAAAAGAAGGTTTTAGAACAGTGGTTTGATATAAATACGCCGGTGGAAAAACGGCCATGCGTAAGCTACACTCAAAGCACTATATCATATATTCGCCATTGCTGATAGTTGTTTTCCCTCTGAGTAGGTGAAACAGTGGTATAGGTCATAATGCCACATTGTCTCTTTAAGTGCAACGACTTAAAGACAAGGCAATAACAACGTAATAATAGTTGTCTGTGTTAACTATATATGAATATAGCTGGTGAACACCTATTCCAATTGTATAAAGCGTGGTTTAGGTGTCCACAGGTTATCTTTTGGCAAGTTTGAACATTTAAATGATTTGACGTAACATTCAAACACTTATGGCATCAACACATTTAAAATATGATAAATATGATAAATTAACACTTTCTAAAATGTTGATTTATATTTTACGGAACTTCTGCCACAGTACAAACAATAACAAGATCAACAGTTTTCATGTATATTGTTATGCGATGAATCACGATCCGAATATATCCGAAGATGTTGCGTTCATCGATTGATAAACGCAATTGCCGAAAAACAGTTCATTTAAGGAATGGAAGTTGAGGTGTAAATATATATATATATATATATATATATATAATCAAATGTTCAACAAATTTAATTAGCGTCGATTGTTTGGCCCGTGTATACATATCGTGAATACATGTTCATTCTCCATTGAAACGGACTTACGTCGATTACTAATGGGCATGTCATTGTATCAACCTTCAAATATTTTACCATTTGTTTCATAAACAAAAATATCTGACTTATTTCTTATTACTTGTATGCGAGTTGATTACTATGAAGTAATGTTGTTACTGCAAATGTCCATATTCAAACAGAATGATGACTGCTTTATTTCTCTACATACATGGACTACATAAGGCATCCAAGTCGAAGAAAATAAATCTGTTAACACTGGAATAAAGTGGAAATACATGGAAGGATATACTTTATTGTAATGAAGCTTCAAGTCCAAACTCTCAGCTTTTTGGCTTACGTATCAGGTCTTGTAATAGATGTTGTTGGTTCCATACATTAAGGGAGTGTTCGCTTTTTTGTTGCATCGAATACGAATACGAATGTTTATTTGTAATTGAATGCCGCCAGCCAACAATACAGATAGATTTGTGTTATAAACACATAATAATTACATGTTTATCTATGATAATAAAACATATCACAATGAAAATAACAACACTTGTAATGTAATTATAATGTTAGTGAAAACAAAGAGGAGATTAAAATGATTACATGATGGTTAAGAGGAGTAACAGAGAGATACCTTCTAAGCAATGAGTCAAATATAAGCACACTGTAACAGTAAAGAGTCGAGCAATACGCATAGCAATACGTCAACTCATGTTGATACTGTGTACCATATAACGGAGTTAAGAATATAAACATTATTACCTTTACATAGCCAGAAATGTCCAAGTAAGAAAAATCGTCAAAACATTTTTATCTATGCCTTAATCAAATTCATTTTTGTTAGTCAAACAAGTTAAACACGGTAATTCATTTAAATATTATTGTTCTATCATCAACCTATATTGTGCGCCTCAATGACGATACATGACTTTCCGCAGAACACTGAAATAAGTCACGCAAACGGTACAGAACATTTCACACAACTGAACTAAAACGATAAAGGACGTGAACAAAGAAAGGTAAAGGGAATAATTCTGTCAGGAATGACAGGAATGTTCACAAAAGAGAATAGGGAATATTGGCTTGCCCCATAATTGAGACCCAGTGTTGACACAAAGTGTAAAGGGACGTGTTTATTAGAGTACAGAGTGGGTAAAGGGCAGCCCTATATGATTGACTTGTCAGGCTTGTACACAATACAGAGGAGGTTAAAGGCCAGCACAATATGAAAGACTTGTCAGGCGTTTACCCAACTATACAAATGTTTGACTTGTTAGACGTGTACACAAGTGTACACATATTCTAAAGGCACCCGATATACAACGGACTTGTCAGCCGTGAGCACTACGGTACACAGAGTGTAAAGGGCAGCTATATAGGATAGGTTTGTCAATCGTGTACAAAACAAAACACAGAGTGTGGAGGATGGTCTCATGTTGAACAGACTTGCCAGAATTATACACAACTGTACACAGAGGAGGTTAAAGGGCAGCCCAATATGAAAGACGTGTCAGGCGTTTACCCAACTGTACACGGAGAGTAAAGGGCAGCCCCTTTTGATTGACTTGTCAGACGTGTACACATAATATAAAGTGCACACGATATACAAGGGGCTTGTCAGGTGTGTACAGAACGGTACACATAATGTAAAGGACAGTCATATAAGATAGGCTTGTCAGTCGTGTTGAACCAATATACAGAGTGTAGGGGATAGTCTCATATTGAACAGACTTGCCAGGCAGCTCTAAAAATGACGCGTTGATAACCGTACACATATTGTAAAGGTTAGCTGTATATGATGGAATTTTCAGTCGTGTTCACAACAGTACACAGAGTATAAAGGGCTACCCGATATGATAGACTTGTCTGTCGTATACACATCTCGGAGAAGGCAAGCTCATATCTAATAGATTTGCCAGGCTGGTACTGTATACACTATATAGAGGGCAGTCTCATATCGAAGTCTTACCAGATTCTTACGCAAAAGGACATAGGTGTAGAAAAGGCAGAGGGCCGCCCCATATACGATATACTTGTCCATCTAGTACACAACCTTTCACGGAATGCAAAGGACAGTCCCTGGTAGGATAGCTGTGACAGTCGTTTACACACAATCGCCCGAAAGCTTTTACTTAGCCTTATGTTGGAAATGTTTATGTAGCGTCTGTACAACTCGAAACTATCGTGCCTATTAATTAACGGGCTATATAAGACGATGAAGCACAATTCAGTTATAAAAACTATTATTTTCAATAAATTGATATGGTGTAATTTGCATTAAAGGATATTTAGATGGCATGGCATAAATGGAAATTTGTTATACTTTTGTAAACTAAAGCCTGCATTTTGTGGAACAAGCAGTTCGTATGTGGCTGTGTCTTAGTGATAACATGCTAGGCACTATTACATAGCGTGAAGATAATTTGTAAGATGTATCAGAGTGATTCCTATCACAATTCTTCCGAATTTTGCTCCACAGAGACCAGTATTGTCAAAGGTAAAAACTTAACGCAACCTGGTAACAAGTAGGCATTACGACAGGCACTTTCAAATAATGGCTGTAATTTACCAATGATGTGTAGAAGATGTAGAGCTATTTTTAAGCGCTTTATTGTCAAATGTAGACCAACTGTAACACCCGAAAGCCGAGTATGCCATCGCCTAATAAAACATGAAAGGCAACACTGACAATCATGTTGGTATTGTGTAACAGGTATCATATTTACATGTTTCTTAGCTGTAAGTCTTCGAATAATTTTAAAATACTGATTTTTATTTCCTATGTATCCTTAATTTGTTTTTTAATTGTCGAATGTCAATGTATAATTTATTATCGTATTTATTACGATAGGGAAAGCATGAAGGATTCGTGTTCTCAGGAAATTTGACACATGTAGTATTTTTGTTACGGTGATGTTAAGTGCAAATATAACCTTAGTTTGTATAAAGACAACATATGCAGACTCATCAACCTATCCGTAAAGTATTACGAAAATAAAACGACTCTTGGACTTAAACACAGAAAATGAAACCTTCTTTACTCTTGAAGTCACTTAGCAAATTCTAATGTTCCCAATTGCCGTCTTTAATAAAATGTTACTTGCCAAAAGGGTTTGTTAATGAGACAGGAAACACATCAAGAACGACTAAAGTAGCAAAAAGAGAACTTGCCATTTTCTAAGTATTGGTAAAAAATCTTCCATGTCTAGTTCGCTGTAATGCTTCATTTTTCTGGTTGAAAAGGTAAGCTTAAACGGTTCAAGTTGATGTGTAACATTTAATTCCTTTAACTCTGCTGGCTCATATACACGGCCACTAAACACCGCCAGTTCCACCAGTTAACGCTGGTGCAAAGATACGAGCTGCCGACACTTCCGAGGTGCACTTGTGTGGTACCTTGTAAGAACACCTTTTCTGCAGGCTGACTAGGTTTTCGTATACGTATAGTATAAACTAAGGCGCTGCCCAACGGGATTGACGTGTTATTGCCGGACACTTTAAAGTTAAAGTTTACTTAATGACTAAGTGGAACATACTAGGAGTAAAAGGGAAACGTTTTTCGTATATGTTAATGAGACTTGGAAGTCTTTCAACCCATTTGAAATAACAAGCAGTTTTGTTGCTGGTGGCAATTTATAATATCACAATCATCTACAATAATATTTTATTCATTATATATAATGCATTACTATATATATTATATATCGAAGTTTGGAGTTGTTCTTTTTATTTAACTTAAATATAGCTACTATGCATCTGAGATCAAGTGCACAACCGCATTTGAAGAATATGTTACTAACAGAAAATAAATAAAAATGATCACATAACAATAATGTTGCACTGAAGTATATTACACTCAGGGGTAATTATATTTTGACTAGAATTGAATGGGCAAAAATCCATTTAAATATGATGGTAAAACATGGCAAAACAAGTACTCAAGTACTAATAATAATGAAACAAAACTCCCTAACCAAAATCATTAAAGAACTTATTGATTATATATGAGGTGTTTGTATGCAAGCAACTCTGACAAATGTTTTGAAAAACATCTCAGTGAGAATACAGAATATAAAAACATAACCCCCCAAACACTGTTGCAAAGTGTTAAATATGAAAAAAAAACGTGTTGTTGTTAAGATTTTAAGGGCAAATACAAATACTGCTTTCATTACAGATTTATCGGAAAAATGCTTTCTATAAAATTTTAAAATAATTTGTGTTTGAAATGACAAATGAATTTGACAAACATCATGTTTAATGATCAAAATTAACTAAATTTCATATTTCAAATAGCTTAAATAAAATCAGTTATACGTAAAGAGATCTGTTTTAGAAAGTTAATATTTAAATATGAATGTTCACATGTATTCTTTACAAATTTAGATCACCCACAGCGACCTTTTTGTCTTGCCTTTTGATAAAAAGGTTTATTTTACATTTGATCGGAAATAGAATTTTATGAATAAATTTGTTCAAATTTTCTAGACTTTTAAAAGCCCATTATGTTTAGGTAATGTAAACTTATCATATTATAAACTGTATGTTTATGTAAATGACCACTCTTAACATTTTTGAATGTACGAGCAAATAGAGCAAGTGTTCCATTCCAAAACCATTCATATATGAAAACAATTAAAACGATAAAACTATATTATTGACACAGATTGCCTTAATGAGGCTAATTATGCACATATGTTAATATGCACATTTTTAGGCTACAGTTATCTTTACCATTACTTTATATAGCTTAATCTGAAAAAATGCTTGCAATACAGTGTCAAATTATCTTAAAAATAGTCAGTGTTCTCAAAAGCACAAGCAATCTTTTCTGAACTGACAGCTGGATGTTAAATATTTAACATATCAGTTCAACAATATACAAATAGTGATCTTCATTGACAAGCAAAATACCTTAATAACAATATGCCAAACTGATTGCTTCTTACAAATCATGCACTTAAAAGAAACCGAACATATTTGCAAAAAGTATCTGGTTTTAAATGCTTAATTAAAGGCAAAATTAAAAGAACGACGTTTTGCAAGTGTCTATATGGTGCTCAATTATTACACATTTGCGGTAAATGTAACTCTTTGAAATATTTACACCCAACAAGTTTGACAGGGGTGACTAACATCTTCATTTTCTTGAAATATGTGATTCTGTGCTGCATCCACTCCAGTTTCAGATTGTTTGACCACTTCAGGCTGTTGGCACATCAGAATATGCAAATAACATGAAAGCAATGTTTTAACAGAATAAAACTTCTATCTACTACTGGGAAGATATGCAAAATGCCAGTGGCATAAAAAAGAAACAATACATTTGTGTTTTTACATAAAGTTTAAATTGATAAAGAAATGTTGAGAAATAAGTCAAAAACCTTAATGTAACCGGCTCACTTTTTATCCTTTTTGCCTAACTAAATTTTAAACATTTAATAACTGATTATATCTAAATTTGAGAGGTGGAGAGAATGTGTTGTAGGGTTTCTTTAAAATAGGAAATTATTTTTATCTTGAGGTCATGATTGTTGAAGTATATGTTTTTCTTGTCCAAAAGCTGAAATCAAATGTACACTAAATAAATCATCAATCTTCATCATAAATTAAGTTTTGTTTACTGCTTATAGAATCTTAATGTAATGGTCACATAAAAGAGCAAACAAAATAGTTTCACAAAACAGACAGACACGAAGAGGCTGTTGTTTCATTAGAAAATGATATAATCTCTATGCCGCAACCAGAAATAATTTACAACCGGCATGAAACAAAGTCAATTAGAAAAGAAACAAACAAAACAGATGAATTTAAAAGAATCAAACCCGCTCAAACAATGCTACTGTTTCGATACATTTTCATAAAGTGAGTGTGAAATAATAATAAATTACCACACAATGTCTACTCAAATTCTATATTTCTTGGAGGGTTTTCATCATACTCAAGGATTTGGACCCACTTTCTGTGCTCACTCTGAGGATATAATTTTCTTACATACGAGACGTGTCTTTCCTGTCATGTTTCCAGTGCCGGAACCCCCGTCGTACACCCCCAATATAAGATGAGTCAGCGCAACAACGCACTACTTTTGATTTCTATTATTGTATGGTTAATAAAAAGTATATTATGTCATATCAATAAAGCTATCAAATATATAAGTATGCAAGACTTCAAATTTTAATGGTAAATAAATAATCTTAAATACGCAATTCTATAGGATATATTTGAGGTCAATAGTAATTTAAAATTACTGCTCTTCATGACGTCAGTAAACAACGTTAGACGCGCTTTTTGGTGAAATGCACAAAGAGAGTTTTCCACGTCAATTTACCACAAATTTCAATTTTAGATATGCAAGAAAAAATTCATCAATCATGTTTTTCCGGTTGGAAAAAAATCCGACCCTTGGGCATGATGCGTGGCAAGCCTCGTTTTCAGCTTACGTACGTGCCCTCGGGTCGGATTTTTTTATCCATACCGGAAACACATGATATATTCTCAGAAACTTATAGTCCGATTTAATGACCAAGCTGCATAACTTTGCGTCTGAGGAGATAAGCAAGAAATGATAATTTTATGTTCAGAAGTTATTCGTTATTATCCCTAATGACCCTATGATCACTGTAAGTCAAATACAGTTCTTACCAGGATTGATTTGTTCAGTAAACCTGCAAATGCTCGAGGACCCCGCTGACCGAGCTAAACCCTTGAGTGATCTGATGTTTTGAATGACCGGTGTTTGTTTATTCAAACGTTTTGATGAAATCGTAATGCTCAATACTGTTGTAATATTCGGTTGGAAAATGTTTGAGCATACAATACGTAATTTAAGACTAATTATGTTTCTTCTAATTTTTTGTTCAATCAACTCTTTAAATTTTTAAATCAATAAACTGCCAATTAAAACGCTGAAAAATCAAGACACAAACAAGCAAACAAGTCTTCAAATTAAAGATAACCATTATGAAACTGTTAGTAAAGGTTAATGCATATGTTGAGGTTAATCTCGGAAGTCGCTGAATACATGGAGATAACAACAAAATGTTATCAGTTATTCGAAAGTTATTTTATTTATATTTTTCATCTTTTTGATCATTCTAGGAAATACAATTACATCTGATATCAAGTAAAAAATAAGAACCCTTCGCGTTTAATGTGCCTGTTATTCAATTTTATTTTGTACTTGGTTACCTCATTATGGTTTTGTTCATTTGCAAAATATGATTGTGTTTCATATTACTAGAGAATTCAGACTAAATGATTGTATGTCAATGCTTTTACTGCAACGTAATTTAGTCTAGACGCCCATTAGTAATTTATGACACTATAAATTGGTATTATGGCTCGCATTATTATAAACTAGCCATAAAGTATAATTATTCTGCTTGTATTTGTACCTCACTGTCGGTCTTGACAATCATGTCTTGATATTGAAAGTGGGCAAAATTGACAAAACAATTGAAACATGCATTTGGCATTGTTAACAAAGATAATGACAAAACCCACAATCCTGTCGTTTCCTTGTATGACGTTTTATGTAAGGATTGACGTAAAGTGCAATCAAAATTGTGATTTATCCGACAATTACATCAGTATTCCATTTATTTGTTGCAAAGACCTAAAACCACAACTATTGTTATTTTTGACTAAATGAATAAATTCATTCCTTAAGATCTTTAAATACAAACGTTTTATTTCTATGTTTAAATCAAATGTATTATCTGCACAAGCGGATCCGGAAGGGGAAGAATGAACATGTCAAAATATTGAAATACTCTCGTGTATACGCCAATAACATACCCGAATACACAGTGTTAGACTAATTATGGTTATTTCACAGTGGTCTTATTGTAGTTTAGAAAAAAAATCTTTATATATTCCATGGTCATATTACTTTGCACTCCAAACAGCAAAAATGTTGGGTACGTATGAAAAGTTTCATTTATAAAAGGTAAAGACCGGAATGGTACGAAAATTGGCAGGCGGGGAGCGAGCGCAATGACCGATAGGGGAACTGCGAACAGAATGCAGTCTGCCTGTCGAGAGTACCCAGGTTGTTTCAAATAATGTATATTTACAAAGCTGTGTCTAAACCTGTGATATAGTAGGAATCACAGACCTTCGATAAAAAACACTCGTTTGACGTCGGATGATATTACCTCAATTTCACCAAGGGAACAAAGTGCCTCGATAACGCGATTGTTGCATGTTCGAATGCATGATGACAACTACCCGAGTGCAATACTTGGGAATGATTCTCATCTCGTTTATGAATCTCAGACTCTCTACAAAGACACTCGTTTGACTTTGGATGAAAATACCTCAATTTCGCTCAAGGACCCGAAATGGTACCCGATCATGCGAGTGCTAAATTGACTTGTCAATGGTTTTAATTTCAACAAGGCATCACAAAACTTCGGACAAAAACACTCGTTTGACCTCGATTAGAATTGCCTTATTTGCACCTAGCAGCCCACTGTGACTGATAACGCGAATGTTGCATGTTTGCATGTGTGGTGAAAACCATAACAGAGCGAGATGGATTTGTCAGTAATTTCCGGCACGCATCGCTACTCATTATTAAATAACAGCTGCGTTCATTAAGATAAAAAAAATATTACCATGGTAAGAAACATATCCAATTAATATATTCGTTTATATATTCAAGTTAAGATTTCCAAATGATTCTTCAGACATGTGTTAAGCAATTAAATTTCAAGTCAAAGCTGAAGGCCCTCAGGCAGAATAATTGTATCATTGCGGCCAGAAGGGTCGGCTTCTGTTAATTAGAATTCTGATCGAAGAATCGGCACGAACGATGTATTGTTGACAGACACTGAGTGATCTTCAAACTAATACTCGTAATTATCAGGAGCAAGGCATATTTGAAATATTTCGATGAACATATGGAACAAAAAAAGAACCTCTCCCGTGGCGCACTTTGGTGCAATAGGGCACATCTCTGCATTTCTATTTGTCACGGGCTTCTTCGAACATATATTTTTGATATTTAAATTACAGTAAATCTCTGGAAGGATGAGGGATGATGCCTAATTATTATGTTTTTGCTTTGAATGGAGTGGATAAAGTACGTTACGTATTTGTATGAGGGTTAAAACTGTGTCACTGAGAAGATGTTAAGATCATAAACTTATACTAAATGAACTAAACATCAGAACTTACCATTGAATCAATATGTTTGCGTGTGCTTTCAACGAGTTGTTGGTATATATTTTTAAAGTAATTGTGTATAAGATGCATGGAAGGATAGAAATTACATTGCGTATACTTCATGTACATGAATATATCTTCATGCATTTTGCAATACGTATACCATCTTTTAAAAATGTATCTGATGGTATTGACGGTGAGTGATTGTTTCGGTTGATATCTATAAAAAATACTACTTTTTACTGCTACAATTTAAGTTAGTTAGTGTGCCAGTACATTTTGTACCAAATTTATTACTCCTGTAAATATCTTAATGACATTTTCAGTCCAAACATGATTGTTAAATTCAGTCCGTCGTAACACAATTACAAACAATTTAAGGCATAAAGCAATGACTATAAGGGTGGTCGGGCTTTGGGGGAGGTTTATGGAGCTTGCGGGGTAGGTTTGTGAGGCTTGGAGTTGAGGTTGATTGGGCTAGGGGGGAAGTTGGTGAAGTTGTGAAGGAGGATGGTTGATAGAGGGGGATGGTGGAGGTTGGGGAGGAGGATGGTGGGGGCTTGGGGAAGTGGTTGGTAGAGCTTGCGGAGTAGGTTGGTTGGGCTTGGAGTTAAGGTTGATTGGGTTAGGGGGGAGGTAAGTGGGGTTGGGAAGGAGGATGGTTGAAGGAGGAGGATGGTGGAGGTTGGGGAGGAGGATGGTGGGAGCCTGGGAGGAGGTTATTGGGGCTGATGGAGGAATTTAGGGGCTCGTGGAGAAGGTTGATTGGTCTGGGGATGCAGGATGTTTGAAGGAGGAGGATTTTACGGGCCTGGGGAGGAGGTTGGTTGGGCTTGGGGAGGAAGATGGTTGAAGGCGGAGGATGGTGCGGCTTGGGGAGGAGGTTGGTTGGGCTTAAGGGGAAATGGTGGGGCTTGGGTAGGAGGTTGGTGAGGCTTATGGAAGATGGTGGGGGCTTTGGGAAGAGGTTGGTGGGGCTTGGAGGTGTGGTTGTTGGGGCTGATGGAGGATGGTGGGGCTTGGGGAGGAGGTTGGTCGGGGTTTGGGAGGAGGATTGTTGAAGGAGGAGGATATTAAGGGATTGGGGAGAAGGTTGGTGGGGCTTATGGAGGATGGTGGGTCTTGTGGAGAAGGTTGATGGGGCTTGGGGTGGAGGATGGTCGGGGCTTGGGGAGGAGGTTTGAGGGTCTTGTGGAGGATCGTGGAGCCTGGCGATATACAATCATATATCAATTTCATAATTTATATTTGTGCAATCTTCTTGGCCTTTTTTGTAATGTTAGATAACTGTGGGACATTGTGAATTGTGTGTTACAGGAGATAGAAACAACAACCTGGGTAAAAAGCTGATCAAACTATTGTAGACGGGAACATACTGGAGACGACAGTCGATCATGAAACATAACAGATATAATAGGCTTTTTTTGTTATATAATCTTTTAATGAAATAGTACTTTTTAACGGCGTTTTATTATTCCTCTTCAGTTGATTATGATTTCAGTGGTATTTGACGTTTTAGGAATAATATGGCAGAGCAAAGTCATTCTCCCTTTGATATGAGTTAAAATCAATTCAGAACATTCACAGAACAAGTCGTGAATGACTTGGTGTACATGTAAATCATCCATGAAGACATAAATAATTGAAACTAAATAATACGTAATAAATAAATGACAACAGTTGCATATACAGTAAGTTCTTTAGAGAACCAAGTAATATGATCTTACACGTCGCTCTTTAAGCTTAACAGTTTAATCATATCGTTTAGTTACTTACAGAGATCACACGTATTTACTACATATAATGTTTTGACGTAAATTAAATTCTAAGTAAATCATTGAGGCGCTATAATTTACTCCCCAGCTAATGATCATGTGTTAGACCGTATTTATTATGTATCAGTAAAGTGTCATATGTAATGAACTAAATGTAACTTGTACTTATGTTTAGAAAATCTAGATATAAACAATGTATATGTATGATGTCTGTAATGCCTTGCAATGTTTATGATATATGCTCTCAATCTATTTTGTCTCTTAACCCAAATATACCAATCACCCAGTCACAATAAGTATCTTTAATACCTCCGAAATTTAAAACAAAACAAAACAAGTTCAACGAAATAAAAGTATGCTGCACAATATAAATGGAATCATGTTCGAAATATTTGTATAATATCTAAAGAGAAGTAATTACTTCCAGTCAGGACAATGTCAAATTTCGTATCAATAAGTAAACTATAAACACAATTGTGAACCTTTGTTTATTTGAAAGACATATAGCAATTTTGTCAGGTATGATATATAATGCAATGACTATCATGAATAATAAAACTATATGCTGACCTGAAAGCATGTCTGTATCTAAACGCAAATGCCAAAAAACACAGACTTAACAAACAGCATTTTAAGGAGTCATTCTTTGCTGTCAAAGTTAATTGGCTTTAGCAATGCCCCGCTGGTCATCGTTTATGGAATGCGGTATGGTAAAACGGTTCGGTATTGCAGCATGGAATCTATTGGATGAAACGAGAGACACATCAAGCAAAACTTCAGTACTCAAATTCAGAAATTGCCCTTTACAAATGATTGGTCAGAAATCCTCAATGTTTGTTTCGCAAGTAACGTTTCTGTTGTCAGGAATAATTGGGAAACTAAACGTTAATGTTTAGTCTGATCAAATACATACGTTCTTGTGACTGATTTGGCCCATAAAAGGCGTGTTGTTCGTGAGTGTGTCCAGCTTGCCGTACACGTGTGAACAAGCGGTCTCGTTGACATTGCACTTGGAATACATGTAGGTCTTTTTCACTTGTTCTCTCTCTGTTATTCTGTTAAAAGTAGTCCTTTTGTTGTATTTGTCTTTTTTTCCGTTTAAAGCAGTTCTTTTTTTGTAGGCATTAGCAAAAATATGACAGAAAACGGAATTATTTTATTTTATGTAAATACTTTAGTTTGGTGGTTGTAAACTACTGTATATTATTATATTTCCTTATAAAAGGAATAGGATTACTCCACATCAATCATCGAACGACTTTCAGACTGGAAAAAATTAAAACCCCTAACGTTTAAAGCATACCAATAAGGTGCATTGCGTGCATTTTCAATAAAATAATTGAAATAATTTCAGACTGCGTTTAACGCCTCAAGTTTGTCCTCTTCAATAATGTGAGTGAGGAAATATGAATTTTATTACGTGAAGTATTTTATGCTTTTATTTTAATAGAACCTTGTACTTGTTTGTCTGAGATCGGAATGAATCAGATCAATCAATCAGTTATTTAAACAATGATTTATCAAGTGGTGCTATCTTTGAAATGGTTTGAACTTGCAAATTACGGAATGAATGAATTTGATCCTCCATATGTCATATTAGTATAATTAATTATATGGGCTTACATAAAAAATGTGTTTAAACTTGAATCCGAAGACACGTGGTTTGAAACGGGCTGAACTAAGTTAGAAGTTTTTGAATTATTATTAAAAGACGGTTTTAGAACAGTTGTTCGATGTAAATACGCCGGTGGAAAAACGTTCATGCGTAAGATACACTCAAAGCACTATATCATATATTCACCATTGCTGATAGTTGTTTTCCCTCTGGGAAGGTGAAACATTGGTATAGGTGCAACGACTTAAAGACAAGAAAATAACAACGTAATAATAACAGTCTGTGTTATGCGAAGTTCATATATGAATATAGCTGGGGAAAACCTGCAGCCAATTGTATAAAACTTGGTTTATTTGTGCACAGGTTATCTTTGGTAAGTTTGAACATTTAAATATTTTGATTGGTTGATATTTATTCCTGGAAAAGTATTGACCAATTAATATTTTTTCAGCTTTGACCAAACCAAAGACTAAACCACCTCTATACAAGTTGAGTAATTATCTAATAATGTTTATTCTACTCTAAACCTTATACTGAATATATATAATCAAATGTTCAACAAGTTTTATTAGCGTCGATTGTTTGGCCCGTGTATACATATCGTGGATACATGTTCATTCTCCATTGAAACGCACTTACGTCGATTACTTATGGGCATGGGCATTGTATTATCCTTCAAATATGTTGCCATTATTTCATGCATTTCTTTTCATGCATGGACTACATAAGGCATCCAAGTCAAAGAAAAGGAACATGTAAACAGTGGAATAACGTGGCAATATATGGAAGGATATTCTTTATTGTAACGAAGCTTCACGTCCAAACTGTCAGCCTTTTGGCTTACGTATCAGGTCTTGTAATAGATGTTGTTGGTTCAATGCATTAAGGGATTGTTCGCAGTATTTGTTCAGCAATACCGTTTCAGAAATTGAAGACGTGTTTGCTGTATAATTCAGTAAATATCCTTAAGAGACGTTTTGTGGAGCAGGTTTTTTCTTCGTACGATGCTATGTTGTACATAAGTCTGTTGTTGCATCTAATACGAATTTGAATGTGTATTTGTAATTGAATGCCGCCAACCCAAAATACAGATAGATTTGTGTTATAAACGTTAAAAAACATATCACAATGAAAATTACAACACTTGTAATGTAATAATAAGGTTATGATATATGCTATTGTTGAAGCTTTTAAAATATTATCATGAGATTAATAGTTTACATAGCATTAAAACATTGGATCAAATTTATGTGAAATGTGATAAACACAATACAACGGCAAATGAATGTAAAAGTATGTGATGGCTATCATTCAACTTCATATAACTAAATGTATTGACTAGTATATCCGAATCCTTGTGTTAATTGATATAAAATACTATGCATGCCGTAACACCAATCTAGTGCAGTCACATTGTCTATTTGCCCTCACTGAGACAAAAGTTGTGTGTACAGACAATTGGCTGCGAAAGAATAGGTAAGAGGCGCCTTGTAAAAAGTATTTCTTATATATTAGAACAATACATTGTCTGAAATTTCTAGCAAATTAGTTTAAAGAACTAAACATTTTTATAGACCACTAGATGACACACTCATTTGAAATAATATCCATTTTTGAGTCCAATTATTGAAGAAGATAAATTTTCCTTTTCGTTGCCATGACAACCAGAGTTCTGCATACATTTCATTTATTTGAACAATTTTGAAAGGCAACTAACTATGAAACGTCCCTTTGAAGTTGCATTACAATTGTTTCAGCACTTTAGGAGGATGCGTTGTATAAAGCAATTGTTGACGACAGACGGACGACGCCCGACGGACGCCGAAGATTACATTAGGCCAAGCAATGTCATTAATCACGGTTAAAACGATGACATGATGGTTATATGAGTAACAGAGAGATTCCTTTCGAGCAATGAGTCCAATTTAGTCACACAACGAAAGTGAAGAGTAGAGTAATCCGTGGCTTACTAAAATTATGCCAAGCAATACGTCAAATTATGTTGATACTGTGTACCATATAACAGAGTTAAGAATGTAAACGTTATTTCACCTTTACATGGTCTCAAATTTCCAAGTTAAAAAAATCGCCAAAACATTTTGATCTTAACCTAAATCATATATTTTTGTTTTTTTGTTTTTATCATTCAAGTCAAGTGAGTTAAACAAGATAATTCTTTTTTTTGCATCAACCTAGATTGGGCGCCTAAATGACGATACATGACATTCCGCAGACCAATGGGATTAGTCACAACGTTACAGATCCGGTATTTACAACATTTCACACACTTATAAATGATAACTGTCAGAAGTGTACACAAAAGTGAACAGGGAACAGTGGCTAGCCCCATAAATGAGACCAAGTGTGTACACAGAGTTTAAAGGGACGTGTACACCAGGGTACATAGTGTGTGAACAGCATCCCTATATGATTGACTTGTCAGGTTTGTACACAACTGTACATAGAGGAGGTTAAAGGCCAGCCCAATATAAAAGACTTGTCAGGCGTTTACCCAACTGTACATGGAGAGTACATGGCAGCCCTATATGATTGACTTGTCAGACGTTTACACAAGTGTGCAAAGAGTGTAAAGGGCACCCGATATATAATGGATTTGTCAGGAGTGTAAATGGCAGCCCTATATGATTGACTTGTCAGACGTGTACACAAGTGTGCACAGAGTGTAAAGGGCACCCGAAATACAATGGATTTGTCAGGAGTGTAAATGGCAGCTATATAGGATAAGTTTTTCAGTCATGTACACAACAATATACTGAGTGTAGAAGATAGTCTCATGTCGAATAGACTTGCCAGGCTGGTACACAACTGTACACATAGTGTAGAGGGCAGTCCCATAAAGGACGTGTAGAGAACTGTACATATAGTGTAAAGGTCAGCTATATAAGACGGACCTTTCAGTCATGTTTTGACTTTTTCATCTAGTACGCAACCTTTCACGGAACGCAAATGATAGACTTTTATAGGATATCTGTGACTGTCGTATAAAAATATGAAAGGCAATACTTGCAGTTATGTTGGTATTGTGTAACAAGTATCATATTTACATATGTTCATCAGCTGTAAGTCTTCGATTAATTTAAAATACTGATTTGAATTTCTTGAGGGATTCGTGTTATCAAAAAACTTAACACATATAGTATTTTAGTTAGGGGTGATGTTTAATGCACATATTAACTTAGTTTGTATAATGACAAAATATGCAGACCTAACAACCTTTCCGTAAAGTATTATAAAAAAGGCCGGCTCTTGGACTTAATCCCAGCAAATGAAACATTCTTCACTCTTGAAGTCACTTCGCAAATTTAAATGTTTCCGTTGCCGTCATTAATTAAATGTGGCTTGCCAAAACGGTTTGTTAATGAGACAAGAAACACACCAATAACGACTTAAGTAGCAAAAACAGAACTTGCCTTTTTCAAATAATTGGTCAGAAATTCTCCACGTCTAGTTCGCTGGTAATGTTTCAGTTTCCTGGCTGAATAGGGAAGCTTAAACGTTTCAGGTTGATATGTAACATTAGTTTCCTTAAATCTGCTGGCTCATTTACAGATGTGTCCTGTGCTTACCACTACAAACGTGAATGTGATGTATATATTAGATTATATATTTATACGAAGTCGTTGCTAGCTTGCAGTAAAGGTGTTCTTACACGGTACCACATTCTACGATTTTCGAAATATGTCCGTTTAATAAAATTATCAAATAAAATATAAATCACACTCACGTTTGTAAAAATAAACACAGGACACAGCTGCACCACGGAAGTGTCGACAGCTCATATCTTTGCACCACCGTTAAGTGGTGGAAGTGGCGTGAAGTGTCCGTGATATTTGACTGTTAGCCTGTACACACGTGTGGCCACTTGATCTTGCAAGTGTGAGCCTGCAGTCTCGCTGAAATTGCAATTGTCACATGTCTTTTTTATTTGGGCTTAATTATGTAGTGTATTTCTGTAAGATGATGTTTTAGATGATTAAACTACGTCATGTTTTGTTTCAGTACCTTCTACTAAATGCATTGTTTTAATATAATTTTAAATAGAACTGAAATACACTTATGCAAAAGATAAAACAACGACTGTATTGCAGTGATCTATACCGGTAAAGTGTATTTGTTTTGACTATCAACATACATTAAAACAGGTTTCATGTTAGTCATCACAGAAAGACTATTAAACGTGATAAACTGTGTCTGTGCACTTTTGCATAATACATAATGCGCAACATTTCCATGGAATATGAAATGAGATAAATGCGCAGAAACCGCCTCAATTACTCGGTGTTCAACTTTTTATCCTCTCCGAACTTTCAGAAAGGCAAAATGAGCGTTTTTTTTTTCTCTAGAGAAACAAAACGTTATGCATGAATTCAAAAATCATATGTAAATATATCAATTAATAATTATTCATATGTTCACAAACAGACTGCTTAACATAACATCGTATTGATGCTGTAACGTTTCGCTTTATTTTAAAGCGACCACTCTTCTCTTGTGTAACATTTCGGATTAATACAAACTGATGGATAAGGTAGAGGCCGGTTAAAGGCCTTTGCCGTTATATGTTGTTGGATCAAGTGCAAAGATATATTGCATCCATGTTACCTAGTTCTTTAACTCGCGCTAGCGCGTAACATTATCATACGGGACCCTCCCTCAAAGTAGAAAGTTAATACTTTGTAATCGTGAGGCGGGGGATTAAACCTGCGAGATTGGGTTGATATTCATGCGTATTTCTACCGATCTGCCAGCATGACAACACACGTGTTCAAGCGTCTTCTATACATACCACATAATTCTGTACGCTAATGAACCATGTACCATTCATGTTAATAATCGGCGAAACGTTTTATGCCGAACTGAAAGAAATCGTTTTAATTTCATAGTATGAGGACATGTTTACTTAATGGTTTATTAATATATCATTAAGTTATTTCGGCAAAGCGTCTATTAATATATAACTATGCAAGATGCAATTTCAATTTGATATATTTGACCTTAACCTTGATCTAAAATAACTGCGCGTTATGACGTCAGAAAATAACGTTGCTCGCATATTTTGATGAAATGTGCAAGCAGTGCGTTTTCTACGTCTTTTTTTTTTCAAATACTACTAGGTTAAGGTATATCAGAAAACATATCAATCATCATCAAATATGTCTTTGCGGTCATATTCAAAATACCCTACACGTGGGCACGTTGCGTGATCGGTAACTTCACAAACCTCGTTACCGACTTACGTGCGCGACCCCGGGTCGGAGTTTTAATCCGGACCGGAAACCTATTTTAGATATCATTATCAGTCATACTTCTACAAACAATCACCGTTGATTGAATAAACAGATCATAAATATTTTATTATAAAAGACAAGAAGACTACTATATCATTTACATGATACCTTGTGAGACTTTCAACAACATTAGCATGGTTGCATGTAATTAAACTTACATTTTATATGCTTACTTATTACGGATGTTTGCCTGCGTTTTCAGACGAATTACTTTCTTTGCCACAAATTATTCTTTATTAGAAGTGTGAGTTACAAAATATGAATTTCATTGTGTTTAATGATTGCTATTTGATCAATACAAGCAGCTTATATATTTATTCATAAATTTCTCTCCACAACTCTTTTGCGCTTTCTAAGATAAACGCATATCGTTGCTTTTGCGTTCATATTTTGATAAACGCCAGATATTCGGAATATCTTACAACACAAGAATGGCGCCTTTAATTTCCAGCAAGGCTTAATTCACCGGAAATGCCTATCCGGTGTACAAGTCATTCGCATTTCATCAATTTAGTATGATAAAAAAACAGGAATAAGATGGCGATTTACATGAAACGTTGTAAGACTTTCAGAGTGAAAGCAATTGCAACCGAAGTATTTAATCAGTTTAGATTGTGTACGACGCCATAAGTTATTCTTGTGCATTAAAGTGAGCGACAACTTATGAATTAAAAACGGTAAGTGAGTTATACTTTAATGTTCATATAATGCTACTGTTGATATAAAGCTCTTCTACCAGAGATCGGGAACATGTAATCATGCGTATCAATACAATCAGCTTAGGCCTTTATACATGTATGGTTTAAATAACTTCATCTGCAATCAAGTGGTACTATATTTGAAAATGTCTCAACATCTCTAATATTAGGCAAACTACAGACCTAATATATTTGATCCGTGAAATATCGTGGTTGTATAATTACTAATATGCTAAAATAATGACTGAGTTATCTTGCTTCCTAATCGTAGTTTGAAATTGGCTGGACGAAGTTAGCATTAATTTGGTGTAATTTGGACAGATACTGGATTTTATTTGGTTATACCGTAAGTGGAAACTGGCGATCCGTTATCTAAACAGAAGTACTCTATTTCCGTAAAGCAGTATGTATTGAACGTCTCTGATAGTTGGTTTCCGTCTATAGTCGGCGAAAAGTTGGTATTTATCATACGTTTATATGATCTCTCCTTTAAGGAACAAAGAAACGACAACTAAATGTTATCTGTCTGTGTGTTATGTAATTGTATCTTCAAGTTCGATATTTTTGTCCGGCTGGATATGCATATATGCGAAGTTGATATATGTGTCTGACCGGTGAACATTAGTAGTTGATCAATACATTAAGTGTTCTGATTTATAGGCTTATGTTCAAGTTCATTCTTCTTAAAATTTATGTTAAAATACGTGTTTATTTTATTGTGTTAGGTCTTGCACTTTATGCCACCAACCAAGATGAATGTTTATTATTGGTTAGTGAACTTGTGCCGTTTGTGTCCATTGTACGACGAGTACCCATCATAACGAAGAGTACCCATCATAACGAAGAATACCCATCATAACGAAGAGTACCCAAAAGAGTACCCATCATAACGAAAGTCTACACAGTGATAAACATGGCTCTTGCCAACCAATTATCACTTTAGCTAACCGCGTGCGTACTCATCTAAGTCGAGACCACATACTAATATTTACTAGTAAACACATATAACAAAAATATTGCCATATTTAGATAAAAGGCTCGGTTTTTCGTGTTTGAAGGTTTATAACAATGCACTATTGTTGTAATTGCCAATGTCTATATTTAGGCAGGTTTTGTTTCAATATTTGTGTCGTGCAGGGAATCTATAAGGCATTCAATGTCAACGGAAAGGAATTATTTAACTGTGGCACCAAGTGGAAAAGATATGTAGGATACTTTTTATAGAATGAAGTTACAAATCCTAAATTTCTGGATAGCGTATTGGTTATTGTGGTAGTTGTTATTGATCCAATGCTTTTAGTCAGTGTTCACTTTTTCAGTAATATTGTTTCAGTTTTCTTTGAAGTAATCGATTTACATATATTGAAAGGCTTGTTGTTTTGCTATAAATTTAGTCTGCTTTACGGAAAGCTTGTTGGTCATCTTAATGTTTTGCCCGATACCATGTATTACATACGTCTTTGATAAGCCGAATGGTATAATGTTTTCATGCATGCAGATGCTGTAAATTATTTATTTCGTCAATTCATATCCTACCTTATTTTTGGCGATATATATTTAAACAAGACAAGTATAATTATAATTACCTTTCATAATTCATTACCGATAAATCTCATGTTTTTGCACTACAAATGTGGTTATTTCATTTGATCGCCAAAAGTATGTACGCTTTATCTTATACTAGGCTGAAGTGAAGGACATCACATTTCCTAGGAAACGCGTCATATTCTAAAATGTAGTTTCATTATGCACGTATACAGGGTGTTATTAGAAACATACACACATACGTAAAATTATAAATATCTGTTCTGAGATGGGGAAATGTTCAGACGATGTATATAAGTAATACCTCGAGTGTCTATACAACTGCTCGTGTCTGGTAGGGTCACCAAATATGGCAGTATATCGGTTATCAGCGATCGCACATTCATTTGTCTTTTAATTTTTTTGTTTAACAGTAAGTGGTGGTGTCCGTTCGGCAGAAATATATGATCACCATACACATTTCCTTTAACATTATGGTAGATTATGCTTACACAAACCTACCATTACTACTACGTTTTGATAAATGTTGGGGCAATTATGAGGATGAGCGCTTTTAGATCTCGAGCAAAGTCTGCAATCATCAAAGAGAGTCGAGTTCGACCCCAGATCAAAAAGTAGTACTAGTCATTCCTTCAAGTGTATATTGTTTATATCAAGCAGAAGACACGTTTTAACATATTAAAGTGCATTTTATCGACGCACTATATTGTTTAATGACGCCATTTTACCAAAACGCAATAAAAATCGTTATGTCTTGTACAGATTAATTCCCTAGTTTATCAAATGTCCAGACTAATACAATATCAGGACAACAACGCGTTGAAGATTACCGTTGCCTCATAAAAGGGAAACAGGTTTAAAAGCATTAATAGAACCATAACTATTAACAATATTTATGTGTATGCTTTAACAACTAAAATAATTGCAGTAACATAACTAACTTGGACTTAACTCTGTCAAATTGAATGGATGTGGGGTTGAACCTCTTAATTACAATATCACACAACGAAATTTAATTAAATGTGAAATAAATAAAAATTGTCCAGTGAATCAATGTTCGTTATTATCCCAAATGTCATACAACATTGATTTGAATGATAATATGTGACGCACTTTGAGATTTTGGGTCCAAATGAGGTACCCTCAGCTTTCGAGATATTCAACTTCAAACCTGACGTCACATAACTGAATTCCAGTAAATAATCATTTAAATATTAGTACATGTTTCAGTCATTCATTCCTGTATTTACTAGTATATTATTGCAATCCTTGAACCACAGTTGTTATTTCAGGGACATGAACTTATGTGCATTTTGCCCTTTATATTATAAATAATAAATGACTGAAACTGAATTTTCATAAAAAAATAACATTAATCTGTATGAGTTATAAGAAACAACATTGTCATGGCAACCATTTTTGTATAAAGTTTTCACAAGAGGGTTATACTTGTAACTTATCATTTTTAGCTTCATATACTTGCATCTAATTCGAATGAAAGGTTGCCTTTCCCAAAAATGATGCCTTGTTTCTGAGTTGAAAATAAAATGTCAAATGATCTATTTTATCCTTAGTTTGTGTTTAACATGTTTGGAATCTCCTTCATTCCTTTATTAACTAGTATAATAATGAGATGCTTGAAACACTGTTGTTGCCTTAGGAAGATGAACCTATATATCAATAATTAATGTCAAAAACTGAAAAAAAAGGTTTAAATAGTGTATCCTTTTTTTAGCACTAATTGATCTACATGTAAAAATGTTTTTTATATATGTTGATCATCATTAAAAAGTAAACAGTATAAAAAACACACTTTTTGTTGTTATACCTGTTATACGAAAACTTCAATTTCTGAGTCAAAAATAAGAATTAAATAAATAAATTGATTTGTGTTGGGAAAACAATAAGCTTTGTGAATATGATAATACCTCACTTTCGCCCAGATACCTCATTTGGGTCCTCAATCACATGGTGAGTATACTATACTGTTGCTCTTGATGAAATAAAACTATATTTATGAATCTAATTGAAATCTTAATGCATATGCTGTTCTTAACTTTATTACTCATTTACATACCAACGACCATCTAACATCTTACATCATTGTTAATATCAAGACTATACCGAATGAACATGTGACTTCTTTCAAACCAGACATTACGTCTGGGGCTGCCTACCCCCAGTAGTGATGACTCATGATGTATGTTGTTTTTGAAACAAAAATCAGACAGTACATAGTATGTCATTCTATAAATTGCTATCAATAGGTTGCAATAAAATAGGGTTAAAGCGGCAACCTTAGACTATATGCATGTCACATAAATAACGTATATATAATTGTTTCTAAGACTGTAGAGTATATGGTTATGATATTCAGCTCAAACAGTATATAACATAATGCTTTGACGAAGATATCCTTACTTTGGTTTTGTTGAAACATAGTACTACGTGAACCGTAACACGTAGCTAGTGCAATCTCAGTGTCTTATTGAGGAAAGGTTTTGTGTACAGACAATTCGCGTGGTTAAACTTTAAATAAAATGTAAAGTGAAGCCTCTTGTTGGATAGGCTCGTCAAGCGTCCCAATATCGGCTAGGGTTTTGTCAGACGTATACACTACAGCACACAGAGAACAGAAGGTTGCTTCATATATGAAAGACGTGTCTGTCGTATACACTACAGCACACAGAGAACAGAAGGTTGCCTCATATATGATAGACGTGTCTGTCGTATACACTACAACACAGAGAACAGAGGGTTGCCTCATATATGATAGACTTGTCTGTCATATACACTACAACACATAGAACAGAGGGTTGCCTCATATATGAAAGACGTGTCTGTCGTATACACTACAACACAGAGAACAGAGGGTTGCCTCATATATGATAGACGTGTCTGTCATATACACTACAACACATAGAGCAGAGGGTTGCCTCATATATGATAGACTTGTCTGTCGTATACACTACAACACAGAGAACAGAGGGTTGCCTCATATATGATAGACTTGTCTGTCATATACACTACAACACATAGAACAGAGGGTTGCCTCATATATGAAAGACGTGTCTGTCGTATACACTACAACACAGAGAACAGAGGGTTGCCTCATATATGATAGACTTGCCGAGGGTTGCCTCATATATGATAGACGTGTCTGTCGTATACACTACATCACATAGAACAGAGGGTTGCCTCATATATGATAGACTTGTCTGTCATATACACTACAACACATAGAACAGAGGGTTGCCTCATATATGATAGACTTGTCTGTCATATACACTACAACACATAGAACAGAGGGTTGCCTCATATATGATAGACTTGCCGAGGGTTGCCTCATATATGATAGACGTGTCTGTCGTATACACTACATCACATAGAGAACAGAGGGTTGCCTCATATATGATAGACTTGTCTGTCATATACACTACAACATATAGAACAGAGGGTTGCCTCATATATGATAGACTTGTCTGTCATATACACTACAACACATAGAACAGAGGTGTGCCTCATATATGATAGACTTGCCGAGGGTTGCCTCATATATGATAGACGTGTCTGTCGTATACACTACAACACAGAGAACAGAGGGTTGCCTCATATATGATAGACGTGTCAGTCGTATACACTACAGCACATAGAACAGAGGGTTGCCTCATATATGATAGACTTGTCTGTCGTATACACTACATCACACAGAGAACAGAGGGTTGCCTCATATATGATAGACTTGTCTGTCGTATACACTACATCACACAGGGAACAGAGGGTTGCCTCATATATGATAGATGTGTCTGTCATATACACTATAGCACACAGAGAACAGAGGGTTGCCTCATATATGATAGACTTGCCGAGGGTTGCCTCATATATGATAGACGTGTCTGTCGTATACACTACAGCACACAGAGAACAGAGGGTTGCCACATATATGATAGACGTGTCTGTCGTATACACTACAGCACATAGAGCCGAGGGTTGCCTCATATATGATAGACGTGTCTGTCGTATACACTACAGCACATAGAGCAGAGGGTGTCCTCATATATGATAGACGTGTCTGTCGTATACACTACAGCACACAGAGAACAGAGGGTTGCCTCATAAAAGATAGACGTGTCTGTCGTATACACCACAGCACATAGAGCCGAGGGTTGCCTCATATATGATAGACGTGTCTGTCGTATACACTACAGCACATAGAGCAGAGGGTTGCCTCATATATGATAGACGTGTCTGTCGTATTCACTACAGCACACAGAGAACAGAGGGTTGCCTCATATATGATAGACTTGTCTGTCGTATACACTACAGCACATAGAGAACAGAGGGTTGCCTCATATATGATAGACTTGCCGAGGGTTGCCTCATATATGATAGACGTGTCTGTCGTATACACTACAGCACATAGAGCAGAGGGTTGCCTCATAAAAGATAGACGTGTCTGTCGTATTCACTACAGCACATAGAACAGAGGGTTGCCTCATATATGATAGACTTGTCTGTCATATACACTACAACACATAGAACAGAGGTGTGCCTCATATATGATAGACTTGCCGAGGGTTGCCTCATATATGATAGACGTGTCTGTCGTATACACTACAACACAGAGAACAGAGGGTTGCCTCATATATGATAGACGTGTCTGTCGTATACACTACAACACATAGAACAGAGGGTTGCCTCATATATGATAGACTTGTCTGTCGTATACACTACATCACACAGAGAACAGAGGGTTGCCTCATATATGATAGACTTGTCTGTCGTATACACTACATCACACAGGGAACAGAGGGTTGCCTCATATATGATAGACGTGTCTGTCATATACACTATAGCACACAGAGAACAGAGGGTTGCCTCATATATGATAGACTTGCCGAGGGTTGCCTCATATATGATAGACGTGTCTGTCGTATACACTACAGCACACAGAGAACAGAGGGTTGCCACATATATGATAGACGTGTCTGTCGTATACACTACAGCACATAGAGCCGAGGGTTGCCTCATATATGATAGACGTGTCTGTCGTATACACTACAGCACATAGAGCAGAGGGTTGCCTCATATATGATAGACGTGTCTGTCGTATACACTACAGCACACAGAGAACAGAGGGTTGCCTCATAAAAGATAGACGTGTCTGTCGTATACACCACAGCACATAGAGCCGAGGGTTGCCTCATATATGATAGACGTGTCTGTCGTATACACTACAGCATATAGAGCAGAGGGTTGCCTCATATATGATAGACGTGTCTGTCGTATTCACTACAGCACACAGAGAACAGAGGGTTGCCTCATATATGATAGACTTGTCTGTCGTATACACTACAGCACATAGAGAACAGAGGGTTGCCTCATATATGATAGACTTGCCGAGGGTTGCCTCATATATGATAGACGTGTCTGTCGTATACACTACAGCACATAGAGCAGAGGGTTGCCTCATAAAAGATAGACGTGTCTGTCGTATTCACTACAGCACACAGAGAACAGAGGGTTGCCTCATATATGATAGACTTGTCTGTCGTATACACTACAGCACATAGAGAACAGAGGGTTGCCTCATATATGATAGACTTGCCGAGGGTTGCCTCATATATGATAGACGTGTCTGTCGTATACACTACAGCACACAGAGAACAGAGGGTTGCCTCATAAAAGATAGACGTGTCTGTCGTATACACTACAGCACATAGAGCCGAGGGTTGCCTCATATATGATAGACGTGTCTGACGTATACACTACAGCACATAGAGCAGAGGGTTGCCTCATATATGATAGACGTGTCTGTCATATACACTACAGCACATAGAGCAGAGGGTTGCCTCATATATGATAGACGTGTCTGACGTAAACACTACAGCACATAGAACAGAGGGTTGCCTCATATATGATAGACGTGTCTGACGTATACACTACAGCACATAGAACAGAGGGTTGCCTCATAAAAGATAGACGTGTCTGACGTATACACTACAACACAGAGAACAGAGGGTTGCCTCATTTATGATAGACGTGTCTGTCATATACACTACAGCACATAGAGCAGAGGGTTGCCTCATATATGATAGACGTGTCTGACGTATACACTACAGCACATAAACAGAGGGTTGCCTCATATATGATAGACGTGTCTGTCATATACACTACAGCACATAGAGCAGAGGGTTGCCTCAAATATGATAGACTTGTCTGTCGTATACACTACAGCACATAGGGAAGAGGGTTGCCTCATATTTGATTGACTTGTCTGTCATATACACTACAACACATAGAACAGAGGGTTGCCTCATATATGATAGACTTGCCGAGGGTTGCCTCATATATGATAGACGTGTCTGTCGTATACACTACAGCACACAGAGAACAGAGGGTTGCCTCATAAAAGATAGACGTGTCTGTCGTATACACTACAGCACATAGAGCCGAGGGTTGCCTCATATATGATAGACGTGTCTGACGTATACACTACAGCACATAGAACAGAGGGTTGCCTCATATATGATAGACGTGTCTGTCATATACACTACAGCACATAGAGCAGAGGGTTGCCTCATATATGATAGACGTGTCTGACGTATACACTACAGCACATAGAACAGAGGGTTGCCTCATATATGATAGACGTGTCTGACGTATACACTACAGCACATAGAACAGAGGGTTGCCTCATAAAAGATAGACGTGTCTGACGTATACACTACAACACAGAGGACAGAGGGTTGCCTCATATATGATAGACGTGTCTGTCATATACACTACAGCACATAGAGCAGAGGGTTGCCTCATATATGATAGACGTGTCTGACGTATACACTACAGCACATAGAACAGAGGGTTGCCTCATATATGATAGACGTGTCTGTCATATACACTACAGCACATAGAGCAGAGGGTTGCCTCAAATATGATAGACTTGTCTGTCGTATACACTACAGCACATAGGGAAGAGGGTTGCCTCATATTTGATAGACTTGTCTGTCATATACACTACAGCACATAGAGCAGAGGGTTGCCTCATATTTGATTGACTTGTCTGTCGTATACACTACAGCACATAGAGCAGAGGGTTGCCTCATATATGATAGACGTGTCTGACGTAAACACTACAGCACATAGAACAGAGGGTTGCCTCATATATGATAGACGTGTCTGACGTATACACTACAGCACATAGAACAGAGGGTTGCCTCATAAAAGATAGACGTGTCTGACGTATACACTACAACACAGAGAACAGAGGGTTGCCTCATTTATGATAGACGTGTCTGTCATATACACTACAGCACATAGAGCAGAGGGTTGCCTCATATATGATAGACGTGTCTGACGTATACACTAAAGCACATAAACAGAGGGTTGCCTCATATATGATAGACGTGTCTGTCATATACACTACAGCACATAGAGCAGAGGGTTGCCTCAAATATGATAGACTTGTCTGTCGTATACACTACAGCACATAGGGAAGAGGGTTGCCTCATATTTGATTGACTTGTCTGTCATATACACTACAACACATAGAACAGAGGGTTGCCTCATATATGATAGACTTGCCGAGGGTTGCCTCATATATGATAGACGTGTCTGTCGTATACACTACAGCACACAGAGAACAGAGGGTTGCCTCATAAAAGATAGACGTGTCTGTCGTATACACTACAGCACATAGAGCCGAGGGTTGCCTCATATATGATAGACGTGTCTGACGTATACACTACAGCACATAGAACAGATGGTTGCCTCATATATGATAGACGTGTCTGTCATATACACTACAGCACATAGAGCAGAGGGTTGCCTCATATATGATAGACGTGTCTGACGTATACACTACAGCACATAGAACAGAGGGTTGCCTCATATATGATAGACGTGTCTGACGTATACACTACAGCACATAGAACAGAGGGTTGCCTCATAAAAGATAGACGTGTCTGACGTATACACTACAACACAGAGAACAGAGGGTTGCCTCATATATGATAGACGTGTCTGTCATATACACTATAGCACATAGAGCAGAGGGTTGCCTCATATATGATAGACGTGTCTGACGTATACACTACAGCACATAGAACAGAGGGTTGCCTCATATATGATAGACGTGTCTGTCATATACACTACAGCACATAGAGCAGAGGGTTGCCTCAAATATGATAGACTTGTCTGTCGTATACACTACAGCACATAGGGAAGAGGGTTGCCTCATATTTGATTGACTTGTCTGTCATATACACTACAGCACATAGAGCAGAGGGTTGCCTCATATTTGATTGACTTGTCTGTCATATACACTACAGCACATAAAGCAGAGGGTTGCCTCATATTTGATTGACTTGTGTGTCATATACACTACAGCACATAGAGCAGAGGGTTGCCTCATATTTGATTGACTTGTTTGTCGTATACACTACAGCACATAAAGCAGAGGGTTGCCTCATATTTGATTGACTTGTCTGTCGTATACACTACAGCACATAGAGCAGAGGGTTGCCTCATATTTGATTGACTTGTGTGTCATATACACTACAGCACATAGAGCAGAGGGTTGCCTCAAATATGATAGACGTGTCTGTCATATACACTACAGCACATAAAGCAGAGGGTTGCCTCATATTTGATTGACTTGTCTGTCATATACACTACAGCACACAGAGCAGAGGGTTGCCTCATATATGATAGACGTGTCTGTCATATACACTACAGCACACAGAGCAGAGGGTTGCCTCAAATATGATAGACGTGTCTGTCATATACACTACAGCACATAAAGCATAGGGTTGCCTCATATTTGATTGATTTGTGTGTCATATACACTACAGCACATAGAGCAGAGGGTTGCCTCATATTTGATTGACTTGTGTGTCATATACACTACAGCACACAGAGCAGAGGGTTGCCTCATATTTGATTGACTTGTCTGTCATATACACTACAGCACATAGAGCAGAGGGTTGCCTCATATTTGATTGACTTGTCTGTCATATACACTACAGCACATAGAGCAGAGGGTTGCCTCATATTTGATTTACTTGTCTGTCATATACACTACAGCACATAGAACAGAGGGTTGCCTCATATTTGATAGACTTGTCTGTCATATACACTACAGCACATAGAGCAGAGGGTTGCCTCATATTTGATTGACTTGTCTGTCGTATACACTACAGCACATAGAGCAGAGGGTTGCCTCATATTTGATTGACTTGTCTGTCATATACACTACAGCACATAGAGCAGAGGGTTGCCTCATATTTGATTGACTTGTGTGTCATATACACTACAGCACATAGAGCAGAGGGTTGCCTCAAATATGATAGACGTGTCTGTCATATACACTACAGCACATAAAGCAGAGGGTTGCCTCATATTTGATTGACTTGTGTGTCATATACACTACAGCACACAGAGCAGAGGGTTGCCTCATATATGATAGACTTGTCCGTTGTTTACACTACAGCACATAGAGCAGTGGGTTGCCCAATATACAATAAGTTAGTCTGCCTTGTTCAAAGCAGGACATAGAGAGCACAGTATATCATAAATAGGATGTTCTTCACATGCATGTACACAACATATGTACAGTTAGCAAAGGGTTGCCCCATATATAATATCTTTGTCTGCCGTGTACACAACAATACAAAACATAGATGGTTTATCCCATATAGGAAAGGCTTGACTTGCGTGTACAGAACACTTGGCAGGCTGAATTTGGCATCCCCATTTAGAAGTTTAATAGAGGCTGATCAAATATGTGGATAAATGAAAGCAGACAGCAGCACTTTGTAATATGGGCTTGTCGAGTGTACACAACAGTGCACATAGAGTGCAGCCCCATATGGTATATCTTTGTCAGGAGTGGTTATGCTGTGTCTGTGCTACTAGAAACAAATTTGCCTAATAATAAACGGGCTGAATGCGGCAATCCAAATTTGAAGCACTACAATTCAATAATTAAATTTTGCCCAACCTTCCTTTCATCAAACATGGTTAGTGATTAAACTAAGCGTTCAATAATTGATTGACAACTCAACGACATAGGGTTATGTTCATGACTGGAGGTTAAGACAGCATGCAATAAGTGAACAATGGTACTGTTGTGTGATTAAGCGTGCCGTTAACGGAACACCTAGTCTAATCGTAGTTCATATTGCCTTTATTTCACAAATGGTGTAAACGCATACACTCTAATTATGTATATCCGGCTCTCAGAATGGAATACACATAACTCAAATTGGTTATATCTCTGAGGACGGATCTCTGTTTAACATAGAACAAAATTAGATGGGATTTGTTAAACCACTTTTTAGAAATGTCATATCGAACGACTTAATATTCTGAAAAATTTATTTCTTGGTTATGAAATACAATCAATTTAGAAAATCCTCAGAACCAGTTGCGAAAACGTGACAAACATGCAAATTCGGCTTTGTTATCTTTATGACTTTCATGTTTAAATGTAAAAGCCATGTAAAACCTCCCTCGTAGGACTCTTAAGCAAAATATGAATAATGTTTTTTCATTGTCGGGTTATTTAGAATAGAAAAACAAAAACCCGAAAAATAAGTGAACCGTCAAAACCTGCTTGACTAAAGAGATTAATACATTACAAAATGTCAAATTTTGGTCGTTTGAAATATAGATCATTACATCATTATAATATGTCATAACCTTGAGTCAAAAAGTCATAAAAGAATATCAAAAACAAAATGAAATGAAGGTCATTGCAAAATGTCCTAGACTGGTGGAATGAAACGAATGTCTTTACAAAATGTCAACTTTTATTGATTAAAGAAAGGTCAATACCAAATGTAAAAACCTGCTTAAATGAAATGAAGGTCATAACTAAATGTCATAACCTTGTTGAATAAAATGAAAATCTTTACAACAGGTCATAACAACAATGATTGAAATAAAGGCCATTATAAGTTTCACATAAATATATAAAAATATAGGTCACAACGAAATGGACTAAATAATTGAAATAAAGGTATGTTGGCATGCATATAAATATGAAGATATGGAGCGAATGAAATCATGCTTCCGACCGGGATTGATATACCCGATAAATAAGGTGATAACTAAGTTATTATTATTTTTCTAGTGTTATCACATACCTCAATTAAGCGGTTCAATTTGCATACAAACTTATCTTGGGATGTAAGTTTTCCAATAAAATATAATGATACCTTTTATATGAATAAGTCGTCTATATGCGAGATGAATGTCGATTTCTCAATATATTGTTTTATTACCGTATTTCATACGATATAATTAGCATTGACAGAATAAGAGGCGTTAGTTTTAACATTTAAAGGGGAATATTAAATCAATTTGATTCGTGTTCAAAGACAACTTTCAAACATGTAGTGCGTCTTTGGGGGTGATGTTTGATGCGATATTACGCTGTACAATGAAACTATATGCATATTTAACCGTATCTAAGTATGAAAAAAGCCAACCCATAGCCTTCAACAAGGAGATATCCTGCCAACCTAATTTGAAATCAGATTCACATTTGGCCTAGTTGAAATGGTCATCATTAATGAATTGCAATTTGCCAAAAGGTTTTGTTTATTTTTAAGGAAACGAGAAATACACCAATAAAGAAGAAACATACATAACGTTTTTTTTCAAGTTATTGGTCAGATATAGTCCAAGTCCGTTTCCTTATTAATGTTTCTGTTCCCTGGTGGAATGGGGAAGCTAGAACGTTTTAGGTTGATGTGATCCAATAATTTCTATAAATGTCATTCAAATGTCCATTAAAAGAGTAAAGGTGTCAGTAACACAATTTGAATGATGTTTGGGTAATTGTTTTAAATTTAGTTTTGCTATTTATATAAATTAAATTCTCGTTAAAGTGAGTTAGGGACTGGCCATGTACCTAGTTGATCAATTGATCAGCTTCCTTATTTATGTATGAAAAATAGTATTTACTTTTATTTTTGTCTGCTTATGCGAATACATTAAAACATGTTATTGAGTCAATTGTATTCATATTTCGATGAACGCAAGATATTCGGAATAACTCTTAGAACACGAAGACAGCGCCACTGATTTCCAGCAAGGCTTAATTTACCGGAAACGCATATCCGATGTGTAAGAACATTGCATGTCATAAATATTTCATTATTATGAAAGACAGAAATAGAAATTGAGATTAACATGACACATTGTAAGACTTTCAGATTGAAAGCAATTAAAACCCAGAACGTTTTATGCATACTAATAAAGGATGATTGCCTGAATTGTCAGACGAAGTATTTAAATATTTTCAATCTGGGGTTGACGTCAAAAGCTCTCCTACGTTCGTGAGAGTTACAAACTATGGATTTCGTTACGGTAAGTGATTTATACTTTAACTCTCACTGATATAAAGCTTCTTTGTCTGAGGTCGGGAACATAATTTTTCATACATGTACATCAATTGGATTTTAATACGCCCTAGTGGGTAAAACTTTCGTTGAAATGGTCTCAATATGTGTATTTTTAAGTGTAAGGCAAAGTCAAGACTAAATATATTTGATCCCTCAGATGCCTTTGTAGTTTAACTAGTAATATAGGTTGTCATAATACATGGTTTATTTTGATTCATAAAAATTGGTTTGGAAAAGACTGGACAATGTTGGAAGAAATTATGAGAATAGTGGTTGGATTACATTTAGTAGAACCGTCAGTTAAGAAACAGCGATGCGGAAGCTCTCAAGCACTCTATTTCCGTGTTACAACATATATTCATCATCACTGATTATAAGTATCTTCCATGGCCGAGAGTGTAAGATAGGTTCATCCCGCGCGAGGGTCGGAATGAACCTATCTTACACGAGCGGCTATGGGAGATGCTTTTTCTCCCACCTCAGTTAAACAAAATTTAGTAAAAATTTGTTTCTTTGCTGGAACTCTTTTGTGCTTAGTGAAAATAATTGCGTATGGATATGCAATAAATCGAGGTTGTCGTGGATATGCGCGCAGTGATTCAGATTATGTTAATAGTCAAATCGGTCTTTAAATAGTTCTAAGGAGAGTGAAGCATTATTTCTTGAAAGGTGCGTGAAAACTGTTTTATGGTGACATTTGAAGCGAGAAAAAATTAATAAGCGGTCTAAATATTGCCACAAGACAAGGGTTCCATGATGCTACAGACGACATTCTTTAACAAGGGAGGTAATTACAATGTGGCGACCATTAAAAAGGAGTTACATACGGGCATTTTATCTTCGCCCGTGGGCAAGATAAGAATTTCTCGCATGGTTGAATTATCGGATCTACTTATCTGAGGTGGGAGAAAATGTCTCTCTAGCTGGTGAAAGGATGGCATATGTCATTATTTTACATCATCTCTATTTTTGCACCATCCACAAAGGACAAGAAAACGAAAAATACAATATGGTAGTCTGTATCCTATTGAATTGTACCCCCATGTTTGATACTTTGTTCTGACTGGATTCATATATGCGTAGTTGATGTATGTATCAAGCCGGCGAACACATGAAGTTGTTTAATAAGTTTATAGTATCTGATATGCTTTAAACGTTAATGTCATTATATATTGCACCCAAGCTTGACTCGTTTCAATATATAGTCCTTCTTGATAAAAATGTTAACATAATTGTTATTTTCTTGTTTAAAGCTTTGAACGTTATGCCTCTCACAAAGGTTAACGTTTGTTAGTTCTTGGCTATTGAGCTTGACCACGTGGTTTCAGTTGTATAACGAATAACAATCCTTATAAAACACCGATACAATAAGCTTTGTTTTTGCAAATAAAATATCACCTTCGCTTACCGCATGTGTGCCAAGCCACATCAAGGATACTTACTGTTAACAAGTAAACACATTCATTCTGGAAGGTTGATCTCTCGGAAACACAATCGATATCCAATACTGAAACAGCAAATTCAGTTTTTATTGAAACTGTTCAGTGAACGTTGTGAAAAGTTCAAAGAGTTAAATGTTTATCGTAAATATATGTTCCATTCAAAAATACTGAAGAAAGGTCGATTACCAAAGACCATGTTAAACGATCAATTTACAAATGTGTAGCTATATTTTTATACTTATGTATGCGAGTTGATTACAGTGCATCAGTGCTGTTATTAAAATAATTTAATTTCATGCAGTTGCTGACTGTTTCATCTCTCTTCACGCATGGATTATATGACTGTTTCATCTCTCTTCACGCATGGATTATATATGATATTCAATGTCAAAGAAAAGGACTCAGTTAACTGAGTCATAAAGTGGTGGAAACTGGAAGAGTATGCTTTATCGTAATGAAGCTAAAATGTCAAACTCAGGCCAAACGCTAACTCATCAGGTCTTTTAGAAGATGTTATTGGTTCAATAGATAACATGATTGTTCGCTCTCTTGTCTTCAGTAATATCGTTTCTGTAAATCTCCGTTTTTGTTATCGGTTCACATATATTTGAAAACTTCTTTTGCTGTTTAATTGAGTTATTATCCTTTAAGTATTATTGAACATCGTAATGTTTCTCCCCGAAAAAATGTTATACAAATTTCTATGGATGCCTCGCAATGATACCGTAATGTGTAGCATTTACATTCATAGTTCAGTGATGTAATTCATCATACGTACTTAAAACCGTGCCTTATACGTATATACCATTTGCAAAATGAAGTACATTTGGTTTTGATTTTTTGTTTACATGCTTATTCGATTAAGTACACATGTACGATTTTAACAACACACCGTTTAAGGTCGTGTGCTAGTTGTCATAGTTGAAAGAATCGATACATGTTCATGCTTTTATTTGTAATATAATCTTAAGATCGATGAATAATTTGCATCGTCAAGATAGTGAATATTAAGGTGTATCTTTAAGATTATTGAAAACATTGTTTTGAAACATGCATTGTTCATTAATGTTGTAATAAAAGTTTTAGAAGTCCCAGTTCCACTAAGTACTAAATAATAGGAGAAAAAAAGTGTATATATTTAAGACACAGTCAAAGATAATATTTGTTAGAACCCCGAGGTTCAAGCGATTTTTTACTAAACAGAAACGGAAAAGGAAAAACCAAGGGAATCTCTAACTCGACCACTGACTCCCAATATGCTAATAAGGTAGATGAATAGGCGTAGCATAGCGCTTTGCAAAGAGTTCCTGAGCAGTTGCCGGATTCTTATAGAGGTTAAATACTGAACTCTTTTACAATAAATGAAACAATTGAGCTATTATTTCTAAAATAAATGTGATGCAAGTCTTTTCGATTGAAATTATCGCCGCTTTAATGTGTCAATATTAATTGTCTTATTATCTTCCTTTTCTTCAGTTTAATTTAATTTAGCTTTTAATTAATCTATTTTATGAAACTAATGGTGTAAGTATGATAATTTTGATTTAAAATATCTAAACCAATAACTTCTAGCTTAAAAGGGAAATCATTAGTATACAGAGAAGCATGTAATGACTTTTGTTTGGCATTAAGACTGTCACGTGGTATGTAAATTTCAAAATGACGTTATGCGCCAAATTTAGATTTCACTTTCGGTTTTGTTGCATTTGGTAAATGCTATTAATACAGTTTTTGTATCATTCTTAAAAAAAGGTTAAGAGAGGTCATATGGATGTATGCAAAATAATAAATACAAATAAAAACATCAAACAAAACATACTGTGACTTTAAACATTTTTGAGCATACGATAGCTCAGTTTAGCGGCTCTGTTGCATTTTGATCTTTGGCAATATTGTGTCAGCTTAAACATCGTCAGGGAAATCCCCAGGGTCTGCATTGAATTTTTTAAGCCTTTTTATCTACAAAACTTGTTCGAGATATCCGAGTTCATGCTAACGATTAAGTTCTTATATTTCTTCTGGATAAAATATAATCACATTCTATAACTCTGTACGTGCATCTTTCTTTTTTGATATCCTTAAATCTATACATTCCAATACGAATTAACACTACAGTGCAATAAATGTAATTTCACATATAAACTTTAAAAAAAAACTTGCTGTTTATATTGTTTGTTTATATCTACTGATGAAGGCGTTAAGCCGAAACGTTTAAGATAATAAACTTTGCGTGTTTGTGAGGGTTCTTTTATTCACATTTTAAACTTTTTAATTCGAGCTAATAGACAAAATATCCATTTGCTCTGACATGAACCTTTCCGGGTTATTTTATTTCTACTTTCAATGCATCATACATGCAAATAATATAAATCGATAATTTGAATATAAAACAATGGCAGCTATGGCAGGGGGGTACACGTATTCCGATACATGGTTATTGTAGAGCCGAATGCACGTCATGATATTTTGGAAATATATACTTAAAACTACTTACCAGGCGAAAACTGGTTCCGAAAATTATATTTCATCATGGTTTCACCGCCATTTTGCATATCAAGCTCCAAAACCTCACTTAAACCCTTGCAGATTCGGAATACGTGTAACCCCCTGTATTGGTTATGTCTCGTCATCAAATGTCCAGTTTAATAGAATGAATACTACGTGTTAAAGATGCCCGTTCACTAAAACATATATTAACAAAGTAAAAAGGTTAGCAATAAATGTTACATAAATACAACATATATTCATATTCAGCTAATCTGATTTGTGTGTAAAGCATGTTGTCACATAATGTTCTAGGACTAGAGAACAAAGAAATACATTTAAAATGTAAAACAAATAGAAATATCTAGTGTTGCAGTGATGGTTAATTACACAAATGAATGCATGATATTGTTAAGAGGAATGAAACTTTGACTTGAATAATAAAATACTGTTGACCTCGATGAGATCAAAATAATTATAAATCCAAAGTCTTGATACATAGTTTGTTTATACTTTATTTCATACCTTGATACAACCAATCATGCTATACATTATAAACATTCACAATAAGTAAAATGAACATGTGAATTCTTCAACACCAAACAATACGTTCGGGTCCTCTCTGATAGCTCAAGATGAATTTATAGAAGAGCGGATCAGATGTGTATCTGCTATCAGATATAAATACCAACATTTTAACGTTATGTTTTCCTCATTTCGCGTCCAAACACGGATTTCATTCATGAATACATAGCGTTCAAACGTGTTTTGGGACGGTTACAATGTAATAGTGGTAAAACATTTACCTGAAATGTATGTTCGTCAATGATTAAACGATAAACGATAAATCGTTGCAAAGGCTGGATGAGTTTTTACACTCACACATAATACAACTAATTGTATTCAATACATGTAAATTGAAACCCACTACTATGTGCGCTACTGCAGTCTAATTGAGGAAAGTTTTTGTGTTAAGAAAATTTTGCTTTGTTAGAATGAGCTTAAGCCGCCGTATAAGGAATTAATTTTCTCCCATTTAATTAAAATCCTTTTTAAAATATCTTTGAAATAATAGTTTCAAGAGCAAAATAAGATATTGAATGTTGAAAAAATCATATGCTAACGGTTAAGGGATTAATTAATTTCATTTTACATTACGCCCTTATTCGTTTCTATAATGATGATATTAATAATATCTGTCATGTGTTCCCGTTCCGGATAGAAAAATCCGACCCGAGGGCACCTGCGTTGCCTGGTAAAGAGGCTTGCCGAGTTACCGGCTACGCAGCGTGCCCGAGGGTCGGATTTTTCTATCCGGAACGGATACACATGATAGATATTTTTTCTAGCATACCTTAATTTTTTTTTGTGTGTGAAGAAACTGCATAAAAAAACTCATTTTTGTACATTTCACCAAAAAAGCGCGTGCGATAATGTTTACTGACGTCATGTCGCGCAGTATTTTTATTCACTGTCAACGTCAATAAGTTCCTTCGATATCAGGTCTTTGAAGGGTTATTTCGTTGTTGTGAAGATATATTTTTGCAAAGTTAATGTTTATGGAACTCATCTATTGAAATCTCATAATCATGGTTACTTAAAGCATATAATAAAAGAGATAAAAAGTATTACGTCACAGCGCGTGACTCATCTGGCATGGGGGATGCTAGATGGGATTTTCCAGCACGGCTGACGTCACCGGAAATGCCTATCCGGTGTGCTAGAAAACTTTATATACCTAGCATGATATAATGAGTGATACACATGCGTTCAACCTGATGAAATAAAGAGACATAACACTAATATTGAAGCGTAATATAGTTGATTATATACCCATCATAAATCCACACGCAATACATATCGCAAAATACGATAGTCCGTATTCCACTCCAGTGCAATACGGCCGTATTCCACTCTTGTGACGTCACGTCATAACAAATATCGTTGCGCGATGTTAAAATGACGTCATAAATCAATAATGTGCGTCGGTATAATGACATTATTATGAAAACATGTGGCTTTTAAGTCTTTAACCAGTAATGTATATAATAAAAAGGTTATTAGTACTGCGTTTTGATCCGGAATATCGTATTCGACTCTCCTGGATTTTTGCAGATTTTGATTTCACTCGGCTAGCTCCTTGTAAAATCCAAATTTGCAAAAATCAACTCGAGTCGAATACAACCTCCCGGAACAAAACGCAGTACTAATAACCCTATTTTATTATATGCATATATATCAGTTTCCTTTTCCATATCTAACAGTAATAATACAGCACACCGTATTGAAAATTCCGTATCACCAAACTGTCAATTTCTGATTCTGTATCATGCTAGTACGGTGTGAAATCTAAGAATTACTTTCTAGTCGCTAAAAATAGCGTGACAAAAATATCTGGTTAAGCATGTCATATTGTAGATAGATAACATAACTTAGTTTTACACAAGCCATCAGTTGCATGTAAATGTTCAGGAACATGGTATTCAAAGAAACCTGAGGATAAGAGCAATTTTCTCAATTATTTAGCAATTTGTTTGTTTTGCTTATATATAAAACATTTTCTTCTTATTTTACTCAATAAAATGAATGCTGTCACTTTTGACTTGTTTCTCTGGATAAGCATGTCGTTACTTCAATACACAAAAGTAGGTAACATATTCATACGCATACGTAACATATTCATCTCGTATTGGATTTATATGCTTACACACCGAACTCGACGCGATACAGCTCACCAGAAAAGCGCCCTATCATAATTTTCCCTTTTTATCATAAGAAAAGAAAAGCCGATCCTAACCGTAAGTTGGTTACGATTAAGTCGATGACGTATTCACATCAAAATGCCAATCACAAGATCCAAAATCTTGACTGCACCTTATTCAGAATGGCGGCTTTGCTTTCAACAAGATTAAATATAAGCGTTATGGTAATGGAATATGTTCCTGTAAATTACAATTTCATGTTTGGGAGACAGAAGTACGACGTCGATATATTTTATTTTGTGAATATATGCAGTTCAACAGGAGGAGTATTATTACGTTATTTAAGAATAAAGGGGCCATTATTTGAAACCACTATGAGCATTATGGTTCTCGTAAATCAAATATAGGCGTTTCGTTGGCGTTTTTGCTAAATTAAGGTTACATCATTAACTCTTTCATTAAGTAAAGTGACGTAGGGATTCTTTAAGCGTCCATGTAAGGTTTTAAAGACTGGAATAATGTGATCCGGCATGAGTAAAGGGATATAAAGAATCCGGTTGATAATATTGGTGATGCTTGTGCAACATACTGGGTCAGGCATTGGAACGACACACTTTTCGCAGTTATGCACTTCCGATGTCTCTGCAAATTTCACTGACTGTACGAAAGTAGAGCAGAGGACAGGCTCTTATTGGATAGCTATAGTATAACTTAGTCGACCGAACGCTAATAATAAGCCTCATTATGGATACGTTTGTTTTGCAATTTACTCATCGAAACTGATGTATATATTTATGTATGTGTTATATGCGGCGATTCGATTTTTGAATCACAATTCATTAATTACAACTTAACTGTGCATTTATTTACTATTAAACATTATGTGGGATTTAATTAAGAGTTCATTGCATAATTTTCTTAACGGGATTTCTATATAGCAGGCCATAGTTGAAAAATTGTCATACTGTTATATTATAAAGCCTGCAGTTAGTGTACCAAACCGTTATACGTCGCTCGTGTTTTTATATCATATAAATGATCATGTACCCTGCTGCCTAGTGGTTTGTTCGAGGATTATTATTTGTTTCAGTGTATGATCGCTTTATATTTCACCAACTGAGCACCAAAGGCCGTATTGAATATTTACTTTTCGTGATCCCAAAGTGATATATACATTGCGATCTTACACTGAAACAAACTCTTAATATGCTTATTGCATGAAAAGATATAATATGACCGTTAATTATAGAAGTTTTGAATAGCGCACCAAATTGTATGCGAACGTAACGTCATTTCAATATCTATGTCGTTATGTTGTTCTTTTATTGTTTGAAACAGTGTAACTTAATTTCAATGATAATTTCTATAAACCACCAGAAGTTTGTAATACAAACAATTGTTTAATGTTTTTATGAAATTTGGAATGTTATCAATACAATGACAGATATTTTATCTGCAAACCAAGGGGCGAACATATCAACTTTCACAACTACTTTTAAGATAAATTGTAGTTACTCCCCCTTCGTCAAAACTGAAGACACAACTTTTAAACAAAAACATGTTACTTTAAATATAAAACAATTTTATTTTTTAAAAAGGTTGCATTTGTTTAAAATATAATAGCTTTGGAAATATACAACAAGCCGTTTATTATAAAAAAGTGTCAATCCTGATTAATTATCGTTTAACTTTTTTAAGCAAATGTTTAAACATAGTTTTTCACACCCTACAATTTACAGACGAAATCAACTGCTCTGCGATGTAATATCATCTATCAATTATCTTATTAAAATCAATTGACTGATTTTTATACCCCATAACGCCTTACAACTTGTCCACAACCTAGCGTGGTCTTCACTTTTTATCTTTAAAACGAGCCGTCTGCAAGTGAATCTCGGCAGGTGATTGAATACCTATGTGTCACGAGACAAACCCATACACTTGGAATATGTTTTGAATCCAATGTGATTCAAATTTACGTGCCAACACGCTCGACCTATTGAATGTTAATTTAGTGAATGGCGACCAGTGTACTTTGGTCATGTATTCATGCCACTGTTAAAATGCGTGCATTAACAGTTAATTTATGAAAACAGATGCATTGATAAAAGTATAACGAAAAAACATTGCACTGTCAATGCGTAGACACTGTCTGTCTTGAAGATGTTGTGGAAGTTTTAAAGGATTATAGAATTTCAGTTTTTATTATGTCCTTTTTCGTGTCAAATAATGATAACTGGGAAAAATATAGCTAGCAAGATACTATGCATGTGCAATTGCGCTACAATGAATAATAGAGACACAATAATAAAAAAGTGAATACTATATCAGATATCAGACATTCCTACCATTACCGTTCAAAACCAAAAGCGAATTATAGCGGCAAATCGTTTACAATTGAGCCACTGATGTGGAAACACCCACATGCCAATTACAGGCACCTAAACCTGACCGCTCCTTATCCTGTTATTTAGCTTTCTTCAAGAAGTATGTATAGCTTATCTAAATCACATGTAACTATATTAAGTTCTGCAGCGGAGTAATTTTGTGCGATTTCAGAACGATTTCAGATATATTCATTAATCTTTATATAACATACGCTTGATTATGTAATACGTTACTTTAATTCGATGACTGCATGTTGATAACATATCTAGACTAATGCAAAACATGCATGTCAGAATACAAACGAATATAATGGTGTTGTTGTTACTTTGCTAGGTACATTGCGTGAATCGAAAGCTAGTATGAAAGACACTGACGTGATGGACAAGCCAAGTAGTCAAACTGTAAAAAATAACCATTTGAAGAGGCGCAAGGCAGGAGCACAAACGACAATGCACTAGAAACTCATACGTATAAACACCATGTGCACAAATGCAAGAGCCACAAACATACCAATACCTTTCCGACGCCAATGGAACTATTCTCTCAAACATAACAGACCTCTTATTTGCACCAGTAACCAAAACTAGTATCAACTAGAAATATATAAAAAAAACGGTTTGAGTAGCCTTGTCAGACATGAACATAAACGTAAACCCGTGGCTGAGGGTAGTCCCATATAGGAGTTACTGATCACGCGTGTGCACAACAACACTCAGAAAAAAGAATACAGGTCTATGTAGATGAGGCTTGTCAGGCGTGTTCACAACAATGCACAGTGAAGCGGTTGGCCCTTTCTCGGATTGGCTTGCCAGTCGGGTACATGAGAGTGCATAAAGAGCGGAAGAGCCGCCCATATATGATAGGCGTGTCATTTATGTACACAAGCACGGACAGCAGAAAACAATCTCTAATAGAAAAGCCATGTCAGTCGCATACTCAACTATCCGGAAGGTGATATTTAGCCCGAGAATTGTATGTCCTGTTTGTACAACAGGTAAATTTTTGCGCCTATTCAGTTGAGTTGTATTCGTCGATTCGCATTTTGAAATTAAACTCCATTTCTAAAATAAAAATATGCCTTTCATTATTAATTCACATGATGTACGATTAAATTAATTGTTCGATAAGTTGACATTGTGCTATTTGCTTTACGAGATATTTCGACAGCATGTCATAAGTAAAATATGGGCATACTGTTATATGAGTAAGCTTGCAGTACGTCAAACAAGAAGTTATACGTCGTTCAATATTTCATGCTTTCATATTATCAAATTGTGCAACTCCTACACTCTAATGAATAAATTCCTACTACTCTCAGAATGGAACAAGAATAACTCAAATTAATTATTTCTCTGGGGACGGATCTTTGACAGACATAGAACATATCTTAGACGTATGAACACCGCCGTATAGGTAATTCAATATCAGAACGAATTATCTCTACTTGTATATATCTTACTTTATTATGAAGTACAACTTATTTACATTATTGCCAGAACAAAGCGTGAAGAATATTGCAAATATGCAATTCTGCCTTTTTCATATTTATTCCCTATTTCATTTGAATTTACATAATTTTTGGTTATCACAGCGATGCAGGCCGCTATGGTGCAGTATGGTTTTGTTGTTTATTCAGGTAGAATTAGAATATAAATCGCATTGGAATCGCCAAAGGTAATGGCCGAAAACATATGTCAATCAATTTTACACGCCTTGGGAATAATGAGTGGGATGTATTAAAGAAATCTTATTAAACTGTGATCATATGTATTTTGGTACATTATTCTAAGGCGAGTTGGCTGTGGCTAAATGACCATAAGCTAGACACTACTACACAGCTTGGTGGTAAAGCGTACTGTGTCGGAATAATTTCCATTATATTGGCTCCGAATAGTCCAATATTGCCAAAGGAGTGAACTTGAACCTTTAACAAACAGGAGTATTCATAATTAATACGCAAGACACTTCCACAAATTACGGTTACAATGTATATATGACGGCCATGACGTAAACCACGCCGTCGCTGAAGACAACTAAGGCAGGCAACTTTTCAAATCATGGAAATATAGTGTATCCGATATATGAATGACTGATCGATCATCCAAACGAATGGTGAGTCCAAAATAAGTATTTTTAACTCAAATATACTTGATAATTAGTGATAAAATGTAAGCTAATTTTACTTGTCTACTTTAGAGGAGAATGTAACTTGCGAGCCGGGATTGAAAATCAAGTGTCTTACTAATATAATATTGATCAGTTTCCATGACGAGTTCACGTACACAGTGGAGTTTAAAGTGTATACTCACTGACCATTACAATATATGGCAATAATCGGAAAAGCGTTTGAACCAGTTGAAATAACTACCTGCAAAACTGTCGATATGAGGAATTGGCAGACGTTTGGACGACAAAACAGTAATTTAGAGGATGTAGGTTGTTTCATGTTTCAATGTACAAATACAAAAGGGTAAACAACAAGCGTTTGTCATGCGTTTATTAACACTCACAACTGATAAAATAAATTAATCATAATTGTTAAAAAATAAAAAGAAATGATAATGGTTTCTATACGATTTGATTAACATGACACATTGTGAGACAGTCAGCAAGATGATCATGATTTAATCAATCATCCTTAGAAAGTTGTGTTCATACTATTGAAGGATGTTTGCATGAATAGTCAGTCAAAGTACTTAAAAAAATAGTTATATCGTTTTGATGCCGTAACAGAGTCCTTTACAGAACTGTGTGGAACACAATATGAATAAATTGCGGTAGCCCTTTTTGCTGTAGATATGCATATGTTTATGTCATTAAAAAGTTTTATTTTATTTATTTATTTATTTATTCATTCATTTGTTCGTTCGTTCGTTCGTTCGTTCGTTCGTTCGTTCATTAATTCATTCATTAAAATTCATTTATTTATTTATTTACTTTTCTTTTCTATTCTTTTGCACTTCCCTTATGAAAGCATATTGTTTCAACTGCATTGATATACTTCGATGGAAAATCACATAACATGGAATTGAAATGCTTGTCAAAATGTCAGACATTCAGACTGAATACAATAGAAACCCCGAACGTGTAATGCATACTTATTAAAGATGATTTCAGACGGAGTATCTAAATAATTTTAGACTGTGTTGACGCCTCAAGTTCTTCTTCTTCTTCTGCTATAGTGTGTGTGGAAAAATATGGACTTTATTACGGTAAGTAATTTATAATTTGTTTTTTTAACATGTATCTCCTGATATGATGCTCGTTGACCAGATGTTGGTTCTGATACTGCTTAAATCGTAGTCTACATTCATAATTTGAATATGTTTATGGCAGTTGTCCCGACAGATATAATGTAAGGCAAATAGAAAGTCAAAATACATCTTTTTACGTTATACCTCATTATATTATAAATACTTATACTGTATGGGTTTGCATAAATATTGGTTTATTTATTCCTAAAGTCGAATTTTAAAATGGCCTCGCCAGTTAGAAGAAGGGGTTGGTTCATTCATGGCTCCGCAATTTCTAAAAAAAACTAAATGTCATTGTTGTCTTTAAAACATAGTTAATCTAGAATATGTACCTGAAATAAAGCAACAATAAATACTATAAGTTTTCCCTTCTTCCCTAACGATAAAAAAATTCTTCATGAAAGTTAGGTTTCTTTGGTGGGACTGCGTTTTGTTCTCCTGGCTTTAATGTATTACTGGATAAATTCGAAAACAGTAGTTGGATTTTAAAACGCTTAAACGCCAATGGAAAAACGACGTCAAGCCAAACTCATGTACTCTGTTTCCGTACAGCGCTCTAGATACACCTTCGCTTACAGGTTTTTCCCTGTGGGCGGCAAAAAGTTGGTATAGGTCATAATTTTACATGATTTCTGTTATGCACCAAAGAAATCCTAACTTTATGGTGTTTTTTTGAACGTTATTGTATCGTACCTTTAAGAAGGGTGTATTTGTTTCGGCAGTATTCATAAAAGCGAAGTTGATGTTAACATCTAGCCGGTACACACATGAAGTTGATTACTAACTTAAAAGTATTTGTTTTGTTTAATATATAAAAATCCGTAACCCGCGCCCCTGTTAGTTTTTTTTCGATTTGTTTATTTTCTATTTTAATATTTATGTTAACATAACGCGTTTATTTGATGGCATTTTGCCATGAACTGCATGCGTCTTCACAAGGTTAACGTTTAAATCTTGGCTACTGCGCTTGTCCCTGTATGTCCCACTGTAACGCGAGTACCCATCCTAACGTAAGGTCGAATCAATGATACGCCGGAATCGTGCCAAAAGTTGTTGACTGTTTCATTTCCTTTCTCGCATGGAATATATAAGGTATCCAATGTCAAAGAAAAGGAATCCTATAACTATGTCATAAAGTGGTAATAACCGGAAGGATATACTTTATCTTAATGAAGGTACAATTCCAAACTGTCAGGCTTAACGCTAACCGCGTCAGGTCTTGTAGAAGATTGTGTATTTGTTCCAAGCATTAAGTGAGTATTTGCTCTACTCTCTTTAGTAATATCTTTCCAGGGTCCCTTGACGGTAATATATATTTGAAGACGTGTTTTGCTTTATAATTTGGTAACTATTCTTAATTTTTGCAATGTTGTTGAAATGTTCGTTTTAAAATGTTCGTGAGAAATCCCTAGGGTTTGTACTGATACTTGAACCCTTTGAAGGCTTCTATCTCCAATGCATGTGCACGATATCCGAAACATATAAATAAAAAGTTGTCAAAACGGTCAGTCTTTGAGAGTTCAGCTTGGAAATGAATGTCAAAATCAGCCAATTTTAAAACAGGAAATATGAAGAATGAAAACATTGCTGTCTAATTCCGAAAACAAATGAGAGGTTTGCTATTTTAATTTCAGAAACTCCTTATTTTCATAGCTAATGCCTTTAGAAACATTTGGTTATGTCCCATTGTTTCACTGTAGAGACCCACTACTTATCAAATCCTATATTGTTCCATACCTCTGACTGCAAACAAATAGCCGATCCTAGCAGCAAATCGGTAACGATCGAGCCGATAATTATTGTATTAACATTCATTTGCCGATCACAAGAGCCAAAACTTGATCGCATGGTATCCAGCTCGCAACATGATAATATAAGCGTAAGGATAATGGAATATGTTAACTTAAAATTTCATATCAAATATATTAATTCATGCAAAGGGGTCAAAAGTACAAACTGGATATATTTTATTATGTAAATATAAGCAGTTCCGCATGGGAGAAATTTTGTGCGATTTCAGTATCAGAAGGGCCGTTATCTGAAACAACTTTAAATTTTACGATTCTCATAAATCGATCGCAAGCCTCCCTTGAGCATTTTGTTCGCTCCTTGAAAACATTAACGTAGGTTAAGGTTACATCGTAAACTCCCTCATAAACTAAAGTGACGCAGCATTGTTTCATCATGGCGATTTTTTTAAATACTGTTTTACAGAACAAATAAATATTTCGGCGGATAACATAGGTGATTTGACCTGGTTTGGTTAGTGGAAAGACAGACTTTTCCCGATCATCCATTCCGATGTGGCTGCAAATGGTTCGATGGTTTCATGCAACGTGGAGTTATCAATCCGTTATTGCAGATAGCCATGGTATGGGAATAATGTCTGTATCGAGTGTATCGAGTAGTATTCACCACGTTTGTTATCCACTTACACAACGAGTAAATGATTACATCCGGTTCCTTAAACCGCGCAGAATCGGGTAAGTGTCAAACAATGCGTAAACAACATAGCTCCTTCCAAAGGTTGTCGGTTCATTGGATGGATCACTTGTTACGAACATGACTACAGCGGTTGTCGTAAATTTTATGTTCCGTCAAACGGCTGCAATGCGTTAAAGGGAAGGGAATTTATACGTTTGGGTTTTGAGGTTAAGCTTTCTGAAAAACAGTATTTTCTATCGAAAACCTATAATCTTGAGGTTAATTTTGAGCATCATGTTATGGCGAAGGAACACGCATAGAAGGATAGAAATCAAAGCCTGACAAAGCACCCATTCTGCTAAATATGTCGGGATTGGAAAATGTTTGCATTTTTCTGTTATTTTTTCGAGGTTGCACAAAAGTAGTATCGAGTCTTAAAGAATGCTTTCATTCAATGCACGAGCCACTTCTTGCTATGCACAAGCCCTTTATGCATGTGCGTATTCAGCCGAAGTCACTGTAGCAGTTGGTTTATGGGTATCCGGATGTTAAATGTCTGTATGATATCCCAGCTTGAGATCATCAACAACCGTTTTACTGAGAACCAAGCTGACCTGATACCAAATGATTCATGTACAGGACGTATGTTACTATACAAATAAAAAGGGAATAACAAAGCACAGCATCAAAAAGTATTCCTACGTACGTCGAAAACACACAACCGTAATAAAGCTTTTACTTAGCCATTAAATGATTGCGTTTGTTGTACTACTCAAAACTTTTGTATTTTTATGAGTGTGTTATATGTGACAAGTCCAATTTTTGAAGCAAAGAGATAAAAAGATAAAATGCCATAATTAATAAAAATGGTTATACTGTTACATTGGTAATCCTGCAGTTAGTTGCACAAGCGGTTGAGAAACGTCGCTCAGAACCCCATACTTCATAATATGTAATAGTGCAACCGCACATGCTTTCATGAATTTCTTCCTACTGCTCTCAGAATGGAATCAACATAAATCAAATTGATTATTTCTTTTGGGATGGATCTTTGACAGACGTAGAATGTTTCTGCAATGTGCGAATACCGCAGTATAGAAATTTAATATCAAAACGAATAAAATTTCTGGTAAATATGTTTTTTTGTTATGAAGTTCAATATAGAGAAGTCTCCGAGCAAGTCGTGAACATCGTGGCAAACAGGCTATTTCTGCTTTGATTACATAATAATTTGGATGTGAATGAACTACACCTATTGTGGCGATGATGAGTTCCGGTGAAGGCCGCTTTGTCGCAGTTAATGTGTTGTTGTTTAATCAAGTAGATATCGAAATATGAATCTGTTTTGACGGATCAATAGATAAAAGCCGAAAACAAAAGTCAGTCATTTATACACGTCGTGGGGAAAATATTTGAGATGAGCTAGAAAAATCCCCATGGTACGATATTCTAAGGCGAGTTTACGGGTGGTAGTAAATTGCATGCTAGACAATATTACACAGCTTGATGGTTATGTGTATCACATTTAAGAGTCACACCTACCACATTCGTTACATATTTGGCTCAACAGAGTCCAATACAGCCTCAGGTTTAATCGTATACGTTACCTGATAGCAAATAGGCCGCAGTTCGTAACAAATACTCAAATCATGGTTATAATGTATAAGTGATGGTTATGATGTGTAGCTAGGTAGATAGATACAGTTATAGCGATGGAGAGTCATATTTGGAAAACAAAGCAGAGCCGAGTGGACTTTGGCTCATGGAAGATATGCAAGTCTAGATTTTGAATTAGGATAAAAGTTTGTATCAGATGTATGAACGAAGCTTGTTTATGTGCGACTACTGGGCTCGTCCCTTTAGCTTTCATTGCTTGATTTTAAAATGAAAAAGTAGTTAGCTCGTCAAACATAAGACCGACCGACTGACCGGCTGATCAACAATCGCCGTATGGTGACTCCAATATAACTTCGATATACTCGATAAAAATGATATATGACTTAAGCCAGCTGTGTGAAGTTAGCTAAACATACGACATTGGACATTGGACATTCAAAATCGAATGTTGTGCTGGCACGACATTGGACATTCAAAATTGAAAGTCGTGCTGGCACGACATTGGACATTCAAAAATGAATGTCGTGCTAGCACGACATTGGACATTGGACATTGGAATTTCTAAAATGAATGTCGTGCTAGCACGACATTGGACATTGGACATTCAAAAGTGAAAGTCGTGCTAGCACGACATTGGACATTCAAAATCGAATATTGTGCTAGCACGACATTGGACATTCATAATAGAATGTTGTGCTGGCACGACATTGGACATTGGACATTCAAAAGTGAAAGTTGTGCTAGCACGACATTGGACATTGGACATTCAAAAATGAATGTCGTGCCAGCACGACATTGGACATTGGAATTTCAAAAATTAATGTCGTGCTAGCACGACATGAGACATTGGACATTCAAAAATGAATGTCGTGCCAGCACGACATTGGACATTGGACATTGGAATTTCAAAAATGAATGTCGTGCTAGCACGCCATTGGACATTGGACATTCAAAAATGAATGTCGTGCCAGCACGACATTGGACATTGGACATTGGAATTTCAAAAATGAATGTCGTGCTAGCACGACATTGGACATTGGACATTCAAAATCGAATGTTGTGCTGGCACGACATTGGACATTGGATATTCAAAAGTGAAAGTCGTGCTGGCACGACATTGGACATTTGACATTCAAAATCGAATGTTGTGCTGGCACGACATTGGACATTCAAAAGTGAAAGTCGTGCTAGCACGACATTGGACATTGGACATTCAAAAATGAATGTCGTGCCAGCACGGCTCATTGACAATATTTCGTGTTATAATACGTAAAACCAGATAAAGTAGATGTAGGAACGATTACATTTATAGTTTTTGGAATCATCAATGCATGTGTATATTTTCCATATGTCATCATATACTGTGAATATAATTATCTTCACTTCGTTTATAAATGGTACGGTACATGCAGTGGTGTGTAAACAATTAAGCTTATTAAAAGTATGCCATTTCGAAAGCATTATCACTGTTTGTCTACATATAATCCACGACCATTCATAAGTATATTCATTTGAATCTTTCCCTGCATATGTGACATCATGTCTATCTGAATCATGCTTAAGTTTCAAAAATTGCGATGGAATCGTAAAGACAATGCTCTCTTGGTGTTTATAAATTTATAATGAGTCATTGCTTTTGTGATCTCTAACCCTTTTCAAATAATTTTAAGACAATATCTCAAAAAAATTAATTCCGAAAACTGCATGTCATCCGAATTAATTTAAAGTCGGTAGAAAACATTCATTCATAAAACATGTCATACATTAATTTGAATGTGCCAGCACAACATTCATTTTTGAATGTCCAATGTCCTATGTCGTGCTAGCACGACTTTCACTTTTGAGTGTCCAATGTCGTGCCACCACAACATTCGATTTTGAATGTCCAATGTCCAATGTCGTGCTAGCACGACATTCATTTTTGAAATCCCAATGTCCAATGTCCAATGTCGTGCTGGCACGACATTCATTTTTGAAATCCCAATGTCCAATGTCCAATGTCGTGCTGGCACGACATTCATTTTTGAATGTCTAATGTCCAATGTCGTGCTAGCACGACTTTCACTTTTGAATGTCCAATGTCCAATGTCGTGCCAGAACGACATTCGATTTTGAATGTCCAATGTCGTGCCAGCATAACATTCGATTTTGAATGTCCAATGTCGTGCCAGCACGACATTCATTTTTGAAATCCCAATGTCCAATGTCCAATGTCGTGCTAGCACGACATTCATTTTTAAAATCCCAATGTCCAATGTCATGCCAGCAAAACATTCATTTTTGAATGTCCAATGTCCAATGTCGTGCTAGCACGACTTTCACTTTTAAATGTCCAATGTTAGCACGACATTCATTTTTGAAATCCCAATGTCCAATGTCCAGTGTCGTGCTGGCACGACATTCATTTTTGAATGTCCAATGTCGTGCTAGCACGACTTTAACTTTTGAATGTCCAATGTCCAATGTCGTGCCAGCTTAACATTCGATTTTGAATGTCCAATGTCCAATGTCGTGCCAGCATAACATTCGATTTTGAACGTCCAATGTCCAATGTCGTGCCAGCACGACATTCATTTTTGAAATCCCAATGTCAAATGTCCAATGTCGTGTCAGCACAACATTCGATCTTGAATGTCCAATGTCCAATGTCGAATGTTTAGCTAACTTCACACAGCTACTTAAGCCAGTATTAAATTTCTTATATTGTCACTTACTTTTATTTATCGGATCACTTTAACTACTTTGATTGTAAGAGCTCGAATTAAATCTTTACATAGTATTTTATTGCTTATGCAGCTGCAATCAATTTGGTTTATATCCAGTAGTTCTCTTTTATTGTCTTTCCTAATACCGCGTAATTGGTATCGGCATTATAAGAGACGTAAGATTAATATTTTTGGGAGCATTTATATCATTTGGGATTGTTATCATAGAGAACTTTTAAACATGTAATATATCAGCTAGGGTGATGTTAAATGCAACCATAACTTTTGTATCATGAAAGTAGCAGCATACAGGTATTGCCTTTTTCAAACAATTGGTCAGAACCTCTATGTGGGCTTCAAAGGTAATATTACCGTTTTCAGGCGTGATAGGGCAGCTTGAACTCCTAACAATGTGTTAATCTCATATATGAATGCTGGTCATGTACAAACTTGGTCTAACAAGTGTGAACCTTCTAGGGTTGACTTTCCAATTGGATGATGTTTTTTTTTATTTGGCCTGATTTTATGGTGCTATTTGATTTTATTAGTTTTTTTCAGGACCGTTCGCCAAATATTGATAAGTAATACATGGTTCAAATATAACTTAAATACATTTTTATAAAAGATACGTCAACGACTGTATAGGAATGATCAAAACCGGGCAAGTTTATAGGACTTATCTTTATTAGGGCAAGAATATTTGATAATGTTTTACTTTACCGCGCCACCTGACTATAGTGCACAGATAGGTTGTAAATCTGCATTGAACAACCCTGAGTCTTTAACGTGCGCCAGCCTCCCAATAGAATGAAACTAATTTCTAGTCATGAGGGGGGGGGGGGGGGGTAGAACATGCCAGCCTTATTTGATAGTCAAGCGTCTTATACGTAGAATACCGATCCGCCACCAATACGAATACCCATGCAAACGCCCCTTTTTAATACTAGTCACTTAAGTATGTAAGCTTATTGACCATTGCAGGTATGAGGTAATGTGAAACTTATATATATAAAACTGCACTCTCACAGATATATTGTGACTATCGGTTGAAGAAAAATGCATAAAACATCTTCTTTTTTAACTAAATATAAAAATATGCCATCTTTTTTGACAGTAGTCTTATATAACTGGTTTTCATGGGTATTCGCAAAAGTTGGCTCTTTCCAAGACAAAAAATAAAAAAAAGTTGACAAAAAGTTCAATCTGTGAGAGTGCAGCTTTAAGAAAAAAATAATCATTTCATGGAAAAAATGTTTTCTCTGTAAAAGTTGAATTCGACATGCGGTTACCATGCGTCTACGAACACTCACCACCGACAGAATGAATTGATCATTACAAAATACAGGAATAATAATACTCTATCATTTACATGACACATTGTGGGACTTTCAGCAATATGAGCATGATTGAAAGCTATGAAATCGAGAACTTTGTATGCATGCTGATTAAGGATGTTGGCCTGAATTTTCAGAATAATTACTTTATAAAACAATCTCGTGTTTATGCCACATGTTTTTCTGCATCAGAACTGTGCGTTTGAAATATGAATATCATTGCGGTAAGACATTTATTCCTTGCTATAGAAATTTGTATCTTTCAGTCATTAAAAACGTATTTATAGTTGGCAATCGGTCATGTACACTTCTTGTCATTGCAATCAGCCTTTTTATTTGTATAATTGATGATTGGTTGTTTCAGTGTAAGACAGCAGTATATTTCACTGACTATGCATCGAAAGCTTGATTGATAATATATACTTTAGTGTTGACCAGTTAAATTGCGGCCTTAAACTGAAACAAACAATTGATATGTTTAGCATATGCTTTACAGGGATAAAAAATGACAGTCGAGTAAAGATTATTTTCTGAATAGCGAATCACATTGTATGTGAACTTAACAACATATCGGGACTTGTTAAACTTATATCATATGCACGTTGATGTTTGATTTTAAAGAGGGAAATGGATAAAATTAAAAAACAACAACAGTGAAACTATATAAATGTTATTGTATTGTTTGAAACATGGACACATCATTTCGATAACACCCAATCAGTCCATGTTGTAATTGTCCAATCAGTCCATGTTGTAATTGTCAATCGTTCAGTCTATGTAACCTCCATGTATGAACAATGTTTTTGTATGGTGTTAATTCTAATGGTCGATATTTATATATTCATTGTTTCATACCAGATTTCTACATTTATCTTTTCATTCCTTATCTAGTTGTCCAACTATAAAACGGTTCGAACTAATTTGTAAATGTACTATTCATTTTTTTTGTTGCATTTTTTTTTAAATATACTGATAAATAAAAAGGATCATGAGAAGTGTTGTGTCCATACCTTCTTCATTCTTTACTTATAAATCTCTATAAATCGCCAGAAGTTTGTAATAAAAAGTTGTTTTCATAATGCATTCTAATTTCAATGATCGCCTCATCTTCGGAATACATCTCATAATACAAAAACGTCTTACAACGTCATCCCAACAAATAGCGTCATTGACGCCGCGGCTGTTTAAACAGTTCAATGAATTCAAATTTAAACGCGTTGGAAGTGTTAATTCCCACATTGTTGTTGATTTATTCATGAGAGCATTTGAAAAAAATGGTTTAAAATTTGTAAATCCGATTCATCTAAATATAATTTAAGCATGCATTTATTGTTGCGAAATACGACAGCAGAACATGAATAACATGTTTTTAATAACTCCTTCTACTAAAGACACCTAACGAAACTCATTTACTTGGAGGCGTTCCACTTCAGTGCACTGATAATCTTGAAGTCCTGATGGACTGCAATACAATTACATTCGATTCTTAAATTATATGAATATCATTATGTTAAATGTAGGGCAAACATAAGACTTAATTTGGCTGGTAACTTTTAAATATAGCATAAAGATGCATGGCACTATAGTAACTGATATGTGTTTAATAAAAAAATGATTTATTCAGTTAACCAAGAGTCATAGTTTGGAAATGCCTGACTATATTAGAAGGAATTCAATGTTTTATCGAAATATCGGCACATTTATAAAATTTAGTATAACAGTCAGTGAAAAAAGCCGATGCGTACCATATGCTTTGATATAAAATAGTGAACTTAAAGTACGATGTCATGTATTCACCATCGCAGAATGGTATGAATAAATGAAAATATTTTTCCTTAGGTTGGTTTTAAAGGCAAACCATTCCAACAAGGGATATATCCTGTTTAACATTTATATCACTGCTACCACATGAAAAATAGCAAAACAGCAGAAATACGACACTTATAAGATGGTTGAATGTGTTCGGTTATTTAGTTCCTTCAATTTGGATAAGACTTACCTCCGTCTGAAAACATTAGTTTGCAGATGATTCATGTATCCGGCCGCTGAATACCTGTAATTGATTCAAAGGTATTTGACAATGTACGTGTTTAACCTACTTTTGCAATCATATTTGAATGTCTATGCATTCTACATTTGGTTTCATATGATGGTATTTGTCCTTGAACCATAAGCCCCAGCACAAGGTCAAAGTTAAACTGTTTGCTAATGGGCTTGTCGCTGTAGTTCTACTGCCTATTCTAACGAAAAGTCGACACAATGACAAGGCGAATTCTTGCCAACACAATATCAAACCCTACAATCCAAATTATTTTATAATGAACATCTACTACTACGTGTAACCTTAAGCCGATTACTACTTGAATTGTCATTTTTTTACATTACGTCGATTTTTACTGAAATTTCCATTGTGTATCTTTCAAATATATAACCATATACATGTATCAGAACAATTGAGTTTTGTTGTGAATGATGGTAAAAGCCGAAATAAATGTTTTGTTTCCGTTCGAAAATATTTTACTTATATGCGAGTTCAAAAAGTGTAATTTATTTATTAATGCAAATGTGCATATTGAAGCGGTTCTTGACTTTTTCCATGTATTGACTTAACAATTTATTTAAAGGCATCAATTCGATTAGAAACGGAAGCATCGTAATTACATATCGAGGTTATGTGGTAGGTTTTATCGGATCCATTTATTAAGTGATTAATTACTTTTCTTTTTTCACATAAGTATTGTTCTCGGTTTCATTCTAGAATTCGGTGAACATATGTTTGAATATGTATATAAACTACAGAAACAAGTTTTAAATCGAAAGCTTATAAATAAAGCCCGTTGAATGGCAAAGGTCCAAAGTCAAAACGGCAGAAGAGCAACACAAACATTCACACACAAGAAACTCTGAAGAACAACACAGAACTCCAAAAGCAATGCACAACATAAATAAAACTAAAGGTGCTTATCAAGGATTGTTAAGAACGGCTTTAGAGCGGTCAGCAAATGTAAACGTACTTGGAATTGAAAATATCTTATGTACGCAACCTCTTACTTATCCCAAAAATCCCGACCAAACTAGAAACGTAAATCGTAAATCATATCCAAATATGCATGAAAATAAGGAAACTTGAGAATAAAGACAAATAATAATAAAAAAAGGCAATCCACGAGTACTTCTATGACTAGGGATGTCAATATTGTCTGCAGATGAAGGAATACAATTCAGAGTTACTTATGTCTTTTAAAGGTTACTGTATGATAAGACAAAATTCCAGCAGTGTGCGTTAGAAAATGGAAGGTTTAAAACTGTGTGACGATGAAGTTGTATAATGGAAGAGCTAGGTTGGAAAAAAACCCTGGAAAAAACAACAAAAGAGAAAACATTTCGTTAATAACACAGAATCACATTTTGTCTTGATTGAATCATTTTGTAATTCCCTTAATTCGATTTGGGCTTTTTCAGATGATTAAGCACAGTTGTAAAAATGATAAAACATCGTTTTATGAATATCAATTAAGGTCGTGAGAAAGTTTTTATAGTTGAAGACATCGGAACATGTTCCTGCTATTATCTGTGATGTTACAAATTTAGGTCGATGAATAGTTTGCATAAAGATTGATTTTATCTCAATGAACATCATTTTCATATAAAAGTGGTGATAAAAATAGTTTGCCGACATGTATTAGCGCTCATAACCTTTCATTAGCACTATTGTGGCTGAATTGATTGTTTGTTCTTTGACAAAAACCTCTCTATTCTCTAGGGTCTGCCCTCATAGTCTTGTATTAAGAGCACTTGTTCACGATATCTGCTTTGTAAGTTTGCAGTTTGTAGCAATTTGTAGCAATTTGTAATCCTTATTGATAATGTGATACCAGTTTATATATCTTTGTACGCGTATCGTTGTGGTATTGAGCTAGTTTTACTGATTAAATCCACTGAGAGAAAAAAAAAACTTATCATAATATTGGCACTTTTTAATTCCAGCCATTAGTATATCCATTTCCTTTCACATATTTCTCGTTGCAACGATTTCCTTATAACATGTGAATGTTGTAGTATTTATGGCTGATGCCTATGTGACGTAACAGCCACAGAACTCTCTAAGTGTTCACTTAAACAGTTGGAAGTCTTTAAGTTATTAAACAACAACCGTTCGAATGTCAGTTCTTTATTGTTCCACGTTCTTTCTAAGTATAATAAGTTCTAAATACAGCATGACATTTAAGGTAATCCCGCATCCTAACTGCCGTCCATTAAGGACCCAAGGCCGATTTACTTGCCTTGCCTAACCCCTCTCTTATACTACTTTTTTGTATATATATGTCAGCTTTACAACCCAAGGAATACACGTTTTTGTAATTAACATGACCATTTTGTACATTTGTACCAGGTCGGCTGTCAACCACTTTCATATTCAAATGACAATTAAATATGCCCTACATTACTAAACATACAGTATGTAGACACATATCCATTTAATTAAATCTTAATTATATCTTTAAAATAACGTATTACGTCACAATAAACAATAATAAAAATGAATTATTAAGTATATTTTGGAACATTTCCAGACATTATTCTTGCCACAAACACAACCAATATTTAAAAAAAATATTCTATACAATTATATGCTATTAAAATATAAATGTAGTCATAAAAGTTTGTTGTAAATAGTATTCTAAATAAATCTGCGTAGAATAAGAAAGCTGGACAAACATTTAATAGGAAATGTGACATATTCAAATTCCATGATCAGTCTTGGTCATTCCCTATACTTTCTGACAGGTTCGAATGAACAGTTTGGCTAGCTGATTGTTATTTTGATGAATTTACTCGCATAACGTAATATTTGTGTGTGTCCACCGATCCCACATCATACCGTATTGTTTGGGCATAGATGACATATTATCATAAAATGATATCGTTGTCGCATTTTGAAGTGATATTATCGTTTGGCATTATAGCATTTAAAACGTCTGTATCAAGGTAACTGTACTTATTAATGCTTAGACTGGACTAGCAGAAGCGCCATCAATCGTAAAATGGCCGTGCAAGTTAAATGTTAATCGTCCCACCACTCGTAGTGTAGTAGAAGATATCTTTACAACATCAATTGCAGTACATGTATTAGGGTTGTGCGAGACACTACCCTCCGTACTGAGTGGAAAAGCTTTAATCGTTGAAGAAGTTGTCATCAGAAATCTTATTATGAATTTTATGTTTTTTCAACACTTTAAGTGTCGAGATGCACACCAAAGAGTATTTTCGAAGTTCCGCATAAAATAATGTGGATATCATAAGACACGCACCATGTGAAGCCGCATTGCATTAATTAATCCAAGAGCTAGCTTGATGCGTTAGCACGTTAATGCTTAAAATGTTCCCAGCACGAGTGCAAATGTCCGCCACAGTAAAGCTTCCACCTCAGTGCTCATTTTCGGCCGAGGATGATTATTTTCTTCACACTATTCCAGGCCAAACGTTTATGAAAGTTCTTTTACCATTTTGTGGCTCATTTTAAGCTCGTGTATGATTCTTCTGGTTCATGGCATATTGCCGATGCAAAGGCAAGTATCTCTCTGTCGAATCGAACTTTTCCAGAGTCGATTTCTAGTAATCGCATCCTTAAACAATGTTCTTAACTACTTATGTACGTATAATTAACTTAAAGCCCGATAACCGTATCCGTTGAATCAGCTTATAACAGACGACGACGATAAATGAGCCTTTTGATCATAATATATACTTTCATCAATAACACATCAGCACACATAACAATATCGTAACATAACAATATCGTTTCATTTCATAAATCTCAATTAAATAATTAAGATTTTTGTATTTTACGTCATCTTTTAAATAAACAGTTACTATATTTATGCGCTTTGTAAATAAATATTCATATACCATTTGCATTTCCTTAGATGGACCTCATTCAACTGTATAAAAAAATATCTTCGATTGTACTTAAACTTTGCTTGCTTTAGGTCAAAATAATTTTTAAAGGTTAAATGTATGTTACAAATGATATACGGAGGTTGTACACCGATGAAAAACATGCAAGAACAATTTGATCGCTACTGTAACTTCTGGACTCTCAGGGGCAATATTATGGAAATTATCCGCGGAAGCAATTTAAGATACCTGTATTTGATGAAAGCGTTGCAGTGCATTAAATATGTGTCTACATCCATTTCTATAAGTAAAACAAAATGATAGTACATTTGTTTAATATAAGTATTTACGTTCTTTTGTCATGAAGATGTAGGTAGGTATTTCGTTTCTTAATTTATGTTTTAATTGTTACGGATATCATCAAAACAACGTTTTGAATGATAATCGAGGTGCGTTATTCTATAATAATGTCTGTTGTATTACATTTTTACTATGGGATAATCGTAAACACATACAATTGTAGTTAGTCAGAGGTATGTAGTTAATTTTACAGCACAACATGAACAGTTGGACACACTTGTATTTTGAAAGGATGCAGAATGTTGTTTGCATTGTCACCAAAATGTGGGTGATGTGCTTGCACTAAACAAAATGCTGGGTTAAGGTACAAAAAAACGGCCAGGAAACGTGAACAGTCGAGTAATAACCATGACATTTGGAAGATAGGAATATATACATGCAAGCACCGTTTAAACATGCACAGATATGCCATATTTGCCGAGAAAATACGTAAAAATGAGAATACATTCAACACATTTATTTGTAAACATTGCCTCCTGAGCCACAATCTGTTCAATAACTTTTTTGTCTTTAAAGTTATGATACCAAACTAAGATGTCGATTGAAGAATATGTTTTTCGCCACACACTGGACGCATTCATTTTTCAAAATAAAAAGAAAAAGTCAACTTACCAGGCAAAAGTTGGTCCCAGAATTGGTATTTTTCATTCCAAATACGCCATTTTGTTTGCCATGAAACATTTGTCTTACTTAATGATTGCATGAAATGAAATTACTATTTCCTTGTATAGACTATTTACCAATTTTAAAAATAAACGTGTTTGTAAAAAAACATAACATAATTTCGTATGCCCAACTGATGGTGTATTTATATTTCATACTCTGAAACAAAATTATTTACATGTTACAAATATATATACATGCTATATTTGTCGATACTATAAAATGTTTTGATACTATTAATAGAAATGCGTAATGCCTAAAAATGGTTACCTGTGGAAAGGAAAAGACCTTAGAATCGAGTGTGATATGTTTCAAAAAGTCAAATATTGTGTTATATGAATGTCATCATATTCGAATTTTATAAGGTATATTTTTTGTTTTCGCCAAGGTAAAGTTATGTCCCCTTTATTGGTTTCCTTTATTCGAAGAAGACATTGACTTGTATTTGCAAAATGGTGTTAATAAATGGTTCCACATCTATGATATTGCATAAATATGATTTAATTGATTACTAGCCTATGATATGGCCGCTGTTGACAAATCTTCTGAAGAACATCAAAACCATTTGATTTCCTTATTAAATTATTGCAATACTTGGGGCTTTAGAGTAAATAATAGCTTAAGAATATGAATTAATTTTTAGTGTTTCGTATTTGAAATTGGTTAATGCGTACTAAAAGATGACAGTATAATGGCCATGACATACAAGTTGAGAACAATTTTACCATTAAAGTGATGTATTTAATTATACTGGTAAATTAAGCCTCAACAGGAACATTTGATTCTTTTAAGAATTAAAGGAACATGCAGTCACAGGACCTTGAATAAACTGCTTCTAGTGATAAGCATGTTGAACAACTCTGAAACATGCACAGTCCAGTGTCACATAACTTCAAAATACATTTGTTGTATTGTCTGTCACGAGTGACTTGAATTATGAAAGGCTGAATGCATGTTTATCACTCAATGTGAACTATGTTTACATTGAAAGTTGTTCATTCCAATTATATCATCATCGTTGCTACATGAATCATTGCAAATATTTGAAATATGACAAAGGACAAGTTATAACACCCAGACTATAGATAGCAATAACAACGTAAAAAATTAATTTCCAGCGGTATATTACAGTGATATATCATTTTAAAGGTTACGTCATTACAAACTCAAATATGCACATTTTTTTTAAAATCCATCAATTTTTGACAGAATTATGACCCTTTTAATTTTACTTTTTTATCAATTTTTCTGCCAAAATAGGTCAAATTCAAAACTTTGGAATGTAAATGAAATAAATAATGTGAAACAACACATTTTGTTTATTTTCTTTAAATTTAATACACATATCTAATTATCAGAACTTAAACAATGTTTTAAGCAAATTATTTCACTTTAAGAAAATGATGAAAAATCGTCCATTTTTAAGAAATTTTAAAAATGCTGTATATTTTGAAGAATGAGCTTGAAAAAGGTAAAAGACAAAGAACATTTACATTCTTCCAATCACTGCTTCACTGTTGCATTTTAACAATTAATAGTATTATAAATAGAAAGATTAAAGGCAAACAAAAAATTAGTTGCCATGGTAACCATTCAATAAAAATACAAAAAATGCTTTAAGCATCGCTTTTTGTTAAAAAGGAGAATTATGCATATCTTGCAATGATTTGCCTGACAATTGTAATAAAGGTGAACTTCAACCCATCTAACAATTCTGAATATTTCAATATAAGTATGAGACTGTCAGCAATTTTCAAGGTTAAACTATAAATATAATTGTATATAAAGTATGACCAAATGAATAACAAATAACAGAAATATTTCATTGACAGAAGTGGACATGCTAAAAAAGTATCACATTGAAAATACTACGGTTTTTAGACAACAATAACAGTTTCTTAAGAAAACTAGACTCTAGTTACAATGGCAACTGTTTAAGGTGACACTCCTATTCAATATCAATGCATACACATGTATAACAAACATATACTTTGACTGTTAACCCTTTAACAACTTACTTAATAATTCACTTTTGGAAAATATTAAGTTTTGATAAAAATATTGTAACCGTGTATTTAAGCTGAAAACGCAAAACATATTAAATGATTGGTGAATGCATAAAGATTTACTGTGATCTACTATGATCTCAAATGGTAGATATACTGTCTTTTATGCACATTTCCTTCTAGTAAAAATAAGTATCCTTCATTAGAACCATTGTTTTCAACATTTATTCATCCTTTTTGGAATAATAAAACAAAAGTATTAATTGTGGTAAATCTTATGTGGGAGTAAGAGTGCATCTTTAAAAGAACTGACTTTTTTAATTGATATGAAAACTATAACACGAATAATACCAGTTACTGTTTAGAAACAAACAAAAGGACAATATTTCTGTTTCAAACCAAATTTGAAATGCCTATATATAAGCCAGCCTGCATTTTTCTTATTAACCAATAAAGCACTAAATGGACACTTGGCGATGTAATTTGATTAATTGGTGTTATGGTTGTCGAGCTCCTTTAAGTAATTTAATATGAATTTGTCGGGCAATGCCCGTGGCAGAAACATGCGCATAAACAGTAACAAACTTCAGCTGGACAGATTCTTAATTAATAATATAGAATGGCTTTAATAAAAAATAACTGCCAATTCTCCATTAGTTTATTTACATTTTTTAAACCCGAAAGTGACCAGATCCTTAAAGAACCCGGTCTGATGATTTCATTAAAACCAATCACAATATCCAAAATAAAAACAATTGCAAATGTCTTATTTATTCAAGTTATTTGACCAATTTTCATGCAAAAGAATTGGCAACCCCTAATAAATAGCATTCTAAATATAATAAAACAATGATATGCATAAACCTACCTCAATGTTTACTCAAAATAAATAACTATTTACAGAGGTTGGCATTTTAAAAGTAAACAAAAATTACTTCCTGGTTAATTCGGATACTCTCGGCTTTTAAGGTTGAATGCCATATGAGTCATCAAATTGTTCTTGTTTTTGGCCACTCTCAGAAACGATGTGTTTATAAATACCCCTTGCGGAAATTCGATGATGCATTGTTGTTCTCTTTCGATTTGGACCTGTAATTCAGCATGTTTTATCCCCTGTTTCAGTGTTTGTCAAAATAAAAGCAGAAAATATACATAATAATTAATTAAAGTTATACTCACCGATGCAGGAGACGTCAATGTATCCTTGTAAAGTCATTGACAATCAAAACAATTCTTAAAATATCCGAAATCGGAAGTATAAAATGACAGTCAAAACGTCCCAAGACCGGCAGAAAAACGACATATTACAAAAAATGCTTGTGAAACTTTTTGCTCGTTTTATTTTGTTTCACATAAAAAGATAAAACCCGTACTACAGTTGATAGATAATTTATTCATGATTATTTTGGTACCATTTTCGGCAGTAAGTATAAATGTTTGCAGGAGTAATATCCATTGGAGTGGGGAGTGGTATTAGCATTGTGCAGAATAGGTAAGTGTAAAAAACGACGTTACGTTGTTATTGCTAGTAAAGAGTATTGTACATACTATGTATGTGGCTACCCCGTAGTCTTTATACCAATTTGTTAAAAAAGTCATATGTAAACATATATTTGATTTTTATTCTGGACGTTTTCCAGCCGGACAATATAAATTTGTACGATTCAATTTCCACAAGCTACGCAATGCGACAAAAGACTATATATAACGTGCACGTAGGGCTATCTTAATAAAATATAAGTATATACAATAATTATTCCGTGTTTATGTCATACATATGTAAGTATATAATTTGCCTTCTTTATATCTTCAGCTACCGAAAATCTATTAACGAGCGATTGGATACTTATATCTGAACCTTATACTGCCATCAATCACTTTGCTTGAAGCATTGACCATGTTTTGGAAAATTATAAGAGAAAGACGCCGATGTCCGGTTGAAAATTTGTCCGAAATATCCATCAACATTCTGTTGGAATATGACGTAAAATGTTATGATGTCTTCTACTTTAAATACTATGTACTGCAACCAAATATTTACGCTACGGTTTTGTTCTTTGAGCGCCCTTTAACGTCACTAACCTTGATCTTAATGCGAGAGTAAATGCTCTGTCTAACGATGAATGGGATAGAATAGTTGGTAACGATTGTCTGGTGTTTGTCATTGTAACAGATATCTCGAATTATTCTGAAAACGCTGCTGGAACATATTGCTACAAGACTTAATTCACATGTCGGTATAAGTACATTTTTGCCGATGGCATTCTCAATTTAAGATTTTTGATAAAACTCTGAAAACACAACAATATATGCCCTAAAGTACGAATATTCTTATTGAGGACGACAATGTATACAGAATATGTACTGTTCCAATAAGAAGGAATATAATAAGTGCCTGAGGCAATGTATTAGAAAGTAATTTCCTCATTTCAGAACAAGGCTTGATCTGAAAATATCTGGAACGCACTATTCCAAGGAAGAAGGAGATGACACTACTTAGAGAATACACTAAGGATTAATTAAGATATATGTTTTATCCCTTGTCGTATCTAGTTTGTATATAGTTACTTTTATGGACACAATACAGCTAGCCAAATATAATGTTGTATGTTTGTAGTCCAATCCTACTTTGTACTGTGGCATTTTGGATATGGAACCTCGTACAGTGCCCGAAAACGATTGAGTTGTATCTGGAAACGGTTGAATCGCTCGCGTGTACATGCTTACCACCGAGGCCAATTACTTGAATTTATTTTATCTCAACAAATGCACATGTATCAGAAAGTGAAATATTATATTATTACTAAAATTTCACATTATGAAAATATGTTATGTTTGTTTCGAATGAGATTAGAGAAACAGCACATTGGATTTAAGCGTTGCCAAAACCATCCTACATATTGAGTTTATACGCGTCTTGAATGACTTATGCAGTTGGTTTTAATAAACACATCACATTTGCATATTCTAACAAAAGCCATATACATATAAATTGATGAAATGATAAAAGAGTGTATGTAAATGATCGAAACGGACAAAGACTTTGCCAGGTTTTCGTGTTAAAGGATTGAAACAAATGCTATGAACAAATACTGGAGAGGGAGACGCTAATAGCAGAACAAACGGAAGCTTAGCAATCAGTATCATTAAAAGATTTGTGTAATCTAATGCCTCGTTATCTGTTTGTCATAAAGAAAACAATAATTGGAGTTGTGTATCGTTTATAAACGCTTTGATCATATTGAAAGTGATAATTTGTTTATCTGCGTGTAAGTAATACAATGAAAACTACAGGGGCACGCTCGGTATTCGAAATAGATTATTTTAAGGAAATAGCTAATAATGATAATAATACGTAAAATCAGGTTTTACCGTAATAACATTTGCAGTTGCATTGTTTGTGTGTACTGTATACAAGCTGTTTCATTTGTTAAAGGTAATACCCTGTTCAGAAGTAAACTTCGAGATCATTTTTGACATGTACTTTAGTTCGTTAAATGTCTCAAAAGATGAATACTATTCTGTCCCTAAAATATACATAAACGCAAATCTTTAAATTATTGATACTTTTGAAAAAGAAAACGTCCTTTTTAGAGCACTTTTTGAAAAGTGCTGCACTGTATTGCATCAAACAATTTATTTATATATGTTATAGGATGAAATAAAAGTCCCGTCGATAGCAAAAAGTAAGAGTTCTATCGTCTGATTTGCTAATTGACGAAATATGTTAATGGTTTGAGCACATTAACGGTGTAAGATTTAGCTTAGGAGTCCTCACAGTGTTGAAAAATATTTTATCCTAGTTATGGGTTTGTTCGTCATTTATAGTAAAATTTGTGTTTTAGCAAACAGTTCCCTATCAAGGCTGTACTAATGGGTACTAAATGGACCCATGTCAATTGCATGGTAGTACCATTATTTCCATTTAACAAATGATTATTATTATTAAATCCTTTGATTCGGTTGAGAAGCCTTTTCTTACTCAAGGTTCTTAAGTATGGAATCTGCTCTCTAGGAATTAATAACTTGATTTTGTGGCATTGTGTCAATGTTTTGATCGATATATATACTAAGTTGAAATGTTAACTATTTCCAGTATCGTTTAAGCATAGATTTCGTGGTGTAAAGACAAAACTGGCTCGCAAATGTAAGAGATTTACCATGTTATGACACATATTAATCCGGTTTGAATCAAGAACAAAATAGTTATGTATTTTCGAATGTATGTGATTAAATAAATTCGAAATTTGGATGGCCTAGCAAAACATATGATAAAGAAACATTAGAAACCTCTGGTAAGAATCGAATATGAATATTATAGTGTTCATATATATGGACAGGTGAAAACATTCACCATTTCTAATAGGGTAAATATATAGACAAAACAAATGGTACGATGATGGACAAGTACAAGTTTTCTAAATATATGATATTAATAAAGTTTAAACGATAATAAATACAAACCAAATCATTCCATTTAAAGTTTTATGCTGTGAAACAAAACGATAAAGAATACTTGAAGCTTCATTTGCAGAAGACTCATTGGGGTTGATTTTTCTGAATTTTGATTATGGTGTTATAGACAGGAGGATTTTCTATACAAACACATCTTTGACGTTTACTTGATTAGACTTCCAACCCTGCAATCCTTTCATTTATTGGTAAAACTGAGTTGTCTGTTTGTAGTGGTGGTTTTCACAATGTTCAAGTCAAACTTTCTGTGTTGTTTTCACTGCAAACATAGCTACCCTACAGAAGCAGCAAGACATCAATCAAACAGAATCAATGTTCATGTACCAATCGCATGTCTAATTATGTAATGTCTTAGGTCAATCCTGTAGCTCTGTTGCGGTACACGTTTTGTCAATTTTTGACACCATGGACCTTTGATCGCTAAATAATTTATTATTAAATTATTGCTATTGTTGTCAAAATCTATCAATGCTGCATGAAAATGCTAATGGACCGCATTACGTGTATTTGACAGATCTCACTTATAACTGGTAATGCATTTATTTAAAGGACACTATATTTTAACTAACTAATGGTAATTTCAGTATGTTTCAGAAACTGAATCAAATACACTTCGCATTTACCTTTATTTTATCTGTCGGAGTATTCTTGTTGACTTTTTGCTTTCCTATTAATTATTGGCCATTAATATGCATGCCAATACAGTTGATTGTATTTTATATTTCTGAAAATAACTTTCCCAGGAGTTTCAATGCCATTGACATAGAATTTGTCGCCAAATATCGCCATAACAATCTGTTTGTTTTATTTTCTGCGTCGTATCTTCGAAAAGTTTTATCATTATGTAATCTGAATTGTATTCTTCCGTCTGCAGATAGATTTGGGATCTCCTAACCATTGAAGTACTTGGGGTTTACCTATTAGTTTATTATTATTTGTTTTATTATTAAATTTCCTCAAGTTAATGCATAATTTGATAAGATTTACTTATTTTCTTTATTAATGATTGTTGGGACAAGAGTGAGGTTTGTGCACGTAAACTGGTTTAAACCCACAGTAAATTTACATTTTTACTGACTGTTCCAAGGCGGCTCATAACAATCCTTGATAAATATACCTATTTTTATATAGTTTATATGCACAGTGTTGTTTGTAAAGTTTTGTGCTGTCGTTCCATGTTTGTTTTTTTTGTGATTTATTTATGTTTATGTTTTTTTTGTGTGTTCTATGTCTTTGGCGTTTACCCTGTGCCATTAAACGGGGTTTATGATCAAACTTTTGACTACTAAGCTTATTTCTGTAGTTTTTCACATAGGTATTGTTCAGCATTAAATGTCTCCACATTTATAGCCACATATCTAATAAAACACATTGTCGCAAAACGTCATGGCCAACAGTGATGTATTGAAGTTCATATACATATATGTTATAACGATAGGTTTTAAACATGTAATGTTTCTTTCCGCATATACCTTTCCATTTCGAAGTCAATATCATTATGCCCCTACCATAATTTTCCCAAATACCTTTTTATTCAGTAAAATTTCATATTTTATGAATATGATAAGAAACCATCATTTGACTAATTTTAGTGGAAAACACAAGAACCCCACGTTCGTCCTTTGCATCATCCCCGTAATACGAAACAGGCTTTTCCGATCTAGTTGGGGCTTCGTCTGGTGAGATTTAATGAGATATTGCAGATATTTCTTTTCCTATTAAATTGCTCCCTAATCCAAGATGATTATGATCATATCCAAAGAGTTGCACTTTAAAATGAGAAACGTTCTTTTTGGAAGTCTTCTTGGTGTCACGAACGAGTTATTACAAGGGATAGCCTTAACAGGTACACTGTTAAACGAGTGAATGTAATGTAAATGTCATTGTCGTTAAGATGGAAAAACAACTCATATCATAAAGCTATTTATTGAGTTTTGTTTTGACTTCTACACGTCCATGTATATGAAAGGCACAGAACCTCGAACTGTCTCAGAATAAGTAAGGCGGAGAAAGGTATCCATGAAAAAGCAAACATTTGGAATGGCTTGATTAAAAGCTCTAACTTAACATGTATAAAACCTTGAATATGTGTCTACAGCTTATTTTGTGGATAGTTTGCACCTATTAATGAATTGGCTAAAATAAATCATTGCAAAGATATCGAGCAATCAATGCACATGTTGGGTTACTTTGATCAAACTGAACATTTCAATGTTTTTACAATTGGCTGCCGACCTGAATACCTCAACCTTAGGAAAGTCCAACTTCCATCATTCGGTCATGTTTATGGAAATTATCATCTTTCTTTCAACCACTGTTTGATTTATAAGCTGCTTTTTTCTCATTCTTTCGCTGTATGAGCATTTCGTATTTAAAATAAGTCCGTTGTTAATGCTTTAGCTACTAGATTTGACCTTGTAATCACCATTGCAATATTAATACATTAACCACTGATCAGTGTTACTCTCACCTTTAATATTTTTATGTACAAAACGGCTATCGAACAAATCTTTTTCCGTTTCAAAAAAGTTATATACAACAAGCCAGAACTTAAAGTCCACATAACGCTATGGTCGTTTACTTTTACCGTACCAAGCTTGTGTATATTTTAAGTGCAGTGTTTAATACATTGCAGTTTAATACTAGTCAACAAAACACAATAGTTTCAGTAAAACACCTTATTGTTTTTTCACATACTGTTTAGGAAATCAGAATATGTTTCATACTAATGAATATATGTATTAATCTTCGGTTATACTACATGTATATTATTTCATGTTTAGATGCTAAAATACAGTAGTTTTTAGCTGAAAAAAGTGTCAATACGCATGAACAGAACAATTTGGGTCCTATTTGAATAATTTTTGTATATGCCCAAAACATAAAAGTTCCAACTCAGAGGGACCGTTTTCACAAAATTTATTACATCAGTGTAAACGTGTTAATGGTAAAACATCGATTATTTTTATTTCCTTAAATAAGTGTTTATTTTCAAATATTGGCTGAATTTTTACAATACATGTTGTAAAATGATGAAACTATGGCACACAAATAATTTCAACTTACGACCTGGCCTTAAATATTACACTTCGACACTTACTGGACCGCTTTGATTCTTGAATAAGATCAGAACGTCAAGAATTGTCCTATCCTTATACCCAATATTTCATAATATAATTTCATAATTGTGAAGTATTTTGTCCGGGCACAGCAGTATTGGTTTGACACAAATAACTCGGCTAATATAAAACAACTAATAAATGGTTATGTTCTTTATTAGCATTCTATCAATACAAATTTTAAAACATTTCCACAAGATTAAGGGAGGCAAACGCGAACATTTTTTTTTTAAGTTAGTAAAGTATATTACCACACTGACTGATAGGGAGGCGGTTTTGCTGTGCTGACTGACAAAGCAAGACAAAGCAGTAAATTTGATCAGGTATTTGATTGAATTTTGTACACTTTACATTCATTTGGACTTCTTAGAATAAGAGGTATTTATTTTAGAACCTTCTCAAAAATGGTGTCTGTTTTTAAAAACAATTATAGTTAAGTTACAAATGACGAAATATATAATAAAGGGGTAAATACAGTGATATGCATAACAGCATGCATTTACATTCAAAGCTGTACTGTGTAACCTGAAAGCGTTTATCACATGACAATCCCCAAATTAAATCAAATGCTTTTCATTAACAAAAAATGTGTATATGTTTAGTAAAGGCAATGCAATTAAAATATTCAAAATTCATTAATTGTATACAGTATCAGTTCACAAAAAGATACGGAAGAAAGGAAATTGACTAAACTTCGGAAATGACTGAATACGTTTGATGGATACCGACCAAGGCCCCAATTTCGAAGAGATGAGTCAAATATCAATTTAAAAAAAAAGTAATTCATTAAAAGTAATTTGTTGAAGTTTTGGTCAATATTCCAAATACAAATTATTATAGGGCAAACAATGTAGTTGATTACCTGTTAAAGTTATAACCAGTTGTACCCAAAAACATATTGAGCTGTAGAAAATGAACCTTTAAAAGATGTAAAGATATAAGATCTGGAAAAGCTTTTCATGATAATTTATTTTGTAAAAGGAGTTAAGACTGAAATCAGTTTTCGACACCATGTTTCAGGTTACACAGGGGCTAGCAGAAACCGTAGAGACATACAATGCTGAATGACAGTAGAACGTACCAGCGTTCATTGAAACTAATTAAAATACACTAGCAATGTGAATTGTTGTAATCCAACTTTAAGCAAGTGTTTACTCTATCAATAACGGTCTGCGATAAATACATAATATCGTCGAGACTGAGATCGAGTCATGGAATTGAAAAACGTAATGATCCGTGTGAAGTGTTTGTCAATTCACTTTAAATCAAACCGGATGCGATTTTTATCAGAACTCCTACATGGACAGGAAGCTTCTAATTATTGTCTTGATAGCATGCGTGCTATGAGCAATTAGTGATGCTGAACAGGAACACGTTTTCGTTTATGTCAAATAGGGATTCTGACAAACCACTTAAATCACTTAAACGAATATATTAGGAATCCATTATGGATTCTGTTTTTTATAAAACGTACATATTTAAACTATCAAACATGCAAGATAACTTACAATGACAAGTCATGGAACTGTTTCTGGTACTGTTTGGTTTATTGAGTTAAGAAAACTTTCACAGACCATAGGATTTTATTCATTGTTTATAAAAACAAGGTATGCTTACCATCGTGGAACACACAAAACCCCACACAATTTAATCATTAGGTGTTTAACCTCAACCATATATTTATTGTTTAATCATTCATGAAGCATGTTTATAGGGTACAACGTACGTTGTGTTTTTATTACAATTTGACACTATGTGGTTTTAGTTAGAGGTAAAAGCGTTTTACCTTGTGCTTCCATTAAAGTAATAGTTAACCTTTTTGTCCATGAAGTTTTAATAATAACACTTAAAACACGGTTATAGCCTGTCATTACTTTCTCTGATGTTTCTTTTGTCAACACAAGCCGTTATGTATATCTCGTTGTTCAAAATATCACAAGTAACACAACATAAATGCCATATATAGTGTTTTATGAAGGTAAGTTACCGATGCGTTGAGTTTTATACCGTTAATCAACCGGTTTAGCATTGGTGTCAATATATTAAATCGTCTAAATATTTTGAATTGTCTGTGTAAAAACATGATTATCGATCATTTTGTCAATGTTCAACATCAATCATAATACTGTTTTAATACAGTTGCAAATCAAGTTTTAGTGATAAAGTAAGATGAAGTTATTTTAAACCTTTTCCTAAAAGCTGGGTTAGTATTCATTATGAATGATCATCATACTTAAAATACGTTACAGTTATATCAGCCATTTTGTTTATCCATTATTATGCTTACTCAAAACGGATAAGTAAATGGTACATATTGGAGGTTTTTTATTTCCATTTTCTAATAATGGTCACTCCCAAGAGTATGTTCAACTGAGTTTAAGGACTTCATTATATTGATCTTTATTATATTGAAAAAAAAAAAAAACAACAACAAATTTTTGCAGTTCGCTCGCTTCAAGTTTAGTGAAAATTGACAAAATTCGGTGGAAATCACTTACATTTGTTTCGAATTAACAACTTCAATAGTCATGTAAATATAAAAGGAAAGATGTACAAATGCTTTTAAACTAGTCAATATGGACGGCAGTTTGTATATATACATAATTATATATATATATAATTGAAATCGCGTTGACTTTTTCAACGTGTTGCTTATACGTTGGATTGGGACAGTATATCTGCTTTTTGAAAAAAATACTCTGTGTGTCATCGTGTATGCGTGATCATCGTCAGGTAATTTCGTTTCAAATTAACATACAACCTTGCGTGTCATTTTATTTTATGATGAGATGGCCAACTATCTTTCTTATTTTTTCTTTAATCAAATTACTTCTTACTCTGTTTTTTTTTTATTTCCTGTTGATATCAGATTGCCCTTTACTCGGTTTTTATTTTTATTTTATCATCCCATGCCAGGTTCTCTCTACTGCTTGATGACCTTTACCTACTTTTTCTCAATTAGGTGACATCAAAGAGGCAATGACATAACAAGGAACCTTACAGGATACAAGGCACATTTCAGCCCTCATATTGATCTTTTCCATGTCTTTATTTAGTTGTAGCGCATCAATCATAGGGTCTTTGACTAGGATGTAAAGGGTATTGTCATGCGCAAAAACATGCCTGGGTTATTCAAGGTAGCACACCCCGACAACTAAAATCTGTTCAATGTTAATGCTTTAGTCTTTGCTGTTGTTAAGCACAGGACTTCGCCTATTTTGAGGGTTTCCATGTACAATATTGAATCCATCTAGAAGCAATATTTTTTCTTGATTTTGTCTTTGGTTCACAAGCTAACATTTTGACAAAAGTTTATATTGATTTTTTCAAGAAAAAAATTAAATACGTGTGCACACATACATATAACCTTCTTAGAAGCATTCCATTACTAGAAGGCGCGGCTGCAATAGTTGGTTAAGAATTTCAAGCATTATTTTCGTTTATAAAGAGACGGTAAATTATATTTTTCCTGCTTAATGTTCACAAAAAGTTCATTTAATTATTTATAGAAGCTTTGTCAGAAACATAGCTATGATGTAATGATTTTGCTTAAAACTTAGATGATCCAATATTTACGCAATCAAAACATTTTGTTAATATTGGTATAACATATGACTACTTTAGTACAATTTGATAAAAAAAAAATGATGATGTGATCAATAGTGTATTATTTCTGATAGCAAATATATTTCGTGTAACCCTGATACCCAATTATTACCAAGATGTTAAAACAAACGAAAGAAAAGATTCTCGTGTATTTCGAGTGTTGTCGTTTTTATCTAAAATTCTGATACGGGATTGTGTCATTAAACTTTTAATAAGACTTATCTTGATGCAGGGCATCAAAAAGGTTTTTAAAACATGCCTAAATGGAAGCAAGTGCACAAGCATACCAAGTTTGAGGTACCTGAATACAAACATTCTTCAGTTATTGAACAAAATTGAATTTTCAGTTCAAGGTCACCATAATTTTCAGCTTTGACCACTATAATGTATGTTACAATAGTTAGGATTCTGGTTATGTTTGATGGTTCATCTAGCAAGTTCTATATCTCTAGGCCTAAGCGTTTTTCAAAAATTGATAGGGAAAAGCGCATTATCAGCTTACGGTCAAAACGACTTTGACATTTGACCCACTGACTTAAAAACAATAGTGTTCATCTGCTGGTCATGTCCAACCTGACTACAATGTTTGAGGCCATGGTGTCCTTCAGATATTGCTCGGAAAACAATTTTCAGCTTCAGGTCATCAACAACTTGACTTTCATCCGAATGACCTCAAAATTGATAAGGTTCAGTTTCATCTACTGGTCAATTATGCTACCAAGTTTTATGTCCCTAATCCAAAGCATATTTGATGAGCCTATTAACCATGTTTAAAGTAAATATATCATAATATTTGAAATTCATATATTTTTCAAATCAGATTTTACAGTAAACGCGTGTTTGTGTTTGCTATCCCGATCATTTTTTATAGGCATACCATTTCCATTTTAGAAGCTACTAGATAATTTTGGATTTCTACTTAAGTTTAATAGATGTCCTAAAAATCTATAATAGCATAATGGTAATCTATCACTGTCAAAAGAGATACACATACACACAATTCTGGGCGTTTAGAATACTTAAAATATCATATTTAGTCTTTAATTAAAATATTTTTCATTCGAGAAAAGTTATTGTAAAGACTTTCCTCTTGTAAAAACATACTGCCATGTATTACGTAAAAAAACCCCCAGTTTATCACTGTTTTTACAGGATGAATTTTAGGTGCCGTTGATTTTTAAATCCTAGCCGTTTCAGTTCGTACGTCTGATTTGCTAGTTCTGTACATGGACTTACGTGCATTCACATTAGGAAATCCGACACACATTAAAAAACCTTTTATCTGAATTTCTATTTTGCGAGAATAAATGTAAATTTTGCGTTTTGGCAGCAGGTTCCTTCTTAAGTGTATTAATGAGTACTCAATAGACCATTGCATCGCAATTGAATGGTATTATTTCGACGAGATTATGTACCTATTGCACCTTATAATAACCATTATACACTTAATGATTATTATTAAATCGTTTGATTCGATGGTGAAGCCTATACTTACTAGTATTACAAAATTCCTGGATATGGGATTGAATATTAGGCTGGGTAAAAATCGATCATCACTTGTTAAAAGTTACAAATATAGACAAGACAATTAGTACACTTGTGGACCAGTTCTAAACTTTCTTAAAGGTTATTTAAGTTTAAAAAAATAGTGAAAAATCCATAAAACATTGTTTTGTTTGACCATGATATGAAACAAACGGACTCAGAATAAATGATACTTAAGTAATATAAAACGTTACTCATGTTTTGTTTCGTACTGAATGTTTTTTGAAGGCCGGAGGCTTTTCTTTGCATTGTCAAGTACTTTGAGTTTGACATGACTTATGGTAACTTAAATTAAAATAAACGTTCATGTTATACATAGTTTAATCTTGAAAAAGTTTTTTTTGACTTCTAAAACAATATAATGCTGTAGCAACAAGCAAACAAAAAATATACTAAATGCTCATGTATCGAACGCAATGCTGTTTTGATACATTTAGGTCAATCCTGCAGCAAAATGAAACAGCACATTCGATATTATTATTTGTGATACACGCTTTTTCAATCAATCTACTCTGATTGAATGAATTTTTATCTTTAGAGAATTTATCGTAAGTGCGGGTTGCTTCGTTATGAAAATACATCAATGCAGCAGGAAAATGTAAATGCACCGAATAAAGTGTATTTGACATCTCTTCATCAGGGCATTATCATTCTAAAACCTTGTTGAGTCTTGATAACATTAACTAAAACTGTAAAGAAGAGTGACTTGGAAAAAAACATTTATGCATACTTATCAATTCTGTTAATGTGTTCCTCAATTGCTAGTAGGACTCATTCTTGCTATCACAAACATTTGTGATTATCTGTCATTATACTTGATAGTATATGTGTATTTTTATTATATTATCTTTGATAAATACTAGTTAAACCAGCTTATACAGATCAAACATTTAGAGACGGCAACATAGATTTAAACTACTTTGCATTGATTTTTGTTCGGTTTAAATCTTCATAATAATAAAATAGATCGCACGTAAAAACCCGTGTCAGAAATGCGCATTGTATAGTATCAGTTTGAATTAATGAGAGGTTTAATAAGTCCGTATAATACATTTAACAGAAATGATCGGCATTTTACCGTTTCAACCTAGAAAATTGTTTTGATATTCATTTAAACTGTGTTTTATTGTTTGTCTGTTCGGCATGCACTTGTGATCTCAAAACTCATCTTTTAAAATTGATTTAGTCACCAAAGCGCCCATATTATTATTTTTCCCAGATAATTTTACATCTCATGTCAAATTTTACTTGAATGAATATGATAAGAAACAATTATTTGGCTGATTTTAAAAGGGGAGAAACAAGTAACCTGGCTCTCGCCATATCATTCATTGGGCATCAATTCCCTAACGTCAAGAGTAAACAGGCGTATCAGATCTAGTTGGGGCCTCGTCTGCTGTGATATAATAAGATAGCTTAGAAACCTCCATTATTGATTATTTAATTGAACCCCAAACAAAGATTATGCTGATAATAACAGAATCATCGTTCTTTATAATGGGAAACGTTCTTTTCGAAATAGTTGGTGTCACGAAGGAATAATTACAAGGTCCGATTATATGGAAAATAAAGCTCATTACTTACATATATTTATTGTATATTTATTTTGACTAGACATATAAATGCATTTAAAAGGCATACTATCGCCTTCCTTATGAGAACAAAAATTTGACGGAAAAGATATGCATGAAGCAATAATTTGGAATGGCACGATTGAAAGCACTTGCTGCAGCTAATTGTATTAAATATTGAAGTTGTCCACACGTTATCGTTTGGCTAGTGTGCATTTTCTTTTATAAATCGATTGGTTAAAGCAAATAATTATATATATATATTTCTACCAACAAATACACATGTTGGATATTTTTTATCATACCAACAATTAATCTGCTTAATGCCATTAGCTGCTGATCTGCATATCCTAACCAAGGAAATTCCTTACTTCCTTTTCGCTGTCTTGTTTACTGTAATTCTTTACCGTGTCACAACCATAACTTGCTTTCTAAACTGCTTTCATGTATACATTATGAATAGACCTAAATCAACGCTTACCTCCCCTTTAGTACGAAATACAGTATAACCCACACTATTAAGTTCAGTGGGCAAATATTTAATGATGACCCTGTTGAGTGACTACATTATTTTATCTAGTCTGAAGCCTAGGATTGGAGGTTAAAGGCGTCCAAACAACTTTTTTTTTCAAAATGTAGGTGAGATATAAAGGTTTTAAATATACATATATATATTCAATATATCACACTATCACTAACCAATGTCTGTGTCGAGGCGGGGTTGAGTCATGATGCAGCCTATAAACACAGGCAGACCTTGATAAGAAAACACCAAAAATGTATATTTTACTCGTGGCTACGCCACTGTTGAAATATATCGTTTAGTACTCGATCGGTGAAATATATTACGGTTATAAACTGAAACAAACAATTATCTTGTTTATATATAATTTTTTTTAAATCGCGTTGAATATTTTTATTCTTCTAATTGTTGAATATACGTTTAACGTATATGTGCTTTTTGGCAAATATCGTGTGTCATCTAGTGCGTGTCATCTTCGTCAAGTAGTTAGGCACCAAATAAATGTTATTTTGTTCTGTAGTTTATTTGTATAGGCTGATGGCTTACGAAACAAGACCTTTAATTTCGTTTTCGATCTACTTCTTTAATCAGATTAGCTATTATTACGTTTTTATTCTCCGCTTATATCAAAAGACCTTTTCGCACATTGCCACTATACCTCTATTTAAAGATGAACTTTTGCAACATCTTAATTTTGCTTTTATCAAATGACCTTTTCGTACGTAGCCACTATACCTATATTTAAAGATGAACTTTTGCAACAACTTAATTTTGCTTTTATCAAATGACTTCTATGACTTCATGCCCTTAACCACAGACGTATTGTCTGCTCGAGTGTCATTCTAACGTTGTTTGCGTAAGGTTGAAGCTGATTGAAGTTAATGAAATAAATCACAAAATACAGATATAGAGAGAAGTTGTTTTGCTCCGAATATCATTCCCATTGTACAATGCTAGATTATCTCTCTGTCGTCTTTGTCTACCTGCCTAAGAATATTCAAAGCGCATATGAATATTCTAACAAAGGCCGACTACACTTTGTAAATCACATTTCAAGAAAAAAACATTCAAGGACATATTAAAATGGTCGCCTAGAGTGGATACGCGGCAAGCCCTTCGTCTTGAAGGATTGAATATCTAAATGCCATAAGCATGAACAAGAGAGGGTGATGTCTATATGTTTGTGAGTTGTAACTTCCGCTATTTGACTATAATCCAAAAAGATTTGATGGTGTGCCTGTTTATTTGACTTTCAAAGGAAGACAATTGATTCAGTTTTTGACATGTTTGAAGATACAAGTTACCCTTCAGCAAACATATGGTTACATGCCTCTTATTAGTTAATAAACATCACACTTAGGGTCATCGACGGTATAGGGTATTGTCATTGTGCTAAATGACGTATGGGCTATTTTATTTCACGGGTAAAATAATTGATATAGTCAAGTGACAATTTTGGAAATGTACTTTAACTCGTACAATATCTCAAATAACGAGAGATAACATATTGGCAATATGTCTTCCCCAGAAAGATGCACAAACGCAATGCTAGACTTTTCAGATGCTAATGAGCAAAGGAGAATAAATAACCCATAGAATTCAATATTAAATGAAAGTTATTTTATTCGTATAACTTTTTCCAGAAACCCTCCTTTTGTACTTATTTACATATTTCACCAGATGACTCTAAAGTCCCGTTGTTAATTAAATCCAAAGTACGACTGATATGCTTATTAACGTAATCTGAAAATTGTGTTAAGTTTATCTACCGTAGAAGATTTCATTTAGAAAAACCTCCCACGTATTAAAAATCCTGTTACTTAACTTATATGTTTTTACGAGAACATAAGTTATTTTTTGTTTTAGGAACATATTGTATCTATGATGTGCTATTGGATGGCTGATGTAAAATATTATAGTGAAGCCTTCGCCTTTAAAAGAGAAAAAATATACAATTATTTCTCATTATTAAATCATTTGATTCGACTGTGATTCCCATTCTTACTTATGTTTTTTTTCTTTGAGTGAATAAATTGTTTTGTATAATACCAAATGGTATTAGGTTTCCTTTATTAAAAGATCGCCATGCGAACTAAAAATTGAACGCTGCCTTTAAGCAGCTATGAATACCTGAAGAACGTAAGGCTCATTGTTTAAAGGACATGATATGACATGTATTTATTATTAGTGATTCTAACGCTGTTCTTTTGCTTTTGTTTGACTAAGTCAAAACGTTGGAAATATTAACGATTTAAAGCATCCTTTACTTAACGGCTGCTTGATTGTTAAAACAACATTGCTCAAAAATGTTACAGATCTACCAATATTTGACACAGTTTAATCTTTGTTAAATCTTAAAAAAATACTTGTGTATTAATTTCCTATTTAATGTAGGAAAAGCTCGATGATTTATAATTGAAAATAAAAATATCCTGGAAAAGATCGAATATGAAGATATTATTTTGATATTGATTTTTGTAAAAACAAAAACCATTTTTGTTAGTGTCACATATATAGCAAATACAAAAAAAATATAATGGTGTGATGGTGAAAAAACTCCGAAATTTCTGACAGGGTATAAAACATAACTCATATATTTTAATATACTGTGGTCAGAGGCTGTTCTTTGCAATTCTTTTTTACCTATACTTGTCCGGAAATAATAATAATATTTAAATAATCATACACCTATCTTAAACGTTCTGTAAGTATTTGCTTTAGAGTTTTTAATTTAAAAGAACTACCACACAGAAGCAGCAAGATGTCATCTGAACAGAACAGAATCGATGTTTATGTAACAAACGCATGTCTACGTTCTTCACTTCAGATCAATCCCATAGCTCTGCTGTCCATTAAAATTATATCAGCACTTTCGATGTCATAATTTGCGATGCACGTTTTGTCAATAAATAAACACTGATCTCGATCTGTACAGAATTTATCGTTGATGCAATTTGCTATTGTTGTCTAAATAAGTGAATGCATCATGAAAAAAGTTAATGGACCGTATTGTTATGAAAGGTACTAAAAATAATATCATTTTCGTCATATGTATCGGACATCAATTCTCGAATGACAAGTGGTGAACTGGCCTAGAGATCTTGTTTGGGCGTCATATGATGAGATATTATAGGGACTTTTCGAAAGTTCCATTTTTATTATTGATTCTTTTTTCAAAAATTTATGGCAATTACCAAAGAGTTGCACGTTATAATACGGTACGTTACTCTTGCAAGTGTGGTGTCTCCAATGAGTAAACATTTGGGGTTACGTTCTTGGATGGATTGTTGAACTGCAACAGGTAGTACACATGTAAATATCGATAAGAGAGAAAAACTCATAACATGAAGCCATTTAATGTGTTGTTATTGTAACTCGAACATGAAATGCAGAAAATCATATACTGTATAAAAAAAACATAAGACGTTATGCACGAAAAAAACAATAATTCTGAACGGCTTGATAAAATCACTGGTTTTTCTAGATATAGGATCTGACAAGAGTTGTCATTTAATACAATATTTTATTAAACGAGTTCATGAAATTTGTTAGTAAGCGAACCTCTGGCGAGCTTACTAACAACTTTCATGGACGAGTTTAATAAAAATCTTGAATAAAATGACAACGAGTGTCTGATCTTTTTTATCACATACTTAAAACGGTGTTTTTACCAATTTAGTTCCACTTTCTGAACCGATTGTTTGATAGCCAAAGTACTCAGCGTAGAATGTCAACGATGCGCCATATAAATAGTTCCAAATTAAAATGACAAAAGTAACTAGCTGTTATCAAGTTTTAATTCTGATAAAGCGCTTAACAAGTCACAAATATTAAAATGTGTAGTAAAATATCCAACAACATGAAAAACGAACGATTTTAACCAAAAATCTCCAATAAGTACACAATTTGATGACGTCACACTCAGAGTACATGCATTTGCGGTTTATGTGACCTACATTGGTCTGTCAAGTTTGATTGTGTGCACGGATTTAAAAGTTATTCGCTGTCGCGTTTTACCTTGATTTTACAGCGTTTTCTTAGTGTACATGGAGTTTAACAACATGCAGATGATAACGGCGAAGCCTTACTCCGTACTGCATGGATGTTGATGCTGAAAAAGTTCCACCAAGAATGTTTCCAGAGAACATGATGTTCTAGCCGCCATGGGATGTGTAAGGAGATGATAAGGAATTCGGATTTGTGTTTTTGGTAACCGACAGTTGATTAAACTGACAAGCAAATGGCATTGATTGCATATTGCTTGTGTTGGTCGAGATGGAAATGTTTGAAATGTTCCTGTGGTGTTTGTCACTAATGTGGCTGTATTTGTTGACTGACTGGATATTTCTGTGACTAATGATCTGCATTATCTGGTTGGCGGAACATTATTGTCAGAAAGTTTTTGAACAAGATGCTTTTTGGCACTATGATTCGCTAGCCATTTGTTTCCCGGAAATCTTACAGCTTCATTATTACGGTAAGTATTTGTTGGCATTTAAACCATTTTGTTTACAAACAATGCGGAGGGATATCTAGGTTGCATGTGATTAGTCTAGCCAATAGAAATGTCTGATAGGTTATCTTACACATGTGTAAGATAAAAATATTCGTAATGGGTATATTACACGGAAAACTAGGGTAAGCATGTGATACATACATATCTAAAACACTTCTGCAAATTGTGTAAAACCTTCACATGTTGTTATAATTTGAATATTTTGCACATTTTAATGATTTGATGAGAAAAATGTAATTAAGAAAAGTATTGCACAGCTGACAAATACATCGGCAAATGTATAAAACCTAGGGAATTAGTTTGTTCTTAATTAACTTCCTACCAAACATATTTTAAAACATGGGCAAACTGAAAAACAGTTTATATAGTATTATTTAAATCGATAATCACACTGACTGATTTGACGGCGTTTTTTATTTGCTGACAAAACATAGCGGTAAATTTGATCAAGTATTTGTATTTATTATTTACACTTAACAATGATGTGGTTGTCCTAGAATAAAAGGTTATTTGTAATTCAGATCCTGCAGTTATATCCTTGTTATAAGTTTATAAATAGAGATTGTATTATTTAAGACATGAGCATGATCAGGGATGCGAATAAAATCCAGTAAGCTTGGACTTTCTGTAAGTCGAATGTTCATGTCAACAGTAGTAAAAGAGCGAGTTTTGACATCTGCTGAAACTTGTTCCTGTTATTAATGTAAACAGATGTTTTGGAATTTCGACAGACAAAATTGTTGAAATCGAAAAAAAAAAAAGATTTGGAAAACCACAGATTCACGTCAACTCAATCTTGTTTCTAACTGTTTATAAGACCATATAGGTGTCTTAAGCTAGACGATGACTATATTTTGTTGCCCCAAAAAATATTTTTTAAAACATCATGATTATAAAAACGTTTCTTAATATTCCGAAGAGAAATTACTTTTGCCCTAAAACCGCACATGAGTTATTGGTTTTAAAAAAATGTGCGTTATCATATTGAATTCTGAGGAGTTAATTGAACAAGAGTTTTAATCCTCATATTCACTGAGAAAATGCACTTTAAAAACTTAAAATATTTTATTTTCATGTCATGTGGCAATGGGATTTGAATTTAAGATTTGGATTTGGCTGACGTCTTTATGTGGTACTTGGTGTCAGCAGATTTCAACGAGATTCTTAAAGCCGAAAGGTCCCAGACATAAATAATATAAATATTTTACTATGGTTATAATGTTGTGCTGATAGTTACTAAAGGTATTGTGTATAACACAAAGCAAGTACATGTCGTTCAAATTGTTTTGTAATATAAAATTAAAAAAAGAATGATGAAACAATGCCTGCATATTATCTTCTTGCGGGTCATACATTCCAATGTAAAATGAACCAGCTGGAACACTGGAAATGAAAATGAGACAGAAAATATGAATTGTCTAATACGAATGTTGTCAAATGAATCCAGCTTTAAGAATATTGCTAAACATGCCAATCACGGCCTACGACAAACATATCATGACTATTACTTTCTTCGTTTGCCGTCAACGAGCCATTGAATTGGAAAACGTAATGATCCGTGTGAGGTGTTTATCGTTTCACTGAAAATCAAACCGGATGTTCCACTAACACTCCTACATGAACAGGAAGTTATCAATTATTCTAAAAATAAAAACAAGGCAAAAGGTAGTATGCGTGCCGTGACCAGTTAATGATGCTTAACAGGAACACTTTTTATCGTGTTCACTAAAAAGGGAGTGGTGTCAAATAACTTTGTCACCCTTAACTTAGTGAATATATTAAAATAATTAAACTTGAAATATAACACATAATGACAAGTGACGCAAACCTCAATGTCTGACTTATAGGAAAAAAATCTCACAGGTTATCAAATTAAATACATTGTTTATAAATACAAAATCTGGTTATCACCATGGATTCCAGCCAAACGTAGGTACTGTTTTGGCTTCATGGCTGGTCCTTTTATTTTCAATTAACTAAACTTAACAGCATAGTGAGCCTGAGCTTGTTTTTAATTAGATGACTTTGTTTTATCACACGCTATTTATTGGGCTTCGTTATTTAAACAGTCTGCAATATTTTTAAAGACATCGACATCAATCGAAACATATGAATGTGTTGTTTGTTTTCCCCCGAAAGCTTTGTGATATTAAATGCAAGTTGCATAAAATTACATTTTATATCTTGTTGTTCATTTTTATTTTAACTTTTTCGAATTGTTGTTATATATAAACTGAATTGTATATATGCCATTTGACAAATAGTGTTTGTATTTCATCTTGTGTTAACTTTGTCAAGTAGTTCTGTTCCAAATAAACATATCAACTTGTATGTTATTTCATTTTAAAATCAGAAGACCTTTTACTATAATTATATTTTATTTCTTTTGTCAGGTGGACTTTCACTATGTTTTCTATTTGCTTATATTATCAGATGACCTTTCAGTACGTTTTCATTAGTATTCTATAGATTTCAATTGTCAGATGATCTCATAGAGCTAAAGCCCTACCTCAAAACCAATTGCAAATTCGTCTTTAAACTTCCAGTATTCCCGCCATACTGTTTGCGTAAAGTTCCAGCAAAATGATAAGTTAATGTAATGAAGGACATGATAAAAGCGCTTGTAAAGTAGTGCTTCCATTTACGTAAGAGTTGTTTCAACACAGTTCAGTTTAATTAACGTTTATAAAGAGAATACATCAACTGGAATCGATTGCCAATCACTTAATATGAACAATCAGATCTAGTTAAAAGGATGTTAAACTAAATCAGGATAATAATACTTTTTAAAGAGTATAAAACAGCTTAAACGCAGTACTATTTACGATTTTTTTCTAAATACCATTCCCCTAGTGTGTATACCTATAATACACGCCAGTTAGTGAATGAATGCTTAGGTTTACATATTGTTACAAGTTAAACAAAATCATGATTATGGAAATTGATCTTAATTTTCCTTGCGACAGATCACCAATATGTCGCGTAGAGGAGAATCATTGGAGCAATCCACAACAGACGGTATCGTAATCACCAAGAGCTTTATATTTCAAGGGTTCTTTAGTTATTTAAATCAATTAATGTCTTTACTTTTATGACGGGCAATTGTGGTCGATAAATTATTTTGAAGTGTTTGATCTTCTCTCATTAAATATTTAGACATATGTTGGGAGGATTAGAAAAGCTGTCAGTGGTAATCCTGTTAAAACAAAAGCACAAGGAATTCTCTTCTGGTATGTTTGAACTTGCATTATTGTTTAATATATTTCTTTCATTATAAAATGTGAGGGTGATACATGGTTACCATGTATAATAATCATATTAACACTGATAAGAAAACAAGTTTATTGTCATGTTCAAATATCAAAACTGTACCACAGACAACCTTTTCCTATATGGTATAATACAAGTAAATACAAACATCACTGTAGGGCCAAGAATGATATAAACAATTTCAGTAATATGTATCGTCTTCCACAGTCATAGTTTTTAGTCAATACATTTATGCATTTTATGTATCTTTTAATGAAGTATTTGATTTTTACGAACTTCTCTCGCACGCGCTACCGTCACCCCTTTTGTCAAAACAAACAACCCTCATCTTCGCAACAGTTTTGTGTCAACGTTTCTACATCCTGGATGCAAAATTGAACTGTAGCAATAAACATTATCCTTAAAATGATGTATATCCCACATCGTAAACACGTTATTTGTAAACAGCAATTTGAGGCATATTTAAGTGTTCTGTTTTTCAGCCAGACAGTATTGGTTTGCACTAATGTGCTTAGAAATGTTCTGTACTCACGAACAGTCTTATCAAACTAAATTCTGAGCCTTATTTGGCGTCCATAGCATTCCAGTACAGTGATCAATATTTCATATGGATTTAATTCTGTTTACATTAAAAATACCAGTATCTATGAAATTATTTTGTGAACTTAAGTTCTTCTGATATTTTTCTCTCTCTCTTATGCTAGGTATTTATATTTAACACATTTCTTTGTACAAGTATTTTTTATAGAATTGTCGGTAAATATAGTCATTTCGTTGATGTTTTTATTTTGTTTCTCCCTCTCTCTCTCTCTTGCGTTTGATGGACGTAACAAAATATAAGAAAATCTTGCAAAACTCTTGAAAGCACACCCCTAGTTCATTTTTTTTGTGCAAAATAACTGTTATACAGTATTGGATGTGTAATTAAATATAATATATACAGAGGTGCTACTTTCATGAAAAACATTTGTATCAAGTCTGGTAAATTTATGAGTGCAAGTAAACTCAGAATAGTTTGCTTTTATATTTTGTTTATTTGCTTTCCCACACACATGACCTATACTCGTTTATTAATTTACAGAGTGTTGATATTAACACACATCTTTTTCTTTCTGTCTCTTATTTTAAAGAAAGTCTTTGTGCTTGAAAGACGATTTGGGTTGCGCGAAATTAATGAATAAATACGTTCAAAATAATTAGTTTTTGTTAATCTTTTTTATTAGAAGGAATTAGCAAAAGGCAAATCCATGCTTAAACGGAACACACCATTGAAAAAAGTGCTAAATAGGAAGCATATCCATGTTTGTGAAGAGTGTGAATATCACTTAACTATAACAAGGGGAATGCTGGAAGGTGTCTGATACATTTTGTTCACATGTTAGTGTTTTTATATCAGGCTCATTATATTTAATATTTTTTACGGTTACATTTGTTATTTCACTTTTGTTTTTGTTTGTTTTACATTGCTTATATTTTTAATTTATTTAATTGTGTGTTTAAGTAACAAATAGGTTTCATAAAAATAGATTATAAACAAGCAAGATACTGATGAATATTATACAACAAAGTCATAGTTACTATTCAAGTACGTGTAAACGCCCTGGATAATATTTCCCACATGCAAATAATACAAGTGTGTACATGTAAAATCCAAATTTGTTATTATTATGTTTCGATTATTTTTTTTTCTAATTTTGAGTTTGCTTAAACCAAGACTTTATCACAGGGAGTTAACATGTCATATCTATATCTGGTTTAATATCATTTAGAAGTAAAGCATTAAGCTAAACACAGTTAAACAATCTCAAAATTACGAAAACATGTATTTGATCGTCTCTTCTTAAGCAAACGTGTGACATTTAACATGATGAAATGCAGTAAGATAACACCATAATTCAGATGAATGCATTAAGCTTTCTAAAATAATCACCCATGGGATTGTTATCTAGTAAAATGCAAAAAGTGACGCAATTCCATGAGTTCTTTCTTGCGTTATGCGGGCATATTAGTAATAGCATTAGGTGATCATTACCAATTTTTTAGTAATATATTAAGCAGGTCTTAAAGGCTGCACTCTCACTGACAGTTTAATATTTGACTCAACATCGTTTGTTTTTTATTGTAGCAAGGACGGTATATTGTTCTCACCTTTATATTAAAGGCTTTAACAACTGTCATCTGCCCCTGGATTACAGGATGAACAAACAAAAATGTATTGCAAAAAATCGTTGCCAGTGTTAATATTTGAAATTCATAGCCTGTGGAAGTCTGTAAATTGGTTGTTTGTAGCCAAATTACACACCTATAGGGTTATGTATTTCTACTCAATCAGTAGACGGGTCAACGTTCAAAGGTCAACGGTCAATGGTGTATGTTATATTTTTGTCTTTAATTTGTCTTAAGCTGCCAGTTTGTTTATGTTCAAAATTAGCTCAGTGTGTATATGAAACCTTTTGTGGTCTCACGCCGTTATCACCATTGGGTAAAAAATCGTGTTTTTAGTAACGAAATCTGGAATGTGTATGGGATATCAATTTGTGTTCCGGGAGCTTATTGTTATCTTCTATCTGTGGCCGTTTGCTCTCTTCACTTCGCCGCATATAGAATGAAACACGATAGCAATTGATTATAGGTATGATTCGTACGAGGGTAAGAAGAAACCCGTCAGAAGTCGATTGTATAAAACCTTTGTAAATATACAAACAACATACTAGTGGTTATATCACATCAACGAGCGTTACTTTAACTTGTTAAATAACCAGATATAACAAGTTGAAATACGAGTTGCATAACCAATACAAACTGACACTGAATATGGCATTGATGAATAATATAAGTAGCTGTTAAATATGGATACAGTTTTAAAATTATCAACTAAATAAAACTCGGAATAAGATTGGTAATGGATGTGAAATATTGCATGAGATAGTTCTTGTCTCTTCGACGTTTGCTTACCAAACTAGTTTTGACCCTCAACGACCCCAAAAAAACTTGACTGACATTTAACCAATTTTAACACTGATCAAAGTGTGTTATGTCTATATGTTTGTGTCTATAGTTTATATGCCGTTTGGGCCTTAAACATGGTTAAATTTGGATTATCGACTTTTGATTTGTCCTTGTATTTTTCATTGCATTGTTGAAGATACAACGAGCCCCAGTGATCAATCGATCCTAAGAGTTGTCCATAAGCATAGTGTGCCCATTTGCCTTTAGAGAAAGCCGCAAGTGTAATCAAAACGTCATTTGAAATAATAGGGAATTAGTTACTTTACTATTATTTAACTAAACTCAACGATAATCAGGTTAAACCCTGATTTAGAATTCATTTAACATGTTGAACTTTGTTAAAATTGAACAAGCAAAAACTGTAAATACTATGAAACAGTGGGAGTTTAATGATTCAGTGTGTCACACACTTTATTATGTTAACTTTAAGTGTTCCTAGCTGATGCATATCAATGCTATCACATTTCAAAATCAAAATCAAAATTTATCAAAAAATAATAAACACATTAATCAAACAGTTTGAGAGAGTTTCTAGGGTACTTGTTCTTTTGGTTATGTTATAGCTCAGACCAATATTAAACCATCGTGTCAAAACTGTCAGTAAACATGCGAGCAAACAGCTTTATCATATTTCCTTTCAAAAAGAATACGTCCTACATTTTCTTCCTCGAAAATAACATCATCAAAAAGTGTTTCATTATACGGATTGCTCTTGTCAAGTCCCTTTGCCAAAATTGTATGATGTCAGGATGAGTAGGACAACCAAGCATCAAGTCACCATCATTAATACCATATATTTCATCAGGGCCATTGAATATAATGTTCTGGCTCTCGTCTGTTGTGAATACCGGAATCCATCTCCTGACTCTCTGAGATACTCATTGTTGTTTTCATTTTAAATTCATTTTTTTTTGTTTCTATAAATCCACCATCAATGACACAGTTGTAGTCTTCATGTGTGTTTCAAGTATTCGTAGTTCATCGAAGAAATATTGGCATATACCTGGATATCACAGTGCGCACACTTGTGGACATATTTGTACTATTGAAAGAGTCTGTGTCCATTGTCCGACAAAAACACTTCTTCAGTTTCCCAATTAAGTGTTTTATCTGAAATTTAATTATTTGCATTTGTGCTAATGTACAAGTGATAATGATAAGCAAAAAAGACCACGTGATTTTAAATACTTCTTGACACATACACAATTCCAGCCAAATCAGCGAAACTATCAGGATTTTCGGTTAAAACATTTGTATGAAGTCAACAACTAACTTTTGTCGTGAGGAAAAAAATGATAAATAAATGTTATGAATGGCTCTAGTACTAGTTGAAACTATCCAACACTTGGTTAGTCGAACCCTTGTCATTGGGATATACAATTAACGAATCTTAATCAAGGAATCATGAAAACTACAAATTGTGCTCATTTTATCCTTCGTTATAATTTTGTTTATCCTTTTAGTGATTTGTTTGAACATGTGTTTTGCAAATAAATAGTTATAGTTCATTAAAATATAAACATTCGCGTTTTGGTATGGCCTTTTGGGATACAAATCTAACATAACCATCTTATTGTTAGTTTGAACACATGCAGGAATACCAAATGCATTGAGTGTGTTTCTTCAATTCTTCGACGTCCCATCCATTATGTTTCTGTCAGCAAATTACTCCGCTATTGATATGCGTATCATATTAGTCACATGTCATATGTGATAAATATGTCGACATAGCAATGCAATTATAGTTTAACAGACATTCTGAGAGCATTCCGTGAGTCGGTAAAGCTCGTTGCTATTGTATTGTTTGTTGATTGTAGAAAAAATAAAAGATTATAGTACTTACATTTGTATATTCAAAATCAACACAATTTAATCAAACAACACTTTCAGAATAATTCCCATAGTTGCCAAGATGTTCCGGTTTTCAATATGTTTGAACAATATGGACAATTGAATTGATGTATTAATAACACTGATGGATGTGAATAGTGTGTTGGTGTGTTTCTTAAGGCTATTGAATTGAATAACGTTCAATTTGTGGTAAAGCTCGGACAAATTGGACACTCAAAAAATCTCATTTAATTGTGTTATTGCTATTTGGAAATTGCAGTTAATACACTTGATTTGCTATAATTTAAAAGTACCTCATGGCCACCTCATGCATTACTAAAATATCTTGCAAGCTCTTTTAACACAACATTTACTTCGCGTGGGCAAATGCCAATGTTTAACAAACAGAATATTGTGCAATTTCAAGTCATCCTCAAACTTGATGTTTCTGAGTGACAGAACAAAAAGAAATAAAATGTTCAGAGAACGCTTTAATTTGAAAATTATTTAAAGCAGAGCGATTGAAATATTATATTGACAAAGGAAACAGGTTTACTATTCAAATTGTTTTAACGTATTACTAAACGCATTACTCATCTGATCAAATTTCATTCTCAATACCAGGCAACGTCAATGCTAGGGTATTGAAATGTTCATTTGATGCCTATTATAATCATCGACTAGAAATTAAAGTTATGTTACGCTAAATATCAAATCCATTGATGTTATTCATAAATATTTTATCAGCGATAAAGTTTAAACATTCAAAAGTTGAGAATATAGGTTTTATGCATGTACAAAGAAAAACACAACTGTTCAGTGAGCGTATGCATAGTATTTTCAAACTCTTTGGAAAAAATTACGTTTGAACGTATTTAGTATTGAAACATTTTGGACAGATATATTTGCTTTCTACTTCAGACAATGTCATCATTTTGATAAGGAATATCTATTGCTTATCGATAACAAGTTTCTCGGACATTATGTTAATACTTTTCTTCTGATGTTCATTTACATGTATTGAAGGGCTGCCACATGCAAATAACATTGTACATCGGTTGCACAATTCATAGAAAAGAGATTTCTTCTGAAACATATTTTCCAAACAAAATAATTTGTCTCACTGAAACTAAAACGCTTTCCATCATCAGTTTTATAACCTTCTCATTAAAATGTATTATCATTCAACAGTCATTTGATCTTTAACCAACGAACATTCAACGATAAAAATATAGTCTGCCCAATTCAAATGTTCCGACAAAAGACTGCTTTTGCAAAACAAATCCCTCAGGGATTCTCAAACACGGACAAGTAATGATCATGTCATTGCTGCTACAATCGGTGCCTAATTTGACATTAGAATAATACTACGTACTGGGTTAAGGGTCCGTGTATATACCGTTTTACAAGGATTTATTTGTATGTTCTTTTTTCGTTTTGTACTTTCAACTGTAAAAAACGAAAAATGAAAACACGGTATATACATGGACCGTTAAGCCCTTACAGACAGGTTAGTTCGTCTACTTTGACGACAGGATTACGATTTCAAATGCGCAACATCAGAGAGAAACTAAGATTCAGGGAATGTGAGTTGCGAGGTAGGGCAGAAATCGTCATATGGCAGTCTTACCGATGTATATAAATTCACACACCTTGAATGGTATTGAAACTGAGTCCAATTACTTATTTTTTTTTAACAAAAGCCACACAGCAATTGCGGAATACTCATTTAAAAATAATTAATTCCAAATTCAAAAATATTTAATTGTCGATTTCCTTACGCGTTTTCAGTAAAATAGTTCAAATAATGACATATGTGTCAATCGGTATGAATATTTAAGCTATTTTGAACCTTTGTAGCCTTTTGTTCAATTTTCATACGAATAACATATTTTTTACCAATAATCAATTATGCATTTGTAAAAGATAAATGCATTTAGCCTTTAACATCACATGAAATTAAGATAATATTTTTTTCTTTTAATTTAGAACTGCATTACATATTAATGCCAAGATATCAACATTTCTATAGGAAACTCTCAGGGAGCCGTGTAAAACTCTAAACTGATATTTTAGCTATTGGTTATTCAAAGTTAATGGAGCCTACGAACGTTAGCGTCATGTTTTACTTCCCATCAAGGAATAATGATGTTAACTCATACGCTCTATTAAGCACGAAACATAAAAATGATAACCCATTGTGTTCGGTTTGTTGAATATAAGTTTCTGTCTCTGGCACTGTGCACGTTATGTATCAGATTGACCGAAGACAGCTGGGGGCATGGCTGACTGTTGTATTGCGATGTTGCCTTCACACCAATACTAATTAAGTTCTTCAGGATTCCCAGTATATGTCAATTCGATGTGATTGTATTTGACTGTCGAGCTTGTACATCGTCTTGTATTATAAAGCACTATCAGTCCAGGTATCCAGCGTAAACATATGAATGGCCAGCAATGTCTTTTTTAACTATAAAAATAGCAAAATTTAAAGAATCCTTAATCGGTACATCATGCATTAAGGAAACACATATACTAAACAAACATATCAAGCATTGCTATTTAAATTTCGGTATGAAAAATAAAACTCACTTGTCGAATCTATTTTAAACGCCTTAAGTTTGTAGAAATTATCATTTATTATTATTTCATTTATTATTATAAATTACAATCCTCTTATAATTATAGTTAGTTCTCTCTTGCTGAGCTCTGCTTGCTTTACTTTTTTAAAGTATAAAGCAATTATAAATTAAGTAAAAGGAACGTTTACTTTTATATCTAAATGCCTAACACTGTTGTTAGTCCACAAAAGTGCTACACTTGTCTTAAAGTGTTCAATTATCTAGGGTGTTTTAACCTATTCTATGACTTCACCTTTGTCTATACTAGCACGATTAATATCACAACTGGTTCGAACAAACCATCTGAGGAATAAGCACGTGAAAAACCTTTTACGAGCTCTGTTGTTATCGAATATATATTATTATCGCTTAAGTCTCCAGCCCGTGATGATACTTTACAATAGGAAGAATCTGATTTATCTATTTGAACCGTCAATGAAAGTAAAATAGGGTAAATAAGTTTTTACATCAGGTCGTTCTGACCCAGATACCCATGATGTGAACTGATAGCCAGATGTCCGTTAACCAAATGAAAACGCATTTGTCTCAATACGACGGAAGCGATGATTTGTATTGTGTCAGAGGGTACATTTATAGCACATGAAACACACCAAAACTATGGCTAAATGATGTTTTATTGGACTTTTTCCGGGACAGAAATCATGTGTTGACTGAAGTGATATAACAAACAGTGTCACCGTCTATTAATTTAAATGCTCATATTCCCAAAACGTAATTGTGTATGTTGTTATTCCCATGTTTGAATACTTCTTTAAAGGATCTTGTACTAGCTTAAACGTATCAAGTTTAAATTTGAGGAAATATTTATATTGTTAATATTGAAGTTTAATACTTTTTGAAATATAACGCAGATATGTTTTATCTTCTAGTAAGTAAATATGATGATGTTTAATTACGATAGCTAAGTTGTATAACACAGAAAATATGTCGTTGTATTGTCGTAGCCTTAATTGTAATAGAACATACTAAGGGCAATGGATTCGTTTACTGGTTTGTTGTTTCGTGTAAACTCAATTGTTAATGTTGTCTTTTTAAGGAAATGACCAATCCTTGGTAAGATTTCGCAAAAATGTGATCGAATAAGGAAACATGCTTGAATACTACTCAAAGTAAAGTACATGAATATGACTCACCAAGACGTCTCGCCTTGTTTTTGCCGGAATATATCCACTTCTGTGTCTCCTTTGTCTCTCTTATACTGAAGTTTAATCTATAACTAAAAATATTGTCAAAGTAAACGTTTTTGCTTGGTAAAAGTTTAACTCATTTAAATTCGTCTAAACTTAGTCATCAAGGTGTGTAATCATGCAAATATTATTTTGTGTATTGTTTTCTATGAGTATTAAGGCAAATGTCATTAGAACATATACTTATTTACTATCCTCATAGAGGTACGAGTAAGATGCATGACAGTATGCATACAGCTTGTGAGAGTCCTGCTTATAAACTGTTTACAACGTATTCGAAAAGATACTGCTTACCAGTATTTGATGTAAAAATGACAAACATAAAATTGTTCTGTTTAGAGATTGTTCTGTGTTACTTAAATTTGTAATAAAGAACCACATATGCACTCCATAAACATTTGCTACAAATATAAATGAAAATCTCGTTACAACAAGTTCATATTTCATTTTAATCATGTTATGGATAACTCTATGCTGTCACCTAATCATATTAAAACATTGCGATAACATTATATGTTATTTAATATTTAACGATCTCGTACGTAAATGGCCTTTTGGGATACAAAACAACACTACCGAAGTATTGCAATTATTTTCACATATCAGACTAGCTATATTTCCGCCAAAGGCAATGTTTTTATCATGGCATCTCATGAACAATTACTGCACTACAGCCATCAATCACGATCCTGTTAACAATTGTCTGATGATGAGTATTTCCTTCTATGTTATGGATATTCGTATTTCAGGCAGATATCATATTCCGTCCAATGCATAGAACCGCCGGAAGACTGTTAAAATACGCGTGTATTTGCCTTGAAAGAACTATTCAATATTTAATTATTTATCTTGTTCTAAGGTTTATTTCCATATGTTTTCTTAATTAGGTTCGTCCGTCTTGTGGCGATTTTATGAACATTACTTTATTATTAATTTCCAGAATTTGTACAAAACACGGACTAATTATTACATTTATTTCCATAGTCGACATGAATGTCAAGACGTTGTCAATGGTACAGATTGGCAGTAAAATGGCAATAACTGTTATGGAAAAACGTACATAATACCTTAATTAACAATGACCTCGTGTGTAAAACTTCCATTACGTCTTGTGCATTTAAAACAGAAATACACGCTATTTCCTAGATTTCCTTGCAAAAGTCTGCGGGCAGACATTCTGCTTTCTACTTAATATCTTTCTTGAAAGAGTTTTACTTCCAATTGTTTTCCTGAAACAAAATATATCACAGAACAGTAGTGCACGATTGGGTGTATATGAAAGTTTGATAACAAAGCTATAGATCGGAGTAAGTGGTTATTAGGTCCTTGGTCGGCTTGACAGAATCACAACATAATGTATCGTGCACTTACCAATTTTCATAAAGCCATTAACCGCAAAACAAAAACCGTCTTTATATAAATAGTTAATTTTTAGTATTACTAAGCACTAATATGCTTTTTTCTTGAAATGTATGAAGGAAAACAGAGGTAAAAGCATGTCTTAAACAGAAAACAACAGAACATTTATTTCGAAGGTCATATCTGGCAAAACATGCACATATACAATGGCGACAAAAGCAGCAACAACACAATGAACACAATTATGAAAAAAATAAATAATAATTAATCATAAGAATAAATACATAATTATGCAGACATTCAGGTATTATGCCTCATTTCCAATCGAAATGAAGGCATTATCATTTGGTCTCGTGTACACACATATGCTAGGATTGTTGGGAAAATCAATCTCAGAGAAAATCATTTTTCATTGAAATCATCATCCCTAAGCGTTTGACTGTTCGGACAAATCTAACAAATGACCTGTTGTCATTCAATCATCAAATAAACCATACACATAAGGGATTGTAATTTTGTCTAAAATGACGGCACACGGTCGAATAATCCAATAACTCATTTAACACATATCTGAAAAAAAACCATTCGAAGAATGATAAGGAGCATATATGCTCCCATTAGCGTCATAAATTAATATCATGATTAACGTGTATAATAGTTAATGATGCAGTCTCTCTATTAATTTTAGCGTCATTAACATTACGCTGGTTGACAATTATGTTATATATATCATTAAAGGGTTTTTATCAAAATAATTAAATTGACAACCGCCGACAAGTGACAAGGCGAACCGATGTTTCTTTTACTTAAAGAACGATAAACGTATTCCTTCTTTATGACATACACATCAATATACTCTTCGTGACATTTAGTCTTGAAACGTATATATATCTTCCTACACATTACGTTTTTCCGCAAATCATGTTCAACTCTGTTAATGTAATTTCCTATTTTGGCGGTGTATTAGTGCAGTAGTTTGAGCTTATAATAGAATGAAATATGTTTAGGCCTTAGACATTTTGCGATAATGGTATTTTCAGGAAATAACAAATTAAATGAATTTTATGTAAATTCATTCATAAATAGATATAAATCATCACAAATAGAAACTAGACAGACAAACCCAATAGCCTAAGTTTAATGAATATCTTGTTAAATGCTTTGGTATGAAGGCCAATCAAACACTAGACTAGGAAGACAATACAAACACAAACAAGGAGAAGAATATCCTTACGAGCACATGCGTTTGTAACTGTTTTGTATCTGGCTTGGCAATATCGTTTTGTAACTGGTTTGTAACTGGCTTGGCAAGATCGTTTTGTAACTGGTTTGTAATTGGCTTGAGATCGTTTTGTAACTGGTTTGTAATTGGCTTGGCAAGATCGTTTTGTAACTGGCTTTGGCAAGATCGTTTTAAGCATAGTAAGAACTCATTGGATGTTTAAGCAGTTGTACGAACTCTCCACGTCGAATCGCGGTATTTGAGGTGTAAATTACTGGCATTAATAAGTTGATAAAACAAAAGAAATCATTTTATACGTATGTTTAATTGTGCATAATATGCACGTACTATTTATATAAGAAAGCCCACGTCTCTATTTTTGCAAGTTGATGAGTCGAATTTAATTCAGCATGTTTTGACTTTTATCTGTTGTTATTTGTTTTCCTGTACAAACAAACTGCGTCATTCAAACATTTACAAAATTGAAAATTAACGTTAGCTATATAATGGTGTTCATTTAAAGCTTTCAAAACATATAATGAAACAAATGAGGAATTTTGACTTTTAATTCCCGAAGTTTACTGAAACAATGAACTATACGGAGCGCTCTCTGATACCGTTTATTTACATGTGAGTGTTTTCATATCTAGGTATTTTAATACAATTGCTACAACGCTAATTATTTGCAATAATTTACTTGTAGCATTTTTACCACTGAATTGTTTTTATCAGAATACATATATACAAAAGAACGTTGTAAAATTAAAATGTAATGGACATTTAAATACTGCAATCTATAAATGTATTCCAGTAAAATAAAATTCAATGAAAACAATGCTACAAGTGAATTATGGCAAATAATTGGCGTTGTAGCACAATTATTGAGCGAGTAAGATTTTTTAAATTCATTGGTGTTCTTTTTTGTTTTACATTCAAGTGCATTGTTTCAATTTGTATTCACTGCTTAGCGGTCAATTTGTGTGTTTAATATCGCTCCGCTGAAGATAGTGAAAATATATCTCAAACTTGGTTATGTGTTATGAAATTTGAAACGATTGCAACAGTTATGTTGTGTTTCAAAGAAATGTGTGAACAACAGGTTAGATGATAACGAATATTTCACATCTATGGCATCTTCACTATCACAATACTGCCTGTAATGTCTATATATACTTAGTCCAACGCTCATGCAAATCATTTAATATATGAAACGTTATTTCGAAATAATCAAACGATAGTTTGAATATTTTAATAAATTATAAAAAATATGACCAATCAATTTACAGCTTGGATAACATTTGCCAAATAAAAAACGTTTTTATTCTACTGGCTTTAAATAGTTGTTTCCAAGGGAGTTTCTAAATAGACGTATTTGATTTATGTGTGTAAAGACCAAATAATCATGTGTGGCCCGTAAGTGTCATATTGAACAAACGAGGATTGACGCATAACCAATTATTACATTTCACGGTTGTCTGGTTCTTGTTTTAAAGTGAGGACTAATTAAGATCTGTAAGGATTTGGAAGTCAGTATTTATACTATTTGCTTGTATTGGATCGTCGAACTAGCATAGTTAATATAATACTACAGATTCATCAGTTTGCCTGGCCAGTACTCCATCACACATAATAACAAAGACAAAAGATAAAAGAGTCCGCAATAATAGAGAAACAAACGTATTCCCTAACAAACGTTATACCCAGTAATACTTGTTTCTGTTAATTATACCCTTGGTCAAGGTAGTGAAAATTGTCTACGCTAAATATGATCAATTAAAACCTCATCTACAATGACATCGTTATTAACGACTGACCAGCAGCTATCATATCTTAAGTAAATTTAGTTTACAAAGATTCTATCCTACTATTATTTGTTAAAACGTTCTAAAATGAAAGGGTAAACTATTTTTTTTACTTTACTTTCTCTTTTGTAAATTAAAACGTTCAGCGGTAAAGCCCATTATTTAACGTAATGAATATACTACGAAATGGATTTGGAAGGTCAAAGTCTTGCCTTTTTCAAAGAATTATATTTCATTAAAATTTATATGCTAGCAAGGGCAAATTTATATTATTTGCCTCACGTTTGGTGTGTTTATTAGATTTATACGAACTATCTTTCATCTGATTTGTGTTGCAAATTCGTTTGTATCAGTCATTACAAGAGATCAATAATGTTTGTCAAAACGCTCGACTGTCTAAACAAACACTATTTGGGTACTTTTTGTTATTATGTTGTATAAATAGAATCAAAAGTGACGCTGAAAATAATGTTATCTGATCAGTTAAATCACTCCGATCACAAGGCCAAAATTCATTCTTGTTTGGATATTGTCAAACATTTTGGCACCATAACCATTTCAATTACATACATATGCACTTCTGTTTTTGGAATGCAAATGGTTTTATGACTATATTGTTCCCTGCATTATGCTTGCAAGCGATTAAACCTAGGACATAACAGGATTCGAGAAATTTGTGTCTATGTCCTTTCAACACATTTAAGCTTTATATAATCTTCTTAATTAATAAAGAAGGGCTATTAAAATACGTACGTAGACTTTCTTAATGCGTTACTAAGCCTTTTGCGCCGTCTAACATATGTTCTGATATCATAAATATATTCTTTTAAAGATACTGCAAGAGAAGAAGACTAAATCCATTGACCTTTTAGAATTGTGAGCTTATTTCAACAGTACAGAGCTAAGATGGAGCGCACCGTATAAAAGGGATCGTATATAAAGAGTTTACGGATTAAACATATAACAACATATAACTGTATTTTGTTATCAGACTTTGTGATTTAATGCACTAAATGTGTTCGGTACAAAAAGGTTTAATTTAAGATATGAATTGCGGGGTTGATGTCATTATCGGGGTATGAACGCAATTGGGCTTGTCAAAATGTGTGGAGTCCGAAGGACTTTACGTGTACTTTGACCAGCCCAATTGCGTTAATATCCCCGATAATGACATCAACCCCGAAATTCATTCCTTATATTTACACCAATAGTTCATTATTTCATTCAATAATTGTTGAAAAAATACTTCATTTCATTTAAAAAAAACTTTCACTAATCCTTTCTTACCAATTCTGTAAATAGAAAGACCCGACTATAACCGGAAACATTTTTTCAAATGACGTCACAATAACGCGGGAAAAGATCAACCACTTGAAATCACATTTAAAAGTAAAAATGGAGCACTTATGGCAACAATACATTTAAGATATAACAGCATCCGGTATACGTTTGCAAATCCGGTTTACTTGCAAACTTAGTTTTTTTTATTATCTTAGATATCAACTTCAAAAGCGACACATAGAAAGTTTGCCCATTAAATAAGAAATATTTTAAGTAAAATTAAAAAAAAGTTTTAAGAAATATGAAAATTTTAATTCCAAAATTGATTCCTCCCGTTGGCCACCAATTGGATTTTAGGTCCCCCGCGGGGTTTTGGAAACTCCAATTGGAGAATTTTCCATATGAGACGAAACGGGGGAAAAAATCAGCAATTTGAAAAAAATCAAATATTACAATTTGGAACAGAAAATTACATTTCTATGTATGTCTGTAGTACTAGATTCATAAACATGATTAAAATCTAATAAATAATCAAATATTATGGTTTTGTAAAAACGGCTCTCCAATTGGGGAAAATTCCAATTGGAGATTTCCACAGTCAATTTCTATTGATAAAAGCCACCAATTGGAGATCACAGAAGTTGGTGATCACAGAAGTTGGAGGAATCACCAGTTGGAGATTTCCACCGTATAACATCTGCTGGGGAGAAATAAAGTTGGGATATATACATGTCATGATATTATTGCTCAATAATTTAATATTGTAGATTATTCAAGAAAATAACATTGCAAGATGTTACCTGATTTTGAGTATTATATCGGTGTTTTCATTTGTGACGTTGTGTGCAATCTAAAACAGTGATCTTATATACAAATGCGTCAGATTTGCGAATTATTTATCCTTTTCTGAAGCCTTGTGGTCCTAGATGCTCGAAAATATTAAATACTTTTAAAAAGAATAACTTACTAATTTTCATTTCCTGGTGGGCTCAATTTGTGTCTTTCAGTTAATCGAATAGGTTAGAGAACACCATCTTATATTGTCAGGTACTTTAAACTATGTTGACTTAGTGACAAACTTAATTTGATCACTCCAATTTAAAGAAAAAAAACCTTTCGATGTGTATCTTTTATCCTATGCAAAAGTGGCTTCTTTTTATTATTTCGTTTCCATCACTCACGGTATGTTATTTTTTTGCCATATGAAATGGGTACATATATGTATAATAGCACTATCACGAACCTATTACAGGTTAAACACTTATTTATAAGTCAGTGATATTATTTATAAATGTTCTATAGTATTGACTTAATACTTCGTAAAAAATAAGCTCAACAATCATTCTTTGTTTCAGAATTCATCCATTTCAATTCTTTGAAAAGGAGCCATTTTCTCGGTTCACTTATTGTCAGGGTTTAGGAGCTGTAGCTAAAAGCAGTGACGAAATTCGTTTACACTCTTAAATTGTGCTCAGTTACATTGAACACCTGCCGTAATTGAGTGATAGCTTTACATTGTTAAATAAGAAGTAAATATATCCAAATACTATTGCAAGGAGTATTTTTTTTTTTGCAAAAGTGTATAGCCCTTCACGCAATTCATGATAGTTTAAAAACTCATGTCTTGAATGTCATTATCTTTGACCAAGTATACGTTCTAAGCATTAGGAATGATATTGTTCATATTGTTTCATCCTGCTACCTATTTGCATGTTTTTGTTCGTTAATCAAATATACGCATGTACTTTGCTTATCATGTCCACGTGTTTGTGAATGGAGGATAAAGATACTGTAATAATGTTTCAAAGATGAATGCTAGATCGTTAAACACGTTGATTAAATATTAACATATTTTTAAATCACATTTACGAGAGTTAGGCGAAGATTTTGTGATGGATTTTATATTTGCTACTGTACAATAAGGGAGGTAACTGCGTAGGAGATGAACATTTTCTTAAACCGGTTTAGCAGTCAAATCAAGTAGGACCTACTCCGATGACCTCAGACGAGAACATTCGTGTAAAAAATGGATTGAAATGGACAATCATAAAATTTTGGGCTATGGACTTATTCAAGACAACTGTATGGTAAGTCTAAATGCCGTTTGTTTCATGATGGTTTAAATGATAAGAATTGTTTGTTATTTTTGATCACGCACAGGTATGCGCCCCCCCCCCCCACACACACACATAGTGACATTACTCCTCAAAGCTTTGTCTGCTTTTTTCCCGGGAATGGGCGTTACCTAGGTTCCCTTGGGTGCGAGGACATTTTACCATCAGTTCATCCCTGCAGGGAAGGAATTTAAGCGGGGGTTAGTCCACCTAAATGACCATCAACGAGTCTTTTGAAGATTTTTAGACTATGGCAGACTCGAGACAGGGATACATAATGTAGTTAGTGTCGGTTAGAACCAGCCGCCCGGGTAGCCCAGTTGGTTAGAGCGCAGTGCTAGTGTTCCGGCGGTCGTGGGTTCGAGCCCCACACCGGGCGCACTTTTCCTCCCAGGTTTACTTTAATAACAAATGTCAAAATAATAAAAAAAAGTATCCCTGATCGCTAATTATTGTAGCTTTATAAAGCCGGGGTTGGCTGGACCGAAAATCAAAAGTCCCCACTATTCCCTGGACCTGGGGAGGCCATGGTAACAATTGACTGGTGCAATAGTCAGCAATAGATTTGGCGTCAATTGAATTTAGTTTGAAGGATAAACAATAACACTTTTTACAGTGTTTGACATAGAAACAGTGATTCGTCACAATCGTGAGTTTATTTGTTTGTCATTCTGTACCAAATTATTTGGGAATATTGTTAGCACATGTTTTAATAATACCATTTTACCTCAGGACAATTTTTCAATAAGAACTCAGTCAAGTATGAAATATTTCCATTTTGGAAGAATGCTGTAGATCTTTTACATTTGAAGATTTGGAAATTATTATTGGTTATTCTTTAAAAAGTGTCAAAATTTGAGTAGATATGGTAATGCAATTAGTAGCTCAAAATTTTAATCCTTCAATTGTTATTTTAAAAACTGTTTTACTTAATGATAAAGGAAATCTATTCTTTTTATTAAACAGATGTGCACAGGAAGGCATGCAATTCTAATTTTGTTAATTTTATACAAAATTGAAAACTTATGGCTAAGTATCTGTAGATGTTGTCGATATATATTATGTATATAATTGACTGTTTTTATTGCTTATCAGTGTTGGCAATCGGACTGAAATATTACTATAGATAATCGGTTTATGAAAACAATCAATGATCGATTATTAATCGATTTAATCATTATTTAACTATCTTTGGTCATCATATATAAGGCAAATAGATACAATACATGAACCAGTTTAAGAAAAAATGTTCCCTTACAATATTATTTGTACATTTATTTGTATAAATTACATTATTTATTCAGAACGCAACTATACTTTAGGGTTTACAAGTTACTATTACAGATCATGAGACCGCAGGCTCTAAATTTTGTGTACGGTATTGAATAAATGTAAAGTAAACACAAAGAAAAATATCAATTTCGTTTTGATAATCAGTCAGTAACAAGTAAAACAAGCAGTTGAATATTCTGTATGTTTTACAAGAACATTTTCTTTCAGAAAACTGAGAAAACTAAATTCTTAAATGATATAAGAAGTAAACAATAACATTTTAAAACCACAAAAGTGTGATGTTGAGAACCAATCCTTTTGCAGTTAAATTACAAAGAAAATTTGTAATAAGGTACTGTAGTGAGCAAACATTTCAACATTAACATGTATTGACCAGAAACAAAATATATTTTCAAGACAATCTTTTAACTGGTAGTCGGTAGTGGTTACGTCTCTTGTTTCTATAATCGATTGTTCAAATTTCACTATCGATTGTCGCCGATGTAGGCCTTTCCGATAATTAATTTACACTTTCTAAAATGGTGATTTATATTTTACGGGACCTGCTGGCACAATACAAACAATAACAAGATTAATAGTTTTCATGTATATTGTTATGCGATGAATTGTGATCCGAACATATTCGAAGATGTTGCGTTCATCGATTGATAAACGCAATTGCCGAAAGGCAGTTCATTTAAGGAAAGGAAGTTGAGGTGTAAATATTTGATGCTAAAAGCGCTTAATATTATATAGAGGTGGAGCGATACATATTATATACATATGTAACAGAATCAAGTTATAATAAATATTATCTTCATTCGTTCACATCAACAAAACAACAAACACTAAAAATAAATTGAAAAAAACTAATAATATAATCTTATCTCAGCGTGCTGTGAAATAACGAAAATGTACAACTTTTTGTTACAAGTATTTACAATCCCATGAAGTCAAAATCGTATTTAAGAATGAAGCAAATATCTTTAAAATAATAATTTCGAAGCTGAATAAAATTCTCAGCTGAAAACAACGCTATTTGACGCCATTGGGTTGCTCCGTCTTGCTCTACCTTACCTTGTTTAATATATAACTAAATTTAGCACATTTGTTGGACCTAATTGATTGGTTGCACGCTAAGAAAAAATATACTGCGGATTTCTATAATAAGTGTTTGTATAACTATTTCCTCTATTAAATGTTTTGTATGCATGCGTTTGTGTTGAATGGCTCTCGTACGTGTTGATAAAATCACCAGTCCGTTTTTAGAGGAAACCTTGTCATTGTGGGGTATAGTTATCAAGGAAACATGACGACTATACAATGTGCTGACATTATCCTTCGTTCGTCTTTCTTTTGTCTATAGTATCAGTATTTTGTTTGGAAACAATTGCGTCAGCGATGCCATTAATTTTAATTTATAATGAAATCAACCACTTTTTGTATGGTCATTTGGGATACAAAACAAACAACCTAAAGTTTATCTTGTCACATTATGGATAACAAAATTCAATGAGTTGTATCATGGCATCACATGCAATGTGAATCTCCAATTCTTGGTTGTCCCATCCATCATGTTTCTGTCAGCTAATTGATCCGCTATGAATATGCATATCATTTTAATCACAATTCATTTCTCACATTAATGGCAGGGAAGGTTTGTTTTCTGATAATTGTGAAATAAAGTAATTTAATTATAGTTTTAAGAATAATTTATCTGAGAGCGTTGCATGAATCATTAACCTCTCCATAATGGAAATGATGACACAAAATGAAAATAGAGTACTTATATTTGTTTATTCAATATGCATGCTAAAATGTGAGGTGACAGGTAAAAAAGACAACAATTCATGAAAATACATGATTTAGTATTTCAAAAAAAAATACATACTTATATATAAATCTGATGGAGAATCAACATCATCTGATTCTTCACAAATAAGTGTAATTTATCTTTTAGAGGTCCGTACATATTTGCACAGTGTCAATAGTTGTTAAAATCACCAACACAACATAACAGGACCTACCAGTAACAACCTTAAAACAAGAACAAAATGTATTTACAGTTATACAAGTGTAACTCCTTAATGATAAAATGAATACTACAGACGCTTCAAGAAGACGAACATTAGAAAACATTAGAAAACAAACAGACCCTGATTAGAGTCATTAAGCAACGGTTCAAATAAATATTACAAACCTATAACATATATAATTTACATTCGGTTATAATGTTTCATCGGATATAGTTTTGTTTTCAACAAGGTTCACAGAAAAAGTATTGTTACGCTGGATTAAAAAGCAATTCTAATTTATATGAATATTTTCTGGACGATAAAGTTTTAAAGGTTAGACTATTGTTGATATGCATATACAATGAAAAATACAACTGGACATGAAGTGTTTGGAGAGGCTTTTCAAAGTTTGAAGACAATTTCAAATAATGTTATCACATTGATAATACTAACTATTTCTTATCTTAAACAAGGTCCTGAGACATTATGTGGAGTGTTTTCTTGAGAAATTCATTGATATAAGTGCTGCCATAGGCAAAGCACATTGTAGTAAATATGGAGAATTCATATGAATAAGAACTCTTTCGAACGTATTCTAGCTATTTCATAATTCATCTCTCTGCCGGCGTAATGTAATTATACAACAAGGCCAAATCGAAATCCTATTTCACACTGTTAACAATAATCAAAGGGTTTGGCTTGATATTCCTTTAAAAGTTTAGTGTTGTGTGCAAGGAATGATTCAATAAATCTAAAAAAAAAAAAACTTATTTCATAGAAATGTTTAAATCACTGTTCAACGAAATGTATGCATAGCAAGTATACCCAGTATCTCGAATTGAAACTTTTAATGGTTCCAGTTCCTTGTGTGTCACCTTAGAGTTTAATTGAGAATTTAATTTAATTTAGAGATTCGGAAATGTGTAAGAGTTAATACGACAATATATATTAATACCCATAGCATTATTCAATATAAACACACTGCAAAGCTTGCTTCCAAGTTAATGCATTACTCATATCATAAAACTGGGAAACTGCAACAGCACCTGTATCATCCTTTGAAAATTATCCAAAGTTATGAATATCTGAATTATCGTTTTATATAAATAATGTATTTATCATTGATCACATTGCTGATTTACTAACATGACATAGACTAGTGTTACATAAATATGCTTGACTTCTTTGCCAGTACGTACTTTAACGCTCCATATGTTTTGATAAAAAATGTTGCACGATATCGTTTAATGTTTTCGTTGCTGTATAAAAACCATGAGTCTTACCATAGCCCAGCATTATCAAAGAAGAATTAAAAACACATTAATAAACAAGGTTGTTTTCTGACTAATCTGTTTTATATCTCTCTGCACAGAAGTCGTTTTTATCGGCAAATCCAACATGACACATCTGCAGCAAATTGATCTAATGTTCTTCAAGTGGAAATATGATTATAATTAACAACATCTTTTGACACGTGTTTCAAAATTATTTTATCAAAGGATGAGGTAAATTGGTTTTGTGAACCTATCTTAATGATACGCTTAAACACATTAATTGTAGGATTATGTAAAGAAAAAAAAATATGGGTCTTATCTTATAACATTATACCTCATTTTCAGCCCAATAGTTTTTTTTTTTAATTTTAGTTTTTTTATTCTGTTTTATGTGTTTGGTGCAAAACTAAGTTTGTATACCAAATACTTTGAGCTTGTTGCAAGATACACTCAGTCAAAAAAAGAAACGATACTTAGAAACGTTTACACTTTATTTCTTATCTCTATGACACTTTTCAGAAATTTATTTGTAAATTTAATGTTTAACAACAATTTAAATAAAGTTTCATGACAATAGTAGAAAACTATCAATACTCAGTCTGGCAGATTATATGCTGCTGTAACAATTATCGTGCGAAAACTCAATTCACAAGTAATCAGTATCTGGTATGTCCACCATGTGCGTCTCTTACTGCAATACAGCGACGTCGCATTGAGCGAATAAGGGTCTTAATCGTCTCTAGTGGTATCGCAGCTCATTACCGTTTTGAGGATTACGCCATCGAACAAGGCGTTTCAAGACGTCCAATAAATGCTCGATTTGAGTTCAGGTGAGAATGCAGGCCACGGAAGAACTTGGACATTTCTCTCCTGAAGGTAGGTGGTTTAAACTCAAGCTGTGGGGCACTTAGCGTTGTCCTGTTGGAACATGGTGACGTTCGGATTTGCTCTGATGAATGGTGCGACAACTGGCTCCAATATCTCATTTCGATATCGCTGTCCTGTTACCTACCTTGCACTTCCACTAAATGGTTCGAGAATGAAGGGATATTCCTTCCCCCACCATAACGTTAGGTCCCCCAAATCGATTTCTCTCACGTACACATGCGTCCGAAAAACGTTCATTGCGTCCTCTATAGCAACGTATGGGTCCATCAGAGTGATCCAAGCAAAACCGTGATTCGTCGCTAAATAACACGGTGTTCCACTGTTGTTGAGTCGAACGGTGCTGTTGGCGTACCCAATCCCGACGTTCACGTCGACGTTCGGCTGTAAGGCACGGGCCGTTATGTGAACGTTTACTCCATGTTCGGCAAGTCTTTTTCTCACCGTTTTAGCACACATTGGTACGTCCAGGTGTTATAGCTGCTGTGGTCGTTGCCGGCAAAAATCCGTTACGTAGATGTGACGTCCTCATATAGCGATTTTGCCAGGGTTCGTTACTCGCGGCCTGCCAGATCTATGGCGATCTGTTAAAGGTGTTTGTATTTATGTATGTTTAATGTGTTTACATTTATGTTGGTGCTTTTTATATGTTTCTGTATCTAGTTTATTGTCGTTTGAGCCCTTGCCGCGTGCCCCTAAACAAGGTTTATCTTTTAATATTCGACTACTTGGCTTTTTCCTGTAGATTTCGTTGTTTTCATCTGAGTTCTGATAACCTTGTTGTTAAACATGAATGAAATTATCAGTTGAGTTAATAAAATTATTACATCTTTTTCTAAATGCTAAGCAATGTTATGTTTTTATACAGATTCTACTTCTGTCTAAAAGTGTTAAATAATCTATTCATTTAGTGCCATTTATCCCATTTCAATAATTCATATGTTTCTATTCTAAAACTATTCATACCACAATCATCTCGACCAAACAATCTCAGAAATCGGCAGATGAATAAACAGTCGCAAGCTCTGTGTTTATCGAAGATATATTGTTATCTTATACGCATCGAGACCTCTACGGTGCTTTAAAACTGAAATTAACTGAAATAAATGTATTACCATGTAAACATGAACTATTAAACAACATTGTGTAAAACTGTTTTACATCAGTTGTACCGATCCGGATGACCTAGATGCGAACTGATAGCCGCGTGCCAGTTAATCCACTGGAAACCATTTTCTCCTCAATACGACGAGTGCACTGAGTTTTATTGTTTCAGAGGGTACATATATAAAACACATTAACACACCCAAACATGTGCTAAATTATTGGACTTTTCCCCAGTCAGAAATCATGAGTAGTGTTGTTTGAAGCGAGTAACAATAACATTTGCCGCTGTTAATTACATTATCAAAAACTCTGATAATAATTGTGTTTGTTGTTAGTACTGTTTAAGGATGTATCTGGTACAGATCTCATATCAGCTACAATGGACTTTGTTTTTAGAAATGGTAACAGTGTTAACACTTTGGTAAGATAGTCTTTGAAGCAGAACGCAGTGATGTTTTATTTTCAAGTAAGTAAATATGTTGTAAATATATTTGTATTTATTAGCTAAAATGTTTTTCAAAAAAAGGTCATGGTATGTAATGGCCTTTATTGTGATAACTATTAACCGAAACCGATGAGCTCATTTGCCGTTTTATTGTTTCTTGGAGTTCAAAATGGTTAAAGCATTACCAATCCTTGGTCAGACTTGACTGAGTCGTGATACCGTTAGAAAATACTCTTGAAGAACATCACTCAAATTAAAATGTTAGGAAGTGCACCAAGATGGCTTGTTTGTTTTTGCAGGAATTTGTCCACTTCTGAGTCTCCTTTTATCAATGTGGTCATTAAGTTCTATTTTTTATAATCAAAGAAAAATAAACATTGCTTGCTGTGATTTATTTGTATGAAGACGAGTCTAAATTAGTATCAAGATCTTTACTCATAAAACCTTTTTCAATTGGTTTCGATGAAAACTAATGAAAAATACTGTAATAAAATATTATTCTGTACAATGCGAATTAACGTACATGTACGTGCCTCAAAACATACAGTTTCTGTGGGTCTTTTTTATATACCAAAATCAATCCGCTAGACACCGCTAATCAGAATGCCATATCAAGACACATTTCTTAGAAAACAGTTTTTGAAAATCTGCGTTACTTAGGTATGCAATAAAGGATTTAATATTCTTATCCGGATGAACATTTTATACAATATCAATGCACACACCCTTATTAACATTTTAAACATGATATGGATAATCCTGTGGACTAACGCTTATTTATAATAAAACATTGAGATAAAAGTATATGTAAATCAATATAGAACGAGCTCGTACTGGAATGGCCTTTAGGGATACCGAATCGTTGCCATTATTTTCATATTTCGGACAAGCTATATCGCCGCCAAAGACATTGAGTTTTATCTTGGCACCGTGTGAAGACTATCTGCACAACAGCCAAATCATCAATCATGATTCTGTATATCAGTATTCCTGGGTCTCTGCTATGAATATGTAAGATATAATTTGTCCTATACATTGAACTACGGACGATTGTTGCAACACACTTGTGTTGCATTGAAATAGCTATTCAATGTTTATATTTTTATCTTACAAAACATAGATAAATTATCATTTCATTTCCATAGTCCAAATGAATGACCGTGACGTAGGCCCTCTATTATAATGTTTTTGTTCGCAATCAAAATTAAATTATTATTTCACTGTTCAGTTGACTAATACATGAATACTATACATTATTAATGAATAACAACACGGGGTTGTATAATCAAAGGGTTGAATTGACAGACTCATACACGTGACATGACAAACCAATGTATCTTAAAATGCTCCTTTTAGCACACACAGAAAAATACTCTTGTGACACATTTTGTCTTTATATTTTTTTTTCATTTATACTCTCGAACGACAATGCGAACACACAAAACACGCGCACCCAGTCCCCCCCCCCACACATACACAGACACACACACACACACACGTACACACACGCACACGCACACGCACACACACACACACACACACACCAATGCATACACACATACACATACATACACATTCACACATACATACACACATACACATGCATACACACAAACACATACATACACATCACACATACACATGCATTCACAAATACACATACATACACACATACACATGCATACACACATACACATGCATTCACAAATACACATGCATGCACACATACACATGCATACACACATACACATGTATACACACATACAAATGCATACACAAATACACATGCATACACATGCATACACAAACGTATGCAAAATGTAAATAAGATCGATGTCTACTATACTTGCTGAAGTATTTAAATAGAGAATTTGAAATATATACCCATACACTATATATATTTTAATACACGCCTACGATTTATGTTGTTTACGAACTTTTTGGAGTATCTGTTTATATAGCTATTTGTGTCTTTCTTAAGTTTTAATTAATGATGTTTAGACATTTAGTCGTAAAGTGCATTCTCGCATCATTTTCCGATGTGTTAATGTAAGATCTATTGCGTCTACCTAGCAAATATTTATCATGAAACATATCTATCTCATTTTAGAGCTTCTTGAGCCAATAATTGATTTAATCTTGCATCGGCTTAAGTACGTTTGCGGTATTGAAACCATATAGAGTTTTATCGGGAAATTACAGATTTAGGTATCTTACGTAGATCCATTTCTAAATAAATTGCTTTAGTTGATATAAATCTTCAAATATAAAAACTAATCAGACAAGTGTAGTAGCCTCAATTTAATCAAGATCTTGTTAATAGGCCAAGGGATCATGGCCAAACAAACCCACAGCGAGAGAAATGCAACGTAGCACCACTACAACCACGGATTGCAAAATATTGTTAGTAGTTAATGTTTTTGTTACAGTCTGTGCACGGTCAGTGTCACCATAATAGGATTTAATGAAGGTTTAAACTGGTCTATGAGCTCTCAATGTCAATTTTGTCCAAACAGTGATCATAAAATGCAAAGTTATATGTTATATGCCACATCAGAGTCTAATGGCAATGAAATAAACTACATAACAATGCCGCACGGGTACCTTTATAATTAAGAGCTGCATTGAACCTTATTGAAAGTTATAAACCATTCTCCAGGAACTCACAGGAGAGCCGCGGCGATCTCCGGATATTACCGATACAAAGTTCTAGGGCTTAGGAATGTTTGGTTAATGGAATGTTATGATGTGGTACATCCCAGAGATATATATTTATCGAGATGTTTTATCTTTTTTTCCGAGGTTAATTGAAACAAAGATACTTTTGTTTGCAAAACTAAATAAAAACTAATTAACTGTTACAGTTGTTGTTTTTAAATTGAATGCAGTTTTAGAAAATGACTGCCAGTATTCTGCTATATATAAGCACTACAATATGACTTGAAGTGTTATGTTTGTAAATGGTTAACCATTAATAGTCTTGTTCAATGGACTTTTTATAGGCCGTTATTTTGATATAATTGTTATGATATACTTTGATTTTATTAAACAATAGCTATATACGGACATCTTCCACATGGTTTCGTTTTGAAATACAGGTAAACATAATTGCAATTGGATTGGACTTTGATGTTCTATATCACCTTCATTATTTGAACATAATTTGTGCTTTTTTTATCACCGATTTAATTAAATTAAATTCATTAACATATTGTTATTACATATCCTAAAATTTGCAATTCCAAATGTTATAAAACAACAATGTGCAAACTATTTGATTTGTACCTTAAATACCGCAATTAATTTTCCCAATGATCAATGAAAATAAGGCAATGTATGTCTTGCTTTTCGTTCTGTTACACATTTGACTACCCATGTTTTTCAAAATAAACAAGTACATACATAAAGAAGATTTGTTTTCTTCGGTTGTCTTTTTCTTTTTTCTTCTTTTCATACATTTCTACCCGTGGTAGACTTCTCGATGAATTTTGATTCAACATTAGGTTGCTTTGTTTTTGACGATTGTTTGAAACACTTTGAACATGCTTCATTTACTTTTAATCCCAATTTATTTAACACTCGCTCTATTTAATGAATTATGTAATCGCAGTATTTGTGGTAATTTGGTTAAAATATACATCGAAGGATTTGATTGCTGGAGAACAAATTCGATATCATGTGCATGACTCTAACAGCATCAAATTTAACATATTGATGTTAGAAGATTTGAATAAAACACGCTGGACAGATGGTGCAGATACTGCTTCTAGTTTTTGTTGGTATCAATTAAGGTTTTTAATTTGCTAGTTGAAACTATGTTTATCAATGTTCATAGCATTATGATATTATCAATGCGGTGTATATGTGAGGTCTTTGGAAAAACATATTCCTTTTCTACACGTGAAATAGTTTATGCAAAATGTTCCAGGGATGTTTGTTTTGTGTAATACGTGTTATCAAGGGACACATATATAATTACATAACTATTTGCCTTATGAAAAACGACACATAAAACCCATTCCGTTCTGGCTGCTATATATCTTAAATATGTTCTGTCTGAGGCAGTATGCACACAAAGTGTTTTCTTGACCAAATGTGTTGAACGTATAACCGCTTGCTATATTTTAAGGTTGTCTGGTGACGTACGAGCAATGCTTATTAAGTTCTGTAATATTCCCAAGTCTATGTCTATTAGATATGATCATACTTGAATGTCGAACCTACACATTGCCTTAAATATCTTATGTATTATCAATAAGCATTTTTAGTCTGACTGTCCGGTCCGATAACTGCCAGCAGTGCCTATTGTTTTACATTAGGTACTCTGAATTGTATGTCTTCGTCTGCTGATAGAGTCGGGATCAATTATTATTAAAGAACTTGGGGTTTACCTATTATTTTATAATCATGTGTTTTAATATTAAGTTTCCGCATGTTAATGCATAATATATTGATATTTAAGATTTTACAATTACGTTTTTACTTTATTCGGTACTGTTTGAATAAGCGTGAGGTTGTGTACACAAACTATTTTAAGCACCCAGTAAATATACATTATACTGAACGTTCAAAGGCGGTACCTTACATCCTTGATAAACCCCCCTCGTTTTTTATATTGTAGTATTATATGTACAGTATTGTTTTGTAGAAATTTGTGCTGTTGAAACCATTTTTCTGGTTTGTGATTGCTTGTATTTGTGTAATTCATCTTTGGCGTTGACCCTGTGCCATTAAACGGGGTTTATGTTTAAACTTTTGACTTCTGTGCTTGTTTCTGTAGTTTTTAATACAATTAGTGTTTGTTGAAGTACATAAAAACCAAATCGCTCAATCAAAGATATATCCTGCAAACTCAACAGCCAATACGTCACCGGAACGTGGACATAAACCATGTTTATCTATGTAAGGAACAGGCAGGTGTATAATCTGTCACGAGAGCTGTCCTTATCGATAATAAATATGTTTTAAAACTTGAATTACCGCTTATGTTATTTCCAGACATAAAATTGTTTTCCGCCGTCTTATCTTTTCAAGAATCTTTTGAGAGAAATTTTTGTTTCTTTTATAATCTTTTTCGAAATGTTTTACTGTCAAATAGTTTCCTTAATCAAAAATGTCACGAAGCAACACAACTAACTTGAGTGTATTGATGAAAAGAAAAGATAGCTATAATTTGGAGTCAGAATATCTATGGCCTCTTCCTTTGGAAGGCTTAACGGAAGCATCCCAGAACAGTACAAACATCTGTCAAGTCTGGTATTCGAGACTTAAGATAACAAAAGATTCGATGTATATATATTACGTATAGTTAGAATTATCGCTCTGATTTTATGTTCACTTTTACTGCATTACACACTTTTGGTAGCACTCAAACATTATGTCTTGCTCGTGACAAGACACGATACAAAACAAATTGGGCAGCGAAAAACGAACATTTACCAATAACATACATGTTGTGGGAATTAAACCAAAATTTGCTAATGAACCAAAGAAATGAATGGTCAACGATGTCTTTTATTTGAAATAAACACTGACAGCTGTCTGCGGGTTGACAGCAGATTTAATATCGAGAAAATGTTGCACACTAAGTATTGGATTTACCATTCGTATCGTATAGTGCATTCCCCTGCGCTCCAGCCGAGGGGTGTAGCTGTTTGTGGCATTGTCCTGCTAGCTAGGTTGTAGATATCAACTTTGGGAGATATATTATATTACACTCACAGGTAAGATTTCGATACTTTCAAACAATAAAATATGTTCAATTAAAGTAGTTTAAAACTTCAACAATAACTACAATGGAAGTGCATTATTGGATTGTTTTAGTGTTATCAATAATGTCATTAAATGTAAAACATAAAGTGGTGACGAACGTGATGAAATTATTTTTTCCGAAACAAGTTAAATGAACATTTGTTTAAGCCTTTTCTCACGATCTTAAGTATTTGAAATTGTTGCCGCAAGGGCAAAATGATAAACATTCTGCTATATCTGAGTTTAAAAAAGATCTTAACATGTCTTTGTCAACTTCAGTTTGATGTCTCAATCGACGGATTATCAGCGCTTATTTTATTTTGAAGCGAACGCTCCTATTTTCCAACAAACAAAATAACACTTTCTGCTTAAGGTTGGTTGAATCGAACAACGCAAAAAGCATTTGAATAAATGTATCTGACTTGGGCGGACTGAAAATGTTATATTAGACAAAAAGTTTAGGGTGTGTTATAAATTACACTTTAAATTAATAGAGTTATAATTATTCAGGTAAATCATATTTCCTGATAAATTGTTTAGATAAATGTTTGTTCGTCTATGTCTCCTGGTGTTTTAGAAGAGATGGAAAGATTGTATTCCTTTACTCTAGCTTGCACTGTTTTGTTTCCGCCAAAATGCGTGGAACAAAACAATAAATGAGTGAGGCTTTTAAGATTTACATTTTAATTCTCAATATGTCCCTGTCATCTATATTTGTTTTAAAATACATACATTATATAAAGGAGAATGATTATTTTATTGAAATATTACATTATATTATATTTCACCAAGTCACCAGGTGAGCTCTAAAAGATGTATGTTTTGTGTTCCGGAGGTAAAAATATTTGCGATCTTACACTTAAACCATTTTTCTTTTTAGAATTCGCCTGACATGCCTTAAATGATAGAAAAAGACTGGTAATTGTTTTAGATGTTTTTAAACGCTCTCAGAACGGTATGCGAACGAACCGTTATTTCAAAAATGACCTCGTTAAAATTGCATGCAAGCACTGTGCCCTCTGACGTATCATTTGTACGTGTGAAGAGTACTTTTTCAAAACAGCGATTAATAAATCAATCTTTATGGACATATTTTAACTACATGTGTGAATGGAACATGCTATGTATATGCGTGTATATATAAAAAATATTAAAACAAAAAATGACCGTTCCAAAACTGGCATTATTTGCAAAAGGCAAAAGTTCTGTGAAAAGTTATGCCAAACTAGTTGCAGTTATGGGTAACTATTTATGTGAATAACAGGGTATTCTAGGCATGTCACAATAGTTTATATTAAATTATTAACTTATGTTTTTCACATTATTACTATCAGATCGATACTTTAATAACCTGTACTGATACTTATACCTTGTTCGGTGCCTTAAAATGCTAGCAAACAGTCAGTAAATTTGGAGTGCCATGGTGGGTCCACAACAGCAAAATTCTGAACCTTAGGATTTTTAAGTGACATTCTTCAGTGGTGCATGTGTAGCATGTATACAAGCAGCACCATAATCTGTCAAGAATACAGCATTATTATTTGAGTTTATTTTTATTCATTTTGAAGACAGCTGAAACCTGAATATATGAATTACCCTCTAATATGTTTCCTTGGTACGAACTAGTATGATGTCCTTTTAGAGAGTCCATGAGAATGTGTTCTAGCTTGAGATCGAAGAGGAGAGGTCGACACCTACGCAACCAAACCATCTTAATCCTCTCACAATTGTTTGTCTTATTGTGGCACACATTTGCAATACCATCCCTGTGGCAAATACTTTGGCCTAACGCTGGTATATCCGTTTTCTGTGGAATGAGCGAATTAACTTTTACCGCTAACACGCTTGATGATGTGTCAATATGAGAGTCAATATAGCGATGAATGTCATTGATCGATCGCGATGAACTTGAACGTTTGTGCTTATATACCTTTAATAAAAAAATGGAGTGAACTTAATAAAAATAAGTGTTTATGTATCGTGAGTGTGTAGGTGTTGATGTTCAAACATCAGTTTAATAGGCTTGTCCCTGTAATTTCCATTGTTAGCGTTTGTGTTCAAACATCAGTTTAGTGGGCGTGTCCATGTAACTTCCATTGTTAGTGTTGGTTTTCAAACATCAGTTTAGTGGGCGTGTCCATGTAATTTTCATTGTTAGTGTTGGTGTTGAAACATCAGTTGAATGGGCTTGTCCATGTAACTTCCATTGTAAGTGTTGGTGTTCAAACATCAGTTTAATGGACGTGTCCATGTAACTTCCATTGTTAGTGTTGGTGTTCAAACATCCGTTTAGGGGTGTGTCCATGTAACTTCCATTGTTCGTGTTGATGCTCAAACATCAGTTTAGTGGGTGTGCCATGTAACTTCCTTTCTTAGTGTTGGTGTTCAAATATCAGTTTAGTTGGCGTGTCCATGTAACTTCCATTGTAAGTGTTGGTGTTCAAACATCAGTTTAGTTGGCATGTCCATGTAACTTCAATTGTAAGTGTTGATGTTCAAACATCAGTTTAGTGGGCGTGTCCATGTAACTTCCATTGTTAGTGTTGGTGTTCAAACATCAGTTTAATAGGCTTGTTCATGTAACTTCCATTGTAAGTGTTGGTGTTCAAACATCAGTTTAATGGGCGTGTCTATACACCTTCCATTGTAAGTGTTGGTTTTCAAACATCAGTTTGATGGGCTTGTCCATGTAACTTCAATTGTAGGTGTTGGTGTTCAAACATCAGTTTAGTGGGCTTGTCCATGTAACTTCCATTGTTAGTGTTGATGTTCAAACATCAGTTTAGTGGGCGTGTCCATGTAACTTCCATTGTAAGTGTTGCTGTTCAAACATCAGTTTAGTGGGCATGTCTATGTAACTTTCATTGTTAATGTTGGTATTCAAACATCAGTTTAGTGGGCGTGTACATGTAACTTCCATTGTTAGTGTTGATGTTCAAACATCAGTATAATAGGTGTGTCCATGTAACCTCCATCATAAGTGTTCGTGTTCAAACATCAGTTAAGTGGGCGTGTCCATGTAACTTCCATTGTTAGTGTTGGTTTTCAAACATCAGTTGAATGGGCTTGTCCATGTAACTTCCATTGTCAGTGTTGTTGTTCAAACATCAGTTTAGTGGGCGTGTCCATGTAACTTCCATTGTTAGTGTTGGTGTTCAAACATCAATTTTGTGGGCGAGTTCATGTAACTTTCATTGTAAGTGTTGATGTTCAAACTTCTGTTTAGTTGGCGTGTCCATGTACCTTCCATTGTAAGTGTTGATGTTCAAACATCAGTTTAGTGGGCGTGTCCATGTAACATCCATTGTTAGTGTTGGTGTTCAAACATCAGTTAAGTGGGTTTGTCCATGTATCTTCCATTGTAAGTGTTGATGTTCAAACTTCAGTTTAGTTGGCGTGTCCATGTAACTTCCATTGTTAATGTTGGTGTTCAAAAATCAATTAAGTGGGCGTTTCCATGTATCTTCAATTGTTAGTGTTGGTGTTCAAACATCAGTTTAGTGGGCTTGTCCATGTAACTTCCATTGTAAGTGTTTGTGTTCAAACATCAATATAGTGGGCGTGTCCATGTAACTTCCATTGTAAGTGTTGATGTTCAAACATCAGTTTAGTGGGCGTGTCCATGTAACTTCCATTGTAAGTGTTGATGTTCAAACATCAATTTAGTGGGCGTGTCCATGTAACTTCCATTGTAAGTGTTGGTATTCAAACATAAGTTTAGTGGGCGAGTCCATGTACCTTCCATTAAAAGTGTTGGTGTTCAAACATCAGTTTAGTGGGCTTGCCCATGTAACTTCCATTGTTAGTGTTGGTGTTCAAACATCAGTTTAGTGGGCGTGTCCATGTAACTTCCATTGTAAGTGTTGGTGTTTAAACATCAGTTTAATGGGCGTGTCTATGTACCTTCCATTGTAAGTGTTGGTGTTCAAACATCAGTTTAGTGGGCGTGTCCATGTAGGTTTCATTGTAAGTATTTGTGTTCAAACATCAGTTTAGTGGGCGTGTCCATGTAACTTCCATTGTTAATGTTGTTGTTCAAACATCAGTTTAGTGGACGTGTCCATGTAACTTCCATTGTTAGTGTTGGTGTTCAAACATCAGTTTAGTGGGGTGTCCATGTAACTTCCATTGTTAATGTTGGTATTCAAATATCAGTTTAGTGGGCGTGTCCATGTAACTTCCATTGTTAGGGTTGATGTTCAAACATCAATTTAATAGGTGTGTCCATGTAACTTCCAATGTAAGTGTTCGTGTTAAAACAGCAGTTTAGTGGGCGTGTCCATGTAACCTCCATTGTTAGTGTTGGTGTTCAAACATCAGTTGAATGGGCTTGTCCATGTAACTTCCATTGTAAGTGTTGTTGTTCAAACATCAGTTTAGTTTGCGTGTCCATGTAACTTCCATTGTTAGTTTTGGTGTTCAAACATCAGTTTAGTGGGCTTGTCCATGTAACTTCCATTGTAAGTGTTTGTGTTCAAACATCAACTTAGTGGGCGTGTCCTTGTAACTTCCATTGTAAGTGTTGATGTTCAAACTTCAGTTTAGTGGGCGTGTCCATGTAACTTCCATTATAAGTGTTGATGTTGAAACGTCAGTTTAGTGGGCGTGTCCATGTAACTTCCATTGTTAGTGTTTGTGTTCAAACATCAGTTTAATGGGCTTGTCCATGTAACTTCCATTGTAAGTGTTGGTGTTCAAACATCAATTTAATGGGCGTGTCCATGTAACTTCCATTGTAAGTGTTGATGTTCAAACTTCAGTTTAGTGGGCGTGTCCATTTAACTTCAATTGTAAGTGTTGATGTTCAAACATCAGTTTAATGGGCTTGTCCATGTACCTTCCATTGTAAGTGTTGGTGTTCAAACATAAGTTTAGTGGGCGAGTCCATGTACCTTCCATTGTAAGTGTTGGTGTTCAAACATCAGTTTAATGGGCTTGCCCATGTAACTTCCATTGTTAGTGTTGGTTTTAAAACATCAGTTTAGTGGGCGTGTCCATGTAACTTCCATTGTAAGTGTTGGTGTTCAAACATCAGTTTAATGGGCGTGTCTATGTACCTTCCATTGTAAGTGTTGGTGTTCTAACATCAGTTTTGTGGGCGTGTCCATGTAGGTTCCATTGTAAGTGTTGGTGTTCAAACATCAGTTAAGTGGGCGTGTCCATGTAACTTCCATTGTTAATGTTGTTGTTCAAACATCAGTTTAGTGGGCGTGTACATGTAACTTCCATTGTTAGTTTTGGTGTTCAAACATCAGTTTAGTTGGCGTGTCCATGTAACTTCCATTGTTAATGTTGGTATTCAAACATCAGTTTAGTGGGCGTGTCCATATAACTTCCATTGTTAGTGTTGATGTTCAAACATCAATTTAATAGGTGTGTCCATGTAACTTCCATTGTAAGTGTTCGTGTTCAAACATCAGTTAAGTGGGCGTGTCCATGTAACTTCCATTGTAAGTGTTGGTGTTCAAACTTCAGTTGAATGGGCTTGTCCATGTAACTTCCATTGTAAGTGTTGTTGTTCAAACATCAGTTAAGTGGGCGTGTCCATGTAATTTCCATTGTTAGTGTTGATGTTCAATTATCAGTTTAATGGGTTTGTCCATGTAGCATCCATTGTAAGTGTTGGTGTTGAAACATCAGATTAGGGGGCTTCTCCGTGTAACTTCCATTGTAAGTGTTGGTGTTCAAACATCAGTTTAATTGGCTTCTCCATGTAACTTCCATTGTAAGTATTGATTCTCAAACATGTGTTTATATACATTGCAACTTTGTCATTTTGTATTATAACCCTTTTGTATGTACATCGTTTGTAAAGGAGTATGTTCAATGGTGATTCCTGCGAAAGGAATACAAATAAGTACACAATGTATGGAACCCAAGATAATCATATGAACACAATTTATATGGTTAACATTCCACTTAGTATTTTAGCTCATTAATTCCTCAGTAAATGTCTTTAATATTCATCTCATGATATAATGACGATTTTATTATTATTACTTTTTTCAATTTCAGTACATTAAACGATATACAGTATATAAAATGATCGTTCTACATCGTTATTTGTTTACTCGTTAAAGCTGCACTCTGATAGATTCACCGTTTTACAACTTGATTTATCATGGAAAGAGCAAATGTTTGCGTTAACCAGTGATGCAAGGCTGTTGACAAAGGCTCAGGCCGCAGTTTTTCATATTTTCGTTGTGGCTTACAAGGATGAATAAAGCCTTATGAAAATGAGACTTTCGCCAGTTTTCTAAACAACTGATTTCTGTTCTTTTATGAGCCATCTTTATATGACTTAATTGAAGGCATAGGTACATAAAAGTTGATAAAACTGTCCATCTGTCATGACGTACATGGGGAAAGGGAAAAGCGTGTATCGAAACGTCATTTGGCCTTCTTGGGGATTATGGCCAAGCAAATACTAAACTAGAAATATCCAAATAAACAAGACAAGGCATACATCACCCAAGTAATAATAAACTGTATTAACATGGTCAGTTAAAACTAACTGAGAAACCATTGGAGAGTTAACCCGGTTTAAGTTGACTTAACGTCACACTTATCCCCATATGTATCAGTATGCGTCACATGTTGGCGATATGAGAACTAGCATTAACTGGATGGCAATGATAAAACATTACCACCGGAACAAATTTTTAATTAAAAACCACATTGCACTTAAGCGTCAATGAAACAAATCATTCTGCAGGAAACGGTCAGGAAGCTGCGGTAACAGTCGGATATTGGTGATACAATGTAACGGGGGCCTAGGAATGTTTGGTTTCTGCTATCGCATAAAAGGTATTGGCTTTTCAGGTAAGGAGCATAATGCAACACTGCAAAAAAAGATCATATTAAATATATATTCTTGAATTCTATAAATGAAATTCATAAAATAATTATAAAAAAACTATTATTACAAAATAAAAGCATTGCACCTATATTCTTTTAAATAAACATAAAAAATAGTTTATGATAGTAAAAGGAGGTCATTGCTATTATAAAGAACTAACGGTTTATTCTGCATACACATGATCTGACTCATTTGTTGAACAATGACTTGTATAAACCGGTTAAGTGACGATAAGTATTAACTGTGCAAAAGAGGGTACTTTTAACAAAATTTAGTAGTGCTGTCATCAATATAAAATTTGATTTGTATACGCCTTAATGAGAACGTGTCTTCGTTGATTTTCACAATTCACAATATGGAAACAGCGAACAAGCAAAACCTCATTATTTTATATGTTTTAGTACAATTCTATGTAATGATTAAGCATATATAATTTGCTATTTAACGCCATGTTTTGGTTTTATAGGCAAGTACGTGAAGGAATATTTGATCATAGCTTTCTTTTACATCAGAACTCATAAGTCACTTGAACAAAATAATCCGGTTTTTATGCCAAATGGTCTCAAATCTTCCAATTAATAATATATTTTGCTCACTGATTGTATTTTTTGGAATAATATTTATATTAAAAAATACATTATTATTCACACTTTTGTTAAGAACAGATATTTTCAGAATAACACAGGAGGCTCGCGTAGTAAATAATTGGTCTTAATACTCTGTAGCAGTGTTCGCTGTGTCATTTTTTGCCAAAACAATTAGCTGGGGCTGTTATTAAGTTCTCATTCTTAAAGGTTATGAGAAACTGTATCGCAAAATGGCTATATCTGATATAAGCCTTTAATATTCTTCCACCATATGTACATTTAAAATGCAGTTGGGCAATGGATTAATGGGATTTCCATTGCGGTAGGCCTTACCCCAATGCTAGACGGGAAAACAACTGTCTCGAGCTATTCTATTCGATAACATATGATATTCACTGGCTTAAGGTTCGAGTTGGTCAGAATTTATTTATAAATTTAAGAAAAGTTTCTCAAAATATGTGAATGATCATTATAGTAATATATTTAAGTACAATAATGATCTGAAATCTCTGATAGCTACCAGTATAGCTTGACCAGTATAGCTCATACCAAATTTTATGGTGATTTAAAAAAAGAGATTCGTCAAATTAAAATGATTCTAGCATCCAGTGGGGCAGATCTGCTAAATGAATTGCTGGGATCTTATCTAAGCCGTAAATACTGAGGCAATACTTTGAAGAGCACTTGTCTTCTGCTTTTTGCGGATGAATTCCTTTCAAATTTATATAGTTTAAGCTAGCGTCTTTATATAACTAAGCTTTCAGTCCTTTGGTTTTATTTCATATTTGAAACCATTTTTTTCATTCGTTTGGTTCACTCTTATTGTTTCAGTGTATGACGTCACTTTTTTCAAACAATTTACATAGGTTAAGTATTTAGAAAAAAAATGTATTATGATTTTATCTTTAAATGAAATTTTCTTTGTTTATTCTGAAAGGTAGTATAATGATTTTGTTTCATGAAACTCGATGATCAAACAGTTTTAAACCTTTTACTTACTAAGGCCACAACAAATTGATCATTTGTTCTACGGATTTTGCCCAAAAAAAGTAGGAGCGAGCGAGCGAAAAAAAAAAAAAAAATACTTTTTTTTTAAATTTAAGGCAAATCAGAGGCGAGCGCAAGGCGAAAAATAAAAAAAAAATAAAAAGTATATTTGTTACCAAATTTATCATACAATTATGTCAAGAAATGCTTTTTAATTGCAAACATATGTTCAGTTATTAATGAAAAGGTTTTGATTGTATCACAGTGACATGTAAATCTGTCTCAATATTTAACAAATGGCAATAAGGTCCAGTGCTTTACTATTAATTTTAATTTAAACGTGGATTATTGTAAAGACAACATTCCTCATAGTAACATACAATTATTCGAAGACCAAAAAGAAAACTATTGTATTCATTCCGTAACTTACTATTACAAAAAAACACATTTTAGACTTGTAAGAGTTATTCATGATTTGAGTATTTCTAAATATTGGGTCAGGTCTAAATTTGAACCTCTTGAAGCACATGATTAAATTGGTGTCAACTACTAGTGACTTTGACATTTCAGAAGATTGAAAATGTAAATAACACAGAGAACATATCTAAAAAAGACACTATGGATTAAATTGCGGGACAACATAAATGAAGCAGTATCAAACAAATCTGCAAATGTGGCACCAGTCATTATATTAGAGCAGGTGTTGGAATAAAGATATTTCCCTTTAAAGAACCCGCCTTTACCCCGAACCTATGGTTTATAGGTCCGTGCCTTGAAAAAGAATATCATGTCGGCCTCCATAGCTTCAATGCCCATAAGAAACAGGCCACTTTAATTACAGGCCATTTTATACAAATGGATCAAAGAAAACAAGTGGATAAAAACGTAGAATTGAGAAAATTAAAACAGTCATTTTACTTATAAAAGGTTTTATTTTCTGACTTTACTGATGTTTTTTTATACTGTCCATGTGTATGTAATGCACTAGTCAATTGTAACCACGCCCCAAGGTCCGGGAAATAGCGGGGACTTTGATTTTCAGTCCAGCCAACCCTGGGTATATCCACTGGAAGGTAAAAACTTGGCCCATTTCCCCGACTATCCCTGGTATACCCCAGGACCTGGGGGGGATGGGGGCGTGGATTGACTGGTTCATAAATTCAATGTACAGGCTGTTCTAAAACATTTACAAGTCCTACTATTTTTATCTGTTTATAACCATTATGATTATATGAAAACTGAGAAATGCATTTTAGAAAATTTAAAAAATAACTCACCAAAACATGTTCAATTGTGTTAAGTCGTGTGTCCGTGTATTTTAATATAAGTTTTGCACTCAAAATCCGATTTAGTTATTATTTAACACAAAATTTTGAGTACAAAACAATGAATTATTTAAAACACACATAGATAATTATTGCCTTCGACGCTGTGAAACTGTTGTTGTTTACTGAAGACTGTAATCCATTGACTTTGACACTGATTTTCATTTAAAACGTGTATTTTACATTACGAAAACTGAAAGTAACCCGAAAATTAATACCGGAAATAAATAACAACGGTGCGTCCTGCAAAATATTCCCGACAAAAAACTTGTCAACAAATATCGGCTGTTTTGCGGTTACCCGGACCTGATTTTGTCCTGACACGAGGAAATTTTGCTCGCGAAGAATGTAAAGCATGGAAATACCTTCCAAAAAGGCGAAGTTGACGTTGAAGGATTAAATTCTTAGTAAAAGAAATTCAGAAAGAAGAGGAAATTCAGAAGTAAAAAAAAAAAATAATATGCGCGGCCAAATAGTAAGTGCGGGCGCAAAAAAAAAAGTTTTTTTTTTTTTTCGTTTTTCGAATTTTAGGTGCGGCAAATCCGACGAACAAATGATCAATTTGTTGTGGCCTAAGGTAGATTTGGATTGTTTTATATATTCAAACAATAACGGCATAATATCACTAAACGTTTTTGCATAACGTGTATTTCTTCATAGAGTTGGGAGCATGGAAACACTTAGGGTTTACCTTTTGGTGTTATTACAATTTGTTTCATTCTTAAGTTTCCTCAAGGTAATGCATACTTTGATAAGATTTACTACTTACAGTTTTTACTTGATACGGGATTGTTGAAATAACAGTGAGGTTGTGCACACACAATAATTTAAACTTCTATTCTTTGTCATTGACCTTGAACCTGTGTCATTGAACATTGTTCATGTTCAAACAACCAATAACTGTAATTGTTTCTGTAGTTTTTCATGTAAATATTGATGACGCTTTTAAAATTGTGTGTACTTCAACGTAGACTATGTAAAGTCACCACGAATTAATTTACCGAGAAACTTCCATTAGCTCGTACATAACAAGTATGTAATTTGACATCTGCACGTTCGTCCAGTAATTGGAAACCCATTTGTCGTCATAAGAGAATGTGGGGAATTTTATTGTTTCAGAGAGTGCATAATTATAAATCACGCGAGGAAACACATTCCAAATCATTGCATTATCTAATGTTTAAACGGAACAGAAATCATGTCAACTGATGGTTGAAAGTTTCTACGTTTGCGTATCGTTAACAAAACACGTTTTAATTGTATTAGTTCCGTTAAGGAACGGTTCTGGTTAGGTTAATCAATACTGAGGAAAACTTTGAGGAATTTTATATATACAGTGTGTTATAATGTTTTGAAGATTGCTAGAAATCAAACGGGGATATATTTAGTATTCCAGTAAGTAAAGTAATGTTTGTGTTGATGTTTTGATGCAACAAGATTGTTTCTGTTTGCCAGTATCAATTGCTAAAGGATCGTGTTATTTATTACATGATTTATAACAAAACGGTTTATGTTTGCACCGGGAACAAAATAAAATACCATTTAGATTATTAAATATAAATTTAGATTTAAAAAAATTTCAAAAGTCTATATTTTACATTTACAAGGAATTCAATATAGCATATACATATAGCCAAAACGATATTTCTGTTACTTTCTTTACTAGTTTGGATTTTAAATTCAATTGACAGCTATAACTAAAGACAAACTAATATGAAGCCTGATTACGCCGGATATTTCTTAATGTCTATTATAAAAATTTAATTGAATCCATAATTATTCAGACAGTAATTGCTTCATTCACAATATCTCATTATATTGTTTACCAATACAAATGTGTGTCATTCTTGAAATATATATAATGGCTTCTTATATGTCATTAAATAACATATATGCATGCAAACACCTTAAAGGTTGGACAGGTCTGACAATGCCAAATCAGTTTATTGAAAAACAACAACAACTATTTTAAAACAAAACAAAAATTAAACGACCTAACTTGAATCAAAATGTTTGACAGCATTAAAATCTGCATTTTTTTTATTTTGAGCGATCACTGTTTGAACAAAGTCGGGCTGGAAAAATGGGAATCAAACAGTAATTTACTAAACGCAATGATTTTTGTACATTTTGCATTGACAGAGTAAATTACCAAGCCGACAAACGAGTTTCGAGGTATTTGGCAACATCAATATACGCAATGAAATTATACCATCAAGCGTTGGCAGAGTAACATAAGTAGAGAGAGTAAATGTTCAATATTCTGAGTGTTCATCTAAAGTGGAGTCAAAGGAATCGAGGTTTGCATAAATTAAAAATCCTGCAGCCATTATTTAATCAAAGGCTGTGATATCAATTACTCGTAAGATTTTAAACTACTACGGTAGCCGGGATATAATATTTCATTCCTCACAATAGATGGTTTCTTTTTGCATGGCCTTATGGGAAACAAGTAAACTTTGCTGAAGAATATAAAACTCTTGACATTTAAAGAAAACAGAAGTTTTTCTTATTTGATTCTGTCATGATCAGGCTCACTTCTCTGTTATGCATACATGCATATCTAAGTTAATCAATGGAAGTTCTTAAGTTTGTATATGTTATACATACTGCGATGAAGAAGGATCTTAATGATAGCTTTAATACATTTTCGGCCATTAGTAAAATAAATTAAATAATTAAAACAACAGACGTTGTTGTGTCAAATGTATGAAAATGGTTATGTCTTGTTTCCATAAGCATTAGTCATTTTTTAATATGTACATATATAAGGACCTTTTGGAAAAACTGTGTATTTGTGGTACCTGCTATCTAAATAACTATTTAAAACTTTTTTTTTATTTCGAGATGATTCCATATGACTGTGGCGCCTCTATGTAATGCAGGCATTAAACCGATTTGTCCTGTATTTAAGATATTCTATGACTCGGTTATCATATCCTTTAAAGCTTATCATAAATTTAAACAAATGTTTTTGTTTCTTTCGTTTGATCGTTTCATCATTTGAATGGTCACTAAAAATGAGCTTAAATGTACACAATAATCGAATCGCTTCAGTTGTATTACAATGATTAACGAATTGAAGGTCCCTCCTAAACGGTTTAAGTATTAGTTACTGCTCCCACTATCTCCACAATTGAAATTTAACACGAGCGCAAAGCTCTTCAAATGTATATGATTTCCACTCGTTAATGGTGATATGTCTGCAGTTTTGCATATTGAATAAGGACAAAGAAAATAAGATATTTCGTACTGAACAATTTATTTGTGTTTACGAATCCGGAAACTCTGGTATGTCGATTTTTAGTTCCTAGAATAATTGTGTTGTTAAGGCGTGTGTTGAAAAAAAATATTATAAACGTTCAGTGGAATTGTTGACATAATTAGATTTATTGTTGTTTTGATTTGGACAGGTTGGAGATTCTAGATAAAAGACCTGCATTTCCATTGTTTACCGTTATATACATATATATACTATCAGCCTGATGTTTGTCTCAGTTCACGATTTCATAGTAGTATAAAATTATTAACCTTTGCAAAAACCACTTAGCCTTCTGGCCTGTGAAGTAAACTTCGTTACAAACAGACAAAATTTGAATCATCCACATTTAGAGACAAAATGGCGGATATCTTTGACTTAACGCATGAACACATGGAAATATGTTTTTACATGCATTAACCCAAATAAGACAGAGCTGGTTTCATCCATAATTCCATCGTTAAGTTGTCCCCTGATGAGCCCTGTTATATCGGTATGCATGCCAAAAAAAAAAAAAAAAAAAAAAAGTTTATCAAACAATGTATGTACATTACATTATTGTCTTTCCACTTTTTACAGTTTCTTTGTTCTCATATAAAATCTTTTACAATAATGCCAAACTTAAATGGGGTCACCTTGCATCCAATATTCACATATCGGATACCGAAATGAGAGCGTTGACAGACCGTTTTACAACATGCCTGTCAGATAGTTGATATAACAATTCCCTAAGCTTATAAGTATCTTCCATGGCCGAGAGTGTAAGATTCATTCCGACCCGAGCGTAGGGTGTTGTTGAAACGAGGTTTACCGAGTTTGCTAAAGCTCTTACACGAGCGGCAATGGTAGATGCTTTTTCTCCCACCTCAGTTAAACAAAATTAAGATAAAAAAATATTTTTTTGCTGGAACGCTTTTGAGCTTAGTGAAAATAATTGCGGATGGATATGCGATTATTTGTGGTTGTCATGGATATGCGCGCAGTAATTCAGATTATGTTTATAGTCAAATCGGTCTTTAAATAGTTCTTAGGAAAGTGAAGCATTATTCCTTGAATGGTGCGTGAAAACTGTTTTATGGTTACATTTGAAGCGAGAAATAATTAATTAGCGGTCTATATATTGCTACAAGACAAGGTTTCCATGATGCTACAGACGACAGTCTTCAACAAGGGAGGTTATTACAATGTGGTGATCATTAAAAAGGAGTTCCATACGGGCATTTTATCTTCGCCCGTGGTCAAGATAAGAATTTCTAGCATGGTTAAATTATTGGATCTACTTATCTGAGGAAATGGATATAGTCATTCAAACCAGTGACAAATATTTCAGAATATCATGAAGAAACTCTGCAGCAACGTTTTATTTTAACCTTTTTTCATCTTCCTTATTGTACGAAGCAATGATATACCAAAACGTTTTATTTATTTGATGTTAATCAGCCATAAAGATTATTCGACGCCTTTCGCTAACATTGATTTCTAAAACAAAGTTGAGAAATATCGTATAAAATACAATGTGCAGTTGTAATTTACAACCAATATTGATTCCGAGCACCGTAATTGTCAAATAATAAAATCTGATTTTATAGTCGAAAAATGATTGTTTTGAATCAATTGCTCAAATGCTTTTGCTTTGATATATCATGCTTTTAATTACTTTGCAAACATTAAATCACATGCAATATTTATACATTCACATTAAATGAGTTCATTTTGAAACTCGAACCAACTTCAACTAATATTGAAAACGAGTTTCGTAAATGTCAAATAATAAAAACTGATTTTATAGACGAATTATGATTGTTTTTAATCAATTGCTCTAATGTTTTTACTTTGAACTATCTTGCGTTTTATTACTTTGCAAACATTTATCACATGCAATGTTTATACGTTCACATAAAATGTGTTAATTTTGAAACTGCAATCAACCCCTACGATAGGAATAATTCTGAAACGAAGCTTATTAAATTAACCCCTCCATGTTCTTTCTTTTTTATGAAGAAATGACAATAAAAGACATAAAGCAAATTTTGAAAAACAAACGAAAAAAGGCAATCACTATTTTCATTTTTTACGCTCGTCCTCTTACTCCATGAATGATGTCTTATTTGATTCTCCTAAAAGAGTAACACAAAAACTTTGGATAAAAAGTATTCTCTTTTGGTGTTCGTGTCCTTAGATGAAACATCTTACGGGATTTAATATCCGATTGAATGTTCAAAATATATTATGGCAATACATTTAGACTTGCAGACCAGACATCTTATAATGTAATGAAACTCTTTCTCTTGAACGAGCTGTTCTTTGTGTTATTATATAGATCCAGGATTTGGCGTTAGAGGGAATGCGCTTTGGGGTGAAACTAATGACATGCGGTCCCTCGAAAAGGGTTAACAACAAACATGTGCAAAAAGCATGTTTACACGTGTTCTTAGGGGTTTCATTCTGCAGTCGTGTTCACATTTTATTTCAATATATATGCATGAAAAGTGCACTTGATCAATTTTTGAGCTGGACTAGTGGCTCTGGTTGTGCTCCCCTCCTTTGAATTATCTTATAATCTTCCCTGAACAGTATTCAATAAACCTTTTAACTGTTGCCTCGCTGACCGTTCCAATGCGTTAACACCAACATTTGTCAAACAATACTTAGAAGTAACATATTGTAAAGCCTATCATATTTCCGACCACTATTAGTGTTTTGAGAGTTCTTTATTTCATGTAAATGAGAATATTAAATTGTGTGTTCTTGCAGTATTTAATATTAATATTTTAAGTTAAGGATGCATACTTAAAAAGGTAATATATGTAAACAATATATTGAGGTTCTTTACCTTTTCCCTACTAAAGGTTTTGAAAAATAACAGTCTAAAAATATAGTAGTTTTAACATGGTCGAAATAGTGAATGGACGCTACAACATACTACAATTATAAAATCAGGTATGATTATCCCTCAAAAATGTGAACTGATCACGTGATCAACAAAATACCAATGCAATTTAGATGTTCACAAGCTCAAGTAATTGTGGAATTTGAATGAATCATTACTGAATTAAAAACAATGTAAATGTGAAAATCAGAGATGGTTCGACACTTCAAGTTGTTAGCAGGGATTTCAGATCATTTGATATCGAAAAAGGCAACATGCTGAGTACCGGATTGATATCTGATACTATATAAATCAATGGTGTGGTTATCCGTTCGTGCAGCATGTGACATCATTTACGTCCAGTTATGTAAATTGTTTCTGTTACCACTGGTGGATAAGTAAAGTCTTTTTTTGAAATCGTACGGCAATACCATCTGTTACTATCTCATTTATTTTCCTAAAATAGACTAGAAAACAGTCAGTTATTGTTTATGTATCAATCTATTGATTTACTTAAGCATACTAGATTTGTGCATGTTTTGATAACGTAGTAGCATTTTCGTGTCAAGTCTCGAAATAATTAAACGAAACACAACATAATACATGTTACTTGAGCGTATTGGAGGAAACTCTCAAGCAATTAAACAGTTTCATTCGTATAAGTATAGAGCAATGGATCTTCATGATCTCCGTTTCGTCTTCAAATGACTAGAAAAGACTGTCAAATATTGATGCTGTTTTAAATAAGGTGTAGAAGACATGTGAAACGTTTTATTCGGATAAGCGCAAATTCATCTTCGACATGGTATTTCAGTTTTCGTATTTGTTTAAAACAATATATATTTCTTTTACGCCAGTTTGTTGTCATTTCATAATTATTGATCCTTGTGTTAGCGCAATCAGGATTAGACAATATTAACCTTTGCAAATATCACACAATTGCTATCTGCCCTTTCAAATGAACCTCAGGGTATGAATAATTCGTTTTAACAACCAACATAGTGACGATGCGTAGTGATGGAGAAACAACAAGATTTGTTGTTAGCTCGTAATATATTCTGGTTGAGAGAACCTTTTATATATCGAAATGGTGATTAAAGGCAGTCTGGGTCTGACCATAAAGGCATGCTATGATAAACCTCCACGACTCAGAGTATATTTGAATTAAATGTGGATAGTGGTAAGATCATGAATACAGGTTTTATTAACGTTTTTTCTTCATATGTAAAACATGTAATTCTTTTTATTATAACATGACTTATTACTTTCGAAGTTTCAATCATATCATTTGACTTCTGGTTTATAATTTTGCACACCTCATTTGTATTTATTTCATATATTTTCCATTCCAAACTCTTTACTTGTAACATCGAAAAATTATAGAAAATACAAACCAAATTATTTTACCTTTACTTCACTGTGAGGGCAGGCTACTTCAGCTTCTAAATGTGATAACCAATTTCTTACATGACTGTCCTAATTACCATATATTTAATAAATAAATGTATTTCCGGTTAAATTTATTTTGAGTTCTGTTATGAATATATCATCAAATAACAAAATTGACGTTAATTATAATAGACATGTTAATTATCCATGGTTGAATTAGATTTGCCCAAAGCTTAACCATCCATGTTTCACTGTCAATTCGAACAGGAATTCAGCCATACACCATTGTTTTTGGTTTTTAGAAACGAAGGCTTAAAATGTGCGTCAGAAATTTAAGTCATACCTTTTCTAAAAACTGACATAATTTCGATTCCTCGTATTTTACATCCATTTAGATATGTTGGTAACTATCTGATAAAACAAGCTCATCAATATATCAAATGAAATGTATATTAATAAGGCAATGCTTGGTTTGCAATATGTTTTGGGCAGAAAAAATGATCCGGAGGGACTTAAATATATCCTAAGATACTTGTGCCCATTTACAGTTTCATTGTTCACATTATCAAATGCAAGTATTTATCATTCTTCCAGATGAGATAATTCAATCTTTTTTATCAATATGAACGTTTAAATTCCATGCTAGAAAGGCCATGTTATTGCCGAATATGTTTTCGGATATCATTAATCTTAAAATGTTGTATGAAACACGTTATGGAAAATGTGTTTATAGTTTGCCCAAGGCTCGCTTTCTAAGCTTTCCGACACTTGTTAAAGAAATATTAATATCATAAGAACACGCTTATATGGTCATAGGCATGCAGCAAATTGTTAAATTCCATTTGTAGTACAACTTATTTGTTAAAGACATTTACCAAATGTCAGTGGCGTTGCAAAGTATAACGTGTTCGGGTATGCTTAAAACAAAATGGGCCCGGGTAAGAACAAATTCGCAAGGGTTATGAGCAACTTTCACAAAGTCAATATCATTTTTGATAAATATTTCAATATGTCTTCAAATATGTTAAATTGATTATTATTGTGTACAAGCAGCTACAGTTAAGACATTTTCTCTTTTTGAACAACAAATGGTAATATAAATCCTATTAATTGATCAATTGCCAAACGCTTCACCAACATTTTCGAAAGAATGAGACAATTTTGTTATATTGTCTGAAAACAGGTCGGTGCAAAACAATGCACTTAATTGCTAGTAGATCATATACTAGAATGGCCGAATAACATACCACTACAAAGTCGAAAAATAAAAGAATAAACACGTGCATACACTTATAATCATACATACGATATTAGCTTGTTTACAAATAGGCCGCGTGTTAGAACATATTTTTCTCTTTTGCAAATGATATCCTTCCACTGAATTTATAGTTATATATCTAGCATCTTTACGTAACTAAGCTTTCGGTCGGGACGTTTCAGTATATGACGTCGCTTTATTCCAATATTTTACTGTAGTTATTATTTGGCTGAAAATTTTAGCAAATATATATAGTAATTTTGTTTTTCTTTGTTGATTCCCATAGTTTGTCCAATGAGCATTTAATTATGATACTCTATGATCACAATGTTTTAAACCTTTATTTCACTAAGGCCTTTGGGATTTTTATAGTAACAAACATTTTCTGCATTATATCTTTGAAAACTTTAAAATGATTCTTTTGAAAACTTTGAACTGGATTCCTTCGTCTGCAGATAGAGATTGAGATCCCTTGACATAAACGTACTTGGATTTTAGTTGTATTATTTTTTTGTTTTATTCTTAAATTTCTTCAGGTTAATGTATTCTTTGATAAGATTTATCATGTACGGCTTTTACTTTATAAGTGATTGTTGGAATAAGAGTGACTTTGTGCACACAAACTAGTCTAAGCCCATTACTCGCTGCTATGCCATTGGCGTCGAACCTTTGCCATTGGACTTGGCTTATGTTTAAAAGGTCGATTCCTGGACTTGTTTCTGTAGTTTGTCATATAAAAGTTGATGACGCTTTTAAAATGATGTGTTCTTAAACGTACAACTTTATAGAATAACAATAAATTATTTAAGCGAGAAACTTCCATTAGCTCGAACGTGACAAGTATGTAATTCGACATATGCACGTACGTCCAATAATTGGGAACCCATTTTGTCGTCAGACGAAAATGCGGGGGATTTTATTGTTTCAGAGAGTGCATAATTATATAACACGCAAGGAAACACATTCCAAATTAACTATGTTCAATTTTATTTATTGAATGTTTCAACGGAACAGAAATTATGTCCACTGAGTTGGTTTATAATAAAGTTCTTAACGGGTTTGTTCCGTTAGCATAACACTTTATAATTGTGTAAGTTGCGTTTCGGAACGGTTCTGTACTAATGAACTTGAGGTCATATGCTAGAAATCCAACGCAGATGAGGTTTATATTTTAGTAAGAAATTTGTTTTAGTGGTTTGTGTTTTTGTATATATATATATTTGTTTCATGTTATTTTAATTGTATTTTTGTAACAATAAAGGGGTATTGTTTGGCCGAATTCATCACTAAAGGATCGCGATATTCAGTACATACATTAATATCCAAACTGTCGCACCGGGAGAAAATGAAATACAATTTTGATCTATACATTTTAATTGAAATTTTAAAAACTCAAAAAATATTTGTTTTTTAATGTTAATATTTACACGGAATAATCTAGCATTCATATGTATCCAGGACAACTTTCCTGGCACTGTCTCTGAAGTCATTTCCTTTAAAATAATACAATCGATTTTCTGAACATTCGTCGTTTACTCCTATTAATCATAAGACAAACTAAAAGAGCACTTGTCCCATCCACTTTGTTAATTTACTGAAACATACGACAAAATTGTGTTTTTACTTCACTAGTATGGATTTTAAATTCAATTGACAGCTAACAGGAATAACGTTCCCCTAGAAATACAAAGACAACTCAGTCTTCAATCCTGATTAAGTAATTGCTAAATCGTGATATAGGAACTACGAACAGAATCCGAAATGCTATTACCGTGTCATGGGGTCTCTCCATACATATTCTCAAATTCAAGGTTCTTTGGCTAGAATGATGAATATTGTGATGTATTTCTCTTGCTTTAGTAGGATAATTTTGTATACTAACTAGGAGATTTACTTGGGAATTAGCTATGTAATTTTAAGGGTGGCCTAAAAATAAACAAGTGAGATTGTATGGAATTCAAATATATTTCAAAACAACGTGGTTTGATTTTGATTTAATCAATTTGTATAGTCTTTTTGATATATGATTGAACATATTTATAAAACGTATTTGGTGTTATTTTCTTTAAAGAATATAAGGGATAATACCGCCCCGTATTTCTAAATGACTATTTCAATAATTAAAATTCAGACATAAATTGTTTAGTTCACAATATGCCATGAGATTGTTTACCACTACAAATGAGTGTCATACAAAAACACTTGTGTTCTAACAGTTACTTTTATCAATTATAACTGATCACATACGCATACAAACACCTTAAAAGTTGGACCTAAATATGTTTTGAAAAGAAAGGCTTGAAACAAAAATCGGACAAACATGAATCGAAATGTTTGACAGCAGTAAAACTGCAATGAACGTATGATATTAGGCGTAGACAGTTTATCCCGTACAAAGAGATGGATAAACGAGGGTCATACAGTTTAACAGTAGTTTACTAACTGCAAAGAAATTTTAAAATTAGGCGTTGACGCATTACTAAACCGGTCAAACGAGGGTCGACAAATTTGATAGCAGAAATATACGCAATTACATTATACTATCAAGCGTTGACAGAGTAACATATATAAAGGGGTAAAAGTTGCAGTTTTATTCTAAGGTAAAGTCAAAAGAATCCAGGCTTGCATAAATTATTCATACTGCAGACATTTAGGCATTATATAAGCCAAGGCTCTGTTGCTCATAACTCGTAAGAATATGAGCTATTATGGTGAAACATTGGCTGGACAGAATATTATATGTTTTTTTATTACAAAAGTCTACAGTCTTTTTTGTATGGCCATACAGGAAACAAATACGCTTTACCCAAGAATATAAATCACTTAACATTTCGGGAAAGCAATATTTTCTTCTTAATTGATTCTGTCATGATCTGGCTCACTTCTCGGTCATGCATACACGCGTATCATAGGGAAACGAGGAGAGCTTTTTTGTGAACTAAGTAAGTACATGTTATACAAACCCCCATAAAGTTAAATCTTAATTATAGTCTTTAAAACATTTTCGGCTAACAGAAATCCATTTCAATATCAGACGTTTTTGTCTCGAATGTATGTGAATGATATGTCCTATTTCTATAAGGGTCCTGTTGAATTAAGTGTGTATTTGTGATGTTTGTGATCTGATAAAGCAATTCAATTATATCATTTCGATATAAGTCCATAAATGGGCGAGGCCTCTATGTGATGTATTTATAACTTATTAGAACGATTAGTCCTGACTTTGGTTTCTGACTTTTCATTTTAATGGTCACTAAAATTGAGCATAAGTGTACACAATGAATAAATCCCTTCTGTTGTATTACACTGATTAACAAAGTGAGGGTCCCTCCTAAACGGTTTAAGAATAACTTACTGCAACCCCTAGCTTCATAATTGAAATTGAACACTAGCGCGAAGCTCGTTTAAAGGGTATGTGAAAATTCCACTAATATTTGGTTGTATGTCTGCAATTTTGCATTTTGCTAAAGGAAAAAGAATATCAGCTATTCTGTGCTGAACAATTCATTTGTATTTACAAATCCGGAATCTCTACTATGCCTGTTATTTCCCTGAATTATTTTGCTGTTGCGACGTGTGCTTGAAATAAAGATCATAAACGTTGAGAAGAATTGTTGAGAAGATTATTGCATTTTTGATATGGACAGGATGTCCTGGCCGATCATACGATTAGCATTGTCCATTGTTTACAGTTGTATACACGACTTCCAGCATGATGTTTGTCTTCGTTCCGGATTGCATAATAGTAGAAAATTAAATAAACCTTTGAAAATAATTCATTTAGCTTTCGGGCCAGTAAAGTTAAATTAGTTACGTGAAGACAAATCATCCAAGTTTGGACACATTTGGCGAAATTCATTGACGTGACGTATGAACACGTGGTGACATGTGTTTAGTTGTTTACATTCCGGATAAGGAACCTAAATAACAGATAAGCTGGTTTCATTCATTAGCCCATTGTGTATTTGTCCCCTTGTAAGCCCTGTTGCTCGGTATCCTTTGAAAAAGTGTTGCTTGCTGGTTATTCATATAATAATATTAAAAAAGCACAACTACAGTTTATCTAGAATTGTTCCAACTAAATTCTCAATTCAAGGGTAACTATATTATGACATGTTATGCATCAATTTGAAATACGTCTGTGCTATCTAAGAACTATTTGGTATGCAATAAATGGCTCACAGACACGGTAAAACATTAGAAGTCTGATTTCCGAAGGAGACCTGAGTATATGGTTATTTCAAGGTTTATTTTAATTGATGGTGGATGAACAATCTCAACATGTCATTTCATTGATTGAAAAAGAAAGTATCGGTTAGAAGTAAACGAACATGCTGAGGAAGATTTTTCATTGATGTTTATCAGCCAGATTGAATATTCGCCGCAATTCGATTAGATTGATTTCCATGGAGACGTTGAGAAATAAATTATACAATATTATGCTTTTAATTCACAACCAATATTGCAATGACGTATTTTACATGTAAAATAATCAAGCCGATTTTATAGTCGAATGATCATTGTTTTCAGTCACCTACTCAATTACTTTTGCTTTTATATCTTTGGCGTCATTTTACTCTACATGCATCACATGCCAGTTTATACATGCGCATTGAATATGCTGAATTTAAAACTTTAATAAACTATGGGGATAATTCTGTAACCAAGTTTATTAAATTAAACTCCCAGACATGTTATTGCTTTGTTGAGTAAGATTAAACAGTAATAGACATAAAGATATTCAATTTAAAAAAAAAAAAAAAAAAAAAAAAAAAAGCTTCTTTCTTCTTGCCAAAAATAGGCTAACACGCTTTCCAATACATTACTCTCATTTCCTCACATCATTAATGAAGTGCCTATTTGATTGTCATAAAAAAAGTAACAAAAAGGCTTAAGGTTGAAAAAAAAAACATTCTCTCTTGGCATTCGCTTCTTAGCCGAAACATCTTATGGGAAAACATGTCCGATTGACTGTTCAAAAGTATCAATGCAATACACTAAGACAAGCAGGCTTGACATTGAATAATGTGATGAAACCAATCCAATTGAACGAGATGTTCTTCGTGCTATGATACAGGCCCATGATTTGACATTAGAGAGATGCACTTTACAGTACAACTTATGACATACCGCGGTCTCTCAATAAAAGCCATACAAATACGTTACAAACTTGTTAGAATGTGTTCTAAAAGGGAGCGTTCTGCAGTCTTATGAAAATGTGATTACTATTTTCGCATGAAAAGTGCACTTTTTTCAATTAATTGTTGGGCGACTGGCTCCGATTGCGCCCCTCCCCCCCGAATTATCTAGTAACATTCCCGGAACCGTATTCATCATTTAACCTTTTAAGTTATGTTTCACTGACCGTTCCAATGCGGTAACCCCAACATTTACCAATACACATATTTAAAGGTGACTGTGCCTTTGTTGTATTGTGACGTGTTTATTTCATGGAGGTTAATGTTCTTGAACTATATGCTTCAAAAGGGGTTTACAAATGAATCATGTCAACATTATGAAGACACGATCCTATCAATTAAAGACAGCCATCTAACATAGCTCAAGGTTTGAAACAATATTTCATATAATTTGATACTGATTGCATCATTATACAAACCAGATGACCAAAAACAATAAATAAATGAATCAATTATTATTTACGCTGACGAACATTCTTCGATATGTAAAAGAAAACGATTTAAAAACCTTTCGAACACTCCATCAATTACCAGGCATCGTCGGCTGGTATCGGGTTTTGTCCTATCTACTTCAAATGGCATGGTATATTCGACTGTTTAAAGATCACAATCTTAGGCTTTCAAAATAACAGAAACATGCCAGGAACAATATATTCAATCTTATATCTGACCATGATGTTCTAATAGCTCTTTGATTCACATGGAAGATAATACTTAATTGAAAAAAGTTGTTTTGTGTGTTTTTTTGTTGTATTAATTATTACTATTTTAATTTAAGGAGTCATGCTTTTAGAAGTATATACACTGAAACAATAGGCGCTTGATCCTTTCCCTACTTACTTTTTTGAAGAACAAAACAGTTTCAAAATAATGTAGTTTCTAACAAAGTTGATATAGTGAAGGACGATTCAACAACAAATTATACAATAATAACATCAGGTATTAATCAGTTATGAGTGTGCCTCAAACATTATATAATCAATTGATCAACGAAATACCAATGCAATGGAGACCGTTCACAAACTAAAGTAAATGTGAAATATGAATGAATCATTACTGAATTACAGACAATCGTAAATGTCAAAATCAGAGATGGTTCGACACTACCAGTTGCTAGCGGGGATTTCAGTAAATTTGATATCGAAAAAGGCAACATGCTGAGTATCGGATTGATATCTGCTATGATATATTTCATTGGTCTGTGGTTTACCGTTCATGCAGCATATGGCAGTGTCTGTGTCCAGTTATGTAAAGGTTTTCTATTACTACATATGGGATACAACTTAAAAGTGCACCAGGTAAGCTTAGTATAATGAGTCAGTTACAGTAGAGATAATTTGTTTATGAAATCGAACTGCAATACCATTGCTCCTATGTCATTTCTCTTATTATCATAGCCTTGAGGAAAACCAACATTGGTACATGGTTAAATTGATCGATATATTGATATACTTGAAGCATACTAGATTAGAACTTGTCTTTTATTACGTAATTACAATTTCGTCTTATACATAATTATATTCGTATCTGAAATATGTTCATATGAAATCCGGTTTTAAAAAGTAATATTCAAATAAAAACCAAAATATTGCATAATAATGGAGAGTATATGAGGACGCTATTAACATATATTTAAACAGTTTCACTTGTTTAAGAATCTAGCAAAGATATTCAATAGATAATTCTTTGGAAAGTCGCATTTTATTTTCGTCGAAATTTCTGTCTACGTTTTAAAAATTGGTGCTGTTTAAAAAATGAAGAAAACGTGTCAATTATAAATTATGTACAATGGTGAGCACAACTTCACCCTCGACATAACATGTCACTATTGTTAAACATATTTCATTTGCATCAGTATGATGTCATATCATGAGTGTTGATATCCTCGTGTAAGCGCAATCACGAGCGGAAAATATTAACCTTTGCAAATATCACACAATTGCTGTCTGACTTTTCAAATTAACCTCATGGTGTAAATAATTACCTTTGTACAACCAACACAATGACGATGCGCAGCGATGGAGAAACAACAAGATTTGTTGTTAGCACTTAATATATTTGGGGGGGGGGGAGAAAAACTAGATTGATTTTAAAAGGTTGATTTAAAGGCAGTCTGGGTTTGATTAAAATTTCGTATTAAAGGTAATATTAAGCGCAAACTTGCGTATACCGAAATAGTTGACTTCATTGGTATTCTAGTTTGAATAGCCACAAATGCATGTTTTGATAAACCTTGACGACCCAGAGCATATATGACTACAGTGTGTGTAATGGTAAGAGGCGCTATGAAGTACTCCATGTCAGCTGCATTTAACGAAGAATACATTCAACAAGATTCAAAGTATAAAAGTAATATTCTCTGTGTCATCGAACTTGATTGATTCAAAAAGTTGATTAAAGGCAGTAATTGGACTTTTACATCACTAAGGGGTGTCAGTCAACTAAAGCATCTAAATATACGTAATAAACAATTTGAATATATTTCTGTCTTAATTACCATCTTTTAATACTGTATTTCGGCTGTATTAATTTAGAGTACCGTTAATATGCATACCATTATAATCACAATGTATGCAATAGTAAAGGACTGAAAACAGTTTTACTGTAGTAGGATTAACTAGATATAAAAGTGACTATGTCACAGATTGGCACTAAAAAAAGTTTTTTTCTGTAACGAATCTCAGGACAATTATCTAATAGAATGTGTTACGCTTTGATATGATAATTGTAAAAAAAGTACCAAAATGTAAAAAAAAATGTGTCGGTGACCGGATTCGAACCCGCGTCGCCAAAATTGTCCAACGTCTTACTAACTGAGCTATTAAGGCTTACCGGGTGACATAATTAAGCTATACACCTAACTCGGTAATATTATAATGTTATTAATTAGGTAATTTCATATTGGCCTAGTTATTTGTCCGAGGTTAGCTGTATATGCCTGAGCCCGAAAGGGCGAAGGCAAAAACAGCTGACCGTGTATTTTATTAATTAACTATTACTGTTTTGGTTAAAAACATTCTTTCAACTTACCTTTAGTTCACATTGAAGCCGTATTTATCCCTTATTCATTCATGGTGTCTGCTTTTCTAGACTTGACTTTGCTGATTTTGACATGCATCCTTATAGTGACATTGCACATACTTATTAATAAAGCACTGTACATTGTAAGGAAGCATGTCTTTTCGTCTTAATTTTGTAAATCGTTTCACCTTCGTCGTCCATTTTGTCGGCGTACAAAATTATAATAGTCGTAAAATCCACCAACGGGTTAAATGCAACTGTTATATTAAACCGTACAAACTGTTCAATCATTCAATAGGTTAAAGTATTCCAAATAGGTTTATACAAAGCACGAACTTTTCAATACAGTCGGAAACGGAAAACAAAATGGCTACCTTTAAAATTAATTTCCAGCGTATTTCTCATTTTAGGCGACTTTCGACAGCCAATTAAAATGACTCATTTCTAAAATCCTATATTAGGCGAGTTTCGTAGCCAATAAAAACGGAGGAAACTCATATTAGACGAGTTTCGTTGATATTGGCCGAGTTTGTTCGATATTGAGCGAGTTCTGGCATATATTGTCTTCAATTGTCTGGTATTGGTACCGCAATTGTCTCTGTATCTCGTCAAATACGTAATAGTTGATTAATAACATTTGATAACACCAACTAGCCAATCACGCATAAGGAATGAATTCTACCTGGTAGACATACCGAGTAATCTTTTGAATGGAAAAATACGAAGTAATTGCTGAACTTAAATAAATTGTAAACTATGTGGTACTTCAGTTAGTAAGTTTCAATGTATTGTACACATCGATGCCAAGTTTATGTCATTTTTTTGACAATTTTCTTTTTTCCTGCTATTTAATCATCTTTGAGACAGCCCCTTTAACAATAACCATCCTTGTATCTTTGTTAATTTGAATAGAAATTACTCCAGTCTCGCAATACATAGCTGAATTTGGTTTAGAGGAGCGGAGGCAGTGAATGTGATTCAGGAATTTAAGTTCTTCCTTTTCTTAAACCTCCCAAGGTTCGGAATCCCAATAAACCACATGCATAAATAGTATTGGATTAACCTGTTGATTAAAGAAGAACATGTGCATATCAAATGGTAGGAATATAGCCTTAGCCTATTTATAAGGCAATACATTGCTTTTTTAGCTTCATTCGCAATATGTTTGTTAGAAGAAAGAAATGATCTGAACGGACTTCAATGTATTCCAAGAAACTTGTGTTCAGTTTTTATGTTAATAATATCAAATTGGAAAGTACTATTCGTCCTTTTACCAGATAAGATATTAAACTCTTTGTGTTATTAATATAAATGTTTTGAATGCCATGTCTGATGTTGCATGCTATTGACGAATATGTTTTCTAATATTATTATTGTATTTCTTACATTTTTTATAAACACACATTATGGAAATTTTGATTAAAGATTGCAAAAGGCTTGCTTTTTAAGTTTTCCAAAACTTGTTTCTCAAATGTATTTTTTTTATCAAACGAAAAAGCATATACGATCCTATATATCCAGCAAACGAGTTAAATCTATTTGTATTCATCGTTTTTTCTACTCGAGGCGTAATCAAAGCATTACAAAATGTTCACAAAATTCATAACAAAAATATATATTTTTAAATATGTCATTTATCGTGAACTAATAGGAACAGGTACTGACTGATAATTTGAACATAATTCTGAAAATAAAGTCTAATGTTATCCAATCGGCAAACGCTTTACATGTTGAACGAATGAGGTTACTTCTTACACATAATTGCTAGAAGGTCATTTACCAATATGGCCGAATATCATACACAAAACAAAATGGGGAGAATTACAAACGTGTACATGTTCATATATGTATACCATACAGACGACAATTGCTTGTTTATGTGTAATATTGTAATATGTTTAACCGAGTAAGCACCGAAACTTAAGCGTGCACGAGTGACGTATTTACGTTTGGTTTCCATGACGTCATAATAAGACTTAAAGTGGTATTAAAAGATATTTGGTTGAATTGAACAAGAAAGAAAACTCTTTGAGCATAGAACGTCATTTCAGAAGCGATATCGTTTATATTGTGACTCAGCCCTGAGCGCGCTGGTACCTGATTTTGGATTACAGAACGGACTAAATTTTCAAAACATTAAAACATCATTTTTGATTCACTGATTAATCTTTATCAACCAACGGAAAACATATTATAGCTTATCATATATAAACACAATAGATAAGATTGATATACATTTAAACTACAAGATGGCACACCAAAAGACATTAACTGAACGACACTTTAAAACATGCTTCGTCTTCATTGTTACATACTTAGTAACTTAGTTCGCAATTTCGTGTTAGTTTGATTGCTAGAAGACAAGAAAAGACAAAATGTTTCTCTCATTTTTCAACATTTTCATATACGAGGGTTGTCCGGAAAGTTTTGAGACTGTGTCTATATTTCAAAATGTTTTTAATATAAATCTACAAACAATAAACAGCTGTGTATATAGACTATTCACGCGATTCCTTTTGAAAAATGAAATTAAATGATCTCACGATAAGGAAGGAAATGATTGTCTCGTAGAATTATATCTTTTTAAACAATACGTAATTTGAACAATTATTTGTAACAAGCATATTTCTCTGACGAGGAAACAAGGAGCTCAAGCTGTGTTAGACCTCTTGTCATTCAGGAATGTAGTTATGATTTATGTTCCACAACCACTTGTAGCATTAAACAGCGGTATTATATAACTTAAATCTATAACTTCATAACACACAGTAACGAAGTACCTCTCTGCCAATCATTTGCATAAACATAGACCTCATAACAAGGTGCCTTATATAGTTTGCTTCGTTAGAAAACATGCCACTTTTAACATATCAATTGGACTCATGACTTTTTCTGTGGATTATTTTCAAACGATTTTATTAAATGAAGACAGTGAACGTACATGCGATCCAATAGTTATTTACCCCATTTCTTTTCTTTTATTTGCCAATGTGTTATTAGGTCGACGGCTTCATTGAATGGTCATTCGTTTCAACGAGTATCTGACGTGACACTGTTGACGAATGAAGATGCAAATACTTAAACGACTTTGATCTAATTACATAGCCCTACACATGGACAAACACACACACTCTTTATTTGAAATACGTACAAAGTGTTCAGTATTGTTTGTGAGAATGACAGAATATAAGGTATACTATTCCTTTCAAAACTGTGGTGTACGATGTGTTTTTCTTTTTTTCTTTTTCTGAATAAATGACTCAAACACATTGTACACGTTCAAAGACGAATAGAATATGATAACAAAACGATACTAAATATAGAAGCAAGGTCAATCCCTGGCTCACGTTCAATGTTCCTCATTTTGCGGATCATTATTCTGCAGACTACCAGGAAATTGATGTAATGCGCTGTGTACCTTCAATAGAACATCTGTATAGTACTTAAACTGATCTACCAAATGTACTTTGCGTTCAATAGTTGTACTTAAAATTATATCTTAATAATAGCAAGAACTACAATGGCCGCCATTTTAGATGTTATTTGTGTCAATTGACTTGCATAACACGATAAAGAACAACTCAAGAATGTGGTATTTCATATTCAAATATGTGCAATGTTATGGCCATCAGGAAAATCACGGTCAAACATATTTTGCACTTATTAAAATAATAAATTAGACAGATAGGTGTATTTCGGCAATGAGTGCGTAAGATGGATAGTCAAAACAACATGTACAGTAAATATAATGAACTTGATATTCAAACCTTGCAAATAAAATTTGCTTTCTTCCAGTATCTATTGACATGTAAGTATCGACTCATTGCTTGGACAGTGGAATGCAAATCTAAATTTCGTTGAACTTAAACTGTCGTCGTGTCTTGCACGCATTCCATTTTGCTTCAAATCGACATTGCGTCTTTGCTACTGCAAAATTAAGAACTTAATTCACCAAAAAAGGAATTATATTTCATCGATAAGACAAATTAAAGCACATTGTTGCGTTATTGAATGGACTACTCAGACAATCAACATCCGACAAGTGACAAGGCGGAGCGATGCTGCCATTAGCGTCATGGTAATTGGCCATTCGCCAAAGCAATTACTGCAACTTGTCCCGATAAATTTGTGGATATTACCAGTCAATCGACTAAATATTGAAACCATGTGCTTTTATTAATTTACAAAAAATTAGTCCTATTATCATTCGATTTACAACTGGCCCTTTTGATTGACTTGTCGTAAAATTTAACTTTTATAAGATTATTTCTAAGTAGCGGAATTAATGAAAACAACTAAAAAAACAAACTGTTTGCAGCCGTGGAGCGGTAACTGAAAGTAATATATCACTGTGGATTACATTGGTATATAAACACCGTGCTATATTCCATAAGTAACACACAAGATATCAATCGTAGCCAGTTCAAATAGTTTATGTATATATTTCTTAACCTTTTACAGACAGTTCATACAGACGGCCGGTGTAAAAATGACATTAAGCAACTAATTACTGGTCATAAACATCAACATCACCTTAGTTCATGACGTTAGTAGCTATAATGCATATACATGCTTCAATTACTTTTATTGTATTACGATATTGTAATACTGTATAGTTATTAGACAATAATGGACAATCACTCTTTACTCCTGTAAACGAAATAACAAAAGTCATCAACAGTTGAATAGGATATATTAAGATTTGCATTGTTTAAGAAATGAAAAAAAAATCTTAGTAATTTGATAAAACATAATTGATTTATACAGAATAATATAATACAGAATAATAAAAAATAATAATAAGAAAACAACAGACAAACAATGAGAGACACACCACATCGCAATACAACAGACAAACCACGACAGACAAACAATGAGAGACACACAACATCGCAATACAACAGACAAACCACGACAGTAAAACAATGAGAGACACACCACATCGCAATACAACAGACAAACCACGACAGACAAACAATGAGAGACACACCACATCGCAATACAACAGACAAACAATGAGAGACAAACCACATTGCAATATAACAGACAAACCACGACAGAAAAACAATGAGAGACACACCACATCGCAATACAACAGACAAACCACGACAATAAAACAACGGGAGACACACAACATCGCAATACAACAGACAAACCACGAAAGACAAACAATGAGAGACACACCATATCGCAATACAACAGACAAAACTCGACTGTAAAACAACGAGAGACACACAGCATCGCAATACAACAGACAAACCACGACAGACAAACAATGAGAGACACACCACATCGCAATACAACAGACAAACCACGACAGACAAACAATGAGAGACACACCACATCGCTATACAACAGACAAACCACGACATACAAACAATGAGAGACACACCATATCGCAATACTACAGACAAACCACGACAGGCAAACAATAAAAGACACATCACATCGTAATACAACAGACACACCACGACAGACAAACAATAAGAGACACACAACATCGCAATACAGCAGACAAACCACGACATACAAACAATGAGAGACACACAACATTACAATACAGCAGACAAACCACGACAAACAAACAATGAGGGACACACAACATCACAATACAACAGACAAACCACGACAGACAAACAATGAGAGAAACACAACATCACAATACAACAGACAAACCACAACAGACAAACAATGAGAGACACACCACATCGCAATACAACAGACAAACCACGACAGACAAACAATGAGAGACACACAACATCACAATACAACAGACAAACACAACAGACAAACAATGAGAGAAACACAACATCGTAATACAACAGACAAACCACAACAGACAAACAATGAGAGACACACAACATCGTAATACAACAGACAAACCACGACAGACAAACAATGAGAGACACACAACATCACAATACAACAGACAAACCACGACATACAAACAATGAGAGACACACAACATCGGCATACAACAGACAAACCACGACAGACAAACAATGAGAGACACACAACATCGCAATACAACAGACAAACCACGAAAGACAAATAATGAGAGACACACCACATCGCAATACAACAGAGAAACCACGACAGACAAACAATGAGAGACACACAACATCACAATACAACAGACAAACCACGACAGACAAACAATGAGAGACACACAACATCACAATACAACAGACAAACCACGACAGACAAACAATGAGAGACACTCAACATCACAATACAACAGACAAACCACGAGAGACATACAATGAGAGACACACACCATCACAATACAACAGACAAACCACGACAGTAAAACAACGAGTGACCAGCCAGATAACGACAATGGCAAATCAGACAAGCAACGAAAAAATCAAGCAATACAAAACGTCACGCAATAACAGTCCATTAATGACAAATTCACAAAGTCACACGACAACAGACCAGCAACGAGAGACACACAACGACACATGACAGCAGACAATCAACGAGAGACACGTAACATCACACGATAACAGACCAGCCTTGAGAGACACCCAGCACGATAACAGACCAGCCTCGAGAGACACACAGCACGACAACATACATCAATATACAATCATCGCAAGACATACAACTTCACACGAGAACATACAATAAACGAAACACCGGCGCCGCATAACTATATGCGGTCAACGAGAGACACACAACATTACAAAAACAGATTGCACAACGTTTTGAAAGTTTGTTAACAGTCAATTTAGAAGGGTTAAACAAGACTCGTTCTTTCACGTGTATAAACATGTTTTAAAAAATGAACTATTTCACCTATTAGCCTTATACGAATCAGCATCAAAAATAAAAGAATAATAAAAATGTTAAATGCACTAAAATGTTACATAAACATAACCTTCAGGTACTCACCTGTTTCAAAGAATCGCCATGCGCACTTATTATAACAAGCTTAATCATAAGTAACTAAGTGAGACTATTTTGTCCTACTTTTGAAACCGATCAAAATTGTTTTCACTAAATGAAGGTTAGGTTTGAACAATGCTAAGGCTACTTATATACATGATCTAAACCTGTCGTTGTATAACAAATTGTAGTTGACGGAAACTGATTTTAATTAAATTTTGATTACCCATACAATATGAAGTTGAACATTAAAATTTCTCTTATTTTATAGCGTACATATTTTAATAGCAAATGGATTATTAACACTAAGGCATTAATATGATCAAGAAAGATTTCATTCTAACAAGTTCAATGGTATATTTATAACTGTGCATAAGTACTCTATTATTTGCGTTTAGTGAAAGGTTTACAGGATCATTAATAGGATGTAAGCGTTTGAATTGAATAGCGTGCATTTGTTGTATTCTCTACTGTCACCTGATACTAAGTATATGCCTTAAGTGCTTAAATTTGTTTTCGTTCGGCGTATCAGTATAAACAACCTCAAGTTTGAAAATGGAGCAGTGTATAGGTAATGTTTTCTTTAAGGAAAGACGGAGTAAGAAAACACTCAAATTTGTTTGTAAGTACTGATAAAATATATATTATAATGATAAGGAATGTTGCACATGTTAAATAAAGCTGTGAGTTTTACAAAAGGGAGCATAACATGCGCGTATGTGGCTAGCATGAAAGAGGAACAGCTACTTTTGTGTTTAATATATGAATGTTAATGAGATGATTCTTTTCAGTCGTGTTTGTATATTACTTTGTTTGGTCTCTCTTCAACTGAGTTGGACATCAAGATGCTTGTGTCTGTTTCGTAAATGACTGCCATATATACTATGAGTATGTATAGAAAAAAGTTCAGCAGAGTAATAAAGTTTTAAAAAAACTTTAACCTTTTGGAATCTTGCAGTCGTAGTATGGCAAATGTTTTTAAACTATGCGTTATTGTATTTAAAAGTAAATATTGCATGCATAGCACTATGAAAACGATTACATATAGCCGTTAAATATCAACAAAAGAACGAGGATATGCATCAAAAATGTCGTTTTATAAACTGCAAAATGTTAATAATACGATAGTTACATCCTGAAATTTCAAAATTCTTTTAACCATTAATGTTGAATTTTGAACAAAACATATACAAAGATAAGCAGTCAAACAACCAGTTTCCACCTCTACAATCGTTTAAATTGCTTCTAAAATAAACTAGCCTTTAGAGTGCATTTTTTAACGTTATTTTCAGCTATTAATCCACTAATTTGAGTTAAAGAGGCTTTAAAATCTAGATTAATTATCCGAAAATTAGACCTGAAACAAAGAGATTCATTTAATCACTTCTACATGTTTGGATTATGAAATGGTTATGATGAAAACTCCAAAAGGATTTGCTTTCTCACCTTTTCTATAAAAAGAAAAGGGTCACCATACCGGAGCACAAGAGGATATTTTTATGAGTTATTTATAATATGTGGCAAGGATACGTGTAAATCGACGGTATTTTAAAGAATCATCGGAAACATCTGAGGTCAGCCAGTATTAATTTCTTGTAAATTGTACATTCATTATCTGGCCGTAGTAGTATCCGAGGAGAAAGAAAATAAGCACCAACTGACCTTGTTGAGCATTGATAGGCAAACACATCAGGACAAAAATATGACCAGGCATGCAAATGCCACCGTTAGAGGTCATGAAGTGGTATAAATCAGTAACGGGCGGTATATGGCTGTGTACTGATGGGAAACACTCACACTAGATATAACTTATAGCCTGCTCCTAAATAGCATCACAGTATACGTTTTTCTAAATGATTACAATCTTAACATATTACAATTTGTCATCTGGGAAAGTTATGAATATTATCATAGCATAGGCATTGCGTCACCTTAGCGGATCCGTGGTCTAGTGGTTAAATGAGTGACAAACCACGTGTGTCAGGTTTTACCCATCGCCTTATTACTAAAAGGTATAAACAGTGATCGACGTTAAACGGTCCTCCCATATAAGTGTTATACACTGTTGCGTGAAAAAAGTCCTAGGGTAACTATGGCCCCGGTTACTGCCTGTCTGTGCTCTTTTTCCCTAAAACCTTTTGACAGTCCTGTGGCGTCGTAAAATGAGCATACAACCCCCTCCCTCCGTTGTGCATCACATTATAATGCGATTGATCTCATCATTTGTTGTTGGTTGATCTCAATGTATTTCTCTGTGTTTGTCACCTGAAAGTATAAAAACAAATCTAAACGAAAAACCATGTAAGCACGTCCGCAATGTGTCATTAAAGCTCTCTGCGATTTATATTAATACTTTTTTATCTGTAAAACAAGTGGGCTTAATTCTCGGTCGGAGGCAAAGTTTGTACCTAATCAATTATATTGCAGAGAAAATTAATGGCATTCACACGCCATGTTGAGATTAATATTGTTTGTTATACATATTCGGAGCGGGATTTACACGTGGTTGCCTTTTTTGTCACAATTGATTAGTTTGGGAATGGGGACCAACGCACCCTTTTAACGTTTTGAACATTTCATTGACGTATACATTACCATCAAATTACTATTGATTATGTCTGTCATGGTGTGATAAAAATCCGGGAAAAGGATAAAAGGTTCCCAGTATAATGTGCAACTAGAAGAATAAAGTTATGTTCGTTATGTTTATTTGTTAGAATGATACAACTCGTCAAGTGGTGTTAAATGTTTTATACTGCCATTTTCCATGAAATATTGCTTTTTTGCGAAGATTGACCATTAAACGAATCTTGTATTTACTGATACACTATCAAGCAGTGTATCATTTCACATTTGTCAGTTCATGTTTTGGATGTCAATGCGATATATAAAGGCTTAAATGTTGAAAGGTTTGTAAGGGAGCTATGCAGACTTTATTTCTACATTTACCATATTTATCGGTATAGCAAGGATGTATTAATGTGTTCATGTTGGTCGTTGTTTCCAGTATACTCATGTCTCATGAATTCATCCGAATTTGTTTGCTGTATATTATGCTTTTTTAAAACTTATATTTTATTATTTTTTTAGCATGTTTGATATGCGTATGTGTTTATGACTTCAAAAAACTGAAATGTACAAATACAAACAGAACCATTTGGTTGTGTTCGTTCAATGAGAACAAAATGATGTATATTGACATTATTAAAGTTTTCAATATGCTCCAAACTGTAACTGGTACACACGTCTTTTGCTATAGTTTAATGGGCGGAAATGACTTCGAAGAGCTTTAAAGCCTACATTTTAAACTCACAAATTCTCATCAGGAAAGGTCGTATGTTTAAAACATCCATTTTATGTGGACAAACACTGTAAATGGCTTAACTGTCAGCAGTAATTGTCGTTAAATGTACAAGATATTTATTTTGATCCTAAATTTAACACGGCAATTAGCAAAGAATTGCTCAAAATTAGTTTCTGTATTTATTCCAGAATGCCTAGGTTTTTCTAGGTTACTTATATAATAAGTTTTGATATTTTAGTAAATTGTATATAGTGTTTTTTTTCCTATAAAGTATTTCAAATTCAATCCAAAAATTGTAATCAAGTATTGATCTATAGTATGTGTTTGAATCTCAGTGTGTATGTTTATAGATATAGAGTGTTTAAATCTGAGTACAGATATCATGCATATATGGTTTAAAGCTGATAAACATATTGGAAATATCTTATTGTTATGGTAATTAGTTAACGCCAATTAGTAATCATAAACAGATTGTACCCAGAAAAGTGAAAATGATGTTCTGAATCATTCGCACCAACACAACTATTTACAGAGACCAGTTGTTTTTTTCAAATTATATTTATTTATTTAATTCAGTCTCATCCACATTCACAAATAAAGCAACATCTTATAAAGAAACTGCCTATAATTAAGGTTAAACACTAATAATCAATTTCGCAATAGATTTCAATGTAAACAAGCGACATTTGAGATTTCTAGCGTTTTCAGTATATAACAACCATACATTTTCTTAAAATTCAGTTCAAATCCTATTGATTTGAAACGCAAAATTTGTGTCGCTTTTTCTCGGAAGAGAATTTACTCACTTTGACGTTTAGCATCGTTATTTTTTCCATGGATCAATACTGCATCAGGCCGGAAGTAGGTGCTCGTTCAAGCAACATTTCTGAGATATGTATGTCTTTTCTCTTTTAAAGAAGGTAATGAACTGTATTTAAAAGTATTACTATACAAACTGTAACTATAAGATATGTACATCACTCAAACACAAACATAATTTTAATCCGAGGGGCATTTAGTTTGATATTAAGAATGGATTATGATTGTTTCGCTGTGGAAAGAGTTGGAAAATATATTTGTATTCCGATAATTCTACATTAAATTTGAAAATTTGGTTTGATAAAGTTAGGCAAGAAATAGAAAACGTTATATTACTGACTTTATAGATTATAGTTTTGGACAATATGTTTTTCCGATTGAAGGAATGTATTGTTTAGAGTAGTAAATTATAAAATAGTCAACACTACTCATTCAACAAAGTATTGTGGCTTTATGGTTATTGCATTTTTTAAGAAAGATGGTTGCATTTTTGTGACCATAAATAAATCTAATCTACTTGTTTTCATTTTTCTTATTACATATCTTTCTTATAGAAAAAGATCATCAATATACCATAATACTTTGTTTAGTAAGTAATCTGGGGTTGGGCACAAACACATATTTTTTTTGACGACAGACTTTGCAGAAAAAAATAATAATGCTTTTTGATATAAATCTGATAAAATCATCTTCGTAAGTTCTTCAACACTTCAATACCCCATAACATGTCGCAAAAGATGAACGTATTACTCCTAAACAAAAATGTTGCTTAAAACTAAATAAATCATTTGACATTCTGACCCAGTTTTACACAATGGAATGAAACAAAGACAAAAGATCACACATTTAAAGGAATATGTTCATCTTTAGATTGCATTGTTCTTTACTATCGGTAACCATTTACGTATCAATGCATTGCAGTGTTGTTTTTGAAGAAATCAATTTGACCTACAAACAGTATGAAATCTTTAAAGTGTTTTCATGCGACGATACTATTTTATGAAATGGCGTATGTAACAAAATAATATGAACTAAGGCGCTGCCTCTACGGGCTTGAAGTGTTATTGCCGGAATCGTAGTTCTTTTTATGAAACACATGTTGTACAATACATCGCGGTCGGCATTTTTGGCCTCTCAGGCCATCAAGAACAACTAGCGGTTTTATATAAACAAGTCGCAAACTTTTCAGTACATGTTCTTTCAGGTTAATTAAGCACAGAGCCTTAATTTATTAATATTCATATGGCAAGGATGAAGAGGCTTTTTTGAATGTGCTATTCAGCTGTATAATTATTTTTATATCGAGTCTACAGTCCAGTACAGTCCATACTTTCAGTGTGTGTATACCACGTGATAAATTGCGTCATAAATGCTACGTCGGAAGGCAATATTTTGATTTGAAAAAATACTTCAAACAAAGATAACTTTACTATTTCTTCACCATTGTAAATGAAACATAGCGCAGTCTACGCCGATTACGGAGCCCTACCTTCTTTCTTTAACCAAATTTTGATTGCGAGTTTAGTTTTCTAAAACACTTCGACAATCCTTTTCACAATACAGCCGTCTGACGGAGCACTGTCAAAACATTATTTTGGAAACAGGTGGTATATACTAGTGATGGGCCGATGATCGCCGATAATCGATTATATCGGCAGACATTCGTAATTTGGCGATCGGCGACCTCATCGTTCCATAATCGAATAATCGAAAAAAAAAGTTTGCTTGAATCCAGTAAATTTCCAACTTTATATAGAGCAGTAACTTAGAGCTAAAGGAAGTAACCGATACTTTGAGTTTTAACAGTACTTTCATTTAGTTTTCCTTTGCGTTCAAATAGCTTTATGATGGCGGACGGCCAGGGGGGACATCGATCTAAAAATATTTGATTACCCTGGATATCGGTCGTCCAGGTGCTGGACAAGTGCAAATTATTTCAGCGAAATGGTTAGGGTCATTCAAGCCCAGATTCTTACGAAATTAGGCTTGGTCGACCCCAGCTGTGCTCACATATTGAAATGAACGTCAAGATCAATGTAAAAACTGTTTGAAGAATTCGCCTTATTCCAGAAGACCAGAATGCTTTGCGACAAAGGTGACTTCCGGTTTATTTCCGCATTCAATTTCCTAGTTATCGATACGAGTAAAAGGAAGAGCATAATTGGCAAAATAGATTGATAGGTGAGTAAAACCTGTTAGGAACATCAGTTTATACATTTTTCTATAAATTTCTACCGTTTTTTGTAAATGTCAATGACGTTTTCGACGTTTATACCCAACTTCAGTACACATTTAAGTGGGTGGGGTAAAATAACCAAAGACTCATAGTAGTTCTTAAAGACTTCAAATACATATTGATTGTTATGAAATATGCATTAAATTGTGGTTTGTTGAGTTTGTTATTGATTTACATTAATGATATTTTGCAAATAGTGTGAATTGTTAAAATATGCAACTTGAAAGCAGTCCAAGTAAATGAAGCTTAAAGCATAATGTGATTAAGAAGGGCATTTAAATACTGACTGATGTGCTGTATATAAACAAATATTCAGGTCATAGAATAGCAGCTTATAAATAATGTACTAGTAAATTGTAACTATTTAAATATCTGACTGATATTAAAGCTGAATTCTCACAGATTAAACATTTTGACAACTGTTTTATTTATTGTCTTCGAACGAGCCAATTTATGCAAACCTGCAAAAAAAAAAGTAATATAAGTCTGCTGACAAAACATCGGATCACAGATTTTCATATTTAAAAAAAATATTTTAATGCATTTTTCTTAAACCGTTAGTAACGTTTTTAAAATTAGCCATAAAATTATAATTTTCAAATGGAGATATGAAAATCGGTGATCTGATTTTTTTGTCAGCAGGCTTCTGTTCAAGAACAGAGATAAAGTAAATGAAGTGTTTTAATATGAATGAAAACTTTCCTTGACTGCAAGGACTAAAGAAATGCACACAAGTGACATAGATTTAAATGTTTGATGCAAAAAGTAGACGTTTAGAACTTAAAATTATGACACAGGATGTGAAACAACACTTCATAGCCGATAACAATCGAACAAGAGATTTTTCAAAAAGAAGAAAGATTTTTAACCATTAGCAAATGAACCTTTAAAGGAATTATTGCATACCAAGGACAATTTATTGTTTTTGAATTATATAATGTTTAATGTTATTATTAAATTGTATATAAAACGTTTTTATTAATATGATTGTCTATGATCTTCTTATTCCAATGACTAACTCCCATGGTTAATATTAAAAAGACATAAAATCGAGTTTGTGGGCAATAACTAGCCACCCGGTTAACCTAGTTTGTAGGAGCGCCGTGCTAGTATACCGGCAGCCTTTGGTTCGAGCTTTTTCCTATCATGTTACTTTAGTATTTTTATACTCAATAAGCCCAGGTGTACAGTACAGCGTACAGTAGGCCGAAATGATCCGAGCGATTTAAAACTGTGCCCTGAAACCTTGCAGGTGCCCTTCATGTATGTATCGTTATGTTTTGACAGAATTAAATGAAAATAGCCGTCAAACTCATAATTATAAGTTGGATATTTATTTTTTGTGTACGGAACTAATATAAAATAACATTATCTGGTAATATTTCTTGTTTTTATGATATTTTATAGACTCTATATTCTTTAACCCGGAATCCTGATCGGAACAACTACCCACTTTTGATACTAAACAATTTGTACGTGAAGGATTTGCCATATCAAAAATCTAAAAAAAATCCGCCAACGTATAATTATTTGGACTAGGTCTCCGATTAATCTGACAATTGACTGGTGCATAATTACGACTATAGTATCCAGTTCATAAATATGTTGATTTAACTGCAACATAAGTAAAACATTCCTTTGAACAAATACACCCGAAAAGTAAAAACAAGGCCCATTTCCCTGGCTATCCCCGGTATACTCCCGGACCTGGGGGGGGGGGGGGGGGCGTGGTTACAATTGACTGGTGCATAATTAAGACCAAAGTGAAAGAAATCGGCTAAGTAGTGTGAAGGAAATGGTTCCTATTACCAGATGTAAAACCTTATAAGTATCGGTCTTTCACACCTTCCATAAAGCAAGCAGTAAGTATTTCACAGTTTATTTATGAGTCCTTAATTTACATAGATACACTATCTACATACATTTATAAACTAAAGCTTTAAAATATGAGATAAATATGCACAAGGCCATAGTAAATGAGTAATGTGAAATGCATACAGTTCTGTTGCAGTAGACATATTATCAATTATTATAAACAAGAACTAGGTAGCATATAATTATAATAAGGATAAAACATGAGCATTCAGCTGATACTAAAGACATTTAAAAAAGAGGAAAAGATGAGTATATATTCTTGTAACAATAACATTCAATACTCATATTTGAAGATTTAACTTCAACACTATCCATTTCATAAAATATGTTGATTTAACTGCAACATCAGTAAAACATTCCTTTGACCAAATGCATGAGTATAATCCCTGATTAACAGTAAATAAAACAATTATTTTTAATATCACATGTCAAAACCATTATCGCATTTGAAAAAAAACTATGTTGTTTACATAGAAAAAAATACAAAGAAAATAAAAGTTAAGGAAGTTTTTTTATAAAAAAAATATGAATGCAATAAATTGCCCATTGAGGGAAGGGTCAAACATAAGAACATTACTCAACTTTTATTAAAACTTCATTTTTCAAACCAAAAGATTTAAGGGGTTTATTCCATTTTCAAAACCTAGTATATTTTTTAAAGCGCATTTCAATATCTGCAATATATTTCCATCACATTTATAAGTGTTTCGTTTATAGTATAATTGTAGAATAAGTCTGTAATTAGAAAATAAATATATAAAAATGTAACAGAAAAATGCATGAATTTTTTTTAATTGAAAATGAAAACAAAAGTGAGCCTTACATGTTTCAAATGTTTTATCATTTGAATGTGGAGGGTAACATAAGTGAATGAATAAGTTAATGCTAAAATATATTTAAGGCTTACACTAAAAATAACTGATAATCTATTGGAAAAGAATGGATTGAAATTTACTACTACATGGTCTTAATTAAGCAGTGTAATGTACATGATTGTCAAGTTTAGAAGTGGTTAATAACTTTCCTGCTTGTACATGAACTAAAGCAAGTACTTTTTGCTTTTGATTGTTTTCCTTTAAAGCATTGATATAAAATAAAGAAAAATCCACTTATTTGAGGTTGTCATTTCTGCACACATTTGATTATGGAGGAAAATATCAAAATGCAGTAAAAGTTTTGCTGTTACTTAAAGCTGCACTCTCACAGATTTACTGTTTTGACAACTTTTTTTTTAAATTTTTGTCTTGGAATTAGATTTTTTTGTGTGTAAATATCTGCTTACCAGTGATGAAAGACTGCTGACAAAAGATCAGATCGCAGTTTTTCATATTTCCAATCCAAATTTAATGTTTTATGGCTTGAACCGTTACTAACGGTTTATTAAAAATGCATAAAACATCGTTTTTGGGACGGAAATATGAAGTAAATTCCGAGTAATATCCCAAAATATGTCATTATATAAATATTTACCCGAATATTGACAATATGTACTGTCACACTGGAAGCCATGCAATATTTATTTTATTATACCGAAAACAGTTACATTTATATACATATATAAGATTTTTACCCTATAAACACAACTTTCAAGTTTAATCAATTTATTCTGTAATTATTGTTTATTCACATTTAATAGCTGTCATTTTGTTGCAAATACTGTTTAGAAATAAGGCAAACACCGGTTGTAACCAGATTCAGAATACATTTTAATAAGCGCTTACCACCTCAGACTTGGGGAAACCAAAAAATGCCTATTTTTAGAAGCACATGCTATGTGGCGTGAGACCACAGTTATTTTTAATATATGTTTCATTTAGACACTAACTTGCCTTCTTACTTTTAAACAATTGAAAAACAAGTAACTGGCTGCTGTAGAACAATCCAAGACACAAAATTTAATAACAAGAAAACATAGGGTGGACTATATCGTTTTCTCACAAAATTGAGTAGTAAGACATGACCCTGAGGTCAAGACGGAATAAGGCTACAAACAACCAATTTACAAAGTTCCACAAGCAATGATTTTTCCAATTTTTACACTGAAAACTATAAGTTTTTGCAATACAGTGTCAAATTATGTTAAGCTCTATGCAAAAAGGCCACCTGTTTCTTCTCTTTTATTCAACTTTAATAAAATATTGATACTTGAACACAAGCACTCTTTTTTCTATATTCACATCCGGATCTTGGTCAACGGGGGGCAGATAACTGTGGACTTGAGCCTATTTAAGCAACATTTTTTCAGAAACAGACTTCAAAACTCCTATAGTTCAACTAAAGGCTATATGCAACACATGCTGAAAGTTTGCCAATGATATATTAAACTAAATGAATGAGAGTATTAGCACCTGTGGTATTTTCATAAAAAAAGCAGAAACAGCCATTCCCCTCAAATGGTAAGCCGCAAACCTTTGAAGAGCCATTATTTCCTTATGCATTGGAATAATTTGACAAAGTAAAGTTTTCCTTGTAGCTGTAAATGGTGTCTATAGAACAGCCCACAAAAATGGCCTGCCTACTCTTTTAAGATTTTTTTCTAAGCAAAATAAGGTTTTTCAACTTCATCAGCTTAGTGTTTTATATAAAAAATGACATAGAGCCAAACTGAAATGCTTCAACTTGTCAAAATTTTGCTTTTCTGGTCCACTTATATACAAAAGTAACAGAACTGTTCAGTTTAACAAAAGAAATTTAGTGATCATGTGTTTATAGACAGTCTAAACACCACTATATGCCAAATTGTTTGCTTCTGGGACAAATGGCGCAAATGGAAATGGAAAAAAACCCACCAAAACTGAATGATTCATGACAACTGCTAGTGGTTTCATTATTGAGGTGGCTACATGATGTAGAAAATGCAGAGAAAGCATTATTATGCCCATTTTTAAAAACTTTTTACTTTAAGTATCTGTTTTGAAGGCTAGATTTGGCATTAAATTCAGAGTACAGCACTTCACCACTGTCTATAAGTTGTTTATTTGCTATAAATCTCACTCTTTGGAATCATTTCACACAAACAGGTACTAACATCTTCATGAATTCAAGGATTTTCAGGACAAATTTTATGAAATATATAGTCTTTTGGACATTTTGCAATCAGTTTTTAACATTTCAAAGTTTAATCTCATCTTATTGAGTATCCAGATGCATTTTGAAAGCATTAAAACCAGACATGCTTAGAATTTCTTCTTACTTGGAGACGGTATTCCTTTCTCGGAAATCCTTGCCGAGAGCCGGTATGGAAAACCACACGACACCACTTTTTGACCAGCACTGGTATTTGTCCTTGAAAATTCCTCTGTGGCTACAGCAACCAGGCTGACTATTGCAATAAGCAATAAATTAGGTTTTTTAAGACATTTATAATGAATTAAGGTTGTTTTTTTTAATGCATGAAGGGAAAAGGCTCTTATCTTTATGAAAGCGGCTCACTTTTTTTATTTCTTTTGCCTTGAGAAATGTCAAGTTTTTCAATGTATAAACTGAATAACTGAATGAATAAATGAATATATATGAATGGTTGATAGAATTGATTAATGAATTAATGAAAGGTGGCATTATTTCTTTAAAATAGGGATCTCATTGTGTTGCTGTGATTGTTGAAGTAGATGTTTTCTTGTCCATAAGCTGAAAATCATATGCACACTAATGCTTCAGTCAATTGAACACACGCTCCCCCCAGGTCCGGTGGTTTACCGGGGAAAAGTGGTGGTTTTGCCATACCGCCAATTTTAGCGGAGGTGTGGGGGCATTTGGCCGGGGTTTAACCATCAGTTCGTCCCCGCAGGGTTTGCTGGACTGAAAGTCAAAGTCCTGGCCATTCCCCGGACCTGGGTGGGGGGGGGGGGCGTGGTTATAATTGGATGGTGCAAAAATAAAACATCATTCTGCATCAAATGTGTAGTAAGTTTTGATAAATTGCTTAAAGAATTTGCAATTAATGTAATGTTTGCTTAAAAGAGCAAACAAAATGTGCGAATAGATGCACAATACAGACCAAAGACTAATACAAGTCAGCAGTTTCATTAGAAAATAATATTATTATCAAAGCCGCACCAGAAATGATTGAAAAACAACATGAAAGAAATTCATTTAGGAATGGAACAAACAGTATCAATGGGCTTATATGACCAAACTTACTCACTTTATACTTCATTTTGGGTACAATTTTCCATTATATGATCTTGAAGTGCTAACAAAATTTAGCATGTTGGCATGTTGGCATACACCAAGTACAGCTCGGCGGGGTAGCAGGCGGGCTGTCTATCTGGTTCATCATCATTTCCTCCCGGGTCTGTTTAAAATAAGAAAGGAAAATAACACAACACCTACCCAAACATACAATCATTGACACCTTTATAGTATATACAACATACTCAATTAACACATCTCTGGCCTACCAGTTTAAATTGATGGGATCCAATATTTATTTGAGAGCTGGCTGAAATTTCAAACAGTAAAAAATATCTCAATATGTTTGAAACAGTGAAAGATTGTTTTATTGTTTGTAAATGTCTATAAATCACCACAAAGCATAATATATAATATTAATAAAAATGTTTTGAATTTTGCTATGCCTATGCTTTACTATATTAGAGCTAGCATTGTAAATGTCTTGTTAGTTTTACATAAACAATATCCCTTTTTAAGTAATTCATATACAATAGACTGTTTTAAGAACAAATTGAGGAGAAAATATTTCTCGACGATATTCTATCTCAAGTCTAAACAGCTGTTAGGAAGAGTATATTGCACACTGCATGAAGAAAAATCACTGATCTACAAGCAATGGTTAAAAACTTCTGAAAAATATTGCAAAAACCGCCACTGTTTTTGTGCTGAACTGATGACCCTGCATTTTCTGATTATATGCAGAAGAAAAAAGGTATTATTAACATTGCTTGTCGGGTCGGGAGGGGAAACCCATCCCGAACCCACCCCATTTAAATAATTAATTACTTAAATATCATTTTTTACTTTGTAGGAAAGAGTTTGTCTTAAACTGTCTTGCATACTTATACATGCCTTCAGCTGAATAATTTTGAAAAGAGGTTATTTTTTTACTTAAAGAAATTCTGTGCATAAATATGAGCCAGTTTAAGTGAGACATGTCAATACATTTCATCTCGCCTAAAGGTATCCTTCTGAAAACCTTGTTAAAAAAATCACCGGTAAGACGCTGTAAGCTCTAGTGTTGTCATATAATTCTGCGAAAAAGAAACACTGCCTTTTAATGCTTAAACCTCCCCAGGGTTCATAATCTATAATACTCACATTATAATGCTTGTTGAAACCAGGTCAAACATGCCAAATTTGATGGTTGTCGCCTGTAAATCAAATTATGAATTACTAAACATTTGATTTCATTGTTTGTGCTGAAGTGGTTTTTCTGTAAATTCATTCATACATCTTTATCGCTTAAAGTATTCGCGAGTTATCTGGCCCACTCCGCCATGACAAAAATATTAATTCAAAAAACATTTTTTTTTTTAAACTGGGCATAATTACACTCAGGTTACCCACAATCGTGGCAGCAGTAAAAGAGCAGGAGTGCCTACATGTCGGCTTAATGGTTAAAGGGACTGTGTCACAGATCGATACCAAAATTATGATATTTTTCGACAATTTTATTTTTTTCTCGCTATTTTATCATCTGTGAGACAGCCCCTTTAATGGACGGACGAGTCTAGTCTGTGTGAGTTGGAACCAGCTGCCCGCTTAACTCAGTTAGCAAGAGCGCCGTGCTAGTGTTCCTGTGGTCGTGAATCTGAGCCCCACACCACGCTCACTTTTCTTCTCAGGTTTACCATAATCATGCACAATGATTTTCAATAAAAAACGAATGTTTTTTTAGATTTAATTTACACTACTTAAGTTTTAACATTTTTTATTCAATACTTTAATTTTACAATACAATAAACAAAGTACAAATCTCAGACTCACAGTTAACAGTTAGTTTGGCATCGATAGTGATGAGTCATAAATTATGACTTGAAGGTCATATCGATTGATGATGTTGATATCGATTGCATCAACTTAGCTTGCTCATTACGTAAAAACCAACGTTATGTCATTATGGTGTCCAAACAGCAACGTATGAACGATTGAATTTACATAAACAATTATAATTCTTAGTTCAACTCACCGTGAAAACAACGTTAAATCCGTGTTATTGCATCATGATATATTCAAATCATTGTTTACATCAACTGTCGTAAAATGCGCATAAATACATTTATCTTAATTATTTAGATATCCGGTTTAGACGGTATTTTTTAAGATGTGGGGTAAAAAAAACAATTGTTATGACAAACCCTGTTCGTTTTGTATTATTATTGCAGAGTTATGAAATATAATTTCTGGTCAAAAGAAGTACTCTTTAGACGTGTACTCATTATATTTGTTATCCACTCCTTTTATGGAAGTGCCAAAGGTGGATTGTACATGTACCTCGGGTATTTCCGTATTGATTTTCATTGGTTAACGGAGGTCAAACCCCGCCCTAAACATGTACAATTTGCTTGCCGGCATGCACGCGCTTTATATGAACAATGTATGACGAGCTTTTCTGGTTCTCATTTTCACGGTTCACTGGTGCCCAAATTTGTTTAATGCCTATCACTCCGGCAAAAAAGAAGTAGTCCCTTGCATACACGTACTTACCGTAAGAGGGCTTGTACAGACAAACGCTTTGCGTTTGTCTTCAAGCCCGTATGAATCATTAACACAAAGTTGCTTTTTGTATTTAACCACATTTATTCACAAAAGGGGAAACGTACGTTCGTCATAACTCGCCCTGGTGTTTGTCGTTAGTGTTAAGTTAACATTGTGTAACAATTCATTAACCTACACATGGCACTGAAATTATCAAGGGCAATTTGTCGAATTCTAATCAGAAGCAGACACATTGTGAGATGTCATGATAAGTATGATTATACAGAATGTATGTTTTTGACCAAAATACCGCCATCATTGTGACGTTAAACACAAAGGAAATAATGATAAGTATGTGAAGTAATTTGTAAATCACTTGCAAAGGTGTTCTTGGTGTTGTGATATGTTAATTTTTATTTAAGTGTATGGACGCTGAATGTAATGTTATATTTAAATCGCATTTAACGTACTTTATAAACTTATAATGAAAACAATTACTCCTAGAACTACATTTTTTTAAACTCTACAGCCTCAATCGAATGCACAGGTCATATGAGGTCTTAGGCCATTAAATATTTAAAATTACATGCATACGTATACATACATTAAACATGAAATAAACTCATTTACATTCGAATAATGATATTTAGTACAGCTACTGTCATTTGAACTTTAAAGTCATGAGCTCAAGTGACAGCGATGGTTACATTTTAATTACATTAACAAACTTATAACATACATTTGTATATGGATTAGTTTTTGAACAGCAATGCAGGTATGCTTAGTGTTTTCTTATACCAAATAGTATAATTAGTATGCATAGTATAACTATTACGGATGTTAATTGGATAATCATAAACTTAGTGCTAATGTACATTGTCTGATATTAATAGCATTGTAATGTATTGTTATTATTCCATATTTCACTATCATGTGTTCCTTCATACTAAATTCATTTTTTTCGGTGAGGAATGCGGTTGAGGCATATGTTAACTGACATCCGCGTCAACTTAGCCTGAAGAAACTAAAAAGCAAAAAACAAAGCACTTTATGTTGGAGTGTGATATCCACATTTGTTGACGCTCGCACGTCAATAATATAGTGTATTGCATTTAATTGCTTATTCAAGGAATACGATATATACATATTTCAAGCTTCACCTAAACTAAACAACGTTTGAATGCGAAATCAGGGAATTATGACATTATTATTTTTTGTTATGTAAGGAATGAATTGCGGGGTTGATGTCATTATCGGGGTATGAACGCAATTGGGTTGTTCAATGTGTGTGGAGTCCTTATATTTACACCAATAGTTCATTATTTCATTCAAGAATTGTTAAAAAATTCTTTATTTCATTTAAGAAAACCTTTAAGTAATCCGTTCTTACCCATTCTGTAAATAGAACGACCCGACTATAACCGGAAACATTTTTTTCAAATGACGTCACAATAACGCGGGAAAAGATCAACCACTTGAAATCACGTTAAAACGTAAAATTGAAACACTTCTGGTACCATTATATTTAAAATATAATAAACTAACACTTTTAAAAATGTTGATCTATATTTTATGGGACCTGCAGACACAATACAACCAATAACAAGATCAATAGCTTTCATGTATATTGTTATGCAATGAATTACAAACATATCCGAAGATGTTGCGTTCATCGATTGATGAACGCAATTGCCGAAAGGCAGTTCATTTAAGGAATGGAAGTTGAGGTGTAAATATTTTGCAATGACGCCATTACTATGTTTGCAATGGCCATATGTTTATATATTGCTTCCGCCAATAAACTATGAACCTTATATAAACATCTTCTTGGAGCACTTTAGTCCATTTACTGCATCCACGTTTGAAAGTGATTTCAAGTGATTGATCTTTTTCCGCGTTTTCGTGACGTCATTTGATAAAAAGTTTCCGGTTAGAGTCGGGTCGTTCCAATTACAGAATGGGTAAGGAAGGATTACTGAAAGATTTTCTTAAATGAAATGAAGTAGTTTTAGCAACTCTTGAATGAAATAATGCACCATTGATTTAAATATAAGTAATGAATTGCGGGATTGATTTCATTATCGGAGATATGATCGCAATTAGGCTGGTCAACGTACGCGTGGAGTCCTTCGGACTCCACACACTTTGACCAGCCCAATTGCGTTCATACCCCGATATTAACATCAATCCCGCAATTCATTTATTAATTGAACGCACCCTTAAATGATATAATATATTACCATAACGGGATCTCACATGTATTCATGTATTGATAGGCGGTATTTATAGCCTTTCCTATTAGTTATGACGCAACATGACATAATTCATACAAATGTCACATCCATTATGGAAATTAAGTACTATTATGAGATGCTATGATGAAAGTGTAAGTAGTGTCACAACATGTAAATGTTCAGAATGTATGGACGAAAAACACACACCATATTTTAACAACTGGTATAAACTAAAATTAAGTTCTAGCAAGATATAAATAAGTAACCATGTCAAAAGATTGCTACTAAGATGTATTTGTTTTTAAAAGACAAAAACATTCTTAACTGGATATTATATTTATATTGATTAAAATATAAATTATATAAGAAATCTGATATGGTTATATTTTTCTTCAGTCTGCTTACTGTTGATGGGTTTATTTTTTAAAAAAGACAGGCAGCCACACAATTTGGTACAAATAAAAAAAGCATATATATATATACATACTTGAAGATGTCAATAGTCAGGCAATATTGTAGAAAATAGATATACAGATGTACACGATATAGACATTTAATAATTTATCTGGTGCAATTAACATTATACAATAATAATTTCTGTGAAAGATTGGTGTTGAGGACTGAAGTAAAGTTGGTATACAGTGATGTGTAGCAGAAAAAGTCGCCCTCTATTTCAACAACATAAATCTATATTCTGATAAATTAACCTTTAAATTAAGTCTTCGTGATTTTCGAAAATATAATACGAAAAGATATTAAGGAGAATTGAGATGTCTCAGTTATTGCTACTTTCAATGTTCATTCTTCATCAAATCGGGTCTTATCTTTTTATAATGCGAATCCCGTTGTTCCTTCGAAGGATCTGTCTGGCAAAATTTATCAAATTAAATCCAATGTTTTGTAAAGCTCGCCATGGGTTTTGTGAGAGAAACGTGCTAGAAGTACCAATAATGTGCCAAAACGTTTCACTCATTTGCCTTTAATGTATTTCCAGAATGTGTTGTACTTTCCTCATCAAATATTTATAATTTCATTAAATATTGTCGATCGACGCGCCTATTTCTAACTCGAAATTGCAAAGATGTAGTGAAATGATATTCATGTAATTTTCCAAGTGCACTGTTGTGTATTGTAAATGTCAATGTTGTTTTAAAAGCGATTTGTCATAGCTAGCAAGAAAACAATCGTCGCATGATTGATGACTGTAACATAATATCTCGCTTGTCTTGATGTAATAAGAGCGGGACTGTTATAAACTCGTACAACTCTTGTATAAGATTATATTTAGAAATATGCCATGAAATTACCAAGCAGATGTATTTTACTCCTAAATGTTTACATATTAGTGGATGTAAACAGTGCACACAATTTATTTCTCACCATGATTGCAGAGTCAACTGTTTAGCTTCTCAAAAGCAGTTCATGGAAACTAGTTTAATTAGGCCTTAATTTGAAATTCATATTTGCAGGATGGTAATGTCTTATGTTAATTACGCCTATCAATGAATGCTGTGAAGATTTCAACGACTCCTATTTCAAGATGTAAAGCATTGTTCAGTGTTTAGGCTATTTTTATAAGACTTATTAGACGTTTGAGTATTGATAGTGATGTCGATAACGAATTTGCGTGCGAAAACATTTTCAAAAAACAATGAAAATATAGCAAAAGTTAAACTTAATTTAGTATCATAAAAATACATATGCTGAATCTTATTAAATACACATTGACAGTGGAATGACTGTTTGATGCATGTTATTTACTTAATCTTTAAGCCCTGCGTTAGTTTTTACCTCCTTTTTTTCTGCAAGTGTCAAGGCGGTTACTCAACTATTAATGATCGTTTGTTTGACATCAATTATGTTATGTATTTCTTGTCATGTGACAATGTGTCTGTGTTGTGTTTGTTCAACCCTGACATCTCCCTATGTTTCTCGTAACATGTTTTCAGTTACATTGGAGGCAACTAGGCATGTCTCAATCTTTTAACTAACATGCAATGTTGACATTGTCCTAGCGATTTAGTAACTGTGGTCAAATGTATTAATCATGTCAAAGAAATCAGTTGTAATAGTCAACCAAAGGGACTGTCAAAACGTAAGCATTTAGAAAACCTTTATATACTCCGTTCATTTGTAGTAAAATGGAGTTGCCGTGATCAAAACAACCTGACATTTATTAACACTAAATGTCATTAAATTGGCACATTATCTTTTCATTTACCTTTTATCTCTTTCAGTACTATGAAATTGACGCTGCCATGAACGTCTCGTATGACGTGGGTTACGTCGACAACAGAACAGAGCTGGGACGTTTGGGTCAGTTCTATCAGGCGTACGCTGGTATCCATGGTTACGCCAGCATCTGTGTGTGTCTCTTTGGAATAGTCACAAATCTGTTCAACGTCTCGGGTGAGTTTATATTTTTATGTGAAAAAACAACAGAAACAAGCTTAATAGCCAAAAGTTTAAACATAAACCCCGTTTAATGGTTCGGGGTAAACGCCAAAGACATAGAACACAAACAAATCACAAACCAAAAACATGGAACAACAGGTCATAGCACTACTTGTAACCCATCATTGTTCAGTCATATTACTAGACTCTATAAGACGCATTGAAGTTCATCGAATGAGCCGACGAAAAATTGTATTTACCCAAATGACTTTCACGCTTTAAAGCTTAACTAAGTATATAATCAATAGAATGAATTTGTAGAACAGTTTCGCCTTAACACGACACTGTGTTGAATTGGTGAAGAGTTAGTGTGGTGTCTAAGTTATATAGTGAGTATTTGTTCTGTAAAATGTCTTCTGCGAAAAGTGATTACGTTTACAGACTCCAATACAGCTTTAGTTCCATTAGGCCATGTATTTAATAACATCACAGTGGCATTATTTACAAACCAATGTCTGAGAAATGGATGATTTCTTTTCGAATGTTTGAAGCTCTATTGAATTGCGTCACTCAAATTTCTTCAGTATTACTTTCCTGCAAATTCAATTATAATTTCGTCCAAGACTGTTTGATAAGCTGTCGCTCATTCGCTTGAGATTTTAGAACTGATTGAAATATAGGATAAGAAATACAATATATTTTTTTTAAACGTCTTTGAGTTGGCAGAGTAACCTTTTATTATAGGAATAACTCTGCGGTAAGAACAACTAAATACAAATAAACTCTGGAATGTGACCTTGTAAAGCTCAATGCCTTTAATTGAACATGCATATCCTATTTACAGCTGCAAACTATTAATTGAACCATTTAGGTTGGAACATATATGTCACACTCAGCCAACTTGAGTTATAATGGAGTAAAACTAACATATTAGTTTTTAGCGAAATGATGTTCCTTGTAAGCAGTCAACCATGAAAGTTACAAAATAATGTTACAGAAGATACCGCTGAATCATAAATATTATAATATTTTCTTCAACACTTTTCCTAGATTCATATTATGTCGAAAATGAGATTTTCTCTTTGTAACTGTAATATGAGTTATACTAAAGAAAGCTTACTTTTCAATTAAACGGGGCTTTACCTGGTAGTTTTGATTTTGTGAGTTTAGTTGGAATAAACTCTACAAGTATATTTTGGGCACTAATAATTTTTTTGTACCGATGACCTGACTTCAAAATTATTTCATAACGGCGTTAAAAGATGTGCTAGTTAAGAGAAAGTATTAAAAAATTGCGAAAATTTGTAAGACATAGCTTGTTCCAAAAGAAATGATGCTATTATTTTCGACAAATCATTGTATTTGACTATGTTCATAAAGGTGATTTTGTTGGTGATCTTACTTTATTCAATATTGGCACCACTGACATTATTGAATGTTAAACACATAATTTCTCTTTCATTTTCGTTATCACTCATAATAACGATAATAATCATGAAAATATTAGGTTTGTATTGGTTACGATCTTTTGTTTATTCCAATAAGGAATTTAGGAGAAAGATTATGGCAATCTTGGGAACGTAATTTAAAATAAATGGGTAGGACTTTTTTGTGTTTGGTTCAACTTAAAATGAGGAATGAGAAACGTAATATTATCCAACACTGACAAGCTGACATTTGCATTTTCTTATTTGAGACATGGAAAGGAAATTACCGTGAATAGACCCTGTCTTGTTGATTACATGTTGAAAGTGAATTATTGAAGACCAGACTTATTTTATCCGATTTCATAACACAAACATGAAATAAACAAAATGATTTCGAATACCTTACTTCTTTAAAGCAGTCATTGCTTTATACCAAAGTGTTTTAGTAAGTAATTGAACTACCATTATAAAGCCATATATGCCTTAAAGTACTTCTGTGCTTTGTTTATTGAGACTGCCAATTTCTATTCTAGTTCTGACCCAAAGGCCTATGAGGACACCCGTGAATGAGCTGCTCACATGGCTTGCTGTGTCTGACGTTATGACCATGGTTTCATACATTCCATTTGCCACACATTTCTACATCAGCTATCCAAGCACAGGGGGTCGCCTTCCAGAGCGTAACAGTCGCGCATGGATGACTTTCCTCGTTGCTCATGTGAATCTTACTTCAACGACTCATACTATATCGATCTGGATGTGCGTCACTCTCGCTATTGTCCGCTACTTGCACATAACTAGTCCCACAAAAACAAACATTTTTAGAGTTCGTCGTATACGACAGACACGTATCATGACAGCTCTGGTGTACATTTCATCAACGGTTGTGCTTATTCCGAACTACTTGAGCAACGAACTTCATAAACGTAGTTATAAAAACCAAACGGTTTACTATTTAGCAGACTTGGGACTTGGGCGACCGGGAACAGAAACTACTGTGTTGATAAACGTGTGGTTGTACGCAATGGTTGCAAAATTAGTTCCATGCCTGTTGATGTCAATATTCAGTGGTCTGCTCATATATAACATTCATGTTAAAGTCCGACATAGACGAAAAGTGCTCCAAATTTCTGGAAACAGTAGTATACGCTTGAGTGAACATTCTCGAACGACAAAAATGTTGATTGCGGTCATAACGCTATTTATTGTAACGGAACTGCCGCAAGGAATACTTATAGTTTGTAGCGCGACGATACATAACTTCTTTGATCGCGTGTATCAATCACTTGGTGACGTCATGGATATAGTAGCGTTAGTAAACAACTCTATTAATTTTGTTTTGTACTGCTCAATGAGCGCAAAATTCCGTCAGACGTTCGTGAAACTGTATTGTGGCCGATTTAAACGACAGCATACCACTGTGCCAGATAGCATTCCATTGCCCGAAAAAAGACTCCATCATATTGATTCAGAAAGCAACATTGCGATGTTGCTGCCAAAATAAACATTATCCATGTATTTATTTATTATTGTTTGTTGTGCGGCTGCGCAATTCTATTATATCTGTAAGTATGTCCGTCATCAATATTTGTGTTATGACAGATGTTTATTTTGTTTTTAATAAAAGTTGAGTGATCATGAGTAGAATATATTATTCGCTGATTTATAGCAGGAACAAGTATTCATACATGAACTGAACGTCATTTTTTCAGTTACAAGTTGTTATACATGACGTAATGTAGTCAGAAGGAAACGTTAAATGTTGGGTACCGTCCAGTAAAGTTTTCAAGTAATATGGTTTCTATCTGACTTAACCATCAACTCCTAGTTGATGTTTGTACATAGCAATGGTTTATATACAATATACATGTGGAACTCCAATTCGCTGTAGAAATAGAGTGGAGATGAATGGACAATCATCTCAAACATACGTTATATGTTATATCTATTTGTTGAAAAATTATGTAATTCCATTAAGATATAGAAATAAAATACATGTACATATATTTCTCAAATGTACTCTCCTTTAAACATCTTCTTGTTTGCCGCTGCGTACTTCTGATCATGTGACTTGTAAACCCCGTCTTACAGCCCGTGTAAGATAAATAAGGCACGTTAATCATAACGTCACTATCAGACTATTTTTAAATTTTGCGAGCTTCTAATATTGTTATTTTAAAGTCATATTCGTATTTAAATTGATACATAAAATGTATAACAAACATTAATTTTGAGTGATAAACTTTTACCTACTTACTAAATAATTCATTTTCGAAAATGTTTAATACAGATAACAATATTGTAACCGTGTGTTTATAGCTGCAAACGCACACACTTTAAATGACTGGTGGGTCCTAAACAATTAACTATGATCAACTATCGTCTCGTTCACTTATTTCTCAGCCTGTACTTCTATTTCACCCTTTAATGTTGAACATTGGGGCCGAACCTTTAGTAAGTAATATAATTAACTTATTTGCCTTTTTATACTATCATACATTTATTAAATCACAATTTCTTGTTTAAAAGTAACATTAGACTGTATCTTTCCTGAATTTCTAAAATTTGTATACAAATGTTGTAAGTTACTTTATTTTAGCAATAACAGTTCCTATCTGGATTTTCATTTCACATGTACATAAATAAGGAAGTTTAGGCTTCGAAAAAGTTTTAATAAGCTTTAAAAAAAAGCCTCCAAGTATTCATACTTTCGCCATGAACAAATTATATTACAAAACCTTATATTTTTAAGTTACTCATGATATCGTTTCTTAATAAACAGTTTTTACTTATTCGCATTTTACTCGCAACAAACTTATTAGAAATCTTACAAATTCACAATTAACTGCAGCATCATATATTTGCGGTTTTAAAAATATGTTCATCTTTCAGAATAAGAACATAATATAGTATATTATTATATAAAATAAAGCAATAAACATTATCAAACAGCTAGAGACACGCGAGACAAACTATTGCACAAAATTACGTACAAACAACGACACGAAACGTCACAAGAAAAACAAAAACGAGCAGCATGAGACAAACTAGATGCAAACAACGAGAGACCAACAAGGTCATAAGATAACAACCGTAAAACGACAGACATACAATGTCACAAAACAACAGCATAACAGGAGGAGAGATTCAGCGTTACAAGACAAGAGCCAAACATAAAAAGACACACAACGTCTAAAGACAACAGCTGAACAGCTGGAGACAAAACATCGTCACAAGACAAGAGCTGAACAAAAAGAGACAAACAACGTCATTAGAAAACAGCTGAAAAACAAGAGAAACATAATGTCGCACAACAGTCGAAACATCGAATACATCAAAATATGAACAGACAACAGCCGAACAACAAAAAAGTCAAGCAACGACACAATACAACAGGCTTAAAGCGAGACAAATACAATGTCACAAGACATGAGTCAACCAGCAAGAGACATACATTTTTATAAGACACAGCCGAACAACGAGAGACACACAGCGTCACAAAACAACAGTCGAATAGCGACACAACGTCAAACGGCATCAAGAGAACTAAGCATCACATTGAACTAAGCACTCACTTTGGACAAAATAGAATAAAATCTGAAATGCAACTCGTATTAACTAAGAACATTTACTTCAAGTAATTAACTTCGATCTCCAAACATCTCCAAGATACTCGTACACAGGCATCAACCCCCCCCCCCACCCAAGGAACAAAAAAAACACGATAGAAAACGATAGCAGAGAGACATCGTAGTCAGTCCCGGTTATCACAACTTAACAGGCCTCCAATCGCTCTAAGTTACGATTCAATCGTACACAGTCGTCCAACTGTTAAAATGAAGGATACAATCATACACAGGCATCTACCTGTCTCAATACAATCGTGCACAGATATCCAACTCGTCCAATGAACGACATAAATGAACGCAGTCATCAAACTGCTAAAAGAACATTCATAAACGCACACTTAACTTCGCCAAGGTACGATGCAATCATCCACAGTCCTCAAACTGCTACAATGTACGATACAATCGTAAACTGACATCTAACCCCTCCAATATGCGACACATATAAGACATAGTCATGACACTGCTACAATATACGAAACAATCGTATAAAGTCATCAAATCGCCCCAAGGTGCGATGCAATCGCAAGCAAATATTCCAGTCTACCAATGAATAAGGCAACTAAATAAGACTGCTACAAGGTACGATATAACACAGCCCAGAATTTGATGATTTGAATACAGACATCAGACAATTCAGAGGAACTACACTATCTTTCGCATATAAAAAAATGCTACAAGCAGTAACAAGATAGAACAGACATCCAACACCTACAACCGTTTACAGTCAACAATCTGCTACAATGTACGATGCAATTAAACATAGACATGCCGTATTAAACACCTTGTAGTTTGGAAATGGATTTGTATATGCGTTTTTCTTTTCTTCTTAAAGACGGAACAACAAAACACTTTAATAATGGTGAACAAATCATTATGGTAATGCTAATAAACTTCGGCCATGTATAATGAAATTGTTAAATTTAAAAAATATAGCACAACAAGTAACATAGTAAATACTTACTCTTTTGTTAGCAAAATGCATATTACGGCAAATATTGAACAGTTTTGCAATATCTCCCACATAAGAAGGTTAATTAATTTTGTGTGCATGTGATTTTAATCTGTTTCCGAAATATTTCAGTCAAATACAAAATGTAAAGGTTTTAGGACTGTCGCGAAGTAATATGTATATGTAATATATATCAACCAAATATGTAGCCTTTTAAATATTTACATTTTGTTGCCATTCTAGACCGTATATTTAAAGCTTATATGCTTTAATCATCGATCCAAATATTATTTGAGTGTTTCTAGACGACAAAATAAATGCCTAATTTATGTATTATAGTTGGTATAGGGAAACATTGTCACAGGGAAATAATATGCTTTGATAGAAAGTAAATATAAAATGGTTGAAATCTTGCATGATAGGATGACTACCATACACCCGTTTCTCGGGAATAACTATGTATTTATGCAATAGATGCAGTATTAAAATAAATTCTACATTGTGTGGTGTTATCTTTGTCAAATGTCGAAACATCATGTCGATAGTGTCTCTTCCTGTTTAGCCAATATCTGCGTACGTCACCTAAGGTATTAAAACATATCTAAAATACAATCCTTGCTTGCACGTCCTCAAAGTATCATTAAAGATCTCTGCATTTGCATGTCGATACGAATGTACCTGCTAGACAAGCGGCTGGAGACAACGCTAAAGGCAAAACTTGTACCTGAGCAGTTATATTGCAGAGAAAATTAATAGCATTCACAATCAACGCCGATATCAATTTGCTTTAATACAAATTCGCAACGGGAGTAACACGTCGTCGCCACCACTTTTGTCACAATTAATTGGTTTGGGTGTGAAGACCGACGTAACCTTTTGACGCTTTGAATGTCTCATACTGTAATCAAATCATTGTTGATTAAGTACATCGTGATGTTATACAAATCAGGAACAAATATTAATGGTTTCCAGTTGAATCTACATCTAATGACGTTCTGTTAATATTTTTGTCGCATCGAAATTAAGTAGCTTGCTAAAGTCCGCGTATCTATGTAGGGAAAATCGATCAGTTGCTTATGACGTAATGTGCCTTTTAACGTTTAGGACAATAAACAATTGAAAATATTGAAAATCAATAAAATGTTGTTCAAAGTGTGTCTCATATTACTGTTTTCTTGCCATTTTGAGTTGATTGGGTAGTTTCGACCATCTAACGAGTATAGTATTTACGGATACAATATCAATCAGTTTATTATGAATATTATTAATATTTATTTTTTATTCAGTGTTAAAATTCATTAATGCATTTATTACAGATTCATTGTACGATCACACATTATGGCTTTTTGCAATTTATTTATAATTCAATCGACCAAATATAATTTGTTTTGCAATATACGCGCATATTTTGTGTGTTTTTAACTTGAAATGAATGTTTTTACAATTATATTTATTTTAGAATGAATGTTTGACTAAGAGTGCACTGAATCTCGCACTGCAGTATTTCTGTTTCAGTCTTTTTACAGATATACAGATCATGTATATATGGTTAGAAGTGCATTAGCATAACGGCAATATCCCGTAAATGTTGTTATAAACAAACATCAATTAGCAATCATAAATAGGTAGTTTTACACAGAAAGGTGAAAATAATGTGTGGATACATTCGCACCATCACAGTACTTTGCACAGACTGCCTTTGCTTGGACCTTAATGTGTTGTACGACAAATGCTTATGTTAATACTGTTTTTGTCGACGTATTGGAGAGCATTAAGTTAAGGCGCAGAGCAATATACAATGCAATACAATAGTAGTTTATTTCGCATAAAAAATACAAAGTTAAACAAACAGGATGGTAGTAAAAGTCTAACATTTTCAGAGGAAAATAAAGTGTGGCATTTACATTTAGCATGTATAAGATTCAATGCATTTTAGAAAGTAAAATAAGCAAAAGTTTGTACAAATACCCAAGCCATCTACAATAATTAGACTTAAATTATTTCATACGTAAATCTCTATATGCTGGACATACTAATAAAAACTGATACTCTGATTCTATAACTTGCATATTACAATACACACACTCTTTGTTCTTCAGGGGTATTATTGTATCTCCCTGTTTCAATGGCCAAATTATGAGCAGACACCCTGAATTTCGTTAAGGAGATTCTATATTTTAAAATATTAATGTTATCAAAGTATGGTTCTAATGTAAACTCGTGTTTATACAGAAATACGACCTTAATTTTCGAGAATTGTTGATATCTGAGCATCAATGTTGGTAATACATGTCTAGTAAACATTGTTTTATAACAAGAAATGGAATATCATCATAAAATCTGTTTGTCAATATATATTATTATCTATGTTATTGTAACGTTGTTCTAATTTGATGTGCCCAGTTTGTGCCATTGTATGTAATATTTTGATTTGCATCACATTCAAGCATAATATAAAACTTTCTCAAGATGCTATTTTCGTTGCATTTCAATATCTTCATCCAATATTTAATCATTCTAATTTTTCTATAAACAATTTCTTCCAAATTCCCCATATAGTGCGGAAAGATTAGTCGACTTTTTTACACCAATAATTCGTCTCAAAAATTTAGTATCTATAAGTTCAAGGTCCTTGCACACACATGTTCCGAATATCTCACAACACAAACGTAGGATATATAATACAAGTGTATCAAACAGTTTTATTTTTTTGTAAAACTGGCAATTTAACCTTGTTAAAAATCGAAAACAATTTGTTCTAAGCAACAGAACCATGGTGAGCTACAGGTTTTTGGCTTCTAATGCAGGAGCCATTTTTGAAAAGGTAAATCCCCAAATATTTAAACGAATTAACTACCTCTAGTTTTGTGCGATGAAGATAGAAATCCTTCACTGTTTTGCGTCCCTTTTCAAAAATCATTACCTTGGTTTTAGACGTATTAATTTTTAACTTACAAATATTGCAAAATAGTTTTATACCATTCAACAATAGCTGTAAAGATGATGAAGATTTTGCAAACAAACAGCTTGATCATCAGCATATAACAGTAGAAATAGTTTTCATTCACCTATAGAGAAAATGTTGTCTATATTGGCATCAATATTGTCTATTAAATCTTTCACGAACATCATAAATAACAATGGAGAACTAGGGTCCCCTTGTTTCAGGCCTATATGCGAGTCGAAGAACTGAGAGTATTGTCCTTTAACCATTTTACAATGAATGTTTTGTGACAGTAACTTTTGCCAAAGGAAATGTCTATCAATTTTGTCAAAACAACGCTCGTAATCGATAAACACACAATATAGTTTTTCTCCGTGATTAAGCACCTTATTTGTCATTGCATTCAGAATAAATTTGCAGTCTATAATAGATTTATTCCTTTGAAAGCCAATAGTCCAGCACATATTGTATCGTAGTCTTTCGTCCATTTAGTAAGTCGTTTTAGTATGAAGCTTTTTTGCATATATATATTAGTAGTATTTGTGAGTAAATTTTGCTTGATATATTTATTAAGGTTATACCTCTATAGTTTTGGAATAATTTTGGGTATCCCTTTTTGAATATTGGTGTATTAATTACCTCTCACCATGACAAAGGGTGGGTTTCCTGAGTTATAATCTTTGTTATATATGCGTAAAAGAATCGGTGAAATGATGTCAAGTGAAGCTTTAAATATTTCTGCAAGTGAATTGTCCAAACCGGAGGCTTTATTATAAATTTTGATGATACTGCAATTCATAGCTCTTCTATATAGTCCTTCTACTTTTTGAAGAATGTCAAAGGTAGTTATCATAATTAATGTATGGAATTACTTGTTTTCCAATGAGAATACAGCAGATTTCTGTGTCACATATTCTTGTTCATTGCGACATTCTTCCACAATCTGCTCCTCGCAATATATGTCTCAAAAACGATGAATAAAAATCCAATCATTTATACACATACGTTTGAATAGTGTTTCAATATTGAGAAAATGCAGCAAAGAGTGTACAGCTTATCGTGCGGAATTTATTAAAAATGCTAGATCTAATTGTCATTATTGAATAATTTACTGATTTTCTATTATTTTATTCTGATTTTTAATATAACGTTTCTTTACATTTTTGCCATGATTGCGATTAAATGTTTGAAACAAAAACTCATACGCAGCCTATACGAGTGCTAATAATAATGAATGTTTTTAAGTGAGATATTTCACTAATTAATAATTAATTAACTAATAATTAAGATAATGACTAAGTTATTGGAAACAAAAAACGAAATCGAGTTTAGTTTTTGTGCTAGTCGTGAATTGTGAAGTAATAGTGCGACATAAACTTTGGAATAAACCAAGGAAAATCTGAATAGCACTTGATTATCGTTTATCCAAGAAAAGGTTCATATACCAGAATTATCGTATAGCGTTTTGCCAATTTATTTGGTCAACTGTTCGCAACAGGCAATCATAAGATTGATAACAAAATTAAACTACTTCATAAAGACAATTATTACTATACGAATATACCCATAGTGATAGGACAGTTGGAGAAAACATATATCAACATATTTAATTAATATAATACTCTGCCAACTGTATATATAGAATAACATAAAATCAATATTTAAAGTACTCCTCATTTAGAGGAATTTTTATTCGTAGCATAAATTGCCTTTGAGGTATTGAATTTAAATATAATTTACAAATACATCTTATTGAGAAAAAACGCATACATTAATGAGATATTGACTTCAACTAAACAAAAGAAACATTATTTTGTTTTTGGTCAAATTAAATTTGTACTATGGTTTAAAAAGCTAAGAAAATAATGCATTTATTCTTTTTTTACATATGTTACAGTTCTTATTTGTGTATAGTAGGGTCATTTCCTTAAAGGCGTATGAAGTTGTATAAGTCGTGTATAACAGTTTGAATATCAATTCAGTTTGCTATACTTGTACATATTTTAATATAACTGTCACGAAACATGGTACAATATACCCAAACTTGCCACAAGTACACAGGTGGTGTTTGATTGTCTTCAAGAATTAATCAATTGTACACCATGATATATGTATGTTAAATGAATAATCCATAGTCAGGCAACACAGTAGACATACCATTTACATATGATATAGACATTTAAAAAAATATGCAATGCGGCAATAAACCTGAAAAAAATATTACAATTTTGTATAATTGGTGAAAAGGACTTGATTAAGTATGGCATAAATTGCGTTGCAGATAAAGTCGCCATACTTTATACTTTTCTAAATAAAATATGTTAAAATGATTCTTGATAAAAGAGTACCACTCACACAAGTGTTAGGGGAAATGGCAATGTCTCATTTATGCTTACTTTTTGTATACAGTTTTAATCAAAACGGGTTCTCTCTTTTCAGACTGCGGGCCACTTTGTACTGCCTAAGAATCTCTCTGCTAAAATATATAAGGTTACAACTAATGTAATATCGCCATGCCTATTGTGAGAAAGCGCCATTTTTTTCCTGAACGTGTTGTACTTTCCTGGATAACAAAAGCTCGTCAAATATTTACATTTTCAGTAAATATTGTCGATTGACGGGCCTATTTCTTAAACAAACTTGCAGTGATGTATTTGAATATTATCCATAACTCTTTCTAAGTGCATGGTTGTAAACTTTAAAGGTCACTGTTGTTTTGCAAGTGATTAGTCAAGTCTAACAAGAAAGCAATCGTGCCATGATTGAGAACTGAAATTTGATATCTGGCTTGTATTGAAGTATAAAGAACGAGAATGTTCAGAACTCGTACAGCCCAAAACATATAATAAGGTCATATATGACATGAATATACGATAGAAAACATATATTCTTGAAATTGAGCTCAAATGTTAACATTTATTTTAATGTAGACAGTGCAAATCGTATATTTATCTATGTTACTACTCAAAGCAGTTTGTGGCCACTAGTAGAATTTTGTCTGAACTAGAATTTCATCCCTGTATAGTGATTATGTGTTATGTTAAATTTTGATTAGCACGGAAACCTTTTTGAAAGGGCTATGCATTAATACGGTTTAAAGTGAGACTGAACAGACGTTTCAGGAATGCCTTTGGTCTTTATATGGAATAAGCATACACCATACTTATGCTATTGCTATTTCTATTTGTGCTCAGTTGGCACACATTTCCGAAGATCAATTAAAACATTGTTAAACCTTTACCTAATTTAGTATTATAAAATGGCATGGTCCTGAATGCTACATACACATTGAAAGTAAAATGAATGTGTCTTCTTCCTCGAACTAAAACTTATACTACTGTTTTTGAATGTTGTAAGGGCCCATGGGGATGGCCCCGACCCCATGGTCCCTATTACGGGACAAATAAAAAGGGTCCTCAAGATCTCAAAAAGAAAAAAAAAACCTGAGAGTTCTTAATTTTCGCAGGCAATGTAAAGGTAACCGAAACAAATAACGATCGTTTGACATTTGTGTTATATATTTATACTTGCCGTGTGACGTTGTTTGTCTCTCGTTTTGTGTTTATTTCAACCAAATCTGTGTCCCTTTTAACAGGAACTCGGTTACATTGGAAGCTACTAGGATTGTCCCATGTTTTATTAAACAGCATTTAAATGTTATTCATTGTAAGGTAAAAGTAACAATAGCCATATCTATGCATACAACTTGTTAAAGAAATCGGTTGTACTTCTAGCATATTATATTGAAAAAACAATATACGAAACATTTAAAAATCGTTCGTTTATTTTTGGTAATATTGGGTTTCCTTAACCAAAAGTTATACACTTATTATAAGTATTGGACATTATGCAAAATTTAATGCAATTATGTTGCAAACAAATTTCATTTATCTTTTGCCTCCTTTCATAACTATGAATTTGATAATTGACAAGGACGTCACATATAACGTGGGTTACGTCGACAAAGGAATTGAGCTGGTAAGTTACGGTCAATTATATCAGGCCCACGCTAGTAGATATGGATACTTCAGCCCCATGTGTTTGTCTATTTGAGGTAGTTTCAAATATGTACAACGTCTCGAAGGATATTTTTTTATTTTCATTTATTCGAAACATTTTTTTTTTAATTCAGCTTTAAATGTGTAGCTTCGTTTCTTATGACCCCCTTTTGCTTGGCACTTATTTAAACATTACAAATTGTATTTATATGAAGAGTAGGTGTGTTGATTTCCGTAACATTTGCCGTAAGACTATAAAATAAATTGGTAGATATCTTATGCGCATGTATAACAATACCATACTATTTTTCAATATGGAGATACCATAAGTAAACAGTCATAAAACAAAACATGAACATAAAGGAAGATAGTTACCCTGTATGTACAGAATTAATCTCAAAAACATGGTTTCTGCCGACCAGATGTGCTTGCAGTGTTGTGGTTGAATGAATTCATTTTCGTCTTGTCATTTTGTATATCTATGATCCGACAATATCGAGACGTTTCAGAATATCAGGTATAAGCGTTGCTCTTCACAGACGCGGTTTTATATATTGTTAATTCTGAAATCAAGACTGACATTAACAGATTCCGATTTGAAATGAACGATTTTGTTGATTTTACTATACTAACAATGTCAGATTGAGGAGAGGATGTGTATGTGTTGAGTGATGTGGAATGAACCAAACATTCGAAGTTGATTAATTAGTATAATCACGCAAAAGTAGCAGGAGAAAATTAAATATATAATGGCTAGTTTTATGATGTTAATTTGATACCTCCATGAAGCCTTCAAAAGCCTTCATTTAGTCCAACTGTACCCATTGTACCCACATTTTTCAAATTAAAACACTATCCAAAGAGAGTGGTTGATTTAAAAAAAAATGAAAAATTCCCCATCTTCGAAACCACACATGAAGTGTGAATCATTCTTCTGAAATAATAAACAACAAAACCGATACTGAACCAAAACTGGTCACAACTGAACGATATATGTAGGTTAATCTGTATGTCATAGATTTTTTTTTTTTTGATCATACCTGACAATAGATTAATTATGGATTTCTTCAAATGGTCAATATGTCAACATTGAGTGACGTGCACACCGTTTTACATTTTATAAGGCTTGCTCAAAAACAGGCATTCATCTTCAGGTTCATCAGCCAGAGAAGAAATGTCTTTACCAGACGATGTTTTATATAAAGTGTTTTTTTCTGTAAAATGTCGTCTGCGAAAAGTGATTACATTTTTGGTTTCAATGCAAACTTCCAGTAGATCAGATCACTGTGACTTTATTAACAAAAAATCGTCTGAGAAATAGATTACTATAATCAAAAGTATAAAGCTCTATTAAATTGCGTCAGTCACACTTTCTTTAGTATTTCCCTCCTAGAAATAAAATTGCAATTTCGACTACGACGGATCAGCTGTCGTTTTCTTAATTGTGAACACAAAAAGAGACGTTTGGACTGTTTATAATTAAACGTGTTGAATGTATTTTTCGATCGAGATATTTACGACTGATTCGAATATGATTCGAGGTGAATAACGATTAAAAATTAAAAAAAAACTATTTTGCGTTGTCAAATTGGTTTAACCTTCAGTAAGCAATTATTTTGTGAATATGAATAACTGTTGCGGTAAATGCAATTAAAATTCAAATACACCCTGGTACGTATACTTGTAGAGCTGAATGATCCAAACTTATACGTGGATTTTCTAGTGACATTTGCAAAATACCACCTGAATCCTTATAACAACATGACATTGTCAGCAATGATGATGAGGAAAGAACAACATTTTCATCTTCTGCAAAGTGTTTTCCTTTATGAGCAGAAAATTTTGAATGTTTTGAAACAATTTTGAAATAACAAAACAATCCGCTTTATAAAGTAAAATCACGAGAACTTTTTCTTCAACCTTTTTGCGCAGAAACTTATCGATTGCTTCCAGGTATCTTAAAAATGACTTAAAACAGGGGTTGTTTTCGATTATTGAATACTATTTACCTAGTAGTTTTCATCGTTTTTATAAATAGTCGGTAAAACTCTACATATAGTTATTTGGCATTATGAATTGCTTATACCAGTTACCTGATTTCAAAATGACGTACTAGGGGCATTTATCTTAGGTCGAGCTATATACGATGTTATAAAAATATAAAATCGAGTCTTTGATAATCATTTATCGGACAAAGCTTGTACAAAATGTAATGATCACTTACTTTTTGCGATAATTTTCTGTACCTGACATTTTCCACATAATACGTAATTATTGTCGGTGACTTCTATTTATTCAATATTGGCACTTTTTGCATTATCCAATTATAAACGCATGTTTTCGCGATTATTTGTTATCTTAACTATATCATAATTCTTCATCATGCTCATATGCATACATTACGTTTGTATTGGTAATACGTTATACCATTGAGGCACTTGGGACTTTTGGAGCAATAAAGGTCGGATGGTTAGGTCTTCTTCATGTTATGAAAACACTTCTATATGAAAAATATATTAATAGTTTGTTGTTCGACGATACCTTACTTTTGGCATCGCGCGTATCAATCACTTGGTGAAAACAACTCATTAATGTTGTTCTCTACCGGCCAATAAGCGAGCGCAAAATTCCGTCAAACATTTGTGAAACTTGTGTTGTGAACTGTGCATGATAGCATTCTATTTCCCGAAAAAGCTCTATCATATTAGTTCAGAAAACAACATTGCGATGTTGCTGTCGAATTGAACACTATCAATATATTATGTGTTCAATTGTTGTTATCGTGTGCGCCTATTCAAGTGTATTATTCCCGTTCATATGTCCGTCATCAATGTCAATATATTATATTTATCAATAAAAGTTTGGTCGAAGGTATCTGTATATTCTCCGCCATAGGGACTATAATTTGATGATGGAGAGCAGGTACAATCGTTTATTAAAAAACTAAACGTCAATTTCAGATATAATATGTTCTCCAAGACATGGAAAAAGCGGGTTACATCCTGTTTTCGCTCAACATCCTTCGTGGAATTATAGGATGTGTTCATAAACAAGTTTATTACGTCTGTATACAATATGCAGATTTTAGATGAATATTTGTATTGTGTCTCACTCAATATGGTCCTTTAGGTCAATATAACTTCGACGAATCCGTTGTGAGAATATGTTGCTTACATTGAATCTGCAGTTTACATTCTAATGGCATACATACATTGCACTAATGTGATACTGGAATTGGCTATAGATTATCACAATGAGGATGCGCAAAAAAACCCTCAAAATTAAGTCCTAAACAAAATCAACACTATCATCCCAACAAAAAACACATCGAATGATATAATTTGGTAATTAAACACTAGATCAGCCTTAACCTTCGTGTAATTTTGCGATAGAAAATATATGTTTTATCTAAATTGATATAATAATATTTAGTATTCATTTAAATTATGTAGTATTTAATTATTTACTTCGATATTCAAAGATGATCATTCCGTTCATTGTAATAAGAATGAGGTGTAAACGTCTACGCCATTATACAATCAAAACTACTAGTGTCAACTCGTTTAGAACACTTAAATGACGAATATTGGTTAAAGTTACATAGTGAAAGCTACGAGCTCATTATACGATTTAGGAATGCAACTTCAAGTATTTCTTACATGTACTGTTCCCTATATACAATCCTTACATCAGACAAATGCTGACAGGCTTGATAACCAAACACGTTTTCAGAAATGAGCTCTTAACAGCTATATGCCAAATCGCGTACACGCATATGACAGCTCATTTCTATTCATAGAGGTGCTGACACTTTGTACTTCCGGACATGCTTATCTGCTTTTGTCAATAGATATGCCAACCATCTATCGAATATCTACGTTTTTTGTCTTCCCTGAGTTAGTTTCAGAAAAGCTATTTGTAATACCACTACATGTTATAAAGCAGAACCGTTTGTACTCTTATAGTATAAAATAAAAAGTATATTCATTGGTCGTCAAAAAAGCAGAAACATATTGGAAATTAAAAATCCACTTTAACTTCAATAGTACTATTTCGTAACTTTTTTGCAATCCAATCCACAGTGAACAGTTGAACACTGAAGTGTTTATTCAACGTGGAAAATGTCAAGTCATTGTATTTTTGCAAGTTCTATAATAGCATTGCCAATATAGAAAGAACATATCGTTAATGACAACACAAATTAAGTGCAATATAAATAAAATATGAAATATTAATACACAATTAATGACATGAAGAGAAGTATGCACAATATGTCTACGTGGCATATATTAAAACAATTTTACTGAAGAAAACTTTGAATGTGTACTATCTGTAGTAAGCGATAAATAAGAAGCAATACTTATCAATGTATCTCAAGACAACAAGTTGTTATAGTTTGTCATTTTCGACTATATATCTATTATCCCACCTCATATTCCTATATCGCCCATCAATGTTTAGCTTGTGAGTCGAACGTTTCAATCTAGAAATAAATTTTTTCTTAACTTATCTTCAATGTATATTATAAATATATTTTTTTCTATTTTAAACACCAGCTCTTGTTAAAATTAACACTACACTGTATTTTTGTCTGAGATTAAACAACTTTTATATCATTGTTTTGCGGTTGTGGTATTGTTAATGTCATATATTCTTCAAATAATGGTTTATATCACAACAACATGAATGACACACCACCATGGGTCAAGAACTGGTAACGCGATGACCCCATATTTTACCATGTTGGGTCACTTATTCGTACCAAATTGGTGTCTATTGTCCGCTTTCAATGAATAAATGAAACATTTCGAAGATAGTGTGTGTGCCTTGATCCATGTCAACTAGTTGTCAACGTGATATATACGTTACGGGGCTAGTAGGAGGACGGTAGTTTTAAAATACGGGAAGCGGAAAACTATATTCGGGTTCGAGCCTGGCTCTCCTCCAATATAGTTTCCTTTTCCCCTTTATCCCATTTCGGGTCACATACTAACCACGTAACTAATAGTACATCCAAAGTAATATAACAACTTTGCAATCAAAAGCATATCCAAGCTAGTTTAGGGGCAATTGGTCAAACTTTATCAGACAATCAACGAAATACGCACAAGAGACACGTTACAAAAGCCAACACATGAATAACGAGCGACAAATAGGAGAAGTGATTAAGTTGAAAAAAATGCAAATTTAAACCATCTGCTAAAATATGAAAAACATGCTTATCATTGAACACTTGAAACCAAACTCTATATGATAATTGAAAACTTTACATTAACATTATGAACCGATAAGAAATATATCTCAAACTACATCATTTCGATATAAAACAGAAACTGAAAAAATCCCATTTGACTTATAACTGTATTGCTAGAATCTGGCCTTATCTGTCATTTACTTTATTTTACCTTATATCAAATGTATGCGGTGTTCATACAATCGTGTCTTTTGTCGCTTTGGCCATAAAACATTAGCGTTATGCATCTTACGGCACCTATCAAAACAGTTTGACCTAACCTCCACACATGAGTGTGTCTAATTCTTATCGTCTTGTTTGTGTTTTTTCATCTGTTTCAGAAATATTAACGTCCAAAATATTTTTGTTAAGATTGTCGTGCATTGTTATGTCGTAATGTATCGACCAGCTATATAGACTATGAAATAATTACTTTTTTTCGCAATTCCAGGCCGTATATGCCATGATAATGTGCAAGTAAGTTTGACCATCATTTGAGTGTTTCTAAACGACGAATTGAGTGTCTAATTTTTGAAAGAGTTAGACAGTGTCCCGACGCAATAAACGGATTTTATTGGAAGAAAAAAATATTAACATTCGTATGCAGACTGTGATAATGCACATGTTTCCAGTGTATTTCTATTAAATCAGTGTATTATTCTGTTCCTTAGTATAATACTATATGGCAGTGTAATTTTGATATCAATCTTAATAATAAAAATGATCCATCATTAAGCGACACGTTCCATTCTCAAATACCCATCATATTCAATTTCAGACTGCAACACACTGACAGTACAGTTTTAACCAGTTGGCATGATACTATTACATAACATCTATCACATAAAATCTGATGTGGAGAACGCCTACTTAACGAAAAGAAATACAGAATAATTTGATAAAACTTGAAAGTTATGTAATTGGGAAAGGCCTACACGTACCTGTGTTCGTTATAATAAAATAAATACCGTATTATTGTAAATTCCGTATGGCTTCCAGTGTGGCAGTACATAGTGTCAACATTCGGGTAAATACTGTTTGACACTATATATTTTCACACTGAAAGCCATGCTATATTTATATAAGTCGGTTACAATTAATATTGTTGCACATGTGAATGTTTATCTTGTTTGGACATTCTCCGTTTGTTTAATTGCTAACTATGCCGTTTTTTAAACAATTATAGTATGTTGTTCTTATAATATAACATAGTGTTTCTAAATTGCCTTTCGTTTCGATTGTATCATGTTAAAGTAAGTACAAATCGTGTGTTACGTAAAAGCCTACAATGCGTCAGATTTTTTCTAATCACATTTTGTAGTCCGCAGTACAGGAGAACTGTTAATATAATGTCTTATTTCATTCAATATGTACGCATCGAATACAAACAATCACTATAAATAGCATGTAATCCAAAGATATGCATTGATAGAAATCGCTTAAGAAAAATGTTACAATTATCTCTTTTTGCAAATCATCGACACTATTTAAAATAATCATCGGAATCGACTGTAGTCACTCAAGTTGTATTGTGGTGATAAAGCTAAGAGTACAATTTAATTATTTGACCGCCGTTCAGTCCGAAATTGCAAAACAGATATCAAAAGCTGACCTTGTGACCTGACTGTACGAACACGTTAGGACGTCAACACGCTAAGAATGATAATAATTAAGGCGTTATCCACCATCAATGGAAATGAAATAATCCATCAGGAATAATCAGTAATAATCATAGTTTTGCAAAAGAACAAAATCATAATGTGACATTTAAAACACACATGTTATTTTGTTTACAACTTGCTGTCTGCTCCTGAGTGATAAACATAATTTCAGTGTTTAAATGAACACAATTTAATTATATAAACTTTGTCCTCTTGAAAATAATTAATGATACTCTTTGCATAGGTAGTTCATCACTTTGACGATTACGTGGTCTAGAGCTAAGACCATGTCTGTCAACCCATTGCTCAAAGGTTCGATCCCAGCGTCATCACTACATAGTACTAACCGGTATTCAGGTAGTACGTTAAACAGGGTTCTGCTAAACATTTTTATACTCTATTGCACGGTAAAAAACAGGGTTACTTTAAATGTGTGCACTATGTTTTACAATTTGATAAAACTATGATACTCTTATGTGGGTCGGTCAAATGGATTAACAACATTAAAAAGCCAAGCTGAGATTATATGGGTTTGTTATTCATACTCGCAATGGGAGTAGCTCGACTGCGCGATTTTCTCTCACTATTTATTGCTTCTTGTGCGGGGACAAACGCACTATTTTTTACGTTCAGTATATTTTTAATATGAGAAAAATCAGGAAAAATGATAATAGATGTCCTCTATAACTTACATCTACTTCAAACAGAAGTTCTGTGTTACAAAAATAGACACATCGAAACAAACAATCCTGTTTAAGTCGCGTATCCATGTAACAAAATGTTCCCGAGGGATTAAATGTTCCTTGGGGATTAATTATAGGTTATCTACATCTATATGGAAACTTTATTTCGTTTCTGATTATCAACATTTAAAATTATTGTAAATAAAATTCCATAAGGCTTGTGTAACGTTTTCGGCAAAGTGAGAATTTTGCTCATTCATTTGAGTTATGATGTATTGAGCAGATTCGACCATCTACCAATATAGTATTCACGAATCCAGCATCAATTCTGAGGCAAGTTCTCCTGTATAACAAGTAATGTCGGTGAACAAAAATCGTTATATAAAGGAGGCTTCTGTTGTTATTGTTTTTGTAGCTAACTTCGATGCAGCTGCTTTTTTCATTTAAACAAAAATATATCTTTTGTGTGTTTGTTTGTAGAGTTTTGTCGTTTGAAGCATTGGGCATAATTGAAACGGATCAGCTGTTGCGGTGACAGGCAACCTGTTTTATGCATTGAACGGCGTGTGATCCGATCTCCACATGAAACGCCACTAACAGCTGCAATTTACCTTAAATAAAGATGTCGATTTAAGGCTTTAAGCAGGCTCAGATTCTGCAAACAAATCCGAAATTGATATATTTTATGAATGCTCTGCAAATAATAAGACATGCATAAAATAACGATTTCTATAAAGTACAGCCCACTCCATCTATAAACAATTGAATGCCTGGGTTTTTTAAACCCATCTGAAGCATAAAACATATTTTCAGTAGGGCCGCAAATTATAATGTGGGAGCCTGTCAACCAAAACCAACAATGTGAACATTTAGGAAAAACGTGGCATTTTAACTGCAAATAATAGCTAATGTGGGCCGTGATTTGTGAACGCTTCATGTCTCAATAAGTCATCAGAGTCTGATGTCGATGCAGTATGCTTTTTACACAATATTATACTTATACATTCACTAAATCTTCCGTGTCCATGGTACACATGTTTTTCTACTTTTATTATCCTATGCTATATACATATGTTTACGTTTTAAAAAAAAAATGAAATGTTGACGGCATAAATTGTCATTTGGTTGAGGTTTTTTGTATGTTAACTCCTAATGTGTAATGTGGTTATCGCAGTTTTCAGTAGGCTTCACATTGTTTCAAATTCACACATTATTCGTTACCATGGTTGTATCATCGGAATTGATTTAAATGTGCGTAAACGCATCCTTCCCCATCACACAAGTTCACATGTAAAGGATTGGTCGTTTTTAACAACTATTGCATGCGGAAAACAGTTGACATGGCTTAGCACCATGCAGTAGTTGTCGTTTAAATAAGGCTTGCTTTAGTAAGTTTCGAAGTACATGTCCTCTATTATCATCACTTTTGCCACATAAATTATAACAACTCGTTGCATTATTTGATAATGGCTTCCTTTGGGGTAAGTTTATTTGTTTTTGTTTAATTTACTTTTATCAATTAATTTTGTTCTACATATAACATTTGAAACATTTGAAAATTTTACTATTGATCCATATATTTATATTCCATGTTTAAATTTGACTATGGCTGAATTAACTATAGAATCAAATATTACAGCATAAAGCCATTGTGTTTGTTTTCGCATTGCGTGAAGCATTTTGTAATGATAAAAGAAAAAAAGCAAACGAAATCATTGTAAATTAAGCAATTTAATGCTAGTCCTTTAACAGTAAACTCTGATGATATTTGTATCGGCCCGTATCATATTATATACAATGCATGTATGTATGTATGTATGTATGTATGTATGTATGGTTAAAACAGCTATTTCGCCGCCCTTTACGGTAGCTATTATTGTATGTAGCCGTATACAAGTCTGCGGAATTGAGAGAAATACCAATAAAGGGCTTGAAGTGTATAAAATGCTTCAACATGCAAAGCACTTTATAATATGTAATACACAAACTTTCGGCCATTTTTCAAAATCGTTTTACTAGTATTTCGTTATTTGTATTATGTTTACTTGCAATGGATTAAAGCGACATTCAGATGGAATTCTGCTGTTTTCTTACAGTCAACTTTGTATTTCGCTCAAAAATACATAATTAGAAGTGAAGTGTCGACCGGTTCTTTGTTCATACTAGCCCTATCCATTTATTGGTTACAATATTAAAATCCTATAACATATTTACTTTTAGATTAAAGTGTGATTCACGGGCGTAATAAATATAGCAGGCATGTAGTTCAACAGTGATAACATTTTGCATTTGCATGGTTGCGTAAAGATCAATGATGCTTTAAATCAATCGGTCATAGCTAGCAAAAAGGCAATCGTCCTATGATACTTTTCAGATATTGTACAGCTATTAGCGTAGTATGAGGTTATGTATGAATATATGGCATGAAATTACCAAGCAGATGGATTCTACTCTTGACACTGAGCTCAAATATTTACATATTGGCTATTGTAAACAGTGCACATCGTAGTTTTGCCAAAGCAATAGCAGTCAACTTGAAGGAATCGTCGTACTTCTCACAAGCGGTTCACGGCAACAAGGTGATTTCTGCCTTAATTGAACATTCGCGATAATGTGTTATATTTCATGTGTCAAACATTAAAGGATTGCAAGGACTCCTATTGAAGAGTGCTATAGACGCGTCAGTTAAATAGTGAGATTTACAAGACGTTTTAGTAACGACAGTGATATGGATATGGAAGTAAGGTACACGGTACTTGAAATGTTACAATAACTGTTTGTGCTGAGTTTGTTAACATTTTCGAAAATGAATTAAAGCATTAATTTAGCTAAAATCGTGTTCGTAAAATGTTAAAACATTGCATTGAAAGGTATATATACCGCGAAAGTAGAAATGACTGTTAAACGTGTATTTACTGCTTGGTATATGATTTATTACGTTTAATATAGTTCGTAAACCAATTATACACACAGTGAGTTTTTACTTTATCTTGTAAATGTTCATACTGTTTTGCTTTTTCGTCACTACTTTTTAAATGGATGTGACCATAAAAGTAACAAGAGTCAAATGCATAATAATTGTTAATGAAATCAGTACTTTCATATTTTCAATGGAAAAGACCGTTAGAATTCATTTTTTTATATCCTTTGTTTATTATCAGGAAAATCAACATGTAGATGCCTTGACATAAACAACAACAAATAATCCATAATTGGACGTCATCATGTTCATGAAGAATCTCATCAAAAACCATTCTTTTTCCAGTACTACGAAATTGACGTTGCCATGAACGTGTCTTACGACTTGGACTACGTCGACAACACAACGGACTTTGGACGTTTGGGTCAGTTCTATCAGGCGTACGCTGGTGTCCATGGTTACGTCAGCGTCTGTGTGTGTCTCTTTGGAATTGTCACAAATTTGTTCAATGTCTCCGGTGAGTCTATTTTGATTTAAGGAACAATTTCTTTCATTCAGCTTATTTTGTTTATCATATTTATATATTCTATCTGCAAAGTAATGTTAGAGTTTTATAACTGTACTTCGAAACTTTCGTTTTGCAAATATTGGATATATGTATATACTTAATAATATTCGTCGTAATTTATTTTTAACGCTCTATTGGTTTTCAATCCACGCATGCATTGCATTTGCAAAGAAGCTTTATTTGGCATTTGCGTCACTATGTTTTGTTTTGTGTTTTAAAAATGACCAAAGACTAAAGAAAGTGAAGGTGTACATAATTGGAAGACAAAATGGCGGAACTTACACACCGTGCATTATCAAAGTAAATCCTAACATCATGAAATCTGCAGACCGGAAAGGGACAGCAGTTTTGTGGTAGATTGATTTTAATTGGTCTTGTCAATTGTGTTCATATCTTTTATCCCCTTGTATAAAGGACACGACGGACAAATTCATGCATCGCTCTTAAATCATACGTGATTCTATATTGGATATGATACCGTTATGAAATGTTGCTTTTTTGTTAAAATCTGCATACGTATTCTGAAACCACGGTTTACATGAGAAAAATCCCGAATTAAAGCATTTCCTCTGATACAATCTTACTAAGACTTATTACTATCAATATGAATGAAAGGTTGTAAAATGACCGCACTTTCATAACAAATGACAAATTAATAATTAAATTGATAGGAAACTTATGCGAAACAAATCATTTTACGGTCGACAGGCCGTCCCCAAAACATGCATTGAAATTCTAATGTTAAACGAGTCAACGAAGAGCAACATATACCACAGAAACATATCACGTGTCAAAGCTGAATAAGATGTCCATTTTAGTCATTAATTTTGTATCATTGTCTGGACTGTACATAACACCATGTTTGGCTGGTACACTTTAAGTATGGTGTATATCCTTTATATAAAGTAAATATTTATCTCAACATGTCTTCTGCAAAACGTAATTACATTCCTTGGCACCAGTGAAAATTTCCATTAAGTCATGCATTTATTCCAAACACTGTGGCTGTATTATCGAAACAAATGTCTGAGAATGTGTTAACTTTAATAAGAAATAAGGGTATATTAAATTGCATCAATCAGACTTTTCTTTAGTGTTTCTTTTCTGGCAATAAAATTGCATTTCCGTCCCTGGAGATTTGATAAGCTGTCGTTCCCCAAAGTGTTGACGTAAGGATTGGTTTCAATCAAAGTATCTGACAAATTAATCACTACGAGATTTTAAGAGCTAATTTAATTATACGATTAGATTAAAAAATTATGTTTTGTTAAAACACAACGTTGGATTGGAAAATTAGTTTTGACCTCCAAATCCCGATATAAATAAATGGAAAGTACTTGATTAATATAAAATAACCTAGCAGTAAATAAAATACAATCTTGTTTATGTAATTGTAGCGACCAAAAACAAAAAACTTAGAACATCTAGGATGGAACATATTTCACATCGTCCACAGTAGTGACCGCTGATAAGGAAAACATATAAATATTTTTGCAATGCGCTGTGACCTTTAAGCAAACAATTATAACGAATTTCATTCAACTACCAAAAAAATCCAAACAGTGTCGCCAAACGATCGCTCTTCCAGTTTTATAATTCGATATTAACATAACTGATAAACTGCAACATAATCTTCCGAGCAGCCTTAATGTTATAATAGACGTATTTTTCGTTTTAAATGTTTCAGGGCCATTCTGATTTAAAAAAAAACTGATAATATAATTAAATATTTCTTTGGACATCCATATCCTCCGTTCAATAAAATGATTATATTTGAAAACAGTAATTAATTTTTATATATAAATAATTCTCTCTAATAACGTCCTACTAATTTACTGAGTTCAAATCATTTATTGGCCAATATTCTTGTGAAACTCACTCAAACATAAATACACTTAATTTACATATCTAAAGTGGTTCACTACACTTTATGCATCATTATTTAAAAATAATTTAAGGGGGACATCAGTCGTTTGATTTGCTAATAACGTTGTATTTAAAATAAACCATCCAGGCTTCTGTGAACATAGGTCGGAAAATGAGATAAAATACTAGGCCTTTAGTTTAGAAAACCAATGGCTATTAATTATTACACAGAAATGTTGGAGCCCTTTTCTAAAGATAAGCAGGTATTATCGCAGTTTCCGTTTATTTAGTTTATATTATCATTCATCATTATTTCCATATGAACTCTTAGTTTTATTTCGAAAATGTTCGTCTTCGGCAAGAACATATGTTTCATTCATTGTTGGTACATGGAAAGAAAAACTTCCATATTGAAACTATCGTGTTGTAGACATTTTGAAAGTAAATCGATTCAGGGATCAATCTATTTAAAATGGATTCAATATTACTCGCCTGAAATCAACAAAATGAACATAAATAACCTTGTTTGCTTATGATTGCTTTAAATGTACATAGAAATATATTTGTGTTGGTACATCTTAAGTATTTCCCTGATATGCTTGTAACGAAAGGACGAAATGCTGTATTTTCCAGTTCTGACTCGACAGTCGATGAGGACACCCGTGAATGAGCTACTCACATGGCTTGCTGTGTCTGACGTGATGACCATGGTTTCATACATTCCATTTGCCACACATTTCTACATCCGCTCTCCGAGCTCAGGAGATGGCCTACCAGAACGTAACAGTCGCGCATGGATGACTTTCCTCGTTGCTCATGTAAATCTTACGTTAACAACCCATACTATATCAATATGGATGTGCGTCACTCTCGCTATTGTCCGCTACCATCACATAACTAGTCCAACAGAGACTAATGTGTTCAGAAAACGTCGAATACAGCAGACACGTATCATGACAGTTATTGTCTATATTTTATCCACAGTGGTTCTTATTCCGAACTACTTGAGCAACGAACTTCAAGCACGTAGCCATGGAAATCAAACAGTTTACTATTTAGCGGACTTGGGACTTGGGAGACCTGGAACAGAAACTACTGTGTTAATAAACGTGTGGTTGTATGCAATGGTTGCAAAATTAGTTCCCTGCCTACTAATGGCCATATTCAGTGGCTTGCTTATATATAACATCCATTTTAAAGTGCGACATAGACGAAAGATGATCATCAAATCTGGAAACAACAATATACGCCTAAATGAACATTCTCGAACAACAAAGATGCTGATTGCGGTCATAACGCTTTTTATTGTAACAGAACTGCCGCAAGGAATATTAATAGTTTGTAGCGCAACGATACACAATTTTTATGATCATGTGTATCAATCACTTGGTGATGTCATGGACATAGTAGCTTTAGTTAACAACTCTGTTACCTTTGTGCTGTATTGTTCAATGAGCGCGAAATTTCGCCAAACGTTCGTAAAGATGTACTGTGGACGTTGCCAACGATCACGTACCACTGTGACAGACAGCATACCACTGGCCGAGAAAAGACTCAATCACGTTGACTCATACAGTAATATTGCAGTGTTACTACCAAAATAAACATAGTTATGATCCGAATATTTGTACGTTGTTGCTATGGTTTACGGCTCTGCTAGTATTATGATTAATGTGAATATGCCCGCCGTCAATTTTTGTTTTATGTGAGACGATAGTTATGTTAATAAAAGGTTAGTTCAGTATGTCTGATTTTTTTCTCGAACGGGGATTAAAGTTTGCTAATTTGCAGCTGAAAGAGGGTAAACATTCATAAACCAACTTGCATGTTTCATTTACACTTTTATTGGCTATTTTGAACTATGATAAAGTACTTCGAGAGGGAAAAGAGTTAAGTGTTGGAAATTCAAAAGAATATGTCTCAAGAAGTGAACGTAAGATGTTGAGTACTTGCAAGTTGCAAATATAGTTTAAAGTGATAGGATTTGTATTGGCTTTAACGTTATATCCTGGTTCATGCTAGTACCGATGCTGTATATCACTTAATAGTTTAATAAACAAACAATTGCGTATTTAGGTACCCATAAACGGGTGTAAGCCTGTTTTCCTTGTCCGTAAATCCAAGAACACTATTCTACGATATTTGTGCAGGAACTATATGTAATGTTTCTGTATATTATCTGCGGATTTGTGTAAGAAGTTTCGCACATGTATAACTACTTGAGGTTTTGATCAATATGACTAAAGTTTACAGTGACGTTTTGATGCTTACATTTTCAAAAAAGTTTCGAAAGTGATGGAATTATCGACCGACATCATGCTAGTTAAAATCATTTACGGAGATCTTGTTTATACTGTTAATAGTCCCGGTTATATGGTCTGACCAACGGCTCCAAATTAGGTTTCTACTAGCTCAACTATGGACTATGTTAGTATCAAGTGTTTACTTAACATTACAGTCCTTTTTCATTAAATAAACTTAACACATCAAAATATCTTATCGGGAAATTTATAAAAGGCTACAACTATTAAAAAACTACAAAAATTGATACTGCCTATTTATGGATGTTATTTAATATTACGTTTTGGCAGAATAATGCACGGCTTTTAAGGACTGCAAGAGACCGGGTCCTAACTTGACCATACATGTCAGCTCTATGACGAATGTTTACAACGTATACAATGATTAACAAAACCACAGACATATTTATGAGTAGAATCGCCGTTTGCAGCGGACACTAGTATTCAGCAAAATCAACGGAACCGGACTGCTTAAGACGATTTCCATTAATAATTGTGGCTATTGATAACCTTCATATTTATAAACCTTTTATACGTTATCTTATGAGTTTTCCTGAGGTTCAAAACTCCAACGTTGGGTGCAAACAGATAACATTACGTTTTTAAATTAATATTATCCAATACAGCATTGATTAGGAGAAAACTGATTGCATAAATGGCTAAATAAAGCCAATATCAAGAATGACGTTGTCCTTTCTTTCGAATTAGTATGACACACACACCTGATAGTTAACTTGATAAACAGCCCTCGATATATATATTTTATTTGTTGTGTTGTATGTGGAGTTTTGTGTTGTTGATACGTGTTTCTGGTTGGTGCCTGTTTGTTTTGTAGCTTTGTGTTTTGAGCATTGGATTAAAGCTTTCCTCTACTTGTTGAAGTTGTTCATATAAATATTTTGATGCAGCGATAAAAAAAGGTTATAGAGGTGACACACCCAATTATCACAATGTATATATATGCATACGTGTGAAAAGGAAAATCGCTATTAAATTATTGTGAAGCTGTTCGGGCAAGCTTAAATAATACTGACGCACATATATATATTTCCCATAAATTTTGTACTGTTCATTATATAGTATTCTCACACAGATGCATCAGACATCTAGATGCTGACAGGTTCTGATCACCAAACACGTTTTAAGAAATGAGCTTTTCATAGCAATAAGCCAAACAGCACATTCACAAATGACAGCTCATTTATATTCATAGAGGTGCTGACCCTATGTATTACCGGACATGTTAATCTTTTATTGTCAATAGATATGCCAAACATTCAGCGAATATTTCCACCGTCTTGTCTTCATAGAGTTACTAACAAAAACACATTTTATATTCCCGCTTTAAATTAGAAAGAAAAAAAACTTATTTATATTTAAAGCGCTAAACCACTGCCTGTTTGTTTATTTTTTAGATAAATGGTATTTCTCGGTTCTTTGGTCAAATAAAACAACACGGAACAATGTTGGAACCTAACGATTTACAATAAAAGATCTATGAATGCTGTTATTCAAACGATGATGTTAAAGTAACTTTCTGAACGTAATTTCAACAGTCTTAACATAATAAGGTCAATTAATAAGCATCATGTGCTAAGATAGGTTAAACTCAAAACACAAACGAACACAGTTTTTCCAATCAAAGTGGAAAAGTCAATTCAAACTCGTGTTAGTATATTGAATAAAAAACATTGCCAATACACATACATGGTGGCATTTTATGACAATATTTAAATAAGTGAAACCTCTTTTTTCAGGGGAACTTTAAACCACAGAGCCATACTTTAAACAATCTTTGTAAAAGACATCTACATTGTACACCTATGTCATACTGCATACACAATGCTATTAGAAAGTAGTTTTTATTTAAAAAGTGAATAATTATTTTCTCCCTCTTAATTTGTGCTTGGGTTCTATTCATATAACATGTTACCATGATAACTTAGTGCTGTTTATAAATATTAAGCACTGCCTTCTGTCTAATGCTATTCATATAACTGCTGCAGACTTTTGTACATAGCAAAGCAAGTTGAGTAGACTAAGATGAGATAAATATCGTTTTTAAAGTATGAAATATTGAAATGTCTTCTAAATACTTTGACCATCAAATTTCATAACATGGTAACAGCAGTTCATCACACTGCTAGTGAGAATGGAATACCAAACATAATTTTATTCTTTATTTTATACCCATCATCAATTCACATGCAATAAATATCACAAAATACTTTAACCCATATTCCGCTCCAGTGCAATACGGCCATATACCACTCTTGTGACGTCGGTACGCCGCTCTTCTATCTGCTGTTGTAGAACCGAGCATTCACGACGTAAAGCATCCAGAGAGTCGTAAGAGGTCTCCTTCTTCGGAGTTAAATTTACAAGCTCCTCTTGTATTTCCTTGTTCTCCTCCACTAGAGACTCAATGGCCTCTTGAACTTTTCGCTCTTCGGTCGAGCGCCATTTTCTGATGCCGCCATTTTTTAAGTCAAATACTGGACGTCTGGACGGGACGAAATTAAACTGAACAATGACCAGATCGGATTAACACCTAAGCGACTATGGGTGACTGCGCATAAAAGTAGTTCCCATAATTATAACATTTTAGGCTAAAATATGGTAACTGCGTTTTGATCCGGATATGGCGGAATGTCATATTTGATTCTGGTAGTTTTTTGTAGATTTTGATTTTACTCGGCTTGTCCCTTGTGGTGTCCGAATCTGCAAAAATCTACTTGAGTCGAATACAACCCACTGGATCAAAACGCAGTACTTATAACCCTATTATGTACAAAACTTGTTACCCCGTGGACAGAGCATCTTTAACCCACAGGGCTATTGTAACTTTGAACAATCATTGCAAAAGACAACTACATACATGTACAATATGCTTAAGGAAGTAGTTTGGAAAAATTTAGAATTATTTTCTCCGTCTTAATTTGTATGCATTAGATAACTCAATAAATGCAGCAGTTGGCCATTCTTATATTGTCCTCTGTCACTGTCCTGATAGCTCCCTATCTCAATAGATGCAAAGGGTTGTAGGTTCATGATTCCCTGGTCCAAAATGTCTTACAGAAAGAAGATGTTGAATGTAGAATCAAGAAGCTTTCTTTTCAGGCACTCCAAATTGAATAGTACTGTAACATTTGGAGTGCCAAGAATTTGTTGTATTCCTAGGCAACAGGTATCAGGTGTTGCAGTACATTTGGAAAATACTTTTCACCCGTCCTTGTAAATCTAAAATAGCTTTCATTTCGCAAAAGAAGTTCATATAACTAAATTAAGGTTGCTAAATCAGAGTTTGAATAATTCTGAAAACTAGATGTGCCTTTAATTGCAGCAATTTGAACTCTAACTCATAATGTCAATTAAGCTGGTTATGCAATACTGCAGTTCCTTGGTGTTGGGATTGCTTTATTTACTTGAATAAACAAACAGTTCTTGTGTTGGAAAGTACAATGTATTAACATGCATTTTTCTTGCCCTGACTCCATCCAAGCCTTAAATCTTAGATCAACATGTACTTGGGGCTATGTGTAATATCAATGAGAACTATAAATTATGTTCAATTTAGTGCCACTTATGATATTTCATTCCACATAAAAAAACACTTACATGTTCAAACCAATATCCTATGTTATGATAAAACCATTGCCAAGTTGGTAATTGGAAAAGACAAGAAATCTGGTCAGGGCTTGACATAGTATTTCTTGACAGCTGGACTTGTTTTTCAGTTACTTTGAAAATCTTCAAAAGCTCAACTGAACAAGACTTGAGCAAAAAACTCACAATACCAAAAGGGGTTTAAAAGACTTATGAGATCATTCATACATCACCTATACCATTAGTTCTTATCTACAAACTTAAGTCAACATAATAATTGATGTTTTACATAAATATTGCAATGAATAAAACATATTGCAATAAGTGCCAATAACATAGCAATCAAGTATGATCACTATAGGCCTAAACATGAGATTTCAACATTTTCCTGATAAACAATAAATAATTTTACTTAACAATTTTCTCATTTTTTACACAAGCTGAAAAAATGGTCTCTTTTTGAATGCTTCACATATTTCATGGCTTTCATCATTCAAACTAACATTTCGCTTGTTATTTCAATACTCAGTGATTGTGTAAACATTCATAAATGATGGTTAAAATTAACATTCATGCTAGTCATTCCTACCAAAAGCACCTGACTGACCAATCAGTATCCAATTTTGGAAGGGCTTATTGGTGGTTCATTGAAATCAACCATGACCTCCCACAATCTGCACTGATCAACAGTAGTTAATGAATTGTTTCAATTGTTCTTATTTTCATTAACTTAGAAAAAACAACTGCAGTGAATAAAATTTATTCCTCATCACTTAGAGAAAGTTTAGAAAAATGAACGAAGCCGAGTTCCATCTAGTAGGATATCAAATCTTACAAATGTATTCATCATTTTTTATAACCGCATTTAGTAAATGTTAAATTTTTGTATGTCTAAAATGTTTCATTTTTTGGTATATCAAAGAACATTTGTGTGTATAAATTTGATGATATTTTGTGATTCATTTAATTTCGTTCCTGTTTCATTTAGTGTTCAATCCCAAGCTTTCTTGTTCACATTTAAGTGCAAGAAAAGTCACTGATCTGAATAATTTCATTATAATGTAAGGTCACATAAAAGATATATTGTGCTTTTTAAAAAGAACATTTTTTTTCATCTGTTTAAAATTATGTCAACTGAAGTGCATTAACATTTTATTATGAGTTTAAAGCTGCACTCTCATTTTGACAACTTTTTTAATTTTTGTCTTGGAACGACAATACCTAGTAATCTTTTTTAATGGAAAAACACGAAATAACTCCTATTAATAAATCATTCGCAAACTATGGGGATCATCAGTAGTAAGTTTCAATGCATTAATTGTACACATCGATACCAAGTTTATGTCAATTTTCTACAATTTTCTTTAAATTTTTGCTTTTTCATCATTAACTTAGTACCGCCCCTTTAAACTGTACCTTATAATGTCTGTTACTTATCAAATATTTAATAGTAATGGTCTACCACCAAGATTTGTTTTAATTATTCAGGTTTCAAACTGCATTGTGTATTATGTTTGTGTTCTGGAAAGGTAATCTTGAAAGCTCACCTAGTATAATTTTTACAAATAACATTCACCCTGCAAGGTACTCATATTTGGATGATACAAAAAGATTTGCACAGTCATTTATGTATATTTGCATTTATTGATAAAGGATACCTTTTTCAAATTTTTGAATTAGATTACAAAGTATAAGTTATATAAATAAATATTTTTTCTTAACTTTATCTGAATACACAAGCTAATGCATCAGTCAATTGTAACCATGACCCCCCCCCCCACCCCGCCCCCTGTCCCGGTATAGCAGGGACTTTTACTTTCGGTCCAGCCAAACCCAGCTAAAGTCCCCGACCTGCGGAGATAATCTGATGGTAAAGTCCCCACCAAATGCCCCGCACCCAAGGGACATTAGGTTAAGCCCCATCCACACTGTAATTTCCGGGAAGACCTGGCACTGCTGGGCCACCTGAAAGGTAAAATCATGGCCCATTTCGCCGGCTATCCCCGGTATACCCCCGGATGTGACAGCCGTGGTTACAATTGACTGGTGGATAATGATACATAGTGATCCAAGCTCATGCCAAGATGATTACTGATCTGACATCGCGAGGTTAGATATTCCTGAGCAAAAAAAAGCCTTGACAGCATTTGAGAAAGACTGTTGTGAGATTAAATCTTCATTACTTTATTATTCCACAACATAAGGGATCTTTATTGAATATTTTGATTTTGTTCCCTAAACGCCACAAGTCAACTGATTAATTAATACAAATTAATACAAATTCAATTATTATCCACAATTTTCGGCACTGCATTGTTAAATAAAACTCAAAAGTTACACTTGTAAATTATTTGACCTAATACCTTTCCCTCAAATACTTCACAAATTTATATTGATCTATCAACAACAATGCATCACCATACTGTATCTCTGACTGATTTTTGATTCTTGGCTAGAAAACAAAAACTGAACACAAAGCGTCTTCAGAAAAAGAACTTGTAAAGTATGCACCAGACAATTGTAACCACGCCCCCCCCCCCGGATTTTCATCCAGCCAATCCCCGGTAAAATCCCTGCCCTGCGAGAACGAACTGGTGGTAAAATCCCGTGAATAACCCCACACCCCGGAGATCTAAGGTAAGAGCAATTTCCTGATATATTTTGAGGGAAGACAAAACCACCGCAATCACCCAGCATTGCGAGGACACTAGTTCTGGCTTCCATAACTGTAATGTTGATATTTATTTTTTTGATGTTCACAACACGTCCAAAAAGGTAATATACAATGTGTTCGCTGGAGTTCTTTAGCTACGAGGGCACCTGAAAGGTAAAAACACAGCCCTTTTCCCTGGTATATCCTCGAGGGGGCCGTGATTACAATTGACTGGTGCATTATGTAAGAGAGGAAATCAAAATTGAGCATGCAAGATTGTTTTATTAATGCCATGGCGATGGTTTATCACAATGTCATGTACTTACACTGAGAGTGGCTCCAAGATTTTTCTATGCACATAGGTAAACAATCATCTTATTCACAGATGCTGTGCACATATCCATATATTTGGCTTCATTTAGAATGAAACTTCATAAATAAGTATGCGCATATTTGATATTTTTTTATCTCCATTTTGCAAAATTGAAATCACATGAGTTTTTCAAACGAACTTGTATTGCTTGAAAATTAACGTGTCAAATTAAAAATGCTACCCTCGGTAAGATGAAAATAAATCCGTTTGATGGTGGTAAGCATTCAATGGCGGCTTTATTGATAAATTTCCTCTATAAATCACTATGAAATTCACATCATCAGCATCCGGAAGTAGTGATAGCATACATATCTGAATCATTCGGCCGCTCTGATCAGAGTAAATTTTGAGGTCAATAAGTAGACTGGTACCCTGATTTACTTTTCCTCAAAAATATAAAGTTATACAGGTACGCGGCATATGGTGTTTAGTTAACATTACTAGTATTTGAACAATAAATACCAAAAATCATGTTGTATTTAAAAAAGTGCAATGCGATGATTAGTTAAAAAAAAAAACTTTGTATCGAAAAGAAAAAAAATCACGGAAACATGCAAATTATATCGAAAAAAAGATCAGGGACCGACTTCGGAATACCAACATTGTATACAAAAGATAACACTACTTTTTTAAACCAACTTTCCTGGTTGTTTTCTACTTAGACCGCACGCTTTATTCGCTTTTAATACGTATGAATTCACAAGACATTTCGAATGCGCGACGGGCACCACGGTTAGCTGATACTAATTTCTTTTCGGATAAAAGCGAAAGAGGGTACCAGTATATCAATACAGAGCATTGAACGGAAAAACCTCGATGCGTATTTTTTCCAATATGTTCATATTCTTATTGCATATAATCTGACCGTATGCAAGAACATTCATGTGGTTAACCCGATTAACTCACTCGCTACGTATGCATTTATTGTGCTTCATTAAAAGAACATACGGTTAGCTTGAATTGTTAGGATAACTATTTTTATTGGATGTTGTTATTGTAATCAGTTCTGGTACTACTTTGATTATTTAAATTCGCTAACGGCAATCCAATCAAAATACAGCGTATGAATACATTACGTCAGTGAACCCTCAGATGCGGCTTGAAAATGCAGACATCGCGGTTATGGCTATGAACTAGGCCACAAGTGCCCTAGTCCAAAAACAAATGTTCATGTCTTGTATGCTTATTTAAACTATTCATATCTGATCACCCCTATTTTTCGCAAATATGTGGACAAATAGGGTTTTCTTATTTGAACGTGTTTCAGTTCAATCATTTATTAACATGTTCATATAAAAGACGGTCTAAATAATAAATGTACATGTTACTGTTAAAAAAGTGAACAGTACATGACTACATATGACCTTTTACACTGTTCGCCATTTACTAAAAGAACTATATGAATAGTTGACAGTACAACTGAAACATTGTGGATTTTTGTTTGTTGTATTGTATTGAACTCACCGTCAGAGGTAAGTCTGATACGCTCGTAGACGGATCGTTTTCCAACGAAAGTCCACACTTCGTTGTTGACATTTCACGTATTGCAGAGTCGTGGTGTTTATGTGAGTGAGGTATTTATAGATTTATAGGTGGCTCTTTTCACCAATCTCTAATTTGCTCGTGCTAACTTCCCATATTTCACTCCTGTTACGACTACGGTATCAGACGGACGATTAAAGTAGTGTCAATAATTACTTCTGATATTCTCCCAAGAGAATATTAAGCTGCCGGTATGTTTTTATTATATAATTGTTCGTGTTATTGTATTATTTCTTTTATACATTGTTTATATAGTATGCTTGCATTGTTTAATTATCTATAATATTAAGTTTATGCAAGATATATGACATGTTGTCATTTAATTGTAAGCTTTCTGTTATTACTTCATAATTACAATAAACTACAAGATCCTAGTGGCTTCTGTCAACACTAAACCACCGGGAACATAGATAAAGAAACGAATTCAGTTGTTTTTGAAGCCGTTGTTGTTTTCCTTTGTTATGATTTAATACTTGTCAAACGAGAGCAAATGTTCGAGGAACAATATTCAGAAAACGCTTGAAATTTAGGATAAAATTTCGCTAAGGTATGGCAAGGTTCATTTATTTTCAAAATAACCTATATTGAAGAATGTAGTTTGTAATATACAATTTCATCAAAATATATATTTCACTTGAGTAACTCAACTCTAATGAATGCAACGTGACTTAAATTGAATTTATATATAGTTATTATTGTAACCAATTACTGCAGCCTTTTAGCTGTCTTCCACATACAATTTGTTTACAAGTATTAGTAAACTCCTTCGATATCATCGGCTCTATGGAACTAATACTTCTGAAACATTATTTAGTATAGTGATTGAATAGCAGCAGTAGTATTAGATAACATGTATATCGTAAGACAAAACATCAACAAATGTACCCATTATTGCTCCGAAATATGTTTCAACTTTTACAATTTGTGATTACGTAACATCACGTAAACTTGTTGACATCAACCAGGTTATGACCATCATAAAGCTATCAATGTTTTTGAGTTTTAAATCACAAAAAAATGCAGAATAGAAACATTCAAAACAAATGACAATAACATGAATCCTGGTTTACAACCTTGGAGAGGTAGGCCACTATAAGCACCCAATCTCACACATTCACCACTATCTATCGATTTGATCAAATAATATAAATTGTGTGATATGATAATTAGGTTAAACCTATCGATGGTTTATGTAATATCTTATTTTCACATGAATACAATCATTAGATGAAAACACAGATGCATTTTGAATATCACTAGTTGTACAACAGAGAAAATGGTCGTCGAACACGAGAACAACGAGATAATGCTATCCTGTTAAATCATCGAAATCATCGACGATATATATAATATTTTTATACACACTGACGTCATTAACATTTTGTCATCGACGATGTTAAAATTATTTCTGAAAAACACTGACGTCAACCACGTTTTCCATCTTGACAAATACTATAATCGCATAAATATAACATGACCGCCTTACATCTGGAGTTGTTAACATTGATAACAATCTGGCCTTGTTGGACATTGCTTAACGAACAAATTAGAAAAAAAATCATAAAGTATGACTATCTAATTGATGTGCCCTCCAACGTTAAGGATATCATAAAGGGATATATGTCAGGATGTATTATAAATAAAATAAAGAAAAACAACATTTCATAAAATGACCTGCGAACAGACATGATCACTAAATATAACATGTATTCTGATCCTGAACAAGTAATCTATGTTTAAGTGAACTTAAGTTTGATTCATCGCGGATCCATTGTTCATTGGTAGGACAATTTACTGTCAATCTATGGGTCGCAGGTTCGTTTCCCACACATTAAAAGTAAATACAAAGATCCGAGAGGGACCTTAAACGAGCGTCTCTAGTGACAGTTTTATTTCAAGGTCCACATTAAATGACGAGGGTTGTATACATTATTGGTCTAAGAGCAATGTTACTTATCAGATCGCGTGATATAAATAACGGACTTATTCAGTTAAAGACGTCCATGTTGTATGACCATTTGACGGACTAAATGTGCATATTGAATACATCCACCTTCTTCAATCGAACAAGAATAATACTTTCACTTGGGTCGACCGCATGGATAATCCCGTGGCGTCGTACAATAAAAGTACATTCCCGTTGTTTGTCAAAACATAATGCGAGTGAGCTCACAGTCACCATATTTGTTGTCCCTTATTTTTTAGTTGAACTATAATAGGCGTACGTCAAGTTAAATATTAAAGCAGACCTAGAAAGAATAAAATCGATTTTGGTACATACGCACGGTGTCATTAAAGCTATCTGCAAATTCATATTCATAATGTTTCATCTGTAGAACAAGAGGGTCTAGAGACTAAGCTAAGGCAATCGCAATGGGATTAACACGATATCAAGAAAAATCAGCAACTAGGATAAAATATTTCCAGTTAAACTTAAAAAGTGTAGAAGCAAAAGTTCCGTTATTTTTTGTTTGTCGCATTAAAATGGCTGATCATATTTAAGTCAACGTATTTATGTATTAATTCGACCAGAGCGAAAAGTTGTCTATGATGTTATGAACTTAACGACATTTTGTACTATAAGAAATTACAACTATTGTAAAGAACGCACTTCTGTCGCTGTTTAAGCTGTCTGTAAAGTGTGCCATCCCTGCAGTAGTGAGTTATTGAGTTTGTACTGAGAAATGCCCGTGGTATATAGATTTATATGAAAAACAGAAACAAGCTCAGTAACCGAAAGTTTAAACATAAACTTTTAATAGCACAGGGTTTACGCCAAAGTCTAGTTTCGTTAGTGCTAACCTTCTAGAGAATCTTGTATTTACGGCGTAGGTTTAGTTATTACAACACAACCTTCTGTATTTACAATGCTTTTGTTGATCTTCGCCGGTAGTTTTAAAACGACTTCTTATGCATTTAATCATGCAGTTTATGAAAAAAAGTTAGAGATGTTCGTCAACGGAAATATTGAAAGTTACTGTTTAACTGTTTAACTGAGGAAAGATAGGTAATGGAGGTTTGATTACTATATTTTATATAATTTAAGTACAGTTAAGAAGTTATTATGTGAGTCGTGTTGCGGGCTGATATAGTGTCCCCAAAAATATGAATCTGGTTAATGTTCGTTTAACTGATTTTAATTTCATTTATTCACAAATTCACACCGCTATAATTATATTTTGTTATATTGGTAAACTGACATGTTTACGTACATACACATGATTTTGTTGTGGTATGTACTATGAAGAAACAATACTATATATATAAATTGCTTTTAGCGTAATTATCAGTAAACTCCCAACTTTTCTTTCCAATTAACACCTTATTATATGTTAAATGGTTTCCATCGTTTAATGAACGAAAATGACTTTGCCTTGCATAACGCATTCATCCCCATCTCATAAATTAACATGGAAAGAAAAGTTTAAAAAAACACATGGTGACAAAATGGGGCCATGGCTAAACCATAAATAAATATTCGTAAACGATAATGCAATGTAAGTCCATGTTGTGGTTAGCACGTAAAGTTCATTGTTTCTACAATCGTGTTCACCCTTTAACTAAATCTCGCCGTTTCACTTTATTTTCTATCAATACTAACAACAGTACGTGTAGCTTAAGGATTATGCATTGCCATGTACACAGTGTCCTCATGTATCCATTGGCTACCGGGCTTGTCTCTGGAGCCATATTCATAAACCTTCTTAATGAAAATCTACAGCTTAGTGAAATATTTAGATTTTTGAACAATGAATATTTTAAATATTCCCTATTTTCATCAGATTTTTCATATACATTTATTATTTTGACGGGTTGAAAGTCCCGATATTATCACCAAACTTTTAAAATTTGATAAAAAATACAAGGGTTAATTGATTAATAAACATTAATAATTCATAAAGCGAAATATGGATGCAGAGTTTGTATACAGGAAACATTTGTCATTGTTCCTTGCTGTATGACAGTGACGAGGGACTATAAAGTTTTCTTGTCGATGTTTCTAAAATGCTTCTATCCAAATGAAACCTTGTTTTATTTCCATTACTTCATTATTCAGGGGGTCCAACGTGTTTTGTGTTTTCCGAATTTTAAGTGAGGACAATGTGTGATGCGGAATAGAATGGCAGTGTTCGAAGAGATTTTGGTGTTTTGGGAGGATATTTTCAGCTGGTAAGTAAGTTTTATCACTTTTCTCGCAATACAAATACGCCTCCCCGGAGCCACACGGGTAAGCTTCTCTCATTTTTTTGACTGATGTTTCTAGAGGCATTAACATAAAAGATGGGGTCTCGGTCACGTGATCACGGCGGACGGTTTGAAAATTTAGCTCTGATGAAAAAATAGGAAATTATGCTTTTATAGTAAAATAAATAAGTCAGATTTGCGGGCATGATAACACATAAAGTTTATTAGCTATAAATATTACACGGCACAAAAATCAGTGACCAAATAAGTTTATTTATAGTGACTTATATCTGCAGTGAACGGTAAATAATTAACAAAGGATAACTAAATATTTCATAACAAAAAGGTCAAAACCCAATTTCAATCTACGCTGTATTTACAAAACTGGTTTCCATGGTCATATACGTTTTACCTGCCTGTAACACCGATGAAAATTGGGGATATGTGTGGATTTACGTGAGGATAAAAAACGGACTTTATTATTTATGATTGGGTAAATGGGAAAACGGTAACATAGTGGTAACGGTGGTGAGGGTCGGACGAAATGAAAGACGCGTAATAAGGGCCAAAAAAGGTATTCCGGTAGCTCAGGTGAGTCTACTGAATATAGCGGAAGAAGTGTTTATGACAGTGTAAGTGACGCTATACGAGATGCTGATATAGTGCTCTTTGGTGAAACAGTGCCGCAAGTGGACAGCTTGGATATATCCGTGTTCGAGCGGAGTAGCGGTAGTCAACCTAGTGGACAGATGGAGGCGGCAAATTCCACAGGAAATAACAACATCGCTACAAGGGCAGGCGAACCGACCCCAGGCCCTGGGGTCAAGGAGAATAAGGTCAGCTCTAGTACCAACCGGACTAGCTCCGACATCTTAGAGTTTCTAAAAAGTATGAATTCAAAAATAAATGGAGATGGATAACAGACTGAAAACCTTGGATATACTAGAAAAAAATTGTCCAACTTGAAATGAAATGAAAACGTTGTTTGTGCATGTACATGATGGTGTTCAATCTAACGAACAGAAAATCAATTGTGCAAATGACAGAATTGGAACACTTGAAATGTCACTTGTTGAGGCGATGTCTGAGATTTTTACAACTTTACAAACATAATACCAAACTTTAAGACTCGATGAATAACATTACCTCTAAATCCATGAGAAACAATTTAGTTTTTAGTATGGCCAAACGAGAGACCTTCACAAATGGAAAACATATTAAGAGGATTTATTACACAAGAAATGCAAATCGAAGTGGACACAGTGAATAGCTTGAGTTTGAGCGTGTCCACAGAACTGGCAAGCCAAACAGGGTCGACAAAAGAAATATCGTTGCACAGTTTGCATTCTTCAAGGATAGAGAAACGGTACGGAGAGCCCGGGACGCATTGAAAGGCACGCCATTTGTTGTAAATGAACAGTTCCCGAAGAAGGTAGCAGATCACCGGCGGGCCTTGATGCCAAAGGTGCGGGTGGCCATCAATCAAGGAAAGAGAGCGTGGATAAGCTACGACACCCTATTTAATGACGGTAAGGTACGCAATGGTTCAGTCAAGGAGAAGGTAGCTAGCGACTTTGCGGAGCGGAACTAATAGACGGAAGAACGGTAACAAGTGACCTGGCACATCGAGGAGGGCTGACGAAACTGGCGGATACCAGACATGCGGGGAAAACAGGACGAACGACAAGCAGGGGCGCGGCGGCTCAGGGAGGGACGACCAAATAAACATTGACCCGGTGCGCATGCGACAAGAACCAAAGAGCAACAGAAGCGGCGACCAACCTAGGAACGGCGACGAGTAGCGGGGCGGGCGGGGGGGGGGGGGTGTTGGGCAGGTGTGAATGTAGTATTATTGAATATAAAGGGCCTTACACGTGATGAATTAACTGATTCAGATTTTTTGAATAAGCTGTGCAATTCTGATGTAATTTGTTTTTTATGAATCATGGGGCGATTTGATTTTAGCTATGATATTGAAGGTTATAAATGTTTGAATTCTTACAGGAAGTGTCAACATAAGCGATGTACAGGCGGTCTCATATTATGAATTTAGAACTCGATTTACAAAGGAGATGATATAGTTTGAATAGACACGATACTATTGTGTGGTTAAAGCTATCTAAAGATTTTTTTCGTTTGGATAGAGATATATATATATTTAGCTGGGCTTTACATATGGCCAGAAAATTTGCCAGCATATAATACTATTAATATTAATCTTTTCGATTTACTACCACAATATATTAGATTATTTGTATTATGTACCGAATTCTGTCTTGTCCAGGAGTTCTATTGATAATGTTAATAACCAATTTGTGTTAACATTATTCGATTTATGTAAATCCACTGCCGTACGTATAGCTAACGGTCGGTTATTTCACGAGACGGGATCATTTACATTCATGAGTCACGTGGGATCAAGTGTCATAGATTATTTGATCATGAAAGAGCATGATTTACATTGTATTGATAACTTTAGTGTCGACAAGTTAAGTGAATGATCTGATCATTGTTCACTGTCATTTGTTATCAAAACAAATAGTGCTGTATGTTTTTTGGAGCCACACTCCGAGCGTATAAAAGTTCAATGGGATGAACATTTGAAAAATGACTTTCGCCGTGGGTTGTTTGGCAAATTGACCGATTTGATAAATAATATTGATGTGCAAAATGCCGAAAGTATTGAAAATATTGTTCACGATTTTACAAGTATAATTAGAGCCGTCGCAGACCCGTAATTTAGTGAAAATATTCGGGGAAGTAATCCAAACCGCCCACAAAATGGTCATTTTAAAAGTCTGATTGGTTTGATTTAGAGTGCCGTGAGGCAAAATCGTTGTATAAAAATGCTTTTTATGTATATAATTGTAGCAAAAAAGATGTTAACAGGTTAATTATGTTATATTATCAATAAGCATACAAGCGTATGGATAAGAGAAAAGGTAAAATGGTAAAATATAAGAAAATAAAAAGATAAAAAAGAAAGGCTAAGACACTCTAAGCCTCGTGATTTTTGGAAATAATTTAAAAAACCTAAAACTGCTATAGATAACAATGTTTCTATAGAAGATTTTTTACAGTTACTTATCATCATTGCAAAATGATATACCTTCTGCTGAAAACTATGAGGCGGGAGTTTTTACCAACAATCATGGTTTGAAAAAACAAATTCTAGGTTTGAGGAACTAGATAACCCTATCACATATGAAGAAACTTTAAAGGTCATAAAATCACTTAAGATGGGAAAAGATTTTGGAGGCGACCTATTATTAAATGATTATTTTATCAGGTCAGCTGATATTCTCTCGTCTCATTTTGTTGATTTATTTAATGCTATTCTCGATTCGTGTCATTTCCCCCAGAGTGTTATAAAGGCATTATCGTACCAATTTATAAAAAGAGTAGCCCTTGCAATCCAAGTAATTACCGTGGTATAACCCTAGTCAGCTGTTTAGAAAATATTTGTACCGGTTTATGGAATAAACGAATAAACACCTGGGCAGAAAATAATGACGTACTTGGCGATTCCCAATTTGGATTTCGAAAAGGGTGGTCTACTACAGATGCTATTTTTGTTTTCAATGCAATTGTGCAAAAACTGTTAAATGATATACAAAGATTGTACTATGCGTTTAGTTAAAGTTATTTGGACCAGGAGTTGATGGAAAAATGCTCCGAATTGTTAAAAAAATGTATACAAATGTCAAATAATGTGTGAGAAAATGTAGTTCGCTTTCCGAATATTTTGATTGTGCTGTCGGCCTTAAGCAAGGGGAGATAATGTCCCCGATATTGCCCTTTTCGTTGATAACCTTGAGCTATTTTTAGGAAGTGATCCGCTATGTGGTCTTACGATTGACGATATTACTACTATACTGATGTTATTTGCTGATGATATGGATGTTTTTGGTATAACTGTTGATGAATTACAAAGTTGTCTAAATAAGTAACATGAATACTTTATCAAATGGGGCCTAGAAGTAAATATAGATAAAACGAAGGTCATGATTTTTCGTAAAAGGGGCACAGTACATAAAAAATGAAAAATGGCTAAACGACAATAAGTACATTGAAACGGATGTTTTGTTTTGAACCAAGAAACCATTGCAGGGAAGGTTCTTAAGGCACTAAATGTACTTATTAATAATACTAAATATTATAAACCTAGCGCTCTTTGCCAGTTATTTGACGCTTTTGTAAGTGCCACGTTCAATTATGGATGTAAAGTGTAGGGGTTTTCCAAATTTTGCAAAAACATACTTGGGGTTAAAACAAGATCATAATGATGTAAAACTTTGTTAAATGACTATAGTTTTTCTTATGTGGTTAAACCCAAACTCTGTTAATTTCTAAGTTTTCATATTGTGTTTAAAAATAGAGTGCTCGATGTATTTAAACAACCATGGTTTGAAAATGTTAACAACAGTAATACCCTATGTACTTATAAATACCTTAAGGAACACTTTGGAATTGAATTTTATCTAGATGTTTTACCAAAAAAAATAAGAATGGCCTTGTCTAAGCTAAGATTGTCGTCACATAAATTGCATATTGAAACATGACGATATGGCCGTAATAGAATTGACAGGGCTGATCGTAATTGTATTTTGTGTAACTCTAACGATATAGAAGACGAATACCACTTTGACATAATTTGTCCTGTGTGTAACAATATCAGAAAGGAGTTGATAAAAACAATCTATATTAGAAACCCAAGTATGTACAAATTTGTTGAAATAATGAAATTGCAAAATATAGTCGAATTAAGATATTTTAGTAAATTTATAAACCAAGCATTTCTTATAAGAAATTCTGTGATCAATAATATGATCTAATCTATATAGTAATATATGACATTTGCCTCCCAAATTCCTTTTATTCTGGTATTGCAAATATAAAACATTTACATTTAATTCAGATTATTACCATTTGTATAAAAATAATAATCTATATTATGTTTTTATTTGTGTTTTTTTTCTCTTTTCCTTCTTATTTTGCTATGTTTCTTTGTGACCATAAATATTATTATTTGGCATATCATGTTTTGTCAAGAAACTGTTATTTACATGTTTGCGACAATAAACAACTCCGTCTGTCTGTCTGTTTGATAATGTTATACTTAGAACTACTTCACTTGACAATTTTAATTAAACCGTGTCTTCTACGTTTCTGCGGGGCATGTAGTGCTGCTTACAAAGGATATCGTCCAAAACGTGAATGCTAATATAAGAGATCGAATCATGTATGTACCAAAACGTTTCGCATATTTGCACGTAATGTATTTATATAAAGGGTTGCTCATTGCTTGAGATCAAATTCCATCTTGTGTTATATTTGCGTTAGAAATAACGAGCATACTTCTAAAACAATCGTGCAGTGATGTATTGCAATACTATTTACATAATTTCGTATGGTTATGTACCGTAAAGGTCAACGGTGTTTTAAAAACAATATGTCATAGGTTGCGAGAAAACCAATCGTGCCATTATTGATAACTGAAGCATAATACAAGACATGTCTTGATGTACGAGTTCCAGGTTGTGCAAAACAGGTATCAAATTAAGCATAATTTAAGGTTATGTTTGAAAATATGACTTGTAACCACCAATCAGATGGATCCTAATCTTGAGACTGATTATAAATATTTACAGGATGGTTCAAGTAAACAGTGCACATCGTATATTTGTCAATTGATAGCAGAGGCAACTTGCCTGAATTGTCCAATTATCATAAGCAATTCATGGCAACTAGATGAATTCTACCTTAATTCAAAATTCGTGTTTGCAGAATGATAATGTGTGGCAAACATTGAATGTTGTGAAGATTGTTCGAACTTTTATTAAACAGTGTTGCGGAATCTTATTACAGCGAGACTTACCAGGCTTTTCAGTTATGTCAGTGATATTGATATTACAATTACGTTCACCCTCCTTAATAGATTGTAATTTAATGAATGTGCTGAATTTGAAAACATGTTTCAAGAAAAATACACATTGTGATTGTTAAATTCATTAATTGCATTTTATATAATTTTACATATAATTTTACATATACCGCATAAGTAGAATAGACTGTTGGACGTGGGTTTGATACTTTCAATATGTTTTTCAGTATAAGAATATTGTAAATATCAGTTATTGTTTGAGAACGTACGATTGAGAGCTTGTAAACCGGTTTACAGCCCGAGTTCATGCTTTGTTTTCACTAGCGTTTCAAAAAGCGCTTACCCTCAACTTAACTATTAACGTTGTTTTGACACTTGTGTTATCATGTTTTTATAGGTTAGGTCCCACTTTCCTATGCGGCTTATTTCATACTTAGAAATGATCGCCAATTTTCTCTTCGCACCTCAAACTTACCTGTATTTTTTATACTGCTCAACAAAGAAATGAACTACTAACAAAAAACTTGCATTTTCTGTATACTTGCAGAATATTGTTTCACTGTTTTTTTATTACGAATATCTTGTTTCACCTTATTTTGAAATACATACACATTGTAGAATATAACTACAAAGTTGTCATTTGTTTGCAATGCATATCAATAAAAGTAAAAAACAATTTGTTTAATTGTGTATAGATAAAATACAAATTGTCAAAACTAATAATAATTATTCTTGAAACAATACTGATGAGTTCTAATTAATGCAATTTTGAAATTCCTGGTAATCAACAGTTTGAAACTCAGAACTGATTGCAAATTATTCTGAAAACAATACTGATTAGTCCTAATTAGTGCAATTAACCTATTCCTGGTAATCAAAGTTGGAATCTCAGAAAAACAAAACTAAGTGTAAGTCATTGTTTAACATAGTATAAACAGACAGTTAGTTTAATTAGCATTCCTAAATTCACCTAAAATAGCGAAGCGCTAGTAAATATACGGTTGATTGAGAATAGCAGAGGAGGCAAGACTCTATTTCTCAATGTCTACATGTACAGCTTGAAAACCAGAAAACGAGAAAATCACTTATGGAACGGTGTCAACAAAATCTTCGATGCAAAAATCAATACGAGGAATCTTACTACCAAATCGCTGGTGAGCACAATCACCTAAGAGATGACAGCGGTATCGTTGCCACAGACATTCTGAGTGGTCTGAGAAAGCAGGTACGGGGGTCAACAGCCGGTTTCATCCATCTTCATTGATATGCTGACAGACACAAGATCTCTGGAATGGAAAGATTTCACCCAAGAGGTTGTGGCTAAACTTCCAACATTTTATGAAGCCAAATGGAGTCTATATAGACAGCGCTCGATGACTAGACCAGTGCTGCCAAAGACTAAAGCGGATGTGAACAGAGACACTAGCCGGGAAGCAATTCCTCATTGCAAATGAAGGTGATGTTACGCGAATGCTGATATTCGCCACCGCTGAGAACCTGACCTAACTGTCTACAGCCAAGACCTGGTATAAGGACGGTACTTTCTACTAATCACCGTCATACTTCTACCAGCTCTACACTATCCACGCAATGATCGACGGATAAATGTGTCCCCTAGTGAATGGACTACTTCCAAATATATAACAGACAATGTACACCAGATTCTTCAACCTGATCCAGAATTTCACCCGTGAACACAGCATTACCATTTCCCCAGAAACTATCATGATGGTCTTTGAATTAGAAGCGTGGCGTGCGGTCAGTGGTGTGTATAATGGTGTACAAATCCGTGAATAATTCTTCACACATTTTATGTGGAGGGGAGTGCAGTCATATGGTCTTGTTACTGACAACGCAGCAGTGACGAAGCTCTTGCTATGTGTTTCGGCACTGCCACTTGTTCCGCTGACATCTGTTGAAGATGTATTGTTCCAGGTTCAGGAAGAATGTGATACTGACTATGTGCCAGTATCTCGGTTTAAAGACTATCAAACAGAGGGAGTGGGTAGAGGAAGACCCCCGAGGATGGAACCAATACGACAATGAATGTACAAACACTACAAATCATGTTGACGGTTGGCACCATAAAATTAATAACCAACTGCGCCGCAGCCACCCTGATATATACACTTTGATAGATATATACAGAACGAGCAGACTGCTAACAATGTCAAGATGTTCCAGCACGCCAATGGTGGAAAGCAGCGGCCGAGCAAGCGGGTCTGCCGTAAGCTGGAACAAAGGTTCATCAGGCTTAAGCACCAGCTCCAAACTGGCCTAAATGGATACAATGACATATATGTTGATGCTGCTGCCAGTAAAACTGGAAGTAAATGTGTGTGAAAAGGTAGCATATAAGTATTGTACTATGAGTTAATATGTATTTTATTTTCATATTAATTAATACATAATTATAATTATATGAATATGTGCTATTTATTTATACTGTTAAATGTAAAATAGTGTTTTTCAGCACAGTATAGCAATTTAAGCCAATTTTCAACTATATCGTTGAAACAAACAATACATCCCACCAACCCCAACGTCAATTTCTATAAGACAAAATAGCGGTTGAGAAAGTGGGAAAACGCCTTATTATGTTGTCTTGTGACATTTGTGTCTGTTGTTTAGGGTTTGCTTGACAATTATCTGTGTTCTTTTACACATACAATGGTTACATTTAAGTAAACTAGACTTATCCCACTATTTTGTAAGATAACACATTTCTGTTCTTTTTTTCTGTATGTGGACAGTTACCCAACGTGTGACAAATGTAAACGAAAACATTCGCATATCAAGTATTTGTAATGGAACAGACTGTCAGAAACGAATAAATCCCCTTTTATTTGCAGTTGTATTGCGTTGCATTGCCAAATGTACAAGATGTGTGACGTTTCGTGTATTTTCAAATAAATTGAACTTCACTTCATTCCAGCAGATTCAAAACAATCGCCCTTCATCTTTTTCTCAGTACCATGAAATTTACACTGGAATAAACGGCAAATATGACTTTAATTGCGTTGTCAATGAAACAGAGCTAGGAAGCTTGGGCCAGTGGTATCTATGTCTCTTTAGAGAAGTTACCATTCTGTTCAAGGGTATTGGGTGAGTTTATATTTGTATTTGTATTTAAGATTTACTCTAACTTCCAAAAAAGATTTAACACAATTGATAATTTTTTATTGTTTTATTGTGTATTTTGCTCATGTGTTTTTGATGAATGAATTAATGAACGTTCTTAAAATCAGGAAATATTCCAACATCGAGTGTCAGCAGATTTATTCACAACACGTCATTATGCGGTACAAGGACAACAGACACATCGTTTTTACAGAACAGCATGTATTTATGTTCACATCAAACCAGCCTTAGTACCCCAAGGACTATACTTTCCAAACAAAAGGCGCTCCTCGAAAAGTTATGCCAATTTTTGGACTGTAACACAGAGTTGAATTAGTTATATCTTAAAGTAAGTGCTCTGTGGAATGTCGTCTGCGAAAAATTATTACGCTCTTGAGCGCCATTGCACAAATGCTATTAGTTCATGCATTGAATGTGATGGCTTTATTTACGAAACGAATGCCTGAGGAATGGATTTACTCTAATCAAAGGTTTGATGCTCTATTAAGTTGCGTCAATCTAACTTTCCCAAGTATGTCTTTTTTGGAAATATTATTGCGATTCTGTCCACGAGTGTTTGATTGGCTGTCTTTCCTTAAATTGTGGACAAAACACGTAAGATTTGGTTTATTAATTGTATCGACTGTATTTCTCGCTGGAGTATAGGTACATTTTTAGTTTGAGGGCTTGATAAACGACTTTGTGTCGGCAAGTTTATCATTCAAAGCCCGGTATAGATACATATCTAGTATGTTAATAACTGTTGCGGTAAATAGTTTCTAGTAGGTGTAACAATGTATATATATATACTGATACAATTTAAGAAAAAAAGATCACTGGAAAAAAACATTGACGCTGCAATCGAAATAGAGGAAATTACCGGAGGATAACAACGGTGTAGACAGTTGTGCCGTTTGAGGGTCAATCATGGATATTTAAAAACGTAGAAAAAAATACCACCGAATCAATTATGAACATACCGAGAATTTTTTAGCCCTAATGCCTAGATGCATGTTTTTTCATTTCGATAACGATAAAATACGTGGTTTCCTCCAAAAGACTTAGTTTGATAATGAGGTCACATACCTATCTGTAAAATGCATTATAAATTGTTAATATATACATTATATCGCCATTTTCAAAGTATAACCGATAATGGTTGTCCATATTATATCACAAATTTCTGTGTATTTGATGTTTCAATTTATATTAATCATAGGGTCAAATGTGGTTATATATAATAAAGTGGTAAATATATATTATAAATGTATATTCGATTTATCAATTGCCTTCAGCTCGGACAGTACCCAATTAACGAATATGTTCAGTGTTATTACTATTGCGCTTGGGAATGGAAGTATTTCCATGCAAAAAATACATTTCAGTGAATAACATTAAAAAAAATCAAAATCCGTATGTATATTTTGGAAATTAATGAAACTTTGAAATAATACTTAAATTCAACTGAGTGGTTCCGAAAATATGATAAATTAAGTAGGGGCAACTATATGCGAAATCGAACATTTTCTATTTTGTTAATGGACTATTATTTATCCCTTATAATATAATCATAAATACAAACTTGGAGTCAAATACAGCCCTATTTAGGATTTCAATAGCAAGCATATGTCGAGTATACACTAAATAATCGCCATATGAAATAGTTTACACAACATTGAATGAAAATTGGTTGAAATATTCGGGTTTATACGTTTAAATCTCCTGCAAACTCCTGAATGTGTATTGTTTTAAATGTCTGTGTAAATATGTATTTCAAAGATCACATTTAGAAGTTCTAGGACTCTAAGAAGGATGCCAAAAGGTGGAGATAAACGTACATTTCATCCAATATCATTTTAAGCACACTGAATTATCTTTCTATCGAAATGTGCTATTTATAAAGTGATATTTTTCAATATCTTCTATCAAATAATTACTTTAATTAATGATCTTCTTTAATCAAAATGGAAGAGTCAACTCAAAGACTTAATTAAAAGGAAAGAAAAAAATAGTAAGGTTTGAATTTTGTATTTATGACTCATTCTTACGAATCTGGCGCGTGTACCATCGCACCTTTGTTTTGTTTAGTTTGTTTTTTGCTTAATCAATGTATGTGAATTAGCAACATATCGATGGCTCTGAACGAGACTTATGTAGCTATTCGTAGCAGATGGCAATAACTGTTGCGTAACTGAACTATGATGATGAATCTCGCAAGTTTAATTTACAAAATTGTCACTTCTTCACAGGAAAATAAAACTGTTAAACACCAACTTACAAAGACCACTTGATTTTTAATGACCTCAGCTCTTCTTATGTCCATGAAGTTTCTCTGAAAACCAGGAAAATGCCATTGAAGACGACAACATCTTTAAAATAAACGTCCAAAAACTTGCATCCATGCACAGACGATTTGAAATCATTTACTTCATGATTAAGGCATTTGACGTACCATGTTAATATCAAATTAGTGTTGAAATGTTTTCGTTAACTTTTTTTATAAATATCTTCATACAGATATGATTAACAATGCACCTGAGCGTCCCATGAAAATCGTCTTAATTTTTGATATCGGAGGAATTCCCTTCATGAATGCCGAGTTGCTTTTATGTCAAAAGTTTACAACTGACATATAATACATGACTGTTTTCATCAATGGTTGAAGTAATTCGGACACATTACAATATATCACCTTTAAATATGGTTTATTTCAGCTTAATTTTCCATCTGATACTTTCGATTGATTTAAATTCAAGGTGTATTTCGAAGATCATTGCAATATGATGTCTTGTTCTCCTATCTTTGCATATCAAAAAGGTATGGAATGTAATTGACATTTCTGTATGCCCTTTTTCTCATACCTGGTGTCTATTTTTGATTATTACGATTGTTCCTTAACACAATAAGGGTTTGTTAACACGAATTTCATTGGATATGACAATTCAATAGTACAGGCTTAATGTCTATTACTTTGCATGGGGCCGTTTTAATAAAGTCTTAATTGATTTATGTTGTCATTTATCTTAATTTCATAGTTTCATTATTTTGCTACATATTTGAGTGAAATTGGCTCAGTATAAGAATGAATACACAGTTATAAATAAAGCATGTCATTCCTGTCGTTTATACGGCCTTAAGAACATTGCAATAAAAAAATAAAATCCTTCATTGATTCGGGATTGATCATTTACCTTAATTATGAACCTTGGGTACTAGATTTCGTTATGCTATCTCGTTATACCATTTTTGGCTGTTTTAAACCAATCGAAAACGCAGTTACAAAATTAAATAAATGGTACTCATAATGCTTATCATATCCCATAAGAATAAACTTCTTATACATGTCTTATTGACCTAATATATTGAACATGCGATATATCTTTTATAGCTCATGAATGCTTGTAATGAGAGAATTAAGTTCCTCTTTTTCGTTTAAAACTACACTCTAAAAACTTATTTTGACAATTTTTTCATGAGTTGTCTTTGAATGAGCAAACTTTTGCGTAAATGTCTGGAAATCAGTGATAAAAGACTGCTGACAAAAGCGCAGATCGCAGTTTTCATATTTGCGTTTCAAAATTATTTTTTTATGGCTAACGCTTTAAGTAAGAAAGAAATTTATGTCAGTTTACCAAACAATTGAGATCTGTTGTATTGTGAGTTATCTTATATAACTGAATTGAAGGCATTGGTGCCAAAATGAGCTGACTCTGAGACACAAAGGGTCAAAAGTATCAAGTAAGCGTGCAGCATGGAGCCTATAAATATTTTTTATTGAATAAATATGTTAAAATCATAGAACAAATATTTTCATTTTTTCTCAATACACACATATTTATTTTGAACAAATATATTTGATATACAATCTTTATCGTCTGTAATGTCATAACATATTTGTTTTATTAATTGTTGTTAATTAGAAAATTTACTCTTTCAACTCCGACAAAACGATTATGAACGCATATATCATTATTAATTGTGCATAACATTTCTAGTTTACTAAAGCAATGTGATTGATAGTGCGGTTACATCTAACGAATCTTAAAAGAAATAAAATAATAATGAAGTGATGTCGTGTAACCCATGTTCATAAGGATGTGAAGCACGCAAATAATCACCACGATTTTATGTTGGAGTATAAACTGTTAAAAGTTTCTGGAAAAACATAACATGAGGAACTTATTTTGGATGGTTATCATTGTATTGCAAGGTTAGTACATACATTCAACGGTATCTCTTTCTGAATACAAGCCGCTTATGTGAATAATGGGCTTCCTTTGATTACAGAAATCTTCGTAACGAAGAATTTTTAAAAAGATATATAAAAGCAGAGTCTAATCCTGCTTCAACACGTCAAATGATATGACAGTATATGATGATCGTTTTGCATTCTTTTTAGTATTTAATCATTAAAGGATGCGGCTACCGTCTTAGAACGGTCAATGAAGATGGCAGTTCATAGCGAATTATTTGGAATGTATATTTCTTTGTAAATATTAATATATATATATATATATATATATATATATATATATATATATATATATATATATATATCATGGTGTATCTTACTTTTCATATCAGTGTGTCACTATTCCCTTAAACAAAATGTGATCAGCAACCTTTCCTGTCTGTAGGATTAAGATTTGGTGTACATTAATCATTGTGCATCTTCCGTATTTTGAAATATCTTTACTTTGGAGGTTTATTTTTCAATGATTGAAGTTAATTCATTTAAAGGAAATATAGCTTCGGTATTAATTCACCTATATCTAAATTGTGAATAAAACACAAAATATCTCATTGGAAAACCAAATCAAAACATGTTTAATGTAACAAAATTCACGAGCTACATTAAGGTTTTCAGTGACTTTATACAATTATATGAATAATAACATTGACCTGATTTAAACAAAGCCTTCAACTTGGTCATTTCAGACGAATATCTCACTGCAAATCTGACCCAAAATGAGGTTGACGAAATGGCTTCAGGACTCAAAGTTCGAATAGGTGGTATCGACAACCTACGCTACGATGGGAAGAAACATATCATGAAACTCACCCTGGAAAACAAGGGTTCTTCTGATATACCGCCTTCTGGATGGAAGTTGTTTTTTCACAGTATGACTCTAGGCTTTCCAGACAAGTTTGATCTACTTGAAGAGGATTTCAAAAGGTTGCACGCAGAAAACGTGGTGGTCGGCATAGTTAATGGAGACCTGTACTACCTTAAACCCTTTAATGACTTTGTTGCCATTAAGCCTGGTGAAGGGAGGACGTATCAGCTGATATTTAAGGTAATGTGATTCACGTCACGCATGCTTTATGGGCTGATGTTTAAGATGTCATGTACGTACATGCATCGTTTATGAGTTGATGTTTAAGGTACACACATGCATGCTCTATGTGTTGATGCTGTTCTCCACGTCCAAAAACCAGGTAAAGAAGTTACGAACCTGGCCCAAAAATATGTTCATTTTGTATGTAATTTGGAACGTCTTCAAAAAGGTTTAAAGGACAGACCCTTCTTGATATTACAAGCTATTTGAAAATGTATAAGTATTTATACGGAACAAGTCAGTTCAGGTTCGAGTACAATCGAAAAAAATGAAACAACAATGACTGTATGTGTTATGTACTTTAATTTGGTCTTTTATTTCTGCATTTAAGTAATCTACTATTAATACCCTCTTAAATGATATCTGGATGACAGGGGTCTTCAGGCATCAGCATTCAACATTATAGTTAACAAGCTTATTTATGGGTTGGATTACTTAATGTTTGGTTAACTATGTAATTCAAATAAATTTAGAATTTGTATGTTCATTATGGCTTCACAGATTAAGATGTTTACAAATATGATTATTCAGTTTACACGTATTAAGACCACTGAATAGTTTGTTAATATTGTATACATGTTGGTCTTAACATGGTGGATTCAATAAATGAGCTTGCACGTCCTGTATTTAGATATTAGGATGCATGCACCCCTATAATAATACTAACTATGTTATGACCGTGAAAGAGTGTAATTGCCTATTTAAGGCTACGAAAGCACATGTTCTACAAAGGTTACACATTCACAGGCTTCAACACCGTCGTTGAATTCTGCCAGTACACCATTTCAGTACTTGAACTATCCATTTTATTTGAAATATTTGAATTGTATTGCAGATATACATTATTGTAATATAACAATCAAATCGTTGCGTTTCCTTGTTTAACATTTTTTAAGATGACTCCCGCATATTCTTATGGAACAATTCTTAGCGATTTAGCTCGATTGAAATCAACTGCCATAGCAAATTTAATTAAAATAATATAACCGAAGTTGTAAATTATCTTTCCTTTTTTATTCCAATTAACACAACCCTGGTTGTCATTTAAACATTCAATTGACCAATAAATGGATTATGTTCCTTCAATGCATAATAGGTCTCCAAGAAGTGACTAGGCGAGGGTGCCGTTAAGTTGACACTGTCTGTACGAAGAACAGAACATATGGCGTGAGGACATGAGCTTTCTTTAACTCTTCATGATTTTGCAGAGGAAATGGCGTGCTGGTATATGATCTAGAACGATTCAAAATAAATAAAAACATGAGCTATCTTTAACTCTTCATGATTTTTGCAGAGGATATGGCGTGCTGGCATATGATCTAGAACGATTCAAAATAAATAAAAACATGGGCTTTCTTTAACTCTTCATGATTTTGCAGAGGATATGGCGTGCTGGCATATGATCTAGAACGATTCAAAGTAAATAGAAACATGAGCTTTCTTTAACTCTTCATGATTTTGCAGAGGATATGGCGTGCTGGCATATGATCTAGAACGATTCAAAATAAATAAAAACATGAGCTATCTTTAACTCTTCATGATTTTTGCAGAGGATTTGGCGTGCGGGCATATGATCTAGAACAGTTCAAAATAAATCTAAACATGAGCTTTCTTTAATTATTAATGTTTTTTGCAGAGGATTTGGCGTGCTGGCATATGATCTAGAACGATACAAAAAAATAAAAACATGGGCTTTCTTTAACTCTTCATGATTTTGCAGAGGATTTGGCGTGCGGGCATATGATCTAGAACGATTCAAAATAAATCTAAACATGAGCTTTCTTTAACTATTAATGTTTTTTGCAGAGGATATGGCGTGCGGGCATATGATCTAGAACGATTCAAAATAAATCTAAACATGAGCTTTCTTTAACTCTTCATGATTTTGCAGAGGATATAGCGTGCTGGCATATGATCTAGAACGATTCAAAATAAATAAAAACATGGGCTATCTTTAGCTCCTCATGATTTTGAAGAGGATATGGCGTGCTGGCATATGATCTAGAACGATTCAAAATAAATAAAAACATGGGCTTTCTTTAACTCTTTATGCTTTTGCAGAGGATTTGGCGTGCGGGCATATGATCTAGAACGGTTCAAACTAAATCTAAACATGAGCTTTCTTTAACTATTAATGTTTTTTGCAGAGGATTTGGCGTGCGGGCATATGATCTAGAACGATTCAAAATAAATCTAAACATGAGCTTTCTTTAACTAATAATGTTTTTGCAGAGGATATGGCGTGCTGGCATATGATCTAGAACGATTCAAAATAAATAAAAACATGAGCTTTCTTTAAATCGACATGTTTTTTGCAGAGGATTTGGCGTGCTGGCATATGATCTAGAACGATTCAAACTAAATCAAAACATGAACATTCTTTAACTCTTCATGTGTTTGCACTAGTTGTTCACATGTGTTATTGTTTGATTATCTCTTTACTTACATTCAAGTACTGGTCGGCGGCACGTACTGACTATATGCCACTATGGTATGTAGCATCGGAAGATCTTACAGTCGAACCGAGAATAGTCAAATCCACAGCATCCATGGATCTAGATTTTGTGGACCCTTTCGATGACATCAACGAATGGAAAAGATGGCGGAAGGACCGTTTTAATCCATTTACACCCGAGGAGCGGATGAACAGACTGCAGTTTAAGGATTATGGAAAGGTAAAAGTTTTTTAGTTTAAGTGTCTCTTAAGTGTACAGTAAAACGTAAAGTAACATTGAAATTAGTGGAATGACATTATTCAGTATCCTGGAAACAAGGAAAGGAAAAGTGACTCTATTGAACACGGAAGTGATCCGAGATGTGTCATGCAATAACTTTATCAATTGTGGTCTCAATGCAGCCAGAACTTATAATGCGCACTTGTTACTTTGAGTAGTCCGTTCGAAATCAATTATTCACAAGTTTATACTCGATGTTTTTTTGTGTGTCTGTCGTAGAGTGACTGTGCGGTTATAATTATTGTGTGTCTGCCTTAGAGTGACTGCAAGGCTATGGTTATTGTGTGTTTCATTCTTTTTCGTTCCTGTCTTTGGTTGTCTGTAAGGCTTCGACTCTTTTTCTGTGTGTCTGTACTGCTATCATTGTTATTCCTTCAAACAAGTTCATAGTTAACGGTGTCGGCTAGCTTATCCTTCAGGTCGGTTTTCGACAATGATGCCTTTTATTATTACTGTGAAAAAATACTCGCAATAAACATTGTGGCTTTTATTGTACGCTGTGATTTGTACGTAGGATCACCCTTCAGAGCGTACTTAATTTAAATACTCAGCCATAAATGTGCTTAGAAATTATATCAATAAATAATAAAAATAAGATCCGAGCTTGATCGGTAGTCACAAGACATCGTAAGTAAATTCATTTCTTGAGTCGATTTCCTAAGATTCTTGTAGTCAGATTGAAAGCAATGTACCAGTGACCTTAACACAAACGCGTGTTTATTACATTACATTAATACAAATAAAGTATTTTAGATACTTGTAATATCATTTGAAAAATGTGATATTTAACATATGTAAATTACTTAAGTTAGGAAATGGCTAAATATATTTTATGAATACCGTCAATGATTAGTTTCGTTCTATCCAAAAACATTAACATAAACATTGGTTTGTGATTACTTTCATCAAACGTTTTAGATGAAAAGTAGAAGCAGTCGCAAACTGCAAGAATGCCAACGTATAAATGCCTCTAAGCATGCCCACATTATAAAATATTTAAGAAAGCGGTGGTGGACGTAAAGAAATACTGCGGGAGAAAAAAAATATGTTTATTAAATAAAAAAAAATCTATATCAACCTCATCAATATTTATACGTGTTTAGTCTTTTTATAATTCTTTTTTAGATGAGTCATATTATTCCAACACCGAAAACGGTTATACTTGGACAGAGTGGACGAACTCTTTCTTTCGACAAGACCTGGACATTATTCACAGAAGCGTCAACCTTCCAAACGTCGGAATTGTATATACAAGGTGAAATATTTTTTAAACTGAAACAAAGAAACAATGAGGTGAATTTGTCAATATTGCTACTCTATGTTTAAGAATAGTATTGGCTTCAATAATAAATAACACAAAATCGTATCGGCGACCGAAAATAAGGAACACTCGAATTATGCTCCGCTTTACGAACGTTTCATTTATTTAGCGATCAAAGCTGTTCCTTGACATGTCGGGGGAGGGAAATGCAACTTAAATGTATTAATCATATCTCTCCAACACATAAATGTTGTGACTATGCCAGCTACTTAATATGTTCTTTTTTCCTGATTACCTTCGGATGCAAATTCAACAGCAGTTGCTGTTTGCTAATCGGGTGGTCAATAAAGTATGGGGCACTTGCATAAATATGTGGTATCTTAAACATTATCTGATCATTAATTTACCGCTTTCAGAGTTGTTTCATCTAACGTCAACAAGCAAGCCTTCCCCAAAGAACCTTATCATACACTACAACGCAAGTCTTGGTCCTGAGAGTTACACTCTGGCAATAGATGCCTTCGAGGACCAGATTACCATGGCAGCCAGCACCAATACAGGACTTTTCTATGCTACACAGTCGCTTTTTGCCATACTTGACGGACATAACTATACAAATATCCCATCCATATCAATTTCGGACGCACCTAGATTTGAATGGAGGGGACTACTTTTTGACGTTGCGCGAAATTTTCGTCCCGTAGAAGATATTAAGCGCCTAATAAAGGTTTGCAAACACTCTTCTGATGACTTCATTCAAAGACAGATAAGATAATAATCATACGATGGTGTAGTGTTTATCTATTACGTACAAGTTTCATTTATAGATGTAAATAAGTAACATTTATCTTTTTTTGGTGATAATACGTAATAGTTGTCGATGAAGCTCCGGTCGCGAGGTTGAAACACCAGACCGCTTAATCCACAGTCGAATACGCTATCAACTTGAACATCGCAACTGTTATATATAACTTTGTAGTGCTCTATCGGTGAATATGCTATGATGTTTCGTTATGAGGTTCCCTAATTAATCACACAGGGTGTTAGTCTACGAAATAATACACCACGTGCTTTCAGTTGATAAATAAGATGTTTGAGCAGAATTGTCAAAATCGTATCGCACTGTCATTAAATTCGCCGTACGTTGGTTACATCGTTTGTTTTAATATGGTATAAAAGAACTGGGTGCTTCTTCTTAATAAAACGCTGTCCGTTGTCCTCACCTCTTGTTGTCAGTATCGCGAATAAAACATAAAATCAAAGTATGAAATAAAATGTTTTTAACAAATGTATCTACCAATTTACTCCGCAGTTGAAATAAATCTCGAAATAATGAAACTGTATTCATATTCATTATTTTAACGGATTAGATAAAATATTCTTGCCGATAAATATTATTTTGGGGATTAAACTTTATTCAAATTAAGAACATACCCATGAACAAAAATGGCATTATTATGTATCCTCTTTCAATCTTACAAAGTGCCCCTTTTATTTGTTTCTGTTCCTCATTGCTCATGTCATACAGATGAACACGCTTTTATTCGCCCATGTTCCTCATTGCTCATGTCATACAGATGAACATGCTTTTATTCGACCATGTTCCTCATTGTTTAGGTCATACAGATGAACACGCTTTTATTCGCCCATGTTCCTCATTGTTTAGGTCATACAGATAAACACGCTTTTATTCGCCCATGTTCCTCATTGTTTAGGTCATATAGATGAACACGCTTTTATTCGCCCATGTTCCTCATTGTTTAGGTCATACAGATGAACAGGCTTTTATTCGCCCATGTTCCTCATTGCTCATGTCATACAGATAAACACGCTTTTATTCGCCCATGTTCCTCATTGCTCATGTCATACAGATGAACAGGCTTTTATTCGCCCATGTTCCTCATTGCTCATGTCATACAGATGAAAATGCTTTTATTCGCCCATGTTCCTTATTGCTCATGTCATACAGATGAACACGCTTTTATTCGCCCATGTTCCTTATTGCTCATGTCATACAGATGAACATGCTTTTATTCGCCCATGTTCCTCATTGTTTAGGTCATACAGATGAACACGCTTTTATTCGCCCATGTTCCTCATTGCTCATGTCATACAGATGAACATGCTTTTATTCGACCATGTTCCTCATTGTTTAGGTCATGCAGATGAACAAGGTGCCACCTTTATCCGGCCCTGTTTCTCATTGTTTAGGTCTTGTAGACGAACATGATGTCACTTTTATTCGGCCCTTTTCATCATTGTTTAGGACATGCAGATGAATAAAATATCACTTTTATTCGTCCCTGTACCTCATTGTTCAGGTCATCTAGATGAACATGATGTAGCCTGTTTTTTTCGTCCCTATTTCTGATTGTTCATGTCATGCAGATGAACACATGGCCACTTTTAGTAATCTATATTTATTTCATTTCTATGTTTAATTAATTTAAAACGCATCTTTCTTCGTTCCTATGCATATCATGATGTGCAATATGTCACTTGTAATTATGCAATGCATAATATGCTACTTTTATTACTTCAAAATGTGATCATGTGCAAAGTGATTGATATGTTTAAAATGTTTTTATGATAGAGGCCCTGTTAATGTAAATTTATCGATGTCATTCTTCCTATTGATTTAATTGCAATGTGAATTATGTCAATTATATTATTTCGGTAATTCATGACAAATCAAAATATGTCTCAATTTAAGTTTTTTTGTATTAGTCATGGTATTTTATATAAATATGTTATCATTATTTGTTCAGGTATAAAGATCAATAGTTTAAATAACACAGTGTCCAGTGAAAACTACAGGGACAAGTCCAAGCATAAACCCTGTTCACATTCTTTATGTCGTGGGTTTATTGAACACATATTTTTCAAATACTTCACATTCATTTATTCTAATTTTGGTAATTTCATTATACTCGTACAATACATTTATGGTTTTATTCCTGATTGAGGTAATTTCAACGTATACTATTTTATTTTCTGTTCCTTTTTTATATTGGTAATGTGCAATATTTTTACCTTTTATATTTAAGGTCATGTTAATGTTAGTAAGATCATATATAATCGTCTTTATTAAGGCCATGTCATTTGCCAAACGTACTCGTCCTAATTATATAAATGAACATTATGTCACCCTTACTCGTCTTTATAAGGTCATGTTACTGTATAATAAATCACACTAATTCGTCTTTTTTTAAAGTCATGTCACTCTACAATATGTAGATCTTACTTTTGTTTCAAAGGCTCATGTGATAATACACTATGTCATCCTTATTCGTCTCTATTATGGGCATGACACTTTACGCAATATCACACGTATTAGTTTTTGTCAGGTACATGACACTTAACGGTATGTGTAACACAATGATCCTCGCCATTATAAACTCATCTGTTGAGGTCACCATTCCCATCTTTAGCTATTAAATAATCAAAATGCCATAGCGATAAAGACTCAAAGGAGCTTCGTTACCGTTACCGGCAGGTGGCAATGAGATATTCTGAGAATAAATGGAACATTCAATCGATTTGGCATATGTTTAGGATGGCCTTAAGACTAGAACTATAGTTATCAAAGGACCTGCCTTTTGCTTAACTCGTATCTTACATGTTACCATCGAACATCAATCGACTTTAACCTTAGGTTGTCATGACACTGTACACTATGTCACCCTAACTCATTTTTAATTAAAGGTATGTCATATCACAATGTGTTTTTTATTCTTCCTTATTAAGGTGATGTCGATGTACAAGCTGAATGCGCTTCAGTTGCATTTAAGCGACGATGAGGGATGGAGATTGGAAATTCCGGGAATACCCGAGCTGACGGATGTGAGTTAAAGATTTATGTTTATTTAAGCTTTCTATCAACAACTTGTTTATGACTTATAGCCCCATGTTATATTTGGCTAATATGAAGCCATTAAAGTCATTTTTTCTTATCTGTATACTCCGTTTATTTCCCCAGCTTGAGTTGAGAAGTGTCATGTGTTTAACGACATATTCCTATTAAGTCACCAAAGTGTTTTGACGGTACCTAAATATTTAATAATAGACAACAAAAGGCATTCAGGACAACAACACCAATGAATTTAACTGGAAACCAGTATGATAAAAGCACTTTTGTGTCTACAATGCGGTTATTTCAATAAGGCAGCCGACAAAGGCGTCATGTTTTTGAAAACAGAACTATAATTATTAATATATTTTAATAGAAATTTGAGTCATAAACGGAAATAACCGTAAATTGTCTGGTTTTAGGTAGGAGGTAGAAGATGTCATCATGATTTCGGAAGCCACACATGCATTGAGCCTCAATTTGGTTCCGGACCATTCGCAAATTCTTCCGGTAGCGGTTTCTATACCACCAAGGATTACAGGGAGATTCTTCGGTATACGAAAATATATGTTTTATGGATGAATTATATAATGATAATAGCGTTTAATTTTTGTATCGGTTTCTTTATGATGTTTTCCGACGATTTCTTGTTCCACTGACTGTTTGAAGGAAAACTCACATCATTTATTGATAAAGCTGTCCTGTATTTTGTGTCTCCCGTTTAATGTGTTTTTGCCTCTATCTTGTGCCTCCAAACAGGGTGTATATTTGAATAGTTTACTGCTCGGCTTGTCTCCGTAGTTTATCGTACTATTGCTCTTCAAACACTCTGTTCCAAGGATGTTTTCGGCTTGAAGGATTACCCACTATCTACTTTTCATTCTGTTCTGACATTGAGTATAATAATGCATATTGTGAAAGTGCCCAGCCTCCCAAATCAATACATTTATGTAACATTACCCTACAAAAATTGAACATGATCAAACGTATGTGTCTGATGTAGTCCATAAAGTGTGTTAAAGGTAGATTTCAGAAATCTGACACTATTATTTCAACTATTATTTTTGCTACAAAACCTGGATATAACAGACAGTGATAAACAAGTCCTATGATATGCAACTGGACCCAACAATCAACAACGCACGTATAAGACTTGCCATTTACACGAAAACAGCACATACTGTTGCCTTCATCAATATTGAGATATACTAGTTGCCATCCCGACAAGTTCGATTTTACCGTCCTGGCACAGGCGGACGTCAATGACATCAATTGTACAGACTCCTGTTTAGCATGTCCTGTAAAAGATATACTGCAATACTTACGTGTAATTGTCTTTACATATTCGCTAAAATCCTAATTTTATATATGCAAAGAAACGAAACTAAAATGGTTCTTTACTAAAATCACCTTAACTCTGCTTTTCTCTACTATTTCACTTAATACACTCGGGTTAAATCAAATCAAATTCTTGTTTTTGCCTGCAGGTATGCAGAGAAACACCACGTGAAGATTATCCCAGAGTTTGATGTACCTGGACATAGCCATGCAGCGATTGTTGCTATGGAAAAAAGGCGCGAAAATATTCTAAATGAAGGTAGAACTCTCTTAGAGGCAGACAAGTACAGATTGATTGATCCTGGTGACAATTCGTCATATAGATCTATACAAAACTGGGCTTTCAACACAGTCAACCCTTGTATGTCTTCGGTGTACACTTTTATTTCGGATTTGCTCGACAGGTAATTGAAGACGACACAATTAAACTAGAATATTTAGGATGTACAGTTGTCTTGTGATGATATGTATATATAGTGTTAAAATACCAGTAAGTTGAATGTCAATAATGATAACCGAAATCTTTACCCTAAAAGTATATATATATATGTTTTAGTAGTTATCTTCCTTAAACCTTCAGTATCACTAAGCGTTTTTACTGATCACCCAAACAAATGCAATGTCAAATGAAAGTGACGTAGCCAACGTTCAAATCGCTTGTTATGTATGATTGCATCAAAGAAATGTCCATGCTTCGTCACTTCATATCGACTGAAAATCTGCTTTTCGTACAAAAATGTTATACGTAATCAAGCGAACAAGGACATATGATTTTTTTGAAGTTTGATAGAACTTCACAAAGGTGTTCAACAACTGGAAATATTCCATCCGGGAGGTGATGAAGTTCCTAAACGAGCGTGGGATAAATCTCCTATTTGTAACCAATTATTGAGTATATTGCCGGAGTATGATACGATACATGGTTAGTATGATTTTATTTTTTGCTGTGTATTTTGGAAAGAAGATAAGTGAATAAGATACTTTTTCGGTGCATATTTTAATCTCGTATATCACTTATATTCTTTTTTGTTTTTGATATAATAGCATTTTGCTAGGGATAAGGTCCCACATAAATCGCAGATGATGTTGGAAATAAATTGTCCGTCCTTCCGTTTTTTTATCTTTGCGTTTACATCAGTCGTAACCTGGTCACATTTAATCATATTTAAATCAAATTGCATCAAAGTGTACAGCTGCATGCAACGGTGTGTCATGCATAGTATTAAATATTTCTCTTCATATGTCAAAATTCAAAGGCACCATTTGATTCAAATAGAACTATACAGGGACTTCATAGTTATGATTTATTTATGAGCTTTGACATTGTCTTACTTGATTTGATTTCAATCAAACAAAAAAACAGAATGTAGAAACAGAATGTAGAACAGTCTAGTACGGTTTTTCGCGCATAACATTTAGACTCTCGTTTAAATGTTCAAGTTCTTATTTGGTGGTCAATGGAGCCTGATACGGATTTTAAGGAAGTAATTTGCTATTTCATCAGTGTCTTTTTATATAGGATTTCAAACTTAAAAAAAGAGTAAGCCCAGAAGTCAAAATGCAATACACCCTGTAAAAGAGGCACAAGGGAAGGGCTCAAACGAAACCTGGATGAAAACACGAACGTACAAACACCATTTACATACATACGCACACAAAACAAATAATAAGATTACTGCCTTGTAAGTATAAGTTAAACTCACGTATACTGGATCATGCGTCTTAGGGTGTTTAAACTAGTTTATATGGCCATAACCTCGCATCCATGCCAGTATTTGAATACGTTTTGAGTTACGTCGGACTGTGATCCGTGCATCAAATGTGTACTCTCATCTCTAAAATCAATGAATTATTTGAAGGTATTTTTGCTACTTTCGGTTAGCATAAAAATACTCAACCATTTTTACAACTATTTATGGGATTTAAAATTGTGGTGCACGATGCAAATGTGTGCTATTCATTAAAGCGGTGCTCTCATTTCTAAGAAGAGAGTCATTCAACAAGGTCAACGTGGTTCAGTAAAACTGTTCATTAACTAGCAGAGACATAACTAAAGCCTATGACCAAGGAAATATGTGGCGCACGTTTACTTTTATCTCTCTTCTATAAGCTATTTATATGGGAGTTAAGTCAAGCGGTTTATACGTATGTCTTACGCTATTGGCTATCCGTTGCGCAATGCCCAATCAGGGGATTTTGACACGGTCCTTTGACAGCTTTTCTTCAAAGAAAGCTTTTGTCTGAAAAGTGCGGTTTCCGGAAATGTTCATTATGATCTATTACCTTGAATATCAAAATAATAACATTTATTTAGTTCACTCGATTTCAAATACAAATAATTAATAACAATTTAAAGAAAACTTAAATGAAAATTCGTGAAATAAAACTTGAGAATTATTTTGTTAGTATATTGTCATAATCGTGTCAACACAAACTACCGCATTTAATGTTGCAAAACGCTCGCGCTATATGAAATGATGAATTTGTACTTTGGAATTACTGTTAGGGTTTTTATTCCATTCCAAATTCTAAATTTATGCATTATGTACATGCATACAACACCCTCTGTTTTTTGTTTGAATGATCGACACCGTACATGATATTAATTTCACTAGGCAAACTTTGATCGGAGTTACACATTTATTTTCTAACAGACCTTTTTTTATTTCTCTTAACCTTATTATTTCATGCATAACTATTCGTTAAACTTTGGAAAAAAGAAAACCTGTTATAGTGATATAATCCATAATACATATACATAGAATATAATTAATGGTATGAAAGCGGTTAATTATTTGGTCAATATTTTTCCTATATTTGTTATTTTTCAATCAGATAGTGTAAGTGTGCAAACTGACCTAACAATAACCTGTTGATAATTTATCAAATGTGCAAATAAATGTGTTTTTTTCTTCATAAATACCCATTGTCTTTCCAGGTTTAATGAATTACTTTACTATGAAAGTCGCCGGTATTGTTGCATCAAAAGGATTAGCTTTAGGCGGCAGAGAGGACAGCTTTTTGAAGGGGAATTCCATGTCTGAACTTCTTCCAGTCAGTACCATTTCCAATGTTGATGCCTTTATTTTTCCTTGGAATAATGTCTGGGAATGGGGAGGGAAGAATTACCCCTATATCTACGCGAATGCAGGGTACAAGGTAAATACGTACATAAATTGCTTTTTCCTTTCTGTTATTTAGCCTCTATCGTTATATTTATTACCACTTTCCTTAGCCTGTAAGGTAAATGTCTATAATTATAACGATAAGTAATATATTAAATGGGAACATTTCAGAATTGCTTGGATATTCTTTTTAGGTTATTCTCTCCCAAGCAACGGACCTATATCTAGATCAGCCACAGGAGCCAGACCCCGAGGAGCGAGGCCTTTATTGGGCAACCAGGTTTACTGACACCAAGAAAATGTTCAAATTCAAACCCGACACTTTGTATGATAATATATTTGAGGACCTAAGTGGAAACCGTTTAACAGAGGCTGGCGTTTGTAAAGATGTTACTATTTGCCCACCCTTGAAGAAACCGCACAATGTTATAGGTAAGAAGAAATAATATAGAATATAAATAGTACGAACTCTTTCTTGTTTATTTCACAAATGTTTTGAAAACCACTCGATAATTTACCTCTATGTTTTGTATGCATCAGTATTTTTTTAAGTTAAGTTATGCTATACTTCGAGTGGATAATCAAATCTATAGCCATGCACGATGTTATAAACATACATATATACTTATATATATATAGTTTACAGAGAATACGATTGTTCATCGTAACAAATCATATGTAAAAACATGTTTAGAATAATGTTCCATGATATTAAAATTAATTAATTACAATCATGTTATAATAACCTACATGTAAACACAGGATATTGTTCAAGACTAGTATGTTATCATTATGCTTCATACTTCTGTAAACTTCATTAAAATGTATTATTTCTTGGCATAATTACCATTTACCAGAAATGTTTATAAGTACGTTCATGTTTGAATCATAGGCAACTCATGGACGATAAGCTAACAGTAAAATAGAAATATTCTATATGCTTTCGATATTGTTCCGCTGTATAAATCAAGAATGTATTACAGCATTAATAGCGATCATGTAGTCCATAGAAGTGAAGTCTGAATATATTTACTCATCAACTGCTGAGTGCACGGCAATCGGCTGTCAACACTCGTATATTTAACAATACAAGTTCATACAATTAGCGTTTTTACTTTTGCATGAACGTGACATCTCCTTAACATGCAATTTTCTTTTTCATCAGGTATCCAGGGGTCCTTGTGGTCAGAGACTCTGAGAAGGCGTGAGGATATGGAGTATATGACGTATCCAAGGTTACTTGCTATTGCCGAGCGTGCCTGGCATAAGGCTGATTTCGAAAATCACCCAAACGACCAACAAGCGTTTGAGAAAGAATGGAGCTTTTTCGCTAAGGCGGTTGGGACCAGAGAGTTCAAGCGCTTGGATGACATAGGAATTCAATTTCGTATTCCTCCTCCGGGTGCTAAGTTAGCACTTTTAAGTTTTGATTACTGTTGACATTTTTGTCATTCTTTAAATAGAAAAGCGATTAAACACCTGCAAGGGTATCATTTACAGTGTTGCACTAAAAATAAAGAGTATTAAAATGCAATGATTATTTTAGTGCATATCCCAGAACAGAAACGTTCATATATTAAGATCGTTATTATACCACTGAGAGTATACATGTCAGGTTAATGCCCATTAAACGACTTGGCCCATTCTGTTTCATACACAAGGAGGTTGGACAATGGGCACCTTCAAGTATCTACGACCTATCCCGGTTTTGGAATTGAGATAAGTATCAATAAAGGACTAAGCTGGGCTGCAGTTGGCGAAGATGTCATAAACAACGCAAATAAGGGTGTTTTGCTTCCAGAAGGCGCCACTAATTGGACTACATTGCTATTGCGGTCCACTTTTAGGTAAGTACTTTACTATTTTATGCAATGACCGGTTAGTGGCGTAAACTATATTCAGTCCTTTTTTATTCGTTAGCGTTTCACAGTGTATGGCACTATACATAAGTTATAAGTTATACAGGTTATATACATAAGTTTGTAGTCAGAGTTTTTTAAAGTTGACTTTGTTGTATAACTTTCATGTTCAATACTCATATTTACTGATGATGACACGTTATATTCTGAATGTTTCATTCGTTCATGGCACTATATAAACGATTTTGATATGGTTCTATCCATAATTTTGTATATATTTTAAAGTTTTCACAACTTCAATGTTATCCAATTCAAAACTATTCACTGATGTGAACACGTTATGTTTTCAATGTATTATTTGTTTATGTTTCAGAAATGCCAACAGGATTCGATACAGCCGATCTGTAATTCTTCGCAAAGGTCAATAATATTTGGGAGAAAGCAGAACCTGTTTAAATGAAATAAAACCTTTCGTTTCAATTTCCGTTTTGAAGAAGTTTATAAGGATATAACGAATAAATTTTCAATATTGATTAAGGTGGTTTTTTGCTACTTAGGTTGATTTCTGCATAGTTGGATATCCGAATCTTAAAAAGTCTACGAAGCCGAGTATAAGTCTGACCTCCAGATTAAAATATATATGTAATAATTTTACATACATACAGAGCAGATTAAAACTATAGGAGAAACCATTAAGTGTAAACAAGGACAAACTCTAGGGTTTACTTCCGGAAGGTAATAAGCAAAATAGAAAAATTTCAGGTGTATGAACCGAGGAACCGCCTAATGGTTGTTTTGTAGTAAGAATTACTGTCACTCACCCAAAATGTCGTTGAGTCGAGCCCGCGTAATATAGAACTCTTGAAAAGGACACCTTGGGCGGTATTCAATTAGCACTTAGTGAATTTCGTACTTTTTGACATCGATTAGTTTTATTACATCAGATTTATGCATATGCATATATTGTTTAGACCATGTTTTACCTTATTTTCATATTTTTAGTCTACAAACATTTTACCTTTTTTAAATTTAAATCAGAAAGTAAGTTGAAAAATGATACTAGGATGCTTATTTAATATGGCCCCAGTAATAGCTCCTACATAGGAAACGGCATAGTATTGATTCATATAAGGTTACAGCTTTCAGTCAATTTACCTTACATAAATAAATATAAACCAACGGGACAAAATGGTTCGACGAAACTCTTTATGCTATTCGTTCATAGTGCAGTTATTATAGTGCAGTTAGTAACTGTCTGTTTTTTTCCGGATCATTAGACCCATTTCAATGATCATTTAAAAAGAATTACCAGTAGGGCCCGTGCTAGAAGATGTACAAAGTATAACATTTATCGTATCTTAAACACACGTTAATTGAAATAAAAGTATCTACAAGGAATGTAAATGATGGAGGAGTATATCTTCCATAGTTTCTGTTTATTGTAGAGAATACTCGGTTTTCCAGTCAGCAGATAGTCGACTACATAGCTGAAAATCTCCAAGTTAAAATTGCAGTTGTGGACAATCTTGAAAAAGATGCCGATGAGTTTGTTCTCATGGAATTGGTTTTGGCGAATACAGGCAGTCAGGATATAGAAGCTGGAAATTGGAGGATTTACTTTTACAGGTTTTGCTTTTCACATCGCCCTAAGTAATGTAATTCATTTGAGATGTCACAGTATCAGTAAATACATGTCTCGAAACTTTACACGATTGATTAACCTGGTACCTGATATTTTTATTTTTATGTATTTTTATTTTCTTTCTAAGTATACTGTATTTAACTGGTTCATAACTTGATTGTGTTTTGCGCTTCCTGTTGTTGATTTAAGACAAACTTATATACGTAATGATTTTAGTGTTATATTCAGCAAAATATAATTATGACATTCATTGGCTGAATTCCAATCATGGATAAAAGGCAAAAAGTTTATTTCAGTGTAAAAGTGCAATATATTTCACTTTGTCATCACCAAGATTTAGTATATCTGTCGTGGTTGTATACTCGTTCGTACTCGGTAAAATATACAAGCGTCTTAACTGAAACTAACGTGTTCCCTCTGTACACAATTTTAGCTTTATCTGTTATATTTCAGTGTATACGGCGTGAAAATCGGAGAACGATTAAAATGCGGTCTGACTGTAGGTCACGTGGATGGTGGATTGTTCTATTTCGAACCTACCAGCGGCTCTTTTCAAGCAATTCCAGCGAACAATAGACAAACGCTTACATGTCACTATAAGGTATCAAAACCATTCTATTAATATAGCGGGCTCTTCTTGCAGATTCATGAAATAATATGTTAACAGTTGATGTCTAATACTTCTGTAAGATATTAATATCACTTGAAAGATTTGTATATGCTGATTTGAAGAAATATTTATGATATATTTCATGACCGTGCAAGGCAATATAAGTATTTTGTAATTAATGTTTTACATCGAATGCCAGTTTACTTCAATGTAGATACATATATCTTAATTGATATCGAAAGTGTAGTGAATGGTACAACAACGGGTTCACTTTAGGGTTAAATTCTTTCGGGGAATTCCCTATAATTCCTATTATCATCTCGGCTGAATGGCCAGAGAATCCGGTTTGGGGTAAGGAGGTTATAATAGTAAACTATTCGTCGAGTACTTTACAGACTTGACGGCGCTCACTATGTTTTCTATCTTTAATAATGTATCGGTTCCTGGCATCGTTTATGAAATAGAACGTTTTGTTTCTCAAACTTTTGACAATTTAATCTGCGGGATCACTCCACTAGCGAATGTTCAAAGGGGTATACGAACGATATAAAATAAATGTTTCACTCGGTGTTTTCACAATTATTTTTGGATAATTTGTTTACGGAATTTGAAGCTATTATTTTTTTTACTGCAAACATAGTGTGACTAACGAAGGAATAAACATGCAAATATATATACACATGCGGATAAACTGAAATGTATTACAATGTATGTTTGGCACCAATTCCATGTGACATTCAAACGATACCAAACTATTTTATATTGGAGCCCCAGCATCCAAACCTAAGGTTAAAGGTTATAGAACGATCAGAGCTTATATATGTGGGGTTGGGTTCCCTAATGTTTGACACACGTTCTACAAATTAATTATTTATAGTCAGTGTACACTAATTATACTCCGTAATTACTGGATTAAAACTGGACGGAAAGAAGAACCGATATTGCTCTTAGCAAAATAGTTGAATGTTGGATAAATGGTGTTTTTTTTTCATTTTCAAATGATCACAAACCATATGGTTTAATCAATTGTCATTGACTTTTGTAAAAATTATTTTAGCAAAAGTACTGGATGGTTAGTAGGACCGACAACATGCCGAACTGGTACGTGTCCGCAGAGGGGATGAAGGCCAAAGTATTAAAAAGTACTGTCGGTGAAAGCTTGAGTTACGTTGGGAAGTTTGACACATCTATGAAATGGAAGCGGTCAAAGCAGGATAGATATAATCCATATACTCCACTAGAACGGTTCACACTATTGCAAAGAGGTTCATCATCGAATAACCCGAACAAACTTATACCAACTCCAAAGAAAGTATTATCAGGGAACATATCAATGGCATTTGATGATATCGAATGGAAGATAGTTAGAAATCGCTTGTTTTCGAAGGAAGTCAAATTTATTGCAGGTACGAACAGAAAAGGTTTTGCAAAATAATATGATTTAGGATAATTTACCTTGCAGGATACTTTTTTACTATTTGGCATGATAAAATGATAAACAAACGGATTCCTGTTTATCGAAGAAGGACACTGATAGTGAAGTAGTAAATCCATATTTAGTAAAATAGTCTTATTGATAACTTAAAACATTCCTTGAAATATCTTGGCCTTTTGTCGAAAGTAAAAAAAAAATATTTAATGGTAGTATACGACCGACAGTTTCCTCGCTTTTGACACCATGATTTTTTCCGTGACCAGTTTGATTTTAGATGAATTTGTGTATTAAGTTTGTGTTATATGTGGCTAACCACTGCATGTATTTGTTTCGTGTTTTGTTTGTAGAATCGTTGCATATTAACCGTGTTGCTAATCCTAAAAGTTTTCGAAAGACAATAAGGTTTGAAAAAACGCATGGCAATATTGGTGGAAGAGAGGCTTATCAGTTATTGGTCGACGTACATACGGAATCAATCGTGATAACTGCACAAGACAATCCCGGTGCATTTTATGGAGTAGTCTCTTTGGTGTCGCTTATAGAAGCAAATGGAGGAAGGATTTTAAATATGTATATAGAAGATCGACCAAGGTAATGTTAACACTTTTAGTGATATGGACGCTTCAATATAGCTTAAATGAATATTTGTTTAATAAAATAAATATTGCAGAATAACATAATTTCGCCACGAAGACTAAATTTCAGTACAGTACGGATAAGAATATCGGATAAGAAATCGTTTTTATGACTTTAACGACTTATCAAGAATATGCGTTCTAAACCCCGGTAAATATTTGTGGCATACCAGCTAACTCAAATGATATACTATAGAAAAATACAAAATTCAGTAAAACATCCTACAAGCATTTAATAGACCAAGGAAACAATAAAAAAAACTTATTATTTTAGTTAAACTGTTACATAGTACTATCTCTTCCATTTTTTACACATTCTTCAGAAAGTTAAGTTAAAAATTATAATCGGTTTGACAAACAAACAAATAGCTGGATTATTTGAAATTGTTGACATTGATATGTTTAGGTATGATATTTTGTATTCTACGATATGTACATATCTTAATTGTTTGTATGGATGTACATTTGGGCAATAGAAAACTGAAACCAGAGTAATGTTTTACCCCATAGAGCTAACGGTCAGATGTATGGTTAAAGGAATATGAAGGATGCTACTTTTGTTATACTTTGTACACTTTGTATGTGTTTATGTTTTCGAAGGGTCTCGTTTCTAGGATAAATGACTACACTTTACTTTAACCATTATATATTTAACAACTATTGTGAAGGAAGCTATGATAGCTTATACTAAGTCACTCTCGTTGGCACGATGTTGCGCGAGAGTAGGGTCTTAAATTGTGGGGGAAACCGGAGTATCCGGGGAAAACCCACTTGTCCGGCTTGGTGACCACTTACGAAACTCACATGCGCCTAAGCCGGGAATCGAACCCGGGTCGCCTTGGTAAGAAGCGAGATCGCTTACCACTGCGCTTTCCAGACAACTGTTTACACTTTAACGTATCCAGGTTTAGTCATCGTGCGGTAATGATCGACGTTGCACGTAACTTCAAACCAAAGGAATGGATTATGAAATTGATGGATGTAATGTCATGGTACAAACTGAACAAGTTACAGCTTCACCTTTCTGATGATGAGGGTTGGCGGATTAAAATTCGAGATCGATTTTTACCAGACGTAAGTTGCTACCTGAACGGGTTCTCTTTTTAAGAGGATTAGATACATTTGAAATTTTAAGGGTATATTTACATTTTAAGACCGAGTCCGCTTCAAAAAGCTTTCCTTTACAAAGGAAACATTTGCTGAAAGTATTGTACATTCGTACGACTACAACTACTTTCTCTTTAATAGGATTCCCTTGCTCTAAGAAGTGTATATGGCTATGCCTAAAATGTACAATCATTCACAAGGAATTTGTTTGCTGAAAGAAGTGAACAATGGGTTACTGAGAAGACTTCTTAATTGTTTTAAGTTGAATTTCGTCATAGTTATTTCTAAGAGAAGTTTACAGTGGAAGACTACTATAACTGCATTTATTCACATATGACTTCCTAAATGAAAGACGTTTTTAATGGAATGTTTGGATTACAATTACTTTTGAAAGAATAATTTTTGTGTTAAAAATGGAAATTAGTTCCATGGCCGATGTTCAAAAAATGCTAGAATCCATGTTTTGCTTTTGCTATTATATGTCTAATACATATACTATGCGAGGTAATACAAAATTAAAACAATATCCTAGTAGTGAAATACATCTTAATTGAGACACAATGATCGGCCTAAATATGAGTTTGATACTAAGGTTAGTCAGGTAATGTAAGGAAAATGATTATATTATCAGTTGAACGAATACCCATCCCGTGCACTTGTTATTGTCATGCAATGAAAACAAAGGAAAAAAAGTAAATCTATTTTAGAACGCATTTATGTAAGACTATTCTCAGCTAATTTGAGTAACATCTATGCAATAACTGGTAGAAAGTTATCCCGTTTAATTAAGTAATATATATGAAGAGTGTTTTATCTATAAGTATATCATTCCTTACCAATTAGGCTTATTTACTCAATTTATAATTGGATTGTTTTATATGCTGATTACATGTCTTTCTGATAATAATACACACTTTGAAAATCCGTATGCAATTCTAACTCTATTTCCTTACTAAGATACATAGACCAATTGTTTACGACAGCTGTACAACCGAAAATGAAGAAAATGCCAATTTTCAAGTAGAACATGTCCTAGATATTGTCATATCGTTCACAAGAAGGATATGTTGCAACGCACATAGTGTGTGGATCAGTAACAAAACTTATGAGGACAATTTTCATGCAGGACAGCCAAATGGTTGCTGCCTCTCCTTTGTCGATGATATTTTTTTTTACATTAGACAGCGTTTTGGTCTTGTAGATATATTTGGGTAAACATTAAGTACTTTTTGTTTCAATAACTGTGTTTCAATAAGGGATCTATTGCTGCATCCTCAAAAAAACAACACTTAAGGGTTGCCCTTTACCTATGCTTCATTTTCAAATTAAACGTCGAAATGTAAAACAGAAATGCAACAAACACCACAATCATCTCTCTGCTTATGGACAAACAAGTAGCCATGCAAAGGATTTCGGCTCGTCTTCAACATCTTTGACGATACTGGATGCTTCTTTACTGTGTTGGCCCATTGATTTAGAGTTGCCATTGACCGCGGTAGTATGATTTGTATTGATAACTAATGGCTGATGATTTATTGTATTCGTTTAGCTATACATAGTCATTTTCCACCATTATAGCACAGTCCTCAAGATATATTCTTTCTTTGTTTGTATACCCGATTCCATAGACATAACATTGCAATGAGCATGTACCAGTACAAATAAAAAAGCAAAGTTGCCAAAACCTAAGGACATCTAGTGTAATGCTACAGTAATTAAAGGTAAAACGTTTTCCATTTACAGATGGTTACGAAACGATGTCACACGGAATACGAAGATGAATGCCTTATTCCACAACTAGGGTCAGGACCAGATACAGATACATCCGGATCTGGCTTTTACACAGAACGCGACTATAGGTATTTTTTCAATGATAATTATTAACGGTAATGTATGAATGTTTTTGAAAAATAAAACGATCGAAGTACGAAAAACATTAACATTAAGGTCAACAAATAAATAATTGACAAGTGGTCTATTGCCAGTTAACAATACATATAATGTTATGACATGACATTTGTACTACTATTACATAGAGATATACTGAACTACGCATCGAAAAGGCACATAGAAGTTATACCTGAGATTGACATACCTTGTCATTCGGCAGCAGCTGTAAGAGCAATGTCTTGGAAATCCAAATTGAACGAACAAAGAAATGAGCATGGTCGTGGTACCTCGAGAGATTTTAGTCTCACTGATGGTGTTTATAATGCGAGTATCTACAGTGTACAGATGTGGAAGAACAACTGTATGAATCCGTGTCTGAACTCTACATATCGGTATGTTTTTATTATAATAATTAATACTTGAATACTGTTAACCAGCATGTTTGATTTGATTCCTGAAATCAAATTTACTGTTCACTTTGACTGGAAAGATATTCATTTATAGCGCCTGAAATAATGTTTATACTTCACGCAGCAAGAATTAGGCCTTATAACAAAGAACATGTGTGCAAAATAATTTGATTTGTTTTATATTTTACACATATTTGTAGTACATTAACGGTTTGAATTAATATGTTACATAACCAGAAAACAAAATCATTATATCCTGTTTTCATTTAGCTATATAGCTATAGTAAATTTGTTTTCATTTCGACCAAAACAAATGTTGTTTTTTTGTATCAACTTTTGGCTACTGAGTTTGTTTCTGTATTGGAATCATCATATAACATAAAAGCACTGAATGTTTTCGAAAGCAGTAAAACATTTTCAATCCCGTCCATTTTCAAAACCGTCAGCAAAGAACTTAAATCTAAATAACCGAGACAACACCCCTCAGGGAAAAGAGGATATGCCAAAACAATGCAAATAAATGTACATTTTGATTTTATAAAAACAGATCAACAGCTCAACGTTATATAGGCCAGCCTAAAGCCATCTGTATTCCTTTAACTTCACTTTATTGAGTTCACTTTTATATTCCAATGACACTATATCTGTGTAATGGACTTGATAACTATTAAAAATTATAAAATCTTCTGCAGATGAGAATTTACAGGAAGGGTTATCGATAAAATTTGTTTGTTTAAAAGAAAAGCAGTCCATTCAGAGCTCCACATACAATAAGCATTGCGGGGTATGCACTGACAACGTCAAGTGTACAGAACAGATTAGGCGAATGCAAATGTATGGACATAACCCGGATTAAATACCAACATAGTCACATTGAGTTATATTTTCCGATTTATATAATGCAGTGCATTTACTTCAAGCGATTTACTCACACTTTTTAACTTTCACCTGTTATAGTGTAAATAAACAGCATTATTGCAAGGATTTTGAAGCGTTTCTACTCAGTACCATTCTATTTTTCTTACTTATGTTTTCCGGTAAAAGAGAGAAGTCGTTTCTAACACATTTGCAAATAAACATTAGCATATATTTCTTTTCAAAACTATGACGAATCGCCACCATGGTTTCAATGATATAAAATGATATTCAAAATAACAATGATAATATCAGACTATGACCAGTGCACCATGTTAACTTCAAAGTGTTAACAATTTTGTTTTGCGATTGAAGACAACCGTGGTATGAATACTAAACATGTTCCGAGGAGGTTACCCCAACCTTTATAAGGAAGATATCTCGATACATATGTGGAGTTTATGTACTGCTTTGTACGTTATGTGTATCGTGATATGGCTTAGCCCTGTGCCTCTTAAAGGGACTGTACTCCGAATTATGAAATAGCGAAAACAAAAAGAAAACTGCCTACGTAGCACAGTGGATACAAAACTGGACTAAAATTTTGGCGACACCGGTTCGAACCCGCTCTCCAACTCGATTTTTTTTTACATTTTGGGTATATTTTTTACAATTATGATATCAAAGAGTAAAACATTTTATTAAATAATTGTCCTGAGATTCGTTACAGAAAAAAGACTTTTTGGTGCCAATCTGGTGTACAGTCCCTTTAACAAGCTCTTCGGTAATTGATTGGCTACTGGACTTGTTCCTGTAGTTTCAATTGTATTCTTGTTATATATTCAGATTTATCAAGCATACCATCAGGTCATTTGTTGAAGTCCACAATGCTAGCAAACAACCCCTGAACATTTTTCACATTGGTGGAGATAAAGTACCGGAAGAGGTGTTTAAAGATTCACCAGCTTGTGCACAGTCAGAGGACACGAAATATCTTAGGTAGTAACTAGTAAGGCTTTATTTCATTGAAGATATTGAACGTCGCCAGTATCACAACAATCCCAAAGGGCTGCTAGTTCAGAACCTTTTGAAGTTAATATCGTTGTTGTAAGATGGGGGTTTTTTGCTTATATATTTAGATATTATACAGGCAAGACTAAAACACTTGTTACGAAACAATTCAATTGTCCGTTCCTCTAAATCCGTCGTATCTCTAATTAAAGTAGGCTCAAATGTCATTTATTTTGCGATTTGAAAACTGCTGCTTACAAAATGTACACGATTGTCTTTGAACTGATCTCGACATAGTCACTGTTCATGATACCATTATGGTTGTAAAAAATGAAACAGTATGATGCTTTTCATGAAACAATTAAGGTATAGCATTTTTTTATAAAGGATGCTGATTATATTTGTTTATTCTGAGGTTGATTTGAGAATGAGCAATGTGTTTGTGCTTTATCTGCCCCAGATGATTTAATAAAGAGCTCCAAACAACACCTTTTATATTAGGATATTGATAAACAGTAAGTGACAAACCAGTGTTAAGACTTCAAATCCTTCAAACATTAATAAGCTTTGTCTATTATATGCCTGGATTAAATATTTGTCATAAATACTAGTCTGAATTCAGAAGAATAAGCTTTCTTATTAAATGTCCTTCCTTAATACTACTCTGAATTGGAGAGCATTAAGCTGATTTTTTATTTTGCTTTATTTTATGTTTGTTTCAGCACTGCAGAACTCCATAAACTTTTTATAGAGCGAGTAGCAAAGATCCTCGCAAAATACAGAGTAAAGCTCGCGGTATCAGAAGACGGCGCTTATGCGAACGGCAAGCCAAATCCCTTAACAACCATTAAACAAGAGTAAGAATAGTCGTCTCATTTTATTATATGCTTAATATTCATATAAAGAACATTACAGGTAATATATGTGTGGCATATTGCGCAATAAACCTAAGCGATTGATAATACTGTGCTGTTAGATAAAAATGTACATTTACAGTCGTGTGTAATAAAACAATAAGTCATTTAATCGAGACAAATTAGGAGTACAATCGGGAATTCAAGTTCATTGGCATGATGTCATGATACAATGATTAAGGCAAGCAGAAGTACCAGGAAAAATAAAACAAATATGTCGACCAGACTTTGTACATAGACGATCACATGTACCCTGGCCGGGAATCAAACATAGGGCCTGTTTCGAAGGAATCGCCTTTCAGAATTTATTCATTTGGTATTAAAGTACTTTCTGCCATGTTTTTGAATATGTATCGACTTTCGGGTGTTATGCAAGATTGTGTGATCCTCTTTGACACTTAAGCCATCCAATGAGATCCATGAATATCCTTGTGATGAGTTGGCTCTTGTGATCGGTGTACAGGTGTCCGCTTCTCACTCATGACGCCGGGCGTTATTGTCTCCCTTATCGTACGTCCGCTGAAAATGGATCACAATAATTAGTTTCTTCATAAGCAAGGAAACCGACTCAAGAAGGACCATGTAAATAAATTCAGAGTTGTTTCCCTGATTGAGTAAAATAAAACCGTATAATAGAAACTTAATAATATCGTTTTCGAAATGTGCTCACAGGCGCTTTATGTGGTATTGTGTTCACGGGGTGAATACTCATACGCTTTGTGTATCGATTACCGAGCTTAAGCTCATTCCCTATGTGTATTTATATCAGGATGCTTGCCAATTCGATGTGTCTATTCATCTCAGGTGTATGCTAATTTTCTATATGTATTATGAACAGAGTGTATGCTATTGGCTATATTGTACAAAAGATGTATGTTGGTTCGATATGTGTTTTGTTCGCAGGGTGTATGTACACTCAAGAAAGAATATGTGGAACACGGACGGAGCGAAGAAACCATCCGAGTTTGCTGACGCGGGATATAAGGTATGGATTATTTCAGAATTTATTTACAGACATGACAATGAAGAACTATGCAGCTTATTTAAAATTTGAATTTCTTTCTTTATACTTAATTTAGTATCATATATATATATATATATACAAACACAAGCTATTTGATAAGTTAATCTTGCTTATGTTCAGTCTTAGGCAAGCGTTATATGTCATATCGTATATGTTTACGTTTGCTTGAGAATTGATCAGTGGAACGTTCAAGTTTGATTTAGTTCACAAAGCATTTGCAGTCAAAAATCAGAGGTGCTACAGTAAAAAGATCGGTTTAGACGCCCAAATAAACAAAACAAAGGTGTCAGAAATGCTTCTATTTCAATGTGACTGCGTAACCAGTAAGAAAATTGATGCACTACTTTTCAATAAATTTATTTTTGCAAATGATATTATCATATTTATTTGCTTATTGGAATGTCTACAGACATTTTGGCACATAATTATTCATATATTCATATAAAGAATATTTATATATCTCAGGAAAATTGACTTTGGATGTAAATAATTTTGCAACAATACTCAACAAAATTTTCATTCGAAGAATTTGCTCAAGCCCTTAAAGCTGCACTTTCACAGATTTACCGTTTTACAACTTTTTTTTTATTTTTTGTCTAGGAAAGAGGAATTGTTTGCGTAAATATCTGCAAACCAATTAAAAAAGATTGTTGACAAAAGATCAGAGCGCTCGAAAATTAATGTTTTATGGCTTAAACCGTTACTAACGGTTTAAGAAAAATGCATATAACATGATTTTTTTAACTTAAATATGAAATTCTGCGAAATATTTTGTCAGCAATCTTATATCACTGGTTTCTATGGATTTTCGCAAACAAATGGCATGTTCCAAGACAAAAAAAATAAAAAAAAGTTGTCAAAATGTTCAATCTGTGAGAGTGCAGCTTTAACACACAAAAACACATGTAACCTGCCATGCTTTATAATGTATCTCACCTAATATCGTGAAGTTCTAAAGATATTATTGAACAAAAGTAATCAATCAGTTGAATTGTGCACGTCTGCTCTCCTTGACTTCCAACTCAGTAACACCGATCCTTTTACCTTAACACCGGTGCACACAACAGTTCCCGCTCGGGAACCGTCACTCTTATATCTCCGGTGGAGCACTCCACAGTTCCTGCTGGGGAACAACCACTACACTTATCCCTGTGAAATAGTGCAGTCATAAATAAATGTAAATGAGGTTTTTTGGCCTTTTCTATCCACTTTTGTTTGAGGACGTTAAGGCTGGTGGATAAAGTCTCAATACAACATACATAACAGGAACAATTCCAGCAGAAAAAAACTCCACTATAATCAGATCACCAAGATGCAATTACTCTAGCAGTGATCCCGTTACCTGACTGTTCTCTTGCGATACTTGACTGACTCTCCATTTTAATGATGCTTATGAACATATGAACAATGTCGTATTATTCATACCTATAACCTATACATGAAATAACGTATCCTGTCTATCTTTTTGTTTTAAGTCAGTAGTGTCTAGCTGTCCTTAAACTAAAATCGACCGTACGCTGACATTGATGTTTTATGTTTACAACATTGCTTCATAAACATCATCACGTCTTTCGGAAGGAAATGGCTGCATCGAATAAATTGCCTGTAAAGACTGTATTGTAAGTCACTTTACATAATAAATGAACAAAAGCGTCGCCATGCGCCATAAAGGTATTGGCTGTTGACAAATCTGCGAACGAAAGGCTTAGAAAATGTTGTTTAATAAAGGTACACAGCCATGTGCATTTAGCAGTTCAATAATTGTTGTCATTGACTGATACTATCAATGGCAAGTAATCATATCCATGAAGCCACCATCTGCTTATCGGGGTTGTTTTATTCAAAGACACCGTGCTTCTAGTGCTTAGAACAACAAAAGGCTAAGTCGTCATTTCATATTTCTCTCCAAGGTGATTTTAGAGTTGGTGACACACCTTTACTGGGACTTTCCTCAAGAGCCAGATCCGGAGGATCGAGGGTTATACTGGGGAACGAGATTTACCGACACAAGAAAGGTCTTTAATCTAATGCCGGATGATATTTACGCAAATGCTGATGTTGATCCGATGGGAGTGCCTGTTAATTTGACCGCAATATGCCACAACAGGCCCTGCCCACAGCCACAAAAAACGGAAAATATTGTTGGTAATACATTTGGTTACCTTTTGATTCGTTTGCAGCTGTTTATGTTCAAAAGTCATCATACAAGGTGTGACTAACCGTTCAAATAAGTTGGTGTTCCAACCAAGGAAGTAGAAAGAACGTAGTTCAGATTTTGACGTATTTATTCATTATTTTTCTAAGAGATCGGTATAAACGTGTATATAAACAGTGCAGCAGAATGATGAACTTCGTGATTAAGGCACAAATATCTAGAAAGTTTTAAGCATAACAAGCTTATTTTATTTAGCCAAATTCATAAAGATTATTTCTTTAAGTTCCGAAACCTCTTAAGAATGTAGATATTACACAAATTACACCAAAACAACGATTGTGTTAGGTTAATTATGTTATTAGGGACCTCGAGAAATTTGCGCCAGTTCTATTTATCCTGCAATTAAGTGAACTAAATGTATCCTATACATTATCTAGGTCTCCAGGCCAAGTTATGGGCAGAAACAATGAGGACAGAGGAACATTTACATAATATGGCATTCCCGCGCATGCTCGCACTTGCCGAGCGCGCCTGGCATCACGCTGATTGGGAGCAAAATAAAGATGACAAAAGCCGACGTGATGAACAGCAGCACGATTGGGAAGCATTTGCAGATGCTTTAGGCTACAGAGAACTGCCACGTCTAGAGAAAGTAGGAGTGTTCTATCTTGTAGAACCACCGGGTATTAGGTATTAAAATATTTTTTATCGCTTTATAAATATAAGTTTTGAGATTCATATAGGATCCATCTTCGTACATGAGCGGCATTTTGTTTGACCCAAAAGCATCCATGTGTTTGTTTTAACAATAATTCTCAGGGGGAACTCTTTGATACATTTGCATTCTAATATGTTCCGGCATTTATAAATATTACAGATAGCCTGCGCTTACAATTTCTTCGCAATACATATATAACTCAAACAAGTCATACAACTTTTGATGACTGTAAATAGTATTTATTTTATGAGTTTTAGCAGTTTTTTTATTCGCATAAGGCTGCAGCCAGAAAATGGCACTTCATAATTATCACTTCAGTTATAATTTTGTCTTATTTAGGTTTCGAGATTAACCACGAGAAGCTATAAATTTATTTATTTCTCATATATTGTGAACACGCTATATGTATAAACACAAGCGTTTCTTCACTACAATTATTGCCAATACTTTCGAAATCAAGATGTTCGAATGTGTAATTAAAATAGAAAATGCTCAAAATTAGAAAAAAAACATGGCAATACCACTGTGTTTGGTTTTACAAGGTTCAGTACAATATGTTCATAAAAATTATAAAGACAACGTTGTTTGTTTTGCAAGGGTTGTTAATAATATTCTGGAAGTCAACACACGATTCCCAAATCATGTTGTGGAAATGTCTTTGGATGGCGGGCAATCTTGGAGGGCGTTTCAAAAAAGAACAAGAAGTGACTCAGCTGGGAACTTCATGTTCAGAACAAGGTATACAAAGTTGATTTATTTATTTTCCATTTTTAATGTCTGATATTTCAATAATCTACTTGTCTCGGTGTTTGTTAACGTGTACCTAAAGAGTTTGTAGAACGACTGTTTAATATATAAAATTATATATATATATATATATAGCAATAGTCTCGGTGTGATTGACACTCAGATTCAAAAGTTGACCTCGGTAACCGGTTGTACACTTTTGAACGCCCGCTAGCACCGGTGAAGCAATACAACGCAATTTTAGCTACTGGTTATAATGGTGCATTTTGTGAAAAATGGTCCGAAGTCATCAAAAATCAGGTGTGTCAAAAATGATAGAGGGGCACATCGACAAATCAGGTGTGTCAAAATAGATAGAGGGGCACATCGACCTCTCTTTCAGCCTCTTTTATTGCATATAATTAAGCCAGCAAAATACAAAACTACACATTTTAACTTATCGATTGCCAGCAAAATGGATAGCGAAAATATAAATCGGCCTTCAGGATTTATAATCATGTTCTTTACCGATATCGATTTCCCTTGTATATATGCACATTTGTAAGAAAAACATATATCCAAACAAAATTAAAATATGGTTAAAAAAAAGATATATCAATGAAATGAAAGTTATTCAATATACGATAGTACCCAATGCTTATATTGTCTACAATAATTTTGAAATGAGGTATTCAAAATTAACATTAATTTAAACAATAAATATCATTCAAGCATGCGTGTCTGAAATGATAATTTACCTTTACAATTCAGTCTTTATATTGCGTAATGAAAGTGTGCATTTAAAACCTAATAACTTAAAGCTAATATAATAATAAGTTAATATGTAAGTGAAACTGTTTTTGTTTTTTCATTATGGTGGGGATGATGTGTTGTTTTTTTATCACTTAGACGAGATTTGTAATAATTTCCTTTAATTATGGTAATATTTAATGTGGTCTTTATTTTGACTCATGTTGATAAAGATTTTCTGAACCAAAAAGACGTTTGAAAGCATCGTCTGTTATTACTTAAACCTTAATTTGATGTTGGTGATAATATGTAGGATCGTGATTTATTCTTTATTGTAGTGACGCACTTCGATTTCAGACATGTTACAAATCATCTATTATGTGCCTTCCTTTTCATACCGCTGGTTCATATTGTGTAGTATTCGGTATGCCGAGTTCTTTACGCCGGTTTTCATTTACAGAGCACACTGTGAAGTGAACATAAATTACAGTAATGAGCTAATCGTGTTTATAAATAAATCGTCAATATTGCAACAATTTTGAAGGATACATGCAAAATATTGTCCAGCTTGCAGCGCGCCGAACCACCCGTATCACATTTTAACCAATAGTGTTTAGTTTTAAGAAGTCATCGGAGGCTCCGGTTCTTTGGCACCAACATTAAAGCTACGAACCGCAGTAAATCATGTATCAAAGATTTAAGTGGCATCTGATAATATACGAAAATCAAATATAGCACAAAACGAAATTAATTTTGAACACATTGCATTGCTGTTGATGACGTGGCACGTTCAACTGGTTTTTAATGCATTATGGCCTCGTGGTAAAAAAACTGGTGTGCCTATTTTTTTATTATTACCGTACAAAATATTAAATCTCATAATGCGGTATTCTCAGCGTAAATAATTATGTTCTTATACTTTGTGCAATAAATAGATTTTGCACATGACACGTTGAAAAATACTGCAACCTGACTTCAATATGAACTTAACAAATCGTTATATCATTGTATATTTTTTTCATAGATCCCCAGTCCTTGGAAGAACCAGCCGAGTTGTCACTTTGAATGGGACGTCTCCAGGACATGGACGAAGGACCGGAGTTGATGGTACGACTCGCACGTCAAAAACCACTGAACAAATCAGTGCAGCTGAAAGTACGACTTACAGGTCCATTACCACAGGAGGGGGCAGTGAAGTGGGCAACTTGACTGTTCATCGTCTTCCTTCATTCTTAACTCGATATGCGGACCGGTGGAGGTCTTTGGGGTGGACGGTGGTACACTGTGGAGGTGGTGTATGCTCTGTTCTGCTGTGAAAAAATAAAATGCCCTTTAACGTTTACAGAAACAACAATAAATCATTACAGACCTTTGGAAAGATGCTTTTTCTATATAGTTTAAAATTCGATCACGTTGCGAATTCACACCTTTGTTAAATGATATAAAACAAATGCCATGTAATCGGGCAGGATTTATATCATCATATCATTGCGATGAACATTTTTTACGTTTTTGAGATCTATATATATTGTGGATAGTAACGTCTGCGATGCCAATGGCAGCTAAGAGTAATTTTAAATCTTACTCGTAAACTGTTTTTCTTTACTTTTAATTGAAACTGCTTGAATACACACTTATCAACTTAAATGACGGTGTGGCAAAGAAAATTAGTTCAAAGATAATACTCCATAAGTCGCTTCTCTTAATTAATGTCTTACAAAATTACACTTTGTTAAATATAAATCCTTAACTTTTTCAATATAATGATTTGTGTCTTGAATGAAAATAGATTCTTACATATGCTCGTGCTATAACCAAACTGCCGACATTTCATCCTAAGAATCTATTTTTTTATTATGTTATTTTAAAATACTTTCCGAACTTTTATAGTATGTTAGGCTTGTTTATATATATCATATAAGGAAGCTTTACGATTATTTTTCTCAAATTTAAATGATAATTTAATTCAAACAAGTCTATATGTTTTCATGTGGAACATTTCATTAGCTTAAAATATATTGTTTTTAAACATCAGATTATGATAGTACCTCACAGAGCTATTTTTCTCAGTAATTCGCTTTAAACAAAAAGAAATATATTTTAGCCTTTCTCAATGTATATGGCGTTATCACTTTTAAGAATAAATTCAAGGTTCATTTCTTTGCTTGCCATGCCTCTTAATTTTGTGATAACCGTTGAATGAGACATCATCACATGAAAAAATAAACGTTATTAAAAGTATTTGGCGTTTTAATACCGTGTGCCATTAAACGGGGTTTATGTTTAAAATGTTGGCCACTGAGCTTGTGTCTGTAGTTTTTCACATGAAGTATGAAGCCATGACTAAGTTAAAATTATTTTAGCAAACCTTCGAAGCCATTCGGTTCAGGGAAAAGTATTACTACGTTATCTTGTACACCCTGAACGTTGTAAAACATATAAACAAAACGTTATGTTGCAACCGAACAGTTGCGGTAACTCAGAACAAGACTCTCCCAGAGATTCTATAAAATAGGAGCCGACACCTGGATTAGTTGTAACATCACTAGATGACAATATAATTTCAGTGATCCACAATTCAGCTGCCAAAAGTGAAAAAAATGGTAATTAGGATAACAAACCATACTTAACTTGCATGAAAAAACAACAACCTTGTTAGGTCTATATTTTTGGTCAAGCGAGGCGTTGGATGTTGGACACGAGAAAATAAGTTAATTTGATGAGAATTATAGCCCTTCGTCATACAAACAATCGAACATGTAAAACACGAAATCTAAAGAAACACAGTATTATATTACTGGTTTCATTGAAATTATTTAATGTAAACAGAACAATATGGAGGGTGCTAATTTCTACCATTTAGATATTTTGTTATTAAAACATGGAGATGTAAAGCAACAAAAAGTAAAGCGTTTTTTCACTGGTTATTGCTCAAATTATTTCTTATTTTCATTTCAAAATATATATATAGCAAGCAGTCGTATAGTGTGTATACATAGCTTACATGAAATTCATCCTCTCTGTATCTCTTGTCACAAACTACACATAACCGTGCATGTTTTTTTCTCGGTTTATCCGAAAGTGGTATGCTTTCGATACACTAAGCCGTATATAGCCGTAATAATTTGAATAATAATTTTTCGTTCGATTAATGGTGGGAAAATACGTATTAGCTTTGTCTTTAAATTATTGAACTACTCATAGGAATAAATGCGTTGCTGAATACAATACGTGGTGCTGTTGTTTTAATTCCACCGATTTTTAGCAAAATCGAAAATCTTGCTCAACACTATAGCTTATTCACCAAACATAAACCACACTAGTTATTGAATTAAAAAAAGGAGTTAAAATGTTCTTCACCTCAACTTCTGAAATGTACTAACGTTAGAAGTATTTTAATTGTCGTTGGTTCAAACCATCAACTAGACTGTACGCCACAAGCTCAGATTTACTTTTTCTGATCTTATTTTGCTATGTTTTTCATTTTAACCGCATCTTTTTTAAAAAAGACTCGTTCACTTAATATAGGGTACGACATCAACAAATATAACTTCGAGTGAAATGTGAATAATTATGCTTGCAGCAGTGAAAAGAAACACACATTGTAGTCAAAAAGTTTAAATTAGAGCTCTTTGGGTAGCATATTCTGAAAAAAAGCCAATAAAAAAGAAAAGCTGAAAGCGTTAGTAATGCTAATGAAACTGAATTATTTGAGGTTAAAAAATACAAAACTATGTTTAAATGAGTATCTGCCAATTGAAATCGATGTTTGGTGTTTGCTTATACAAATAGGTAGATTATCACCAATTCATGGTATGGTTCTAAGTACTGCATTCCTTTTTGAAATCATGAAAGAAGACACGTTAAATCGCAACGAATTGCACCCTTATGACGGACTTGTCTTAGTATTACGTTGTTACAACGCGCGATAACACTTGTAAGGATGTGACGTCAGCAGAATATGGCCGTTTCGCATTGTGCTGAATAAGAAAATTGTGTTTAGTAATATATGTTTTGCATGCACATGTATACACGTATATTGCATATATAATAAAACCCGATATTTTCCCGCAAAACGTAAAAGAAACATCATCGGCAGACATAAACTAAATAAAAAACAAATATCAAGAGTAAAAAAAAAAGATTATTTTTTAATTACGATATTTACGCTTTTCAGCTATTTAACAACAGCAATCTTTCTATCACATTATAAACGTGCATAATTAATAAATCACAAGCTTCCGACGACTGAATAAACTTACTTATGTACTAACGTATTTTTTTTTTGCACCAACCATCAACATTATCTTTACAATATTTGTCCTAACATTTAAATGGAAGTCATGATGTCATATTGTAGGGGAAGTAACCGCTGCGTTAATATCGGTACTGGCTGTAAATAAATTGTTGCCTGCTTCCTGTATCAATTTATCTGTTGTCTGTTACATAGTTATGGACACCGAAAACATTATTTACATTTAATTTGGAAGATACTTTTATGTAGATTTAACGGGCGGCTGGTTATGGTTCAAATGAACTACACAACTAATTCCACCTTTATGTAAGTGTAACGGGCGGCTAGTTTTGATCGATACTGTACACATAGCTCTAACTCCACTAAATCCACATTGACATGATTTGGGTTAATAGCGTCGGGTACTTTTGAACTTAAAAATAATTTAATATTTATTATTGTGATGCATCGTTGTTGGATCAGTGATTTTACCTTTTTGGTATAAAGGAAATAAGACCTTTGTCTGTGGTAATTGGAATTTTTGTATCGTTTTTGTCAAAATAATTTTATAGTATCTATCAAAATTACTGGTTGGAGAGCAGTAGCCGGCGGCATGGACCTATAAACCATGGATTGGCAACTCTCATCTGTGTTAATGCGATAATCTCAAACTCTCGGGTGCAGCGGGATTTCATTCCGAGATCTTACCGTGTGGTCATTTTCGAAAGTCTGACATCGGCCGAATATATACATGCAGGAAAACATTAATTAAAATTGACTCAAATGTGCACTACTTTCATTTGAGTTGATAATAGTATAATTAAATCTGATTAAAATCACATTTATGAATTATGATAAAATCTATAACAAACAAGGCATTATTAGCAGAGTTGGTGGAAATAAACGAAGATCGCTGTTAATCACCGACCGGAGATGCGGCGGAATTTTCCGATATTTGCCGAGTGCGCGCTTAGGATTGTGGGTAAATTATTATTTCTTATCGTTTCACCGATATGGGGCAGTTGCCAATCCATGGTTTATAGGTCCGTGCCGGCGGAAAGCAGTAGCCGGCAATCGCTTTTTATTCGTCTTTTTTTAAAATCTTCTTATAAAAGGTGAGAATGGTAATAAAGAACCGTATCCAAGCAACACCATTTGCATCGAATCCAACACAAAGCATACGTTTAAACATTTTATTTACAAAAAGTATTGGAAATGTTAAAAAGTTCGCTAACTTTCTCGTGGGGGATGGTCACGTGAATGTTACTGTGCATGCGCAATTGAATAAATTTGCATATCTTATTATAGGACAAGCAATTACCGACAGTCAAGTGTTGGTTATGAACGATTATTCGTCGATGAATCATAGCAAAATGTATTTTTAAAAAAGCCTGTTGAAATGATATTTTCATATTGCCAGTCATTCGCTTTCAAACAATATTGAGACATATTTAAAATTTTATGTATGATCCATGGTGTGGTTTTAGATGCGTTGTTAAAGCGAGACTACTCCAGCGCTTGGTTACCAGTATTACTTCCCTGTTCAATAGAGGCGCCCCATGGGGAAATTATTCTTAGTAAGCCTATAAATAAATCGGTTTTATAATCAAGGAGCGGTACTGAAATAAAACTGCCGGGTACTGCTTCTCATAATCCGTAAATTGGCACTAATTGATTACCCCGTTGTGGCCCCAATTAGGCACGCGCTTCGTGACAACACAAATTTTAATATTGTAAAGTTAGTAGACCTTGACCCCTAGTTTAATAAGATGTAAGTATTATTTCCGTTACATTTCGATCTACCGAGAAAATCTTCAAAAACATGCAAAAACTGCCGGCTACTGCTCTCCAACCAGTACTCCAAATAATTGTACGTTGACGGATTTTCTTATGATTTTTGATATTGCAAATCCTTCACTTACAAATTGTACCAAAAGTGGTTGGTTATTCCGACCGGAAGTCCAGGTTACGGCATATTGCTTCAATAAAATATCATTAAAACAAGAAATATTAACAGATAATGTTATTTTACATAATAGTTCTGTACACAAAAAATAAATATCCAACAAATAATTATGAGTTTGATGTTTTTTATTTCATACTGTCAAAACATAACAATATATATATATATACATGAAGGGCACCTGCAATGCTGCTGTTCACAGTTTTACAACAATTTGAACACCTCAGAGATGGCCGAGTTGTTAGGATTGCATTTAGGAGGTCTATGTTGAAGTTTGTCGTATATGGTCGAGTTCTTGTGATTTGCATAAGTGTTGTCTGTGTCAGTCAAGTTTCGTTATATTGGAAAGGTAAATCCTGTGTTTTAATGCATTTAAAGCTTGTTTTGTGCAAAATATCTTTGCATTTAAATAGTAAAATATGAATATAAGCCTTAATAATCTATTTTAAACATAAAATACTTCTCTAAATCAAATTTCAATATTTTTCAAAAAAACCCTGTTTTTGCACAAACCTGTTTAGACGTTAGGGATTTGAAGAGTAACATGTCTATTATTTTAGACTTTATCTAAATATATTTAATACAACTATGACATTTGACAATTGCATTTGCAACATAATATGCACCGACTCAGCTAACAACCTACATAGCTAAATCCCTTTTTTTAAGTGGTGCACATACAAATTTTCAGCAGTGCTTTAGCCTTTACCGCATATTTGCACTATAAAGCTCTGTTATGTATTCCTGCATGATTACTCTAATGGACCCTTTATCCATTACCGCATGTTTGTGCCGAAATGCTCCTAGATCAATTGCAGCAAAACGCACCTTCGTTATTTAGTGTCATTTATTAACATGTTTGTTGCTTATTTTTTCACAACAAATGCATTTATATGAAGTTTAAATATATGTAACTCTTAAATTTTTTACTATGTTTCCGTTTTAATTTCATGTTGGTGTATTAGTGCAATTTCTGAAAATAGTACCTGAGCTAATATATATTTAATAATAAGCCTAAGTAATATCATATGACAATCCTGCGTCGCATTAGCTAAAAATTATATATCAGAACAGTGACTTTAAAAAGATGTTCAGAAATTGGGACTGAAAGAGACTTGGGTCTAACTCCGCGTTAAAAATTCACAGCGTATGACTGAGGGCATTCTTGCCTCATGTTTTCTATGAAAAATTTCAAAATTTGTCACTAGCTGCTTTAAACTTACAATAATAAATATTATATAAATATATCCTAGTCAAATGACATGACTGGTCATGGTACAGAACCCTGTCAAAATAACTGATCTAAACAGTTAAGAGTCTTGCTTGTTTTAAACATTTGTCATTTCTTTTTTCAAAAATGTAATGTTAATCTGCCAATAAAAATGTGTCTCTATGTCTGTTGATCAAAGTAAGTATCTTATTATGAATACCCAGATTATAATTATGTTATCTATTACATGACACCAAAGCTGTTGTAACATGTTCTCTCGAGGTCAAGAATAACAGCAGTTGAAATTGCCCTTGCATTTTTGACCTTGATTTAATCTCTGTCATCTAATTTTTATTGTGTGTGATTCTTACAAATTGAGTAGTAAGGCTTCATTGAGGGCAATATCTAGTACCATGTTGAGATTATCAAATCCATTCATTAGTAACCCAAATGATGTGTAAACCGGTGCCAGAAGCTGGCTGCTGTCAGACCAATAGCGATGGGAATCGGTTTCAGTTTGACTTTCGATAATCTTTTTCACTAAAGAAACTGATTATTGATAGTACAATCAGTTTTTGATAACACCTTAATTGTAGTTATATTCTAGTACAATAACTCCTAATCATTAACTATGCTTATGTTATGTATGTTGTTGTTGTTTTGGTCACATTGTTGACTTAAATATTCATTAGTGAGTTTTTGCAATGTTTATTCATAAGTAACCATTTTATTATTAAGCATTTCTTGAAGAGTGAAAAGCTCCATTTTCTACAGCTCAACCTTTGATAACATTTAAAATAAAAGGCCCTTCATCAATGTAAATAAAGCACTGTCAAAGTCACCCTTGCATCAAACAGTTAACAGATGTATAGAGAACATGAAAGAAATGCCATTTTGCATTTCTTAAGCACAATCATCATTTCAAATAGAAGATCAAGATTTAGTCTACATGTACTAACTTTGTGGGTAATTAAGACAATTTTCAGTTATTTTAAGTATTATTTGGAAAAAAAGTTTTATTATTGTGACAAATATAAAATTATGCTGCATTGTTTTGAAAATAACTCTGCCTTTTGGTCTCAGCCAGTCATTCAATCTCTTGACCTGAGAACTTTACTATGACTTTGTACAAAGTTCTACATCCACATTTACATTAATTGTATAAATCTGAAAATGGCAAAGCTGCAAAATATGTCAATTTTATAAATTCTAGAAAATATAAAAAAAAAATATAAAAATATATATATATATATGTAAAACTTCACTTAAAACAGCAGTTGATTATTATGCCCCCCTTCGAAGAAGAGGGGTATATTGCTTTGCACAGGCATGTCGGTCGGTCGGTCGGTCCGTCGGTAGACCAAAGGTTGTCGGAGTGATAACTCAACAATTCCTTGACGTATGGTCATCAAACTTCACATGAAGGTTGGGCCTGACCATTAGATGACCCCTATTGATTTTGGGGGTCATCGGGTCAAAGGTCAAGGTCACAGTGACCTTTAATGGTAAAATAATTTTAAAGCTTGTCCGAGTGATAACTCAACAATGCCTGCACCCATGGCCCTCAAACTTGACATGAAGGTTGGGCCTGACCAGTAGATGACCCCTATTGTTTTGGGGGGTCATCAGGCCAAAGGTCAAGGTCACAGTGACCTTTAATGGTAAAAGGTCGTCCGAGTGATAACTCGACAATGCCTGCACTCATGGCCCTCAAACTTGACTTGGAGGTTGGGCCTGACCAGTAGCTGACCCCTATTGTTTTTGGGGCTCGTCGGGTCAAAGGTCAAGTTCACAGTGACCTTGAATGGTAAAAGGTTGTCCGAGTGATAATTTGACAATGCCTGCACCCATGCCCTCATAATTGAATTGGAGGTTGGGCCTGACCAGTAGAAGACCCCTATTGTTTTTGGGGGTCATCGGGCCAAAGGTCAAGGTAACAGTCACCTTGAATGGTTAAAGGTTTTCTGTGTGATAACTTGACAATGCCTGCACCCATGGCCCCCAAACTTGACTTGGAATTGGGCCTGACCAGTACATGACCCTTTTTGTGTTTGGGGGTCATCTGGCCAAAGGTCAAGGTCACAGTCACCTTGAATGGTAAAAGGTTGTCCGAGTGATAACTCGACAATGCCTGCACCCATGGCCCTCAAACTTGACCTGGAGAATTGGCCTGACCAGGAGATGATCCCTATGGTTTTTAGGGGTCATTGGGCTAAAGGTCAAGGTCACAGTCACCTGGAATGGTAAAAGGTTATCCGAGTGATAACTCGACAATGCCTGCACCCATGGCCCTCAAACTTGACTTGGAGGTTGGGCCTGGCCAGAAGATGGTCCCTATTGATTTTAGGGGTCATTGGGCCAAAGGTCAAGGTCAAAGTGACCTTGAATGATAAAAGGTTGTCCGAGTGATAACTCAACAATGCATGCACCCATGGCCCTCAAACCTGACATGGAGGTTGGGCCTGACCAGTAGATTACTACTATTGATTTTAGGGGTCAAAGGTCAAGGTCACAGTGACCTTGAAAGCGAACTCGACAATTCCTGGACCTATGGTCATCAAACTTGACATGAAGGTTGGGCCTGCCCAGTAGATGACCCCTATCGACTTTGGGGGTCATCAGGCCAAGGTCAATGTCACAGTAACCTTTAACGCAAAAAGGTTAACAAATCTTCTCCCACTGATATCTCAACAATGCCTGAACCTATGGTCATTAAACTTGACATGGATGTTAAGCCTGACCAGTAGATCACCCTTATTGATTTTAGGATTCATAGAGCCAAAGGTCAAGGTCACAGTGATCTTGAATGGTAAAAAGTTGTCCGAGTGATAACTCAACAATGCCTGAACCCATGGCCTTTAAACTTGACTTGGAGTTGCATCTGACTTGTAGATGACCCCTTATGATTTAAGGGGTCATTGGGTCAAAGGTCAAGGTCACAGTGACCTTGAACGAAAAAAACTTGTCTGTGTGATAACTTGACAATGCCTGCACCCATGGCCCTCGAACTTGACATTTAGGTTTCTGGTGACCAGCTGATGACTCTGGATTTTGAGTTCATAGAGTCAAAGGTCATGGTCATAGCACAATCTATCCTCACACTTTAATGGTCATAATCTTAAAACTGCCTTAATGGCAACAAATCAGCTGTCATTTCGGTCCATGCATATTTCATTCAATTGTCCATATAATCCTGAAAACATGGCGCTCAGGGGGGGGGGGGGCATAATGTTTGACAAACATCTCTTGTTGTATATATATGTGATATGCTTGTATGCTGATAATGATTAGATTTTACATCAAAATAAGAGAGGAAAATAGTACAACAAAAATATACCCTTTCAATGTGTACCTATATTTATCAAATCTTTTTAACCTTTTTGATATATAAAAGTAGAAGTAGTCATTTTTGCCTTATTTAACATTTAAGTTTACCAATAACATAACTTTTCAAACATATATCTTTTGGAAAATTTACAGGGCCAAAAATTACCTTTATGAGGAAGAAATTTACCTAACGCTTTTACTTGTGCTTCTAGATCACTTTTTCGGAAGTAGAGTTGTGCTAATTCATAATATCATCATCATATTGAGATTAAAATTAAAACTTCAGTATATAGCCAAGTTTAGACTGGTTTTTAAGAAATTTATAACAACAAGTTGGAACAGATTGCCAAGAAACCACAATGAATTCTTTATCAGGTCCTTTTTTAGCAATGTTAGCAACTCACACAGACAAGTTACTAAGCTATCAGCATAACAAATAAGCTTAATCTAATGATATCTTACTAAATATTTATAACTTATCATGCCTTAATCCGACCTCGATCTAATGTCAGTAAACGTCAATCTTCTGTTTGGGCCTGTGAAGTTGTGATAATAATATGACCATTTTAGCATCAATGTCATGATTTAAATTGAACACAGAGACAGTCAAGGAGCCCAAACTTGTCACTCACGTAAGATGCTACTACTTTGTGGCTAAGGTGTGATAATTAACTTTCCATAGTAGCTTGATACTACGTAAAACATGTTCTATAAATCGGCTTATGCTAAATAGTATCTTCTGTTGTAGGTGCAGAGAAATCTCGATCAGGACGTCCATGTACAGAGATGGTGACACAACCAACAGAGAAGCCAAAGTTTTGCACAGAAGTAAAGTTATTGAAAGACAACAACGATGAGAGAGGCATATGGAAGTTTAGTATTGTATACTTTGAGAAAATAATCATGAGTGAAATCATACAGGTTTTGAAACTGTGTTGTTGCTTTAAATCGAAAATCAGTTTGTAGAGTTCCAAATAAATACTCACATCCGAGGCACCATTTGCACGGAGAAGTTAGAGTGGACAGAGATCTGCACTAGCACATAGAGAAACCACACAATGTACACTGCACCAGCTTAAACGTTCATGATTGCTTTAAATGAGATCTCTTGTTGCTTGAAGATGAGAATGGATCTTCCTACTAGTGAGATGGCATTTAAGTGTGATACATGTGGCGCTGCTTTCTCTGATAATACTGATTTAGAGAGTCACACAAGAGAACACACAAGTGAAAGGCTATTTAAGTGTGAAACATGTAGCGCAGCTTTCACTGACAATAGTGATTTAGAGAGTCACACAAGAGAACACGCAAGTGAAAGGTCATTTAAGTGTGAAACATGTGGCGCAGCTTTCACTGAAAATAGTGATTTAGAGTGTCACACAAGAGAACACACTAGTGAAAGGCCATTTAAGTGTGAACAATGTGGGACTGCCTTTACTTTAAGATCACGTTTAAAGAGACACGAAATGATACATACAGGTGAGAAGCCATTCAAGTGCGAGACTTGTGGTGCTGCTTTTTCTCAAAACCGTGGATTACAAAGTCACATTAGAATACACGTAGGAGAAAAGCCACACACTTGTGCAATTTGTGGTGCTGCTTTCTATAGAAAAACTCATTTGCAAGGTCACATAAGAACTCACACAGGAGAAAAACCACACAAATGTGAGATTTGTGGTGTTGCGTTCTCACGGAACGATCAAATGCGGAGTCATATGAAAAGGCACACAGAAGTGAAGTCATTCAAGTGTGATGTTTGTGGTGACGCTTTCTCTACGAGTGGTGATGTTAAGTTTCACAAGAAAATACACAGAGAAGAGAAGCCATTCAAGTGCGATGTATGTGATGGCGCTTTTTCTCGAAAGTTCCATTTGAAGGATCACATGATAATACACACTGGAGAGAAGCCATACAAATGCGATTTTTGTGATGCCGCTTTTTCTAGAAAGAATACACTAAAGAATCACTTGAAAATGCACACAGGAGAGAAGCCACACAAGTGCGACATATGTGATGCCGCTTTCTCTCGAAAATTCATTTTAGATAATCACATGAAAAAGCACACAGGAGAGAAGCCATTCAAGTGCGACGAGTGTGATGCCGCTTTCTCTCAAAAATTCAATTTAAAGACGCACATGAAAATACACACTGGAGAGAAGCCATACAAATGTGAATTATGTTCCGTTGATTTTAGTCTTAAATGTAATTTAGAAACTCACATGCGAAAACACTCTGGAGAAAAGCGATATAAGTGTGGGATATGTGATGTTTCGTTCACTTACAGTTATCAGTTAAATAACCACAAAGAAAAATATTCACATATAGAATCCATACAAGTGTGAGACATGCGGTGATTCTTTACTAGGAGTGAAACAATACAAGTGTGGGACATGTGGTGTTTTTTTAGTTTACTAGGAGTGAAACCATAGAAGTGTGAGACATGCGATGATTCTTTACTAAGAGAAACCATACAAGTGTAAGACATGTGGTGTTTCTTTACTAGGAGAAACCATATATGTACAAGTGTGAGACATGTGTTGTTTCTTTACAAGGACTGAAGGTGAAGTGTTAGGAATGAAGTGTTTCTTTACTAGGAGAGAAAACATACCAGAGTGAGACATGTGGTGTTTCTTTTCTTTACTAGGAAAAACCATACAAGTGTGAGACATGCCGTGATTCTTTACTAAGAGAAACAAAACAAGTGTGAGACATGCGGTGATTCTTAACTAGAAGAAACCATACAAGTGTGAGACATGCCGTGATTCTTTACTAGGAGAAACCATACAAGTGTGAGACATGTGATGTTTCTTATCTAGAATAAGTCGTGTAAGTGTGATACATGTCGTGATTCTTTACTAGGAGATACAAGTGTGAGCGATGTGGTGATTCATACCTAACGATACAGTTGATGGGACAAAAACGATAAAGCAAAAGGAAATATTATAAATGTAAATTTCCATTTCCATTCAAATTTGTATATGTAGTGAGACAGTTTATGATCATTATCATTATTAAGAAAACAGGAAAGCTAGAGTGTATTTAGCTAGTAACATATGTTAGATTGTCTGTTTATGTTCAAACATTTCTATAGGAACTTAGTGAAAAAACGATTGTTAGGGTCTCTATATATGTTTAAACTGTTTATGTTTGGTTACCATCACAGGCCGTCAAGCAATTCCTATATTTTCCTATATTTTTGAGAAATTTCCTGTATTTTTTAAGACCTCCTATATTTCCTATAATTTTCCTATATTTTGGATTTTTTTCCTATATTTTTCTTAAAAAGTGACGCTGTTGTATGTTTGAAAACATTCAAAAGATTGATACTGCCTTTAGATATTGTTTATTTGCAGTTTAAGACTGTCATTTTTTTACAAACCATCACCATCATTTAGAATTGCTGTTGTACACCCATGGTTATCCATTTGAACACCTTTGATGAAGAGTATACCAAATATCAAAGCTTAAAGGTGTCCACTTTGATGACTGCAGTTGTGTTGCTGCAGCATAGTCTGCCTTGATGGAGAGGTTTGAGGAATGTTGGTTAAGTGAAACTCAAAATTTATGATTATAGTCAATGAAGAAGTAAGTAAATGTTAACTTACTTATATATCTCTGAAGGTAGCACAGCCCTAATGAAAACCTCTACTTAAAACTCCTCAATTTAGCTTTAGCCTATGGTGTTAAGCACAGGACACGAATCCAGCCAGAAGCACTTTTTTTTTCTTCTTTGTTTTCTTTAGCTAACATTTTTTACAGAAGTTAATATTGTATTTTCATTAAAAAGTAATTAATACATTTCTACACATAAATATTAGCTTTTGTGAAGATTTTATAACTTACAGGCACGGCTGAAATACTATTAGGTGGTTGGGAATTACAAACTTTATTTTTTTTAAATGAGACGGTAAAACAGTTTGATTTTTGGCATAATGTTTTCAAAAGATTAAAGATAATTATTAATAAAGAACAGGTCATGAGTATTTCTAGAACTTGTTGATTTTGCTTTTAAACATTGATGTTCCAATTTTATGTGTTCAAAACAGTATGTTAAAATTGAAATACATTTTGGCTATTTCAGTACAGTATGATTATATTTGTCGGTGATGTGATCAATAATGTATAATTTCTGAAAGCAAATATATTTCTTGTTACTCTGATACCAAATTATTACCAAAATGTTGAAAAATAAATTAAATAAAGGATTTTTCTTGTCTCTCGGGTGATGTCGTTTTTATCGACAATTCTGAAATGGGGGTAAGGTAATTCAAATTTAAATAAAATTGTTATTTGACGGTAAATTTCTTTTAAATTTTGTTTTTGAATTCAGGAAATGATACACATAAAGAACTTATCAAGCTGATCATAGTTTGAAATGGTGCCCATTAGGAGTGTGCTACCTTATTGTTAATTTTTCAGCCTTAAAATTCCTATATTTTGCCCAGAAAAAGTTGCTATATTTTTTCCTATTTTTTCACCAAAACTTGGTTGACGGACTGCCATCAGTTAAGATTTAATTTTTATTAAGTGTTTGACGAAAGTAGCAAATTTTCGAAAAAAGTTCAAAACTCAATGATTGTCTACATCAACTCTTTATACTTAATCACGTTCGTGTGTTTATAGTGTTACATGTAGGGATAAATTTGTAAATTCTTTGAACGACAGGATATAATGAAACTCATCGCCGGTATCTCTTTTACAGTTATTTTACTGTAAATACTTGGGCGCGTGTGCGTTTTGTTTGTGGTCACTAAACCGGTCAAGAGGGCTTTGTAAGCTTTATCTCCCCCCCCCCCCCCCCGACAACGCAATATCAAACTCTCGCGTAACATCGTGCCAACGAGAGTGACTAAACATAAGTTAATGTTACTTTTTCACAATCGTTGTAAAATAAATATTAGTATAAACAACAATAAATATAATTTTCTACGTTTGATTGAAAAGAATTTCCCCTTGTATCGTTCCGAAACGATACGCCTGGGGGCGCTATGATTTCGCGCTCTATCGAGCACGTGTTTACTGTGCAATATTGATTGATTCATTCAGCGCATGGTCATCAAGCTGTGTACAAGCATGTCCGACGTTTTTTATTTCAAAAAACTTAACGGGTTCATTCATATCAAACATCGGAACTCATCATTATATTCTTGAAATCAGTATACATTATGATATACAAAATTTTGTCTTTATGTTTTACAAAAGTTGGGTTGTTACATAGATATATCAATGCTTTTTGAATAATTTCATTGAAAATGTGTTGTTTATTATGATCGTATATGTTGAAATATGTGAAAATGTTTGTGTATGTACAGTTGATTGGCCATGACGCTTACAACAAATTAAACATTTGTATACTATACATGTTGTTTTTCGTCTTAGTACAAGATCGAATTAATAAGATAGAGTGAGTAAGGATTGATTCTAGGGGACTTCATTTCCTTTGGCTTATGTAAATATTTATTTATCTTCCTGTTGCAACTGGAAACATGATTTGATATTCTGATTTTGTCATTGGTATCTTTAAAGAGGATATTTGTGATCTAATATAAGGTAAGGTCCTTCTGAAATTGGTCTTTGAACAGTTTGTAATTTAATCCTTCCTTTAGATGAACCATTCATAGATCTCTGTCAAGATTGTATTAAAGTTTTTTGTTGATATTGGTATTGTTTTTACCTTTTTTGGAGAGAGGTCATACAAGTGTGAGCTGGTTGATCAATTTTGGTTTTACTCATGATTAATAAAAGCAAAGCGACTAAAGTTTTGTTTGCAGAACCAAACTCCACTCAGAGGTACTTCCGTTTGCTTACGCATATCACATGATGAATGAGTGCCCTTTTACGCTTGAAATATTTTTTTTTCATGTATATTTAAAGTTTAAGATATGAAGCATTCATTTCTTTTAAGGATTTAAAAGCGACTTTTGCGAGTTCATGTGTGTTCTTAAACATCGTTAAATAAGGAAGCTTCTCATTACCGAGTGATCAATTATCAAATTAAAACTTTGTTTTAAAGTATCTTCTTACACCAAAGAGCAGTTTTCCAAACAATAGCTATTTTTATTTAAATGCTAATATATTTTTGCTTCAATGTTGTCTTCCATCGAACTGTTTTTTATTTGTTACATAACATGCTTCCAGAACAATTGTCCACCGCGGTGTAATGGATATGGTCCCTGACTTCAGGCTTAGAGCATTTCCAGTTTAATTTTTAACATTACATTTTATAGCTCATGTTTTAATTGATATTTCGTATTCGGGCAGATATGTTCTCTGTTTGTCAAGGGAGACCAATGCGTAGGAGACTGATCGAACACTGATACAGTTGTGTCACGTTGGTGATGAATGTAGTACTATGCTTTCGTCATCATAACGTTCGAAACACAAATCTGGTAATTCCTGTCATAACAGTATATAGTTAGTCATTGTACTGGCTTGATTTAGCTAAAGAGAGTGATGATTCAAAGCACACATGTGCCTGGTATTTTGTAAAAGAAGTATAATCATGTTTGACATAATGACTGAAGTTTATGTCACAACATGACCGATATTGAATGGGATTCTTGGCCAAAATGTTTTTCAAATGAGTCTGAAGAAACATAAGAACATGTGACTTCTACTTATAGTTACTCGTATATAGTTAGGTTTCATTGTTTACAACTATTGTTGCTTGAGTGTGCAGCAGAATGATGACGACAAATCACAAACACCTGTTACATTTAGCAAAATATAATGTGTTTTTCTATTTACATGTTTTTGGCTTCTTAGCTTGTCCCTGTAGTTGTAATTGTATTATTAAATGGTTTGTTTTTTCGAAATGTTTTGATCTCCAACCTAAGTAGTATAAACAACCAAAAAATGAGACTGTTTCGCAGTGCATATTAACCTTCCCTTTCAGATAAAAACATTTTATGATGACAAAATTGACCTGACATTGTTCTTCCTGATGTCAAGTTTCCTGACACGTATAACTAAAGCAAATTGAATTCCCATTTTGACTGCTAAATGGTCCTAAGGGCATGAATTATTTAGTCTAAGAGGAAGGAGAGTAAGCTTGATGATGGACTAATCAATTTTAGATTTCGAATATGATTAACAGGATTTTAGCTCGACTATTCGAAGAATAAGGAAATGTAGGACCTTATTATTCCCAGATCATATTTTTCACAGGTCTGGGAAAAATAGGATCCTATTCTTCACAGTTTTAAACTGTGACATATATGATTGACCAAAACGGTGGTAAGCAAGAGAATCATATTCTTCACATATTTTGTCGATGACATTGCTGTTTGATAAATTTGATATTAAAAATGTAATAATAAAAAATAAAAAAAATATTTTATAAAATAGTTTATTCTTTAAACTACGCCTTATACAAATACAATAAAACATATTCTTACAACAACAATAACAACAACACCACCACCCATTCTTAAAACTAAAATTTTCTCTAAATTTATCTATATTCATCTTGAATAAATAGAAAACAATGTTAATTATTGAATAACTTTAGTTACGGGAGACAAATTGTGACCAAACTTAGTATATATGAAAAGTTTATATAGACTTGTCATGGGATTGTGTTTAGGGAGCTGAGAGTCATGGTCAAGGTCAAGTTTATTGTTTCTAAATAAAAAAAAATGGTTAGTACTGAAATACTTAAGTCAGAGTTGACATATTGTGGCCAAATTGTGTATTAAGGTCCCCTAGGGTCAAGGTTTCTTTTACTAAACTAGATAACCGCTTGTTAACTTAAGTTAGGGTTTGCATTTTGTCACCAAACTTGACATGTAGAAAGAGGTTATGGAGGACTTACGTGGGATTGTGTTTGGGGCTCATAGTGTCAAGGTCACTGTTACAGAAAATGAAAGAAACAGTTGACACTGAATCTATCAACAAAGACTGAAGTTATGTAATCATTGAAAACCCGGTTTTGAAACATCGCAGCGTTTCTTGTTTACTTTTTAATTTGACCTTTTATTATCCGCCGCCGAATCGAAGATTTCGGGAGGCGGATATTGTTTTGGCATTGTCCGTCCATCAATCCGTCCGTCATTCCGTCCGTCCGGTACGTTATCTTGGAAGGCATTGATCAAGAAATGTTCAAACTTGGTCAGAATGTTCCCCTTGATCATAGCTCGACCACTTGGGTCATATTGGGTCAAAAACTAGGTCACTAGGTCAAATCTTAAAAAAATCTTTGGAACATACTAGAGGCATTATACATGGTCAAATATTCATGAAACTTTATCAGAATGTTTTAATTGATGAACTCTTGGTCGTAAATAAAACTGGGTCACATATGATCGAAAATGAGATCACTGGGTCAAATCTTAGAAAAATCTTGTCCAGAACCATTTCATTGTAATGATTGGTCAAGTTATGTTCAAAATTGGTCATGATGTACCCCTTGAAGAAATATGGCCCACTTAAAAAAGTGGGTTACATGGGGCCAAAAACTAGGTCAGTATGATAAATCTTAGAAAACCCTTTGGAACATACTAGAGGCATTATACATGGTCAAATATTCATTAAACTTAATCAGAATGTTTTCCTTGATGAACTATTGGTCGTAAATAAAACTGGGTCACATATGATCAAAAATTAGGTCACTATGTCAAATCTTAGAAAAATATTGTCCGGAACCATATCATTGTAATGATTGGTCAAGTTATGTTCAAAATTGGTCATGATGTAAACCTTGATGAAATATGGACCACTTAAAAAAGTGGGTCACATGGGGCCAAAAACTAGGTCAGTATGATAAATCTTAGAAAACCCTTTGAAACATACTAGAGGCATTATACATGGTCAAATATTCATTAAACTTAATCAGAATGTTTTCCTTGATGAACTATTGGTCGTAAATAAAACTGGGTCACATATGATCAAAAATTAGGTCACTAGGTCAAATCTTAGAAAAATATTGTCCGGAACCATATCATGGTAATGATTGGTCAAGTTATGTTCAAAATTGGTCATGATGTAAACCTTGATGAAATATGGACCGCTTAAAAAGTGGGTCACATGGGGTCAAAAACTAGGTCAGTAGGTCAGATCTTAGAAAAATCTTTGGAACATACTAGAGGCATTATACATGGTCAAATATTTATAAAACTTGATCAGAATGTTATCCTTGATGAAATCTTGGACTGATTTAAACATGGGTCACATATGATCGAAACTTAGGACACAAGGTCAAATCTTTGATTTTTTTTGTCCGGAATGGAAATGATTGGCCCGATTATGTTCAAACATGGTCATGATGTACCCCTTGGTGAAATATGGACCGCTTGTAAAAGTGGAGCATATGGGGTCAAAAATTAGGTCACAAGGTCATATTTTAGAAAAATCTTGAAACACATTAGAGGCAATATGTATGGTCTTATATTCATTAAACTTGATCAGAATATTTTCCTTGAAGAACTCTTGAACATGTTTTAAACTGGGTCACATGTGATAAGAAATTAGGTCAATAGGTCAAATCTTTCAAAAAATCTTGTCCGAAACTATTTTATGGTGGTGATTGGTCTGATTAATTTCAAAAATAGTCAGAATGTTCTCTTAGGTTAAATTTCGACTGCGTTTTAAAAGTGGGTCATATTGGTCAAACACTAGGTCACTAGGTCATATCTTACAGAAATCTTGGGAACGCTCTGGAGACAATACATCTGCTCTAATTTCCATGAAACTTAATCAGAATGCCTCGATGAAATCTTGGAATTGTTTGAAACTAGTAGGTCTTGTGGGGTCAAAAATGTAGTCACTGAGACAAATCTTAAAAAAACCTTGTGGACACTCTAGAGGCTAAATTTCTTTGCATATATCTGGACCAATCTTCATGAAACTTGATCAGAATGGTTGCCTTGATGAAATCTTAGATTAGTTTGGAACTGGGTAACATGGAGTCATAAACTAGGTTTCTTGGTTCTAAATGTTACATTATATACAATATTTTGTTTTATGTCAAACAGTTGCAATCAAACTCAAACTCATATATATGTTTCATTAACAATTGATTTCCATTCCTTGACTTAGCCCAATCAGGCGGGGGATATCAATTCAGCGAATTTGCGTGTTGCCTTTGAAAGGCACATATTTGCGTCATTATTGTATTAATTTCTAAGACAAAGCAGCGTTGTCGAGTGTGCTGTCCTACGGCAGCTCTTTTTCAGTGACGTGTCGATTATAAGAACAGTCAAACGCTTATCTTACCGAATACTTACTTGAATAATCACGATGGAGGGAACATTTAAATCAGTAGTTAACAGGCCTTTTTCTTTTGTAATATTGGAATATAATTGCAGTTCGTCTCTTAGGAACTGAAGTATTAGACAGCAGATTTTGTTTAAGAAATGCTTGTGTCCTTGGAGAGCACAAAATGAGTTGTTTCTTAAGTCTAGTATATACTTCATATTATTAGAATACTATTAATTAAATATACTGTCAAATCGCTTTTATATGGTTCATATTAACAATTTTTCAACATAATATAAAACGCTTTCTGTGCGGTCCGTTCGTTGTAAACAGTGTATAATGTTTATATCATGTTGCTAACATGATATGACTTAGAGCATCTTAAAAATAGGAGATCGCTAGGTCGAGTAGAAAAAAGGTGTATCTTATTGGGTTGCCAGCGACCATTTTAGTCAGACCGATAAATTTGTTTTTTATGTGAAACCGAATATTTTTTGTAGAATATATAGACTCATAACGAATATAATGTGTTTCCTGTCCGGATCCAATTACTTGGTAACGCAGCGCGTCCTAGTGGTTTCAAACCGAACAGTTAACTAATGATTGAACTTTTGTTTGCATACCTCACTCTATAGTATGTCCGATTTTAGGTAAACAATACATGTCAGTACATTTCACCAAATAGCGCGTGCGACTTTGTTTACTAAAGTCATAACGCATACGTATGTAAGTGCAATGTTGAGGTCAGAGTGTTTCTCTTAAATTACGTTCTTAAAGACTATTTATTTCCCTTGGTGATTAAATTTATTCTAGAACTTTAATAAATACGATCGAGCCATATTCAAATGTAATATTTCACTTTCTGATTGAATAAACTATACAGACAAGTAAACGATAAGTGGCGTATTGTTGCGCTTGACTCATCTGGCAGCGGACGTGCCAGATGTTGTTTTTTCAACCCGGCAAAATTCACCGGAAATGCCTGTCTGGTATGCAATATATGTTCACCGCATTGGGACGGCAGTCAGAGCAAGCGGTCAAGCTAACGCAGGTCATCAAGTAAGCGTAGCCATACACGACAACCCGCATATGGGCTTTAATTCACCGCTGACCGAGACCGATGAGATCGAAAGTAGTGCATTTCGGTCACACCCCTATCAAAATTGATTGTGTTTGCTTATACAATCAGTTTGTCGTTTGATTCTCATATTCGCACCAAATTTATTATACCATATGGAATATCGATAAATAAGATTAAATAACATGCCTGATGACCAAGAAAGATTTTTGTGCAATTTCACAAATCCAAAGTCAAGTCATTCTTCTCTTACTGTTTGCTTATGTCAGAGTTCACATTCACGGAGGACTTGACCGGTCAGCAGCGTTCGGGCATTCACACACATATAGACTAATGACTATTGAGAGATTAATGGCCCTTGTCCACAGGCTTAATCCACCATGGGATTTGTTCAACATACATGTATATACGTATTACTTCAAAACTTGAATTCCTTAACAATATGTCATATCATTGAAACAAATGAAGTAACAATAACGTCATAGTTTTTTTCGTACTGGCAAAACATATGTACAGTTGATAAATCTTGAAATGATTTTGTGCAAACAGGGAATTACGTATTGTATTTAAACCGATTTTTAGTACATCATTTTCTCAGTATAACCCTTTAAATGCTGAGCCCAAGGCAAAAGCGCTACTAGTACAATCTGTTAATGTCCTTCGGTATAATTTGGTCGGCGATTGAGCCCGTCACGATTTGGTACCCGAAGCGAACGCTTTACCACTAGGCAATCGGGGCTGTATGTATCACACTCTACAATAAGTAAATGATACTAAGACGACAGGAAACTCCAATATCATTTTGATAACATTTGATAAATCGGCGTGAAGTAAACCAGAAAAGTACACGTCAGCAGAGTGTGTGTGTGTGTGTGTTTTCACCAAGAAAGGGAATCTTCAGTTCAAATCAGTAGGGAAATTGATGCAATTGGCTTCGCATTTGCATCGAATGAATTATGAAAGCTTTCTTGTGGATATAGGTATATCAGCCATCACTTTATAAATTATCTTTTAATAGTTTACAACACGGATGTCTGCAAGTCAGCTCGTTCGAGCAATAGTAGTTGCATAGCATATTTCATTTATTTAGTACATGAACAATCCCAATATCTTTGTGTTAGGCTGAAACAAACCCATGGAATCGTTGTTAGTATTATTTTGTTTAATAAAATTGCACTGATACAACTTTTATTTGTATACAAATCAAAAGACGGAACGAAATTGCCAGAGTTGATTCCGACTTGTTCGAACATCACACGTATAAAAATGTGCTGATTAAACTATTGGACGGGTGGATTGACAAACTCTTACCTACATTCCATAAACATACACGGTTTTTGAACGAGGATATCAGAAAGAAAGCTTCGGAAAATCTTTTATAAAGATGAGGTTTTGACAGGACGCTTTCTTGAAGTCAAGTATCACGTAGAGTTTGATGTGGTAACGCATATCTTTCGAGACCGCATGTATTGAGAGACGGTTGCATGTTTATATAACGGTAAAGTCTTGGTAAAGGTTCTCAGAAAAACATCTTTTTGTAATATTCACATTAGTAAATGTCTCCTTTGATTATTTCCATGTTTTAACGCTCCGCCTTCAGTAAAAACCAACGAAACTGCAGGTTTTACAAGACGTCATTCACTGAATTTCCATACCTGAAATGACGTCATAATCATTGGCATTTATGATTTTGTGTATTTTCTTCAATGTAATCACACATCAATAGATATCTTATAAGAAATAACATTCCCGACAAAAGTACTGAATAGTAACTTTATATTGTTAATTTCTTTTATAAGTTTACTTAATCTGTACACGGTAGCAATTAACGCATGCAATTATTCTGATACAGGTTTGGAAAACGACAGTAGCGTGACACGGGGTTTTACGTGCTGTATTTGTATTTTGGGATATATAAAAAGATATTGATTGGCATATAATAAATCAATAAAACGCAGAACCTAGAATCATATTGGACTTAACTCCAGTCAACTTTATATCCTAAATGCAAGGACGGTCGTGAATGAATGCAGTCAAGTAATATATTTCCAAAGTAAATGTTTAATAAAGCTTGTTTGTTGTACAACCGTGAAACGTAACCTAGACTCTCTGTTCTTTTATAATACTGAGCTAAACTTTGGTTTTCGAATATGTGTTAAGAAAAAAGTCGAACACGTCAGCCACAACAAGACATATTTGAATAATTGCTTCGCCATTTACCTATAGTTCTCTGATCATATAGTCGATCACCGCTTCTCCTTTATTCCATGATGATTATGAAAGCTATTAAAAGTATAATCAGCGTTTGCAGGCGTCATTCCTTAGTAATATTTTTTTCCTAAAAGAAAAGTAACATCTTAGAATTATACTAACATAAATGGAGTAACTATAAGAATCTAAACATAGTTTACCTTAAACACAATACATTATTTAATTTAAGGCTTAGAATGAGTTTGCTGTTTTCTGTAGTTGTTTTTAAATTATGAAAATTAATGGATAGTGGCGAATATCGTTATACTCTAAAACACATAAATATCTACTGCCCAGTATGGCAATAGCCAAAAATTTAACTCCCAATGACGACGCACCAAAACGCAATAATGAGGACTATTTTCCCCTTTATCTGGAACTGTAGAAGATCCTTTATATTTCAAGACGTAAATGCCGTCTCGCCTCAACAATTCTTTTTCTCTCCTTTTTTGCGCTGGAAATCCATATCACTTGAATAATCACGATGGAGAGAACATTTAAATCAGTAGTTAGCAAGCCTTTTTCTTCTGTAATATTGGAATATAATTGCAGATCGTCGCGTAGGAACTGAAGTATTAGACAGCAGATTTTGTTTAAGAAATGCTTGTTTCCTTGGAGAGCACAAAATGAGTTGTTTCTTAAGTCTAGTATATACGTCATATTATTAGAATACAAATATACTGTCAAATCGCTTTTATATGGTTCAAATTAACAATATTTCGACATAATATAAAACGCTTTCTGTGCGGTCCGTTGATAGTAATCAGTGTATAATGTTTATATCATGTTGCTTATATGGTATGACTTAGAGCATGTTAAGAATAAGAGATCGCTATGTCTAGTAGAAAAAAAGAAGCACCTAATAACGTTGCCAGACACCATTTTAATCAGACCGATAAATTTGTTCTTTTATTTGCAAACGAATATGTTTGTAGAATATAAAGACTCATAACGAATATAATAGTGTTATTAGTACTGCGTTTTGATCCGGGAGGTTGTATTCGACTCGAGTGGATTTAGGTGTCCGGATCCTGTAACTTGTCAACCCAACGTTAGACGAGTGAAATCAAAATTTGCAAAAATCCACTACGTCTCGGGACATTATGAGTCACTCTGGACAATTATCACTCAACGGCCCGGCTGCGCCGTTTATTAACCTCTAAGTATTTCACTGAAGTGTACACCGTATATGTATAATATGTATTGCGTATGGATTTATGATGGGTATATAATAAAATGTGTTTCCTGTCCGGATCCAATAACTTGTCAACGCAGCGCGCCCTAGCGGTGAAAGTTTCACACCGAGCCGTAACCTAATGACTGAACTTTTGTTTTGCATACCTCAATCTATAGTATGTAAGATTTGAGGTAAACAATTCATGTCAGTCACAAAAGCGCCTGGGAGGTTGTTTATTAAACTCCTAACGCGTACTTATGTCAGCGCAATGTTGAGGTCAGAGTATCTCCTCTTAAATTACGCCTTTGAATACTATTTATTTCCCTTGGTGATTAAATTTATAAAAGAACCTTAATAACTAGATTGCGCCACATTCAAATGAAATACTTCACTTTCTGATTGAATGAACCATACAAACAAATAAACGATAAATGGCATGTTGTTGCGCGTTTTTCATCTGGCAGACGGATTCTTTCAGCCCGGCAAAATTCACCGGAAATGCTTATCTTGTATGCAATATGTTCACCACATTGAGACGGCAGTCAGAGCACGTGGTCCGGCTAACGCATATTATCAAGTAAGCGTAGCAACACACGACAACCCGCATTTGGGCTTTAATTCACCGCTGACCAAAGTCGAACACGTCAGTCACAACAAGAAATATTTGAATAATCGCTTGGCTATTTACCTATAGTTCACTGATCATATGGTCGATCACCGCTTCTCCTTCATTCAATGATGATTATGAATGCTATTAAAAGTATAATCAGCGTTTGCAGGCGTCATTCCTTAGTAATAATTTGTTCCTAAGAGAAAAGTAACATCTTAGAATAATACTAACATAAATGAAGTAACGATAGGAATCTTAACATGGTTTACCTTAAACACAATACATTATTTAATTAAAGGCTTAGAATGATTTTGCCGTTTTCAGTAGTAGATTTTAAATTATGAAATTCATTGATAGAGACAAATATCGTAATACTCTAGAACACATACATTTATAGTTACTGCCCAGTTCGGCAATCGCCTAAAATAAAACTCCTAATGACGATGCACCAAAAGCACAATAATTAGATTAATTTTGCCCTTTATCCGCAGCTGTAAAAGATGCTTTATATATTAAGCAGGAAATGCCGTCTCGTCTTAACAATTCTTGTTTTTTGTTCTCCTTTTTTGCGCTGGAAATCCATAACACTGAATAATCACAATGGAGAGAACACGTAACCTAGTGATTAACGTGCCTTTTTTCTTCTGTAATATTGGAATATAATTGCAGATCGTCTCGTAGGAACAGAAGTATTAGACAACAGTTTATGGCAAACGGTGTATACTGTTTATATCATGTTGCTTATATGATATAACTTAGAGCATCTTGAAAATAGGAGATCGCTAAGTCGAGAAGAAAAAAGATAAACGATAAATGGCGTGTTGTTGCGCGTTTTTCATCTGGCAGACGGATTTTTTTCAGCCCTGCAAAAATCACCGGAAATGCCCCCCTGGTATGCAAAATGTTCACCACAATGAGACGGCAGTCAGAGCACGTGGTCCGGTTAACGCAGGTTATCAAGTAAGCGTAGCCATAAACGACAACCCGCATATGGGCTTTAATTCACCGCTGACCGTGACTGCTGTGATAGAAAATAGCACATTTCGCTCTCACCACACACACAATGTATTGTGTTTGCTTATACAATCAATATGTCATTTGTTTCTCATATTCGCACGGAATTGCCATCTGGAATATCGGTAAATAAGATTAAATAAACATGCCTGATGACCAAAAAAGATTTTCTGCAATTACACACATCCATAGTCAAGTCATTCCCCTCTGAACCGTTTGTTATATCAGAGTTCACATTCACGGAGGACTTGACCGGTTAGCAGTCGGACATTCACTCGCATGTAGACTAATGACTATTGATAGATGAATGGCCTTTGTCCACAGGCTATGTCCTCTCTGGGACTTTTCAACATAAATGTATATACGTATTGTAACAAAAGTTGTATTCCTTAACAGTTTGACCTTTCATCAAAACAAAAAAAGTAACACTAAAGTCAAGACATTTTTGGTACTGGCAAAATATATGTTCAACTTGATAAATCTTGATTATTAGTTTGTTGTGCGAACAGGGAACTACCAATTCTGTTTAAACCGACTCTTAGTACATAATTTCCCCAAAACAACCCTTTAAATGCCGAGCGCCAAGCAAAAGCGCTACTGGTACAATCTGTTAACTTAATTTGGTCGGGGATTGAATCTGCAATAATGTGTTACCCGAAGCGAACGCTATACCACTAGGCTATCGGGGTCACACATTCTATAATAAATTAATGATATTAAGACGACAGGATCATTTCGATTACATTTGATAAAAAAGCATGTAATGAAACAGAAAAGTACACGTCAGCAGAATGTGTGTGTGGTTTGATTTTTATCAAGAAACGGAATCTTCAGTTAAAATCAGTAGGGGAACTGATGCAACTGGCTTTGCATTTACATATAATGAATTATTTAAGCGTGCTTGCAGATATCAGCCATCACTATATATTTTCTCGTTCAATATATTACAACACATCTGTGAGTCAGCTCGTTCGGGCTTTTTAAGTTGTATAGCATACTTCTTTTATTCAGGACATGAACAATCCCGATATTTTGGTGTTAGGCTAAAACAAACCCATAGAAACTTTGTAAGTATGTTTTTGTTTAATAAAATTGCACTGATATAATTTTTATTTGTATACAAATCAAAAGACGAAACGAAATTGCCAGAGTTGAATCTGACCATGTTCACACATTAGGTTCTAACATCACGCGTATAATAATATGGTAATTATACTACAGGACGGGTGGATTGACAAACTCTTACCTTCATTTTATATACATACGCCGTTTTTGAACGAGGATATCAGAAAGAAAGCTTCGGAAATATATTTTTTCGGATATTAAATAACAGTGTGTGTATAAAATATACTTCCTATCCTGTACAATCCATCGTATTAAATGTTATAGGTTAATTTGTTTTTTTATCCAAGAAGTAACTTAAAGCGATTAGTAAAACACAGTAAATAATAATATATCATGCCAACAGTCTGTGCCTATTTAGTACGGTATAAAGGGAAGATTGGCAGGACGTTTTCTTGAAGTCAAGTATCACGTTCGACGCATATCTGTCGAGACCGCATATATCTAGAGACGGTTGCATGTTTTTACAACGGTAAAGTCTTGGTAAAGGTTCTCAGAAAAACATCCTTTCGTAATATTCACATTAGTAAATGTCTCTTTTGAACATGTTTTAACGCTCCGCCTTTAGTAAAATCCAACGGAACTGCATGTTTCACACGACGTCATTCCCCGGAGTTCCATTCCTGAAATGACGTCATTAATCAATGGAATTTATGATTTCGTGTATTGTCTTCAATGTTATAAAAAATCAATTGATATTTTTATAAGAGATGACATTCCCGACAAAAAATACGGAATAGTTACTTTATATTGTTATCTTTTTATAAGTCTACTAAATCTATACACAATAGCACTCATGCCATGCTACTATGCTAATACAGGTTCGGAAAACGACAGTAGCGTGATACGGATTTTTTACGTGCTGCATTTCTATTTTGGGATATGGAAAAAGAAATTGATAGCCATATAATAAATCAATAAAACGCAGAAGCTAAAAGCGATTCGACAGCAACCTATCGGTGAACTTAAGAGCCTTTCGTTAACCAAACATTTAAAACATGACAATTGACCTGTCTTTTTATCCTTTACTCACAATGAGTAACATTTTAACAACAAGCTTTGCCATGATATACGTAATCACTGTTTTGCTGCACTGATATCGAACAGAACCAACTTAGACTTTGTCGAGCGAGCTGAGAGCACGAATTTGTTGTGTGATGCATTTCAAGGGGTTGGGTGAATACTGGAGAACTTTGACTTTAAAATTCCAGTCATAAGTAACAACTTGATAGCTGAAATGCAAGGACGGACGTCAAGTAATTTATTTCCAAAGTAAATTTTTACTAATGCATGTTGGTTGTACACCCGTGAAACGTAACCCTAGACTATCTGTTCTTTTATAATACTGAGCTAAACCTTGTTTTTCGAATATGTGTTAAGAAAAAAGTCGAACACGTCAGCCACAACAAGACATATTTGAATAATTGCTTCGCCATTTACCTATAGTTCACTGATCATATGGTCGATCACCGCTTCTCTTTTATTCCATGATGATAATGAATGCTTAAAAGTATAGTCAGCGTTTGTAGACGTCATTCCTTAGTAATAATTTGTTCCTAAGAGAAAAGTAACATCTTAGAATTATACTAACATAAATGGAGTAACTATAAGAATCTAAACATAGTTTACCTTAAACACAATACATTATTTAATTAAAGGCTTAGAATGATTTTGCCGTTTTCAGTAGTTTTCTGTAGTTGTTTTTTAGTTATGAAAATTCATTGATAGTGACGAATTTCGTAATACTCTTAAACACATTAATAGTTACTGCCCAGTATGGCAGTAGCCTACAATTTCATCAAGATCATTCTTACAAGTCACAATGCCAATAGACAAACAAACTCAAGCCAAAAGACTTAACACTTTGAAACGTCAACTATCAAACGAAATATCGTATATCTTTATTGGTAAATATTGTGGAAACATATTCTGTAGCCTATACCAATTTTATGAAAAAGGCTTATCTGGAAATGTTTTCATTTTTGTTTACAGTGTTGAAAGACGTTCTGCGATATAGTTACAGTAGTAGTCTCTCTGTTGTTTGTGTTAGCAAATTCTGCTCCTCTCACAACACGTTTTAAGTGAAACATTTTAAAAGACCGAAAAAGCACTGTTTTGCCAGATATGGTAATGTGTGCACTTAAGCATATTTGCATTGCGCTTTTGATATAATGTTTGTATAACGAAACGTTTCTGTAAACCTTTGATTGTGACCGGATCTAACCTTTATTATTCGAAATACATGTGTTCGCATTTGGTCGAGCAGGTTCATCGGAAGTTCACGCGTTATACGATAATAATGGCTTGGAGATGACAATTTTATCAATCAAAAGCAACACGTCAAACGCAAGGAATCTCTAAAACGCCGCTTCATAAATGGCTATGGATCAAATGTCCATATTACATTAGTAAAGATCAAAGAAGGGTTTCCTTTAAAAGTCAGTCAAAGTTCATTATCAGCATCTGTATAAGGAAATTGTTTTGCTTTTAAAATACACACCCATTGATTTGATCATGTTTCAATTTTGCTATATCATAAATGAATTAACAACAATGTGGTTAATTTCGCATTTAAAGAATTCGAATATCGTTGCAGTATGTTTATATTTACATGTACTCTTTAGCTGATATCTTAGGTTTATTTTTTGTGCCTTTATAGTTAACATTTTTACTAAAAGTAAATTTGTAGTCATGTTCATATTGATAAAATAATTATTATGGAGTTTAACATTACGGTGCATATCCCGATTTCATGTTCATATTGTTTTACACCTTGAACAGCTTATAACTATCAGTAAAAGCAAAGTGAGGAAAAACTTTTTGGAAGAAAGACCCGTCAAAACAATTCGGTTTCAGGATCATATTTATATTGTTGAAAATTATTCTTCCACAAAATGGGTATCAAAACATGAAGAGATTCTTCACTCATTTAGGCTTTATGAAGTATCGATTTTCACTGGGTATGAACATTGTTTTGGTTGTATTTATTAACCGTGAATCAGTATACATATATACAAATACATATCTATATATAACCAAAATTAATTAATCATTACCTTTACATATAATACCTCAATACCGATAACATTCTTGATAGCTTTATACACATACTCACAATATTTATGCCAAATAAAATGTGTAAATATTCTATAAATATTTTATTTACTTGTGTTATAATTGTCAAATGCCATATTTTGTTTCTAAACATAGTGTTGTGACGATGAACTTTTTATGCTTAAGTTGAACAAATATTTTGTATTTTTATATTCATTAGTTTGGATAATTCTCAATTAAAACATCAACCAATTAATAGCGAGGGTCATTGCAAAAACAAAACCGATCAACCTGTTAATGTTCATTGTTTGCGCATTTACATGAACTATTTGGTGAAATGTATCTGCTGGTAAACCATAAAAAAATGCGGGAGATGTACCATTATCAATACTTCGTTCATTGACGTCAGTGCAAATTTTAAACTGTATCCCTTTGTTGACAGTTTATATAATCTCTCAACAACTGTTACAAATTTTGAGGGTCGATACAATACTTAGAGGTATTAGAGGGTCCAAAAATTGTGGCCTCATCATCTGTATGAACAATACTGCAGCTTTGCTTTTTATCCAAGTCCTGGAGAAGTAAATTAGTATTCGAGTACATGGACGATCGATCGAGTACTCGAGTACCAAGGTAATCATTGCCATCCCTACAAAATAATGAGTACAAATGTAGACTAAAAGCTAAGTAACTTCAGTCGGTAACTGGAATTAAGTAAAGAGGGGATATTACGTATATAGAATGTAATAACATAGGATGGTTCATGAAAGCCCTTGAGCTTATGTCATTGTTAGTTCCTGGTGACAATGATTTCTTTATTCTTTGTAACCGGTCAATGGCTCAGATAATGCGTCATCTAACATCGGCAAACGCTCTTGCGGGCAAAATTATACTGGGTCATGAACTAAGCATATTTAAAGCAGCTTCCAATATTGTAACATTGCGCGTTTGTTCAACTGTATATGCAAACAACATATAGGTCATGTCTTATATACGAAGTATCGGTAATTTTGTACGCATTAGATCAATAGAACAAGATATTGAAAACAGGACGGATTGAATAAGGTGTTAATGGTTATTTTGAAAAATATCTGAAAATTCTTCTTCCAAATTCAATTTCATTTACGGGCCAAGCCCATAACAATTTCTTCCATAGTTTTCTATATTGCAAATCTAAATGTTATAGAAATAATTCAAAAGTGTAATTGGAAGTACATGTTTTGATTTCGGCTGTAAAACTATTAGTCTCAATTTCATAACTTGGAAATAAATGCAAACTGAATAAAACAAACTATATTTCATTAAATATTTTAAATATAGTTTGTTTAATGAAATTGACAATTTCTTCAATATAATACTTATCACTAACTTTGAACCCCAATATACTTTTCTGCAAAACGCTGTAAATTAATGTATTAAATAGTGTTGCTACGAGTCTCTGTCATTTTGTACGCATTAAACACATCTCTCCGGCTTTAGATGGTCTTGTTCAAAGAAAACATCGAGTGTTAATGATTTAGTGATCAGACGGACACGTTGAATATGATAATCATACGATGTCAAATAGTTAAAGGTTCATTTTCACTCATCTTGAATAAACTGTTAAACATTACACATAATTATTAAGGTCAGTATTACCCAGCCAACCATTTCCAATCTTCACTTCATCCATCAATTATCGACGGTCAGGTGGAAGAAAGACCACTCTTCTATAATGCGTTTATATGAACTCATCCGTATGGAAACGCGAAAACACATCTCGTAAAATTAAGTATTGTGAGCTGACGTGAATGACAGTTTGTTTTTCCTACATTATAATTGTTCACAAAGTACATGTTTATCATATGATTTGTCTCTTTTCGTGAAAAGCAGAACATACAAACTTTGCTTAACGTGCGTTTGTTTATTCTCAAAGTAATAAAAACAGTATTTAATACACCAATCACCAAGTGTAAATACTGAATATTAATAGTGATCATATTACATCTGTCGTTTTCAAATGCAAGTCTATTGTGCTATCGCCGTATATAATTTTAAATTTTTTGAATTAATCTTTGTATCATGTTATAAGACTACGTTTGTGATCAAAAAACTTAATCAATGTGTTGGATCTTGAATCTGTTTAAGTTAAGATTTGTAAACCCATTGCCACTGTATCGTCATGTTGAGAAAGAAAAAAATGCTGAGTCAGAAATGTTGTATCCGTTATCCATTGGACTGGCTGCTATAAAACGATCTCAAAGTAAAATTCCAATACCATGGACTGAGGAAATTCTACTACAAACTGCATCGCTAGCATACATTTTTAGGTGCTATGGTCGGTCTAGAAGCTAGTACGATCAGATAAAATACTTTGAACACATTGCAAATTGCTAAAGCAATAACCATGTTGATGGCTTAACTTGGAAATAATATTCGGATTGATATAAACGATAATAAAAATACTGGTCGCTGGATATGCCAATCTTGACAGTGAGGATATTTGTTTTAATCGTGACGACGATAGATAATTCTTTCTTTAAATTAACTATTGTATTTCCGTAAGAAAATTCGGTATATATGCCGAACTTATTCTTGAGGTTTATAAATAAATATGAAATAATTCTAAGTGTTACAATGGCAAAGACATGGAAAACACATTAAAGCGGACATACATGCACGATCATATCAATGGTATTTATTTATCTCGTTCTTGGATACACAGGTTCACATACATTCGACAAAACTGATGTGATCATTTATGTTTATTTATTATTTACTTATTGATTTTAACGAGGGACGCATAAATCTACAAGACAAAAACCTAACTCATCTATAATAACATCGCAGTTTAAAACAAAATGATTAAATGTATGTCATACTCGGATAACCCATGCATAAATGTGTCTCTCGTTGAGTGTCTTAAAGGCCCCAGTCTTGTGGTTTGACACAGGGTCGTTTTTTACATTTCCCTTTTTGTCTCATTGTTCCTTTTATATGTTGACACTCAAATCTAACTTCTTTATATTTCAGTATCATATGCCGGAATTACCAACAGAGAGCAATGGCTGGAAAGAGTAAGGAATTAGTAATTAGGGACAGTACAACAGAATGTATGTGATTTAATATGTAACGGGCACGATTCTCTGCATGTCATGTTTTAAATTTCCCCTACTGGACATTTTTTTCGTGCTAAGAGGGAAAGTTTTATTTAATATCTAGAGATAACAGACAAAACATATATTGATATGTGAATAAGATTTCTCTTAAGTTTATGACGCATCTGCTTGGACTAAAACAAACATTAAGGGAACACTTGTTTTGCCTGATGAGAAACGTTCGCAACTTAATAAGCTACCGTAAACCAAGATGTAAATGAAGACAGATGATTGAACCTTTATGTGCATCGCGGCTCTGCAATTTCCCTTCCAAAAATACAGTGCATGAAAACACTTTAAAGCACACGCTGACGTTCTTAAATGTCACTCTTTGAGAAGTTGTATTTTCAATAGTTGTTAAAATGTCGCGTTCGGGAGGATGTGCTATTTTATTTAAAAAACAACAACGTTTAATTATCTCAGTGAACTTGCAGAAAATCTGAATGGGCATGACCTTATGGATATTACAGTGACGGAAATACTAACAAAATAGTAAAAATGAATACAACGACTCCAAAACCATTCCTGTATGAACCAAACGTTCAAAACAAAGACCTACTAGACACACTTAGCACATGGTACGGCCACATTCACGGATACGTGAGCCTCGTTATATGTGTCTTTGGAGTTTCTCTCAATATTTTCAACGTTATAGTGCTGACAAGAAAAAAGCTCAAAACACCAATTAATTTCATATTAACATCATTAGCAGTCTCAGATATGGCGACAATGATTTCTTATATCCCTTTCGCCTTTCATTTCTATTGTCATTTCTCTGCCAATTCAATTTCCGCAGGAAAGAACAGTCAAGGCTGGATGAATTTCCTCCTCGTGTATTTAAACTTTTCCGCGACAACTCATACGATATCGATATGGCTGGCAGTTGCGCTTGCAATATTTCGACACCACCATGTGCACTCACCGGCAAAGGGAAATTTAACGCGCACGCGTAGAATTATTCGAGCCCGGATAGTGGTCTTTATTATTTTCATAGCTTCTGTGATTACAATGGTCCCGTACTATGCTTGTCATAATTTAACTGAAGTGAGATTCCATGAAAATAAAACTGGATTTGTATTTGAACCCTGGCATTTAGGGACTGGACATGAAAAACTAGTGATATTTGTGAGCTTGATACTGTACAGCTGTCTGGCGAAGCTCGTTCCGTGTGTACTTATCATCATATACGGTACACTGTTGCTAATTACGCTCAATAATACACGAATGAAGAGCCGAATCAGACGATCGGAAAATGGGATACTTACTGATCATCCACCACAACGGGTTATAGATATGTCCAGAACAACAATTATGCTGCTAGTTGTGATTGTTCTGTTTCTCTTCTCAGAGCTACCCCAAGGCGTGTTAATTATGTGTTGTTTATTCCAAGAAAACTTCTTTGAGACTGTTTATATTCCCCTTGGAGATGTGATGGATATAATTGCTTTAATTAATAGTAGTATAAATTTCGTGTTATATTGTACCATGAGTCAAGAGTTCAGGCATACATTTACTCGTTTGTTCTGTAATTCCTGGCAATTCAAAAGGCATCAAAGACCGGTATTAGTGCCACAAGAGCTCACACAAAGACAACGATATGTTATTAGTGAGAGAGAACCCACTGTAACAGACTTGTAATTCCTTTAAGCTGTAGTTAAACAAATGTTTGTTATTGCCACAGTAAATGTTTAAAAGATTGTACCATTTTGATAGAAATACAGTATAAAGCAGAATTGTATGTATTTATCACATTTATTCCTAGCGTTGGTAAAATAAATTGTATAGGGAATTTATTTTTCTTAATATAGACACAAATTTCCCTACGTATTGTGGACAAAATTAAAAATAAATGTTCATTTATTACAACAATATGGTACCTGATTTTCACTAGATTATCCTTTTCGATTCTTCAGCTGAGATGGGCATCTTTATCTTATTTTAAATCTTTGATATATTACAAAGAGGACACATTTTTGTTTCACTGATATATCGTTAAAGAGTTCACCAAGTGAGCAATTTGTATCTCACAAGTGGCAAAGCCATGAGTAAAAAATTCACCTTTGGTGTTCACAAGCATAAACATATTGCTATCTTACACTGAAATCAGCATGTTTTCTTTTTATATCACAGTATAAAGTCATTGAATTACACTGCAAAACACCAATTTGTATGCGCAAGTAACGTCATTGCGAAAAGGGCGTCTCTGATATTTTGTCCCAGCTCTGTGTGCGATGACGTTTTTCGGAAAGAGAGCGGGCTTGAGTTTCAGAATAGTGAATAAAATCAAATTGGTAATTTCACTGATACATCTCTATAATCCAACGGAAAGTATAAAATAAAGTGCAGTGTTGTTCAATTGCAAATCGAAAAAACTGTACAGTGTTTGTTAAATCACAAGGGAACTTAGTTTTAGTAATTGTCATTGGAATAGCGGATGACATCATCATACAAACCAGTAAGAATTTCTTTGTCAACTAGGAAATCAAATTGCGAACAAGTTCAATTAATGACAAAATAATGTTACTTTATTGTCAAGTCGTTTCCGTCTTAGAAATTGTCCAGACATTGAATATTTAAAACTGCCCTAGTATTTTTCACACTTTTCTGCTTTTGGATTAACGAGGTTAACGTTTTGTAAAACATTTTTCATTCATTTTCTTTAAAATCCCCGACAAGAGTATTTGTTTGTTTTCTCAACAGGCACACTTGTTCTAACCAGGAAATAAAATCGATGATACTTTATTATGACGAGCTTCCAAATGGCTGCGTAATCTGAATAATGTAAATAAGAATGAGCTATTGAGAACGTCACTTTATTATTTTCAATATGTATATAAAAAAACTACGGAAACAAGATCAGTAACCAAAAGTTTAAACAAGCCCCGTTTAATGACACAGAGTAAATGCCAAAGACATAAAACACAAAAACAAACACTGACAAACCAGAAACATTAAACAACAGCACAAAACTTTACATATATCACAGTACATATATACTATATAAAAAATCTAGGTATGTTTATCAAGGATTGCTAGCTACCGCCTTGGAACGGCCTGTATGTGCGTACACATGGATCGTTCTTTACTTTAATGACTACAGTTGCTTGTTGAATAATATATGCAGACATTTTATAGCCAAACTGAATAACATTCAAGTCCTTTCTTTTATTAGTTAGTATCCGTTGTTTTAAAAATGTAGACAGTTAATAGCGATGAACAAGGATGGACACATCTAAAAGTACAGATTGTAAATTATACATCGCTAAATGGTTTGAATGAAATGAAACGGCACTATAAAATATTTATCTCTACAAAATATCTAAGGGGTTTTAAAGCACTTACTGATATCCCAGTAAAATATACTACAACAACATATTGGCGAATGCTGATACATGAACTTGACAGTAATAATGGTATTACTGTACTTAAAGTAGGATAAAAGGCGCCTTAGCTTCTTTGTCTAATTACCAATCACAAGCATTATCATTTAGCGAACGATTAATTTTAGGGAAAAGCAAATTCGATTAAATTCAATTTCTGACCAAAGCAATACCATTTTTTGTCTGCTGTTATATTAATATCAACTCATGCACTGGTATCCTTTCGAAAATCAATATGTAATTTGGCATTTTGAATGCATATAGCCGCACTTATACCATCCTTCTTTTGAGCTAGCTGTTACAGCGACGTGGTAGTATAATATAACTTATGTAAGTGTTAATTTCTACACCACGTATGCGCAATACTTACTAAGGAAAATGGTTTGCCGGAATATATTCAACGGATGTACAGTTAAACTTTTTATAAGTAACCTCAATAATAACAAACAAAAGAAAGTCACCGTTTTAATTGTTCGATTAGTATTTTAAGTGACTGTTCAGACATTTAAATATTATCAAGCGTCTTCCTATGTAAATATGTCGACGCAGTTTAGAGCTACCAGTCCATTTGCTGCCACAGTCAATGAGCGAATCAGCGATGGACGGAGAGGAGGGCTGATGGCACTCGTGTTGAAGTAAAAAATGTCTTGCCCATCCAGATTAACCTGAAATGTAAACGAAAACACGATAGTACATTGAATGCCTGCAATGTAGTACTGCGGAGTAGGTTGTTCGCTTAATACGAGTGCAAGGAATTTTCGAAAAATAAGGACTTTTACATGTTTTCTAACACATGCTGTTCAAGCATTAATCATTAATGAAGGTCGAAATTTCGCTGTTCATATTAACAGTAACAATTAAGATTTTTACGAATTATAAAAGTTTTGCAACGTTAGATTTCATGATTTTCATATTCTAGTCAGAGATATCTCTTTAGTCGAGCACATTTCCTACACCATTTTCTCCTAAACAAAAGTAAATTATAAACTTTATATGGACTGAAATATTAAAATCGCTAATGGCATAACCAAATTATTTTCAAACTTCGTAAATCATAATTCGATTGGTACTGGCTATCAACAAAGGATAAAATCAATAAACGGTTGGTAGAAAAACACAAATGGGTGAGTAAAATATAGAAACCTAAGCCACACGATCTATGCATATATGGACTAATGTATTTGTGCTATTTTTGAGACGAATTGCCCATTTTCGCAAACGTGAGAGTTTGGAGGCCAGAGCAAATATTCGCTAACGTGTTTGGTCTGAGACTGAGATACAGAGCTATAAATTCACTTGTATCTCGAGTCAGACACTGAACTTCTAAATCTCTTAAATTTGTTGTAGGTAAATATTGCTGTAGCTGTTACAAATAACATTTTTACAATCAAGCATTTATAATTTAATTATAAATGAGATATCGTCAACCATTTCAGAATTCTGCTTTCTTATCCTGTGTCTCAAACTTAGACGAAAGACGTTAGTCAATAACTACGATCTTAAAAACTGTTACACATACTTAAATTATTTATAATGTAAAGACACAATTGCATTAAATACTATTACCCTGAAGTCGGCATCCCCAACCCTTCGGATGATGATAGAGTGAGTTGTATTGAACAGAACTGGGTTTGGTGTAAGTTCGATCAATCGGCTATAGGTTTCTCCTCTTAACGTTGCGAATATCATGCCATACGATTTGTTTTTTCGTAGAGCCATACGAAAAACATTATCACCGTTAATTGCTTCCAGTATAATCCGCATCCTTAAAAAAGCATTTAAAAAGCACATATTATTCATGTCTATAGGTTTATTTATAATTGTGATCAAGCATAACAGTAAATCCGTACTGTGATGTATTAGCAAGTCAACACAATGCCACACATTTTTTCAATCAAATTCATACACAACAATAAAACATTGAGGTAATTGATAAAGATAATACAATTTAGAGTCTCAAATTAAGTATTGAAATACATAAAATACATTCCAGTGTATCAAATATTTAAAGTCCCGTTTAACAGAATAAAAATATTGCACATGGATCATTGGATTCAAGCAGTGTTATTGTTAACGATTTATAAAATGGGTAAAGTACATTGGGAGACTCAACTAATATATGCAAAAATGTTTTAGATAAATAAGAGTAGTAATATTTTAACGATTTTGTATAAGAATAGAAGATACCATTTAACACATATTCAAAGATTCCTTTAATTGTTAGTTGTGTTAACCGACTGTTAAAATTGATGTATGTTTGGATTTCTGTTAAAACATCGTTTTATATATTGCTTACTCTCGTTATCAAAATTGTTACACTTGAATGAAGAATGGAATTCATCCCCAGTCTGTTACATGTTTGGTATTTCCTTTCATCGACTGGTATTCTATTCCAATTACCCGTTTCTAAAAGTAGTCTGTGGTTTCTTGTTCTAAACTTCAAATTACGTTTCGAAAATATTATTAAAATTTACTGTTGCTAGCAAGGGAGTACCACGATGTTAAGAATAAATCTTTCAGCTTGCGCTTAACCGCAAGTGTAAGGCATAAGCTTTAGGATTTACATCTTGTCGATATACCGTAGTTCCTATAAACCACATTTTGTTGATATTGACTAACTATTGAAGAACTATTGATATCCTGTCATTATTATGACTGGAGGTAAAGTTTGGACTGTTTTGTATATGCATTCATATGTCATCGATGATAGTTTACTTCTACTACTACTACAACTAATATTACAATTATTATTATTATTATTATTATTATTATTATTATTATTATTATTATTATTAGTAGTAGTAGTAGTAGTAGTAGTAGTATTACCATTATCATTATTACTATTGTTATTATAATCACACAAACGTACCAAGTATGACATCATTTTTTCTTCTTTATTCAACGCTACTGTGTTGTTTCAGTTTCGCCATAAGTTTACGTTTTTTAACTTGAGAATATTCTTTAAACATTTTTTTAGCTGAACTCTTTCTATAACATCAATATTCCCGTAACCGCAGATTTTGGCGCCGTAATGTAAATTTGATTTAACTGTTTTATTGAATAAGTCTATTTAAAGATCGGTAGGTAGATTGAATCGATTAGAGTTTCTGAGGGGACTTTAAGTTGTTTTAGTTGCCTGCGGTGCAAGATGTATTTTGTATTTTATAGAAAGAACCTGTTCAACTAAACAGCAAACCTAGGTATTTTTATCCCTTTAATATATCAAGCAGTTAATTGTTTAGTGAAAAATTTAAAATTGTTTGTCGGTCTTTCTAGTATTTTTGATTTTGTTGTATTGATCGTAAGTTTCCAGTCAGTGCAATAATTAGAATATGTACCGAGAGCATTTTGCAGGTCAGGTTCCATTTCTGCCATTATAACTGCATAACTGCATTGCATACATACATATTGCATACAACAGCATAAGAAGTTCCAGGAACTTGGGAAGTTCATTGACGTCATTAAGTCGGATTGAAATTCCGTTTAAGGTTGGCTTTGACTGCAAGTATTCATGTAATCCATTAAGAATTTAAGATATAATGAAAAATAAATAGGCGAAAGATTTTCTCCTTGCCTGACTCCTATACTGGAAAGAAAATAACTTTAGTATTTTGCTCTAGAATAATGAAGAGAATACAAACTATTTGATATTATTGTACATATTAGTTAAGCAATTTCCTGAAATATTGCAATTTTATATTTTTACCACAATTAAGATCTTCATACTTTGTCCAAGGCTTGTTTAAGTTATTTAATGCACTAAATGACTTCTTTCTGTGGTGATTCATATTAGTCGAATATCTTTTTCTAAAACCAGCTTGACACCATTGTCTAACATAATTTGTTGTCCTATTATCTAAAACACTGGGAAATAGTTTGCCGAGACAGCTGAGAAGTGTGATTGGACGATAGGTGTCAGGTTCTGCATTATCTCCTTTATTTTTGTAAATTGGATTTATAATTCCAGTTTTCAAAGCGTCCGGTACTAAGCAACGCTTCATTATGTGATAAGTATTTTAATATGTTCATTCACAATATTATCGATGCCACTTGCTTTGTTGTTTTTTAAAAGTTTAATTGCTTTTTTCTATTTCTTCTTCTGTAATATAATTAACATTATTATTATTAACAATTGCGAAGTTATGAAACAATAACTTTATAATGGCAATTAGTTGGCATACTTAAATGATGGCCGATATGTTTTCTGACCAAAATAAATAATTTATTCATGAATGCTAATATATAAGACGAAGGTTACATATTTTACATATATATATATGTGTTTTGGATGCCTTTGAAAAATTTGAACAGACACTTCAGATGTTAACAACCTGAAACTAGGACGTGGTGGAGCAAACACTCACCGTTTTAAGAAAACGGGGGCATAACTCAACAATAATGAATGCATATCGATAGTCTCACTCTCAAGTGTTGAAGCTACAAATCCCATGTTTTCACTAGCAAGGGTTTTAGTATTAAATTTGATCACATATCTTTTTTACAAAATGCCAACATGAACGTTTTTGTAGTTGCAATTAATGAAGGTTGGGCATTTTTGCTTCTCTGTGAGATGTCCAATCAATAATCAACATCTTGATCGCTTGATAAAACACCATTTTCTCATTGGACTTTTTACTCGGCATTTTGCAGTTGGATGCAGTTAGATGTCAGTGACGAGACGTATACCAACTTATTTTTATCTCGATACTTTAATGGCTTAGTTAGAATTGAAGCTGACATAACTGAACATATTGACAATGACACTAAGGCTATGACAACACTTGTTATTCTCTGAATAGACGAACATAAACGCTAAATAGATCTAATGTCAATGTTCTATAGTCATTTCATGTTTATCGTGCGTATCTTGATTATTGAAATTGATTTCAGATCGTATAATCAACATAAACAAATGAACTCATCAAAGGTAAACCCATTGTATTCGGCACAGGACTTACCGTGAATAGCTGTAAAAGTGAATTTCAAGGCTAATGCCAGTCCCTTCCACGTCCATGTACACTGGCAGAGGAGTTTCAAAAGGATTTGTATTATTAATCAGGTACTGAAATTGAAAGAACAAGATAATAATAATAATAATAATAATAATAATAATAATAATAATAATAATAATAATAATAATAGATAAATGGTTCCGCTGTATTATACAAAGTAAGCCTACGGTAACCAACGGGCTACTTAAATTCCTCTTTGTGCTTACTCACCGGCTGTACGGGTCTATGTACCACATGTGTTTTCTTCATGTAGTTGTTTCAACCCAGTTCAAATCATGGGGGATACATTCACAGGGGTCGTCACTGACTTCAACAACTGCGGCGGCTTGAAAAAAAACGGACAGTTTACGGCCACACTGGACTCGACACAAATCGGAAACGTTTTTGCTTTTTACGTCACCATCTGTTGTTTCTAAAGCATAGGTGGTAACAGTCGATGCACTCGTGATACAGATGCAATTCAGTAGTAAAAGAAAGCTTAATAACATTTCTAAATTTGTCATCGCAAATGTTTTCATATAAATATAGTATTTTTCTTAAAAGCGCACACCATCCATTCCTAGAATTGTTGAAGAACAACCGAAAATCTGACCTTTTATCAGCATAGGATGAACTTATTTAGATGGAATGTTAAACTTTAATGCCCACAATCGATGTCATTGCTAGTTAGTGAATGTAGCCATAACCATTATTGTGATTTTCATTTGTGCCTAAAAAACCTATATCCGGCACAACTTATTTCTAAACAAAAGGCTGACATTAAAAACACGTTCGTACAATATCAGTATACTAATGTATTATATTGACATATTGGTTATAACATTAAATTCTAATTCAACGGGTGTTTGCTTTGCTTTCTTTCACTTAACTATAATCAAATATTAAGTACTTTTTTTTATTTAAACGCTTGGCAAAAATAAACAAAGTTTGATCTCTTACATACTACGTACAGCCTCGACTTAGATGAAACTATGAAATAGCTAGTGTCATGGTCATTACAAACTATGCCGGTATGGTAGTTTGTGCACAAATGGGTAAACTTTCGATGCCTGTCGACACCATTTGATCAGTTATCATTTGAAAGGATTTTTTGTGGGTATAAAAATGGAAAATGTACAAAAATGCATAAAAAAACATAATACAAAACACTTTCTTTTTTTCCTTAAAGAAATTGACATTCACTCAATTTCTGTCACAATGCAATGCACTTAAAATATAGAGCAACAGTAAAATTACTCACTCATTATTCACTTATCAAAAATCTTTTCAACGCACAAACAAACAACCAACACAAAACTATGAATAATGTGTATTATTGGCAGCAATTTTCATATTTGAAAGATAAATAAAATGAATCTGGGTCTACTTGGTTTGTCCTCTTGATAACATAAGCCGGCGCCTGTCACATCCGGTCCCTTGGGAACCCGATTATAGAGTAAAGTGTGACCATTTCCGGCACCGGTACGGTGTTATTCCGATACTGAAACGATACTATGTTTAATGGGAATAAAATTATCTGATATGTTTTGCATTGTAACTAATCTTACGTCATTAAAACTGCATTGCAAGAGACGTACTTGATTCTGAAAAGATAACTAAAAATTATTTCTGGAATATATGATAGCATAAAACATCTGAGCATCTTCCACAGCCATAAAAATAATAAAAAACCCAATCAAAATGGAAGGGTGGCTGGAGCAACTAACTATTACGCTGCCTATAAAACCTCGAGTTGCGGTCCAAGATCCGTTAGCTCCTAATAATTATACGAAGCTTAAACACCGAGGACGAGAATACTTCCCACCTAACACATTAAACGTTTCTCTAAAAATACAGTAGAAATATAAATGATTTTGAAGCGTGAATAATATTGTACAACAATGACTGTTAAACAGTTGATTTATCTAACATATCAGGATTACAATGTTTAGTCAATGCATCTTTTCAATGTTAAAAATGTTGATGTTGACTTATTTTAAATTGTAAACAGCTTTTGTTTAACATACTTTGAGAGTTACTGTGTACCATAGTGTGATGGATATGGTACCGTGGTGTAATAGATATTGCCCCTGACAGCAGACCAGGATGACTCGCGTTGGAATCATTTTGCCGGCAGGATTATATTTGAACTTATTTCCTAATCATAATGTTATAAAACGAAGTTTATGTCATATCTGATCACCTCCAAATGGTGTCCTTCGAAACATAGATTTGTGTTTAATTACAAAAAGTAAACTAAACTTTTTGCCATTAAGTAAAATAATACGAAAATGTGATTACACAACATATATTTCTTAAATAGAGAACAGCTAATACCTGGAATATATCTTCTCTTTTCGTCAGGGGAGATCACTGCATATGTTACCGATCAGATGCAGTCCCGGTTTTGACTGAGGTAGTACATTGTACTATATTTTCCTCATAATAACGTAAAGAGCAAATTTTTCTAATCCTGGGTAATATGCTATACATCAACATCAACTTACAAAGTCAAATGTCTTACTGTTTTCCAAATTATTCGGTCAACATGACAATGCTAAAACATTTATCATTACAATGGCTTTATTGAACTCTAAAGTGTCAGGATGTAAAGGATACATAAGTGCCTGGACTTAAAATAAATCACTCGATTGCTTTAAGTTTCTTCAAGCAGTTTCTAATGTTTGGCCTGATGATAAAAGTTAATGTGACAACATGACCGTATCAAATGTTTATTATAACCAAACGCTATTGAAATATGGTCTAATTTTGTACGGCTAGTTTTTCATAGTATATATGTACATCGTTTGTGGAGTTTTGCGCTGCTGTTTCATGTTTCTGGTTTGGCGAAAAAGACGCAAAATTGACAACAGACACTCGTAACATTTAACAAAGATCATTTGTGACGTTTTGGCTTGTCTCCTAAGTGTTCCTAAAATATCAACTGGTTATAATTTCGAAATATTAACTTCTCTAACCTCAGTCAAAAAAACAACAACACTAAAATAATACTATTTCGTAGTGCTACTATAACCTTAGCACTTGTCTTAATAGATTTCAATATGACACAAATCACCTGAAACAGATCTTCCTGAAGTCACATTTACTGACATATATTACTAAAAATATTGAATTTATATTTTGTCTGCTGAATGGTGCCGAAAGCTTTCAGCCAAACAGCATAATACACACAAAAATCTAAAAGTCCATTAGGAAAGAACACACTGTGGACTGCAATTACATTCGAATTCAAGTAAAATGTTTTCAACAACATTTAAATACATCGAATAGTCAAACGCAGAACATGCCATTAATAAAAAAACAGTTTTTGGTAAAAACATCATAACACAAACTAATACATTATTCAAGACCGAGGTCTTCTTGCTAAATGCTAAAGGATTTTCTTTTTGTTTTAGATTTATACACAATACAGTTGGTTTTCTTCTGTTAAGATCCTCAACGTATTGTTGTGTGAATTGCCGATTTTAAATCACATACATACATTTCTAGAGATTACGGATCGTTCTACGATTTACACAAATTAAAAAAAATATTACTCATCGATATGAAACAAAATTTACTTTTTATTGCATGTACAAATGTTTTGAATCAAAGGTTGTCTGAAATAAATGAAAAGACAGTTATTTAAGATTTCTTTTATGTTGTGAAATATTCTTGTTTGGTACATGAGAGCAAACTGCTCTGATCGTTATAAATATAATTTAACTAACTGTATGAAATATGCCTGTATATTGGGTTGTTTAGATGTGTTTACGTTTATATTTGCAATGTGTAAATCAATTTAAAAAGGAAATCAAATTGTTTTACCATATTATTGAATGTGCCATGTTGTGAACAATGCAATGTTGGTGCTAGAACTATGTCTATAACATTTTGTAATAGAGATATTGAAGAAGACAAAGTCAACATGACTTAAGTGTCAAAGAAAGAAGCTCATAGTACTTTGGCAGGTCCCTGGGATATAGAGCCAACGTGTTTCGACTGAATTTACATGTTTTCTTATGTTTTGATCAAAGTGGTGTATATACAACGGTATAACACTTACAAATGTTGTGTAACAATGTATCATACAAAAGTTTTCATAAAGAAGTAAATCTAAAACAGGAGTGTTTTGAAATTATATTAATGAGTGGTTGAACTTAATAGGCTTCTCTTAAAAGTGAATACGTAATTCTGTGATGAAACAATGAGCAGTGTAGTTGTATCAAATGTTAATATTTAAGGCATTAGGTGAAACCCCAATGCTCGGCAAATAAAATATTCTATCAAGGGATTTCAAGAATATCAGGTATGTATTTATGTAACCTATTAATATCGTTGCAATCGCATACAATTCCCTATGTGTAGATAAGAAAACGACGACTGCCATAGCTTCATGCGCCATCATGTTACTGCCCATATCGGGTTGCTTCCAGCTAATTGACACTCTTGTGATCTATCAGTTTACTTTATGTCGTAAAATTATTACAGGTCAGGTTGTTTTCTCTTAACGTACTACAAGTAATTTTGCGCTGCTAAAAATGACATTTCAGTAACAGGCAAATTGTTGTTAAATATTCGAGAATATTATCGAAGCCGGGAAGTTTCGAATGCGGTTATTGAGATAAATACGAAATAAAGAAGCAATGGGTCTAAAGAAGTGGTATTTGTTGTATTTGGTAGATTTTACTTCGTGCATTGTACGCATTTTGATCAATTGATAAGTAGGAATAAAGCTATTAGTGAAAAATCATCCATCACCTTTGCGTTCAAATAGTGTTTGCATTTTACAAGTTATTTCACTTCTTAAATGTTGAAAGATGTATAAAACTCTTTCTGATGCTGCGATGTTCACGTGCATATTTGAATTAAGAATACAAAATAAGGTTTGTTTTCTCCCTTTCCACGACAGCTGTTAAACATAATGTATGCATCAAGAAGAAAATCGTCTCGCCATATAAATTTGCAAAGCATACTTCTTAATTTATCTCTATTTTTGCGGTCGACATCCATAGGAATTAGATAATCACAATGGAAAGACCACATAAACTGGTATTAATTAGGCTCTTTGCGTCTGTAATATTGATATATAATTTTAGATTATCTCTTAGAAACTGAGGTATAAGACAGCAATATTTGTTTAAGAAATGGTTATTTTCTTTGAGAACATAAAATACGTTGTACACATTAGCAATAATTTGACATTATTAATAACGCTGTCAGACAAGATAGAACAACAGTCAACTTACTTTATATGAATTTCCACAATATATTTAAGATATATTTTCAGCACAAGGGCGCATATGAGGCAGCAAGACAATTTTGCTTCCAACTTAGTGAACAGTTTTATTTATGTCATATTGCTGCGGCAACATTGATAGTTAGAGTGTCTTGACAAGAAAGGCTTGCTTGGACTTATGGATATTCGTCAATAGAGCTGCACCTTAGGGGTTGTCAACAGACATTTTTTATCCAATTGATATATTTGTTTTCGTATTTTTTGCAACCGAATATCTTCTATCAAGAATTTATAGACTAAAATATATATCATGTGTTTCGGGTCCGGATGAAATATCTCGACAAAGCAGCGTGCCTTAGTGGTGGATGTTTCGAAACAAACTTTAGAATAATTAATGAACGCTAACATCATCTTACAAACGTTAATTTATAGTTATTAGTATGATTTGAGTTAAAGAATATACAGGGTTGTAATTATACCCAAATTGTTACTGAAGTCACAATGCGAACTAATCTTAGTTTAATGTGGACGTCAGAATATTTCTTTAAATGATGTTGTTATAAATATTATTTATTTCCCTTTGTGATTACATTTATTAAAATGCTGTTTTTACTATTTATTTAATTAACTGTATAGTAAAATAAATGATAAGGGGAGGGGTGTTGTGCGTGACTCCTCTGGCATTTGAGGTGCCAGACTTTTTAAGTACTAAATTTACTGGATATGAGTATGCCAGAAAAATATGTTAAGCAGAATGAGACGGCAGGCAGAAACTCCACAAATATACATCATCTCAAATCATATTTATTATTGAAACTGCTCTGATCGGAAAAAGCTTGTTTCGGTCGCACCACACTCAGTTTGTTTTGGTTTAAACAATTATTATGTCCTTTAATTCTCAAAATTGCACTAAATATACAATCTAGCTTATCGGCAAACAAGGTTAAATAATCGTTACCGATTTTTTAGAAAATAATAAGTATGCAAAATCCTAAATATCAATCGTTCCACTCAATACTCTCTCAACATCTAGTCAATGTCAGATTTCACTGTCACGGAGCAATTGACCGGTCAGTAGCATTCGGACAAACACTCGCACTTTTGATAACTAATTGTCTCAGTCCTACAGCTATGTCCATTTTGAACCATCCGTCGGTAATTCCTCTACACATGTGCCTTTACGGCTAAGTAATTATTCTCAACTATTACAATCTTTCTGTCACATAATTATAATGAATGAAGTGAACAGTATATTATAGATACGTTTGTACTAGAATCAATAAAAAGTACGTTAATATATTTTAGTGTTATTTTTTGTTAATAGCTAACAGCTTAACACTTTAAAGTTCATATATACATATGTTGAATGTTTATTAACCTCTTTGCTCTGTTATTTAAACCAGTACTTAGTACATCATCTTCTCAAAACCTTCCATTTAATGAAATGCGCCAAGCGGACCCATTTGTTAACGTATTTCGGAATGATGTGGCCGTGTATAGAACCCTCGCTCTTCCTTGTTCGAACGCTTAACCACTTCAATATTGAGGCTATGAAGAAGGACACTACCTGCCATTCTGTATTATATTTAGTTAATGATAAATAATAAGACGACTGGAATGTCCTGGATTATTCTTGTAGCACTTGAAATGCGTGTATTGAAACGGAAAAGTATACTTCAGCAGAATATTCGATTTCTTCATCAAGAAAGAAAATCTTAAAGGGGCTGTACTCCGTATGATGAAATAGCGAAAAAAAAAGCACTATTGAATTGAACTACAATGGATTGATTTAAGGTTAAGCGGATATTGTTCAGAGAAAAGTATGCGTCAGAACGGGCAAAGAGTCATTAACTATCTAAAAATCAAACATAATGAAAATTTCAAGAAGAAATCTATCATAAACCGGATGTACAGATTTGTATGAAAACCATTAGCCAAATCTGATGAGAGACAAGATCGAATATTTGAATAAATGAAATATACATACATCAGGGAAGTTTCTCATTGACTTTTAAAATGGACACCATATTAAGTTTCTACTCAGAAAACGAACGAAACGAAAGTTATTCTAAAAGCTATTTTTTAGTTATTTTTTTTATAAAATAGTGCACTGTTGTTTATGACATACATATGTCTTTAAATATATTAAGACCGTTAATTGAATAAAATAACCTCAATATCTGTTGTGTTTTTATGTTCATAGTACTACTAAAACGCTTAAAGGGGCTGTACTCCGTATGATGAAATAGCAAAAACACAACAGAAAATTGTCGAAAACTGACATAAACTTGGTATCGATGTGTACAATGCATTATAACTTACTAACTGAAGTACCACATAGTTTACAATTAATTTATTTTCGCAGTTTTTTCGTCTTTTTCCATTAAAAAAAGATTACTAGGTATGTCTACCTAGTAGATTTAATTCCTTATGCGTGATTGGCTAGTCGGTGTTATCATGTGATATTACCAAGTTAGGTATATACCTTCAACATTCCAACTGTTTAGAGTAAGACTTCGTAGCACAGTGGATACAACACTGGACTGCTATTTTTGCGACATCGGTTCGAACCCGGTCTCCGACTCGATTTTTTTTACATTTTGGTATTCTTTTTACAATTATGATATCAAAGAGTAAAACATTTTATTTAATAATTGTCCTGAGATTCGTTAAAGAAAAAAACTTTTTTGGTGCCAATCTGGTGTACAGTCCCTTTAAGTTTAAATATTAGGGTTACTGATGCAGTTAGCTTTGCATTTACATCTAATGAATTAGGGAAAACAATGTATCTATTACTGTATATCGGGCAATATAGTTACGTATATTTGCTCGTTTGTGTTTTGAACACGGATTTCTGCCAGTCAGCCTTTTCAGTCGAACGTAGTTGTTGATATTTACTTGGCAAAATCGGAATTTTATGTTAAGGTTGAAAGCGTGCGTGAATTTTTTTATACTGGTATATAATTACATGATACATGTACATAGTAATACTACAACATAGCATTATCATCATTGCTTTTGGCACAAGCTAAAAAAAATTATAAGGATAATATAGAGGTCGCGTTTGAAAGAAGTAAGGTGTTTTTATCAATTGAAGTCAAAACCATTGTAAATTCAATTTAAATTTTCAATATGTTGTATTTGCAGTGATGTAAATAGCTGTTTAGTACGGTATAAAAAGGAAAATATTAAAGGAAGCTTTTCTGACGTCACGTCGAGTTCGATGCGTTAACGCATATCTGTCAAAACCGCGTATCTGTCGAAAAGGATGCATATTTATAATCCGGGCCGGACTTGTTAAGGGCCGTAAGAACATAATATTCTATCACTTAATTATTATATGGCTCCATTGATAATATTTATTTGTATCTCCAACTGACGAAACTGCACTTAGGTATAACGTCACCATCAAACTATCGTCAATGGTGTTTGAAAAATAGTTATGTAACTCAAACATATCCGTAAGTCAAGTATGTTTATATGCTATATCTATAAATATATACATTTCTGACAGTGTTGGTAGACGTTTTACGTTATAGTTTCAGAGACATTCTTTCTCCTGTTTGCGTTGGCACATTATCCTCCTGTCAGTTCATGTTTAAGGTAAACCATTTAAAATCTGTATATCATGTCGAACAAACTACACTAGCTACGTTTACATTTGTGTTTTCAGGTCAACATTGAATCAATTAAGTACAACAATCTGCATTTTGTGATATACTTTTTGTTTTACAAGACCTATCTGTTGACCGTTGATTCTGACCGGTTCTAACTCTTACAAGTACAAAATTGCTGTAGGAGAAAGCAAAAAAGGCTCGCTCTAAATCGATCCATAGCAATGTACAGTTAGTGTTTTGTGAGGGCGAAATGGGCAGTTTCAGTACTGACACATGGAAATTTAATCAGCGTATGTTTGTTTTATTACATATATATAATGCAAACATGGATGAGTTCACAAATCGTATTAAAATAATGCAGGACATCCTTCAAGCTTTATTTTACTTTAAGACAGATTTTGAGTAATATACATTGAATCGTTTAGTAATTTGTTTGAAAAAAAGCTGCATTTTGTGTATTTTGAAGTGCTGAATTAGGAAAAATAGGCACTATAAATGACTATAAGGCTAATTTGTTCTAGTCTTGTTAGTCAGGACACAATGTTAAATGGGGCGAAATGAACTGAGAAATAAAAAGTGGCACTTTTATTCAAAAATTGAAATTGAAACAATATAAATGCAAGTTAAAAAAAAGAAGTGACTAGAAATGAGTGTGACATGATATTCAGAATGAAATCAACAATATATGGTTTTGAAACACAAATGTGTCCTTTTAGTATTAAATATACAACATACTAATAAAAAAAACTGAGAAATAGCAAACTTAAATTCTTAAATGAATAGTTTGAAATGGGATAAATGGATGTTAACATTGTGCTTATTTATACCATTCAGACGATTGCGCTTGTTGTCGGTGCGAACGACATTGGCCGTAGATCACAGTGTGTGTATACGACGTGATAAATTACGTCATAAATGTTACGTCGAAAGGCAATATTTCGCTTCGAATGAAGACCTAAAACAAAAATAACTTCACTGTTTCTTCACCATTTTAAATTGAACTAAGCGCAGTCTACGCCGCTTACGGAGCCCCGCCTTCGGTCTTTTATCAGAGTTTGATTTAGAGTTTAGTTTTTTCGAACATTTAAACAAACCTTTTCACAATACGGCGGTCTGACGCAACACTGTCAAAACATTATTTTGGAAACAGGTTTGTCGAAGTGTTTGATTAAACTTTTTACCCTATCAAACTTCGGTAATAAAACGAAGTCAGGGCTCTTTAAGCGGCATAGACTGTCCTTTGTTTTATTTAAAATGATGTAGTAAAAGAAAGGTTATTCTTGATTTAAGTCTTCATTTGAAGCAAATTATTGCCTTCAGACGTAGCATATATGACGTCAATTATCACGAGGTATACACACACTGGATCAGCAGTTGCAATTGTAGAGGGGAAAAATGGAGAGCCAGGAGGAAAGCCACTTGTCAGACCTGGTGAACGTTCAGTACTCATGCCGTCAGTTTACAACGAATTGACGAAACAACGCAATAACTCAATCCGTAAAAGAAAGCATTAGTTACATACCCGTCTTTGTTTCAGCTTGTTCAATCAGAATGAAAAATCCAGACCAACTGAAATCTCCGAACTGTTTTACGAAAATCGTTCGGAAGTTTACCTAATTTCCGGACCAAATTAGAATACGCATTGCTATGTTTCGTATATATTTATTTATTAATCAACTATTACGTATTTGACGAGATACAGAGACAATTGCGGTATCAATACCAGACAATTGAAGACAATATATGCCAGAATTCGCTCAATATCGACCAAACTTGGCCAATATCAACAAAACTCGCCTAATATGAGTTTCCTCCATTTTGATTGGCTACAAAACGCGCCTAATATAGGATTTGAGAAAGGGTCATTTTTATTGGCTGTCAAAACTCGCCTAATATGAAAAATATGCTGGAAATTATTATTAAAGGTAGCCATTTTGTTTTCCGTTTTTCCGACTGTTTTGAAATTTTTTGTGCTTCGTGTAACTTTATTTGAAATACTTGAATCTATTGAATGATTGAACCACTTTGTACGGTTTGATATAACAGTTGTATTTAACCCGTTGGTGGATTTTACGACTATTATGATTTTATACGCCGACAAAATGGACGACGAAGGTGAAATATTTGACGTTTTGGCAAACGATTTACAAAATTAAGACGAAAAGACATGCTTCCTTACAATGTACAGTGCTTTATTCATAAGTATGTGCAATGTCACTATAAGGATTCATGTCAAAACCAGCAAAGTCAAGTCTAGAAAAGCAGACACCATGAATGAATACGGCTTCAATGTGAACTTATGGTAAGTAATAAGAATGTTTTTAACCAAAACGGTAATAGTTAATTAATAAAATACTTATTAATTAGGTGATTTCATATTGGCCCAGATATTAGTCCTCGGTCAGCTGTATTTGCCTTCGCCCTTTCGGGCTCAGGCAAATACAGCTAACTTCGAACAAATAACTAGGCCAATATGAAATCACCTAATTAATAACATTATATTATTAATCAATTAATTTTATTCTGTAAGGTTACAATAATAATAATAATAATAATAATAATAATAATAATAATAATAATAATAATAATAATAATAATGATAATAATAATAATAATAATAATGATGATGATAATAATAATAATAATAATAATAATAATAATAATAATAATAATAATAATAATAATAATAATAATAATAATAAAAATAGTAATAATAAAAATAATAATAATAGTAATTATAATACAGAAAGGCAGACACACTGACAGACAGACATACATACATACAGACAGACATTCAAACAAACGCACAGACAGTTTCATAGGCAATCAAACATACGGACATACATAGATACAGACGCACATACAGACGCACAGACAGTAGCACAGACAGACATATATACATACAGACAGACATACAGACAGACATACATATAGACAGACAGACAGACAGACATACCTACAGGCGCACAGACAGCCGCACACACAGATGCACGTATAGATGCACATACAGACAGACGCATAAACAGACGCACAGACAGACATAATAAAATATATTTTATAATAGATTCAATATCTATTAAACATAGCAATGCGTATTTTAATTTAGTCCGGTCCGGCCAGTTTTTATACCAACACAAAATTAGGAAAATTTCGAACGATTTCCGTAACAGTTCGAAGATTTCCGTTGGTTTGGATATGGTCCGGTCCGTCCAGTCTTTTATACCCAACCATTCTTTGCGCATGCTAAAAAATTGAAAGCAGTTATTAACCTCCGGGCCTTGGTTTATACGCCTCGAAATCGACAAATTACATTATTTCTTTACACCTTTTGCCAACTAGGTTAAAGAAATATATTTTTACAAAAGATAAATCGAAATCACTCTTACGGTAGTCAAAAAAGTATCATTCTCTAATTCTAAATTTTCAACAACACTTGTCTGTGCATACACTTACAATCGAAAGGCTAAAATCAATCATTTCCGTCTCCAGTACGATCTCATAAACCAATCACTAAAAAAGGCTCGCTCTGCTAATCATTCTAAATACACGACCTTGTATATGGCCGAGCAGGTTCATCGGAAGTTCACGCCTTATATGATAATAATGGCTTTAAGATGACAATTTTATCAATCAAAATCAACACGTCAAACACAGTGATTCTCTTAAACGCCGCAGTCTCAATGGCAAAGAATAAAATGTCTATATTACAATAGTAAAGATCAAAGAAGGGCTTCCCTTGAAATTCAGTCAATGTTCATTATCATCATCTGTAGAAGGAAATGGTAATGCATCTTAAATACTCATATTTGACTTGAGCAGGTTTCTATTTTGAATCATCATAAAAGAAATAATAACAATGTAATTTATTGTACGTTTAACGATTCCGAAAAGCATAGCAATGTGTTTTTCAAGCAGGGTTATCTATATTAATATTCCAATTTCACGATCATCTTGTTATAAACCTTAAACAGCTTTCATGACATGGTCTACACTGTATTTATAACTAAAATATACTTGAACATATGTTATACCAACACTATCAACAAACATATAATGGAATGCAAAAACAATCAAGATACAAGCATACATATGCTTATATAAATTAATACAAAACATTGAATACAATTTTGGACTTAAAGCGAAGAAGCTTCAGAAATTGAATAAAGTACCGAGGCGATTGAACGCATAAAGCACGTTTTAACAAAGGATTGTTTATGAATGCATTGGAGCTTATTTCATGGTTAGTTCCTGGGGACAATGCTTTCTCTTATATCTGTAATGTGGATAACCGGTCAATGGCTTAGACAATGCAGAACTTACATTGGCTTACTCTCACGCATGTCAAATTATACTGGGACATGAACTAAGCATATTTAGAGTAGCTTCCGAAATGGTAATTTGGCGCGTTTGTTGAACTTTGTATGTAAATAATACATAGGCCATGTCATATACAAGAAGGATAAATCAATTCACAGTTATCAGAAAATGTACGATATTGAACAACCACGGATTGAATTTAGGTTTAGCGGATATTGCTAAAAGAAAAGTATACGTTAAAACGGTCATTTCCTATTTAGAAAAACCGTTCGCTAAATCCGATGAGAGACAAGATCGAAAAGGGTTGGGTTTTTTTATAAATTAGTGCACTGTTGTTTATGTCATATATATGTATTCAAATATATTGAGACCGTTCATTGAATAAAATAACCTAAATATATATATATTTTTTTTAAATTTCATAGTCATATTAAAAACGCTCTAACTATAACATTTTACTTTAAAACCGGTAGTTATTATACGTCTTAAGCATGCAATGGTTCCGAAAGATTTGCTTAAATGTATTCATGATAAAATGGAATTGACTGGAACATGCGACGAAGACGACATGAAATATCCTGTTGTATGACACATTACTAAGGCCTTGCACACATTGAAAGCGAGCCACAAAACGCTCAAACAACCAGAACAGAACAAACAAAAATCAACTTAAATCAATCAATACACAGCAGGTTTACAATCATTGAAATGATCCCTCCCCGCGCATTTCGGAACGTAACATGCTATAAATGTTTTATTACAGTACACTTTACTGAGTAAATGTTTAGTCAGAATTATTAGCTTTCTGGCTACTTATACATGTGATGAATTTGTATAGGACAAGACAACAATTTCCTAAACTCATTTTTCGATTGAAAATTATTCAAACACATTAATTATGATAATTAAAAGACGATTTTCGAAGTTCAATTCATCTATCAGTTAAGTAGGTATATTGATTTTTCGAAGAAAGATCACCCTTTGAGATGAATAATCATAATAGTTAACGACCCTCGTTGTAATATGAATTGCAAGATAAAGTTAGTGAACTGGAAACAAAGTTGAACAGTTAAGTAAGCTCATTCATCTGTTCACTGCATTGTTGTTTTGAAAACTGCTGTGTCAGTTATTCTGGAGTGCTATGGACATCAGAGAAGCAAGCACTATCAGATAAAATCATATGAATACATTACGAATTGCTCAAGCAATAGCCGCTTGTTGGTTTAACCACGACATTAGTTCCGGATTAATTAAAAATATATATAATCAACTAGTAGCTGGATAGTTGGCAGTGAGAAAAAATCTCGGAAATTCGTTTGGCTTATGTCGGACTGACTATTGAGTTTTACATGTATGAACTAATTTTAATGCTTACAATATTTGACATGGAATACACTTGACAGCGACAGTGTGCATTCATAATGCACTTCCCGAAGAGACGCCATACCAATGGGATTTATCTCGAACAAGAGTACCCTGGAGTTAACATAGTATTAAACCAATTAAGTAAATACTGTGAGTAATACTATTTATTTATATTTGTCATAAGAAAAAACCCCACATAACTCAGCAATAAAAATATCGCCATTGTTCAAGGGTTAGGTAAATTAATGTTATAATTGGATCATCAATGCGTAAATCGTATGTCTAAATTATTTGTATGATGTGCGTATCTTGTATGTCTTCGTGATATTTGTCTTAGTTTTTGAAACAGGTTCTTTGATCATTGTTTTTCAACAGTTTGTTTTGTAATACTGTATTAATGATATTTTGGTTCTCAAATATTAACTGTTACATAATTCAGTGTTATATGCCGGAATTACCAACAGAGCGCAAAGGCTTTTAACTATCAGAAAACACTGTTACGGAACGAAGCAAAATATTCAAGTGCTAAACTGAAATCTGTCATTTAACTTGTAAGGAACATGTAATTCTGCATGTCTTGTTCTAAAATTCTTGATCATCCCCCTGGATATGCGAATTTGATTTCTCCGAAGTTTGAAGCTATTTGTCCTTTGGAATAAAGATAATACAGTGACATAAACATGCCTTCAAGCACACGTTCTTGAATATAACTCCTGAAAAATGCATTGTATTTCAAATTTATCAATGTCACGTTTGGAAGGATTTACTATTTAATGGACAACAGCGTTTTAGTGTTTAAGTGAAATAGCAGATAGCGGATAGCAGATATAACATTGATGAAATACTGAAAATGATTACATCGACTTCAAAAACATTTATGTATGAACCAAACGCTGAAATCAATAAACTACTAGACACACTTAGCACATGGTACGGCCAAATTCATGGATACATGAGCCTCGTTATATTTGTTTTCGGAAATCTCTCAACATTTTCAACGTTATAGTGCTAACGAGAAAAACACTCAAAACACCAATTAATTTCATATTAACATCATTAGCAGTCTCAGATATGGCGACAATGGTTTCTTACATCCCATTTGCCTTTCACTTCTATTGTCATTTCTCTGCAAATTCAATTTCCGCAGAAAAGAACAGTCAAGGCTGGATGACATTCCTTCTTGTGTATTTAAACTTTTCTGCGACAACTCATATGATAACGATATGGCTTGCAGTTGACCTTGCAAAATTTTGACACCACTGCATGTGCACTCACCGGCAAAGGGAAATTTAACGAGCACGCGTAAAATCATTCGAGCCCGAATAGTGGTCTTTGTTATTTTCTTAGCTTCTGTTATTACAATGGTCCCGTACTATGCTTGTCATGATTTAACTGTAGTAAGATTCCATGAAAATAAAACTGGTTTATATTTGAACCCTGGCATTTAGGGACTGGGCTTGAAAAACTAGTGATATTTGTGAGTTTGATACTGTACAGCTTTCTGGCGAATCTCGTTCCGTGTGTATTTATTATCATATACGGTACTCTGTTGCTAATAACGCTCAATAATACACGAATAAAGAGCCAAATCAGACGGTCGGAAAATGGAATACTTACTGATCATCCACCACAACGGGATATAGATATGTCCAGACCAACAATTATGCTGCTAGTTGTGATTGTTCTGTTTCTCTTCTCAGAGCTACCCCAAGGCGTGTTAATTATGTGTTGTTTATTCCGAGAAAACTACTTTGAGACTGTTTATATTCCCCTTGGTGATGTGATGGATATAATTGCTTTAATTAATAGTAGTATTAATTTCGTGTTATATTGTAGCATGAGGCAATAGTTCATACATACATTATCTCGTTTGTTCTGTACTTTCTGGCAATTCAAACGGCCTCAATGACCGGTATTAGTACCACAAGAGCTTACACAAAGACAATGATATATTATAATTGAAAGAGAATCCACATTAACATACTTGCAAATACCTTAATGTGAGAGTCAAGTGTATGTCATTGTCCGTTTGTCATTTTATACAGTTTAAAGATTGCAAAACCTTTAAGTAAAATGTTTATAATACCATCAATTTATGGATTCATGACAACTTATACTAAAAATATTTTTTTTATTTATATCAACAACAACGTGTACGTATTTGCACAAATGTATTCCGTTCGAAGCTGTGGACAGGTTTTATTCAGTGCCTTTCAAAGTGTAAACATGGTCGCAGAAGACCGAAAATGTATGCGTTTCAAAAATTCATGATTTATATTAGTGGTGATGTTTTTTTTTTCTCAGAAATCAAACATACGTTGGTGATATGATTTAGGGTGATACAGAGATGACCAAAATAAAATAAAGAATAACATTCCTATTATGGATAAATAAGCATTTGAATATTATGTAAAATGCCGAAGACTTAATCAACAATGTCTTGAGTTTTTTATTTTATCTATTAAAAAAGGAAATCTATTAAAATAAAATATATATAGTATTTTAATTTCTTGCCTACAAAAATGAAAATATCTTAATAAACTGCAATTAATGAATACATATTCATTCTGTATAGACATATTTCCGATTGCATACAAAAATACAATTGTTTTTTTATTGAAAATCTGATAAAATTAATTTAGTAAAAATGGCTCATTTTCTAATTTCACCTACACATCTTAATATGATGCTTGCTAAATATTGAATTTAAAAACTAAATAAAAATTATTTATTTTAATATTTCTTATTGTTTGTGTTCATTCAACGACTTGAATACTGCGGAAGGCCCTTACACATTCAGACGTTTACCATTATATTAATGTCACTTCAATGCTGTTAAAGTGTAAGTTGCTCAAATGCAGATAACGTTAGTTAACACACTACGGATGTCAGTGGCCGGTAATGTCAATGGCGTGTAATTTACCCGACATTAACCTTCAATAAAGCAAGATCTGCTTTGATATCAAGAAATTTAATTGCAAACAAGCTACGTTAGAGCCAGGGCAAATCTATTTGTATAGTCAAGTCGTTTACATTAATACGATGAATATTTATACTATTTAGAGTTGTCTATTTGTATCTGAATCGATAAACGTGGAACTAAGTCACACATTCATAATATTACTTTTAATTTTTAATTGTTGTTAGTTTTCGCGCAAAATTTCCCTATTCCATATCTCAGAATGATATGCCAGAATAATCCTCAACCCTCAAAGGCAGGAAACATATTCATGCAAAACAAAACTTGATAATGTGTGAACTCACATATAAGGACGTTTAAGTCTGCATGTCTGGTTTTGTTTGTATTCCCATTAGGATTGTTCTGTTTTAAGAGTGACAGTTTTATTAGAAATCCAGACATTACATATATTTTTTAAAAATCCCTTGTCAGAAGTGAATTTCAATTCCGCAAGGTTAACAACTCTTTTAATTGGATAAAATCTCCGCCGGTGCACTTTTTCTAACGAAATTGTGATTTTGTCAGACAACTGCCGTTATTCAAATTGTGTAACCAACGTCTTATTGGAATTGGATTGTTTCTTACGTTCAATACAGACCTTCTGGCAATGCGTTTTGGTTACCGATTACCAGCACGAACTTCTTAACTGGAAAAAGAGTAGACAGATACACCTAGTTTTTGCTATATTAAAATAAGTGCGAAATAAGAACAACTCATCACACATTGTAATTGCTTTAGCGTATACATTTATGTTATGTCAAGTAACATTTATTAAAGGTAAAATGTTATAAGATCGTCTTCAAATTTCCATCTGAAATGCTCGTATTATGATTCATACTGCATTTGGTAAAATGGGATCCCGAGAAACGTGCGGCTCAGTCTTAAACGTTCAGCGACATATCACTTGATTATTTGAAACAACACATGGTTTCAGAGGTAACCCCCTTTGTGCCAGACTCTCAAAATTATGAAGAGCAACACATTTAAACGCAATCATGCAAAGCTTTTTTGCGTGTATATATCATGCGCATTCGGGATATAATGAATAAGTATGAGATATTTTGAATGTTACCCAGATATATTCGTTACCATTTACAACGCTTAAACCTCATCATATAGTCGGAATTGATGAGTTACACTGCTATAAAAGAGGGAAAATTCTTAATGATGATAGAAAATATGTACTGGATAGAATTCCTATTACTGGATGTCTAGATAATAGAAACGAGCGATTATACGTCAATGTCTTGCAGAGGGAATTTCGGACAAAACCAAGGAAGCTTTACGATAACTTTAAAATCGATCTCTCCATTAACGGCTACTCGTTAACGGTCGACTGTTTTCTCAACCTTACATACACAATTATTTCACATATAACGTAACAATATTGATTGAATAGCTACCGATATGTGTATAGAGAACATGTGTTGACTTAATTGTCAATCGTATATCATATCACACGAGTTCATGGACGAACTAAACGTTAACGAGTTGCGGAAATAAATGTTCCATTTATTATATGCTTATTTGATTTCATATATTATTATTTATTGATATCATGCTTAATTATTCTATATATCCCCTTTTTAGAACATCCCTATGCTATATGCTGTCTACCCCTAATGCACGATTTTGATCGTCGATAACGTAGACTGTCATTCCTTAACCGTCTTGTTTCGAAAAAGTATTTATTTATGCTCTATTCTTTAATCTTTACTAACATCTCGTGTTTCAGTAAAACAGAGATCAGTCGGAGTACCTTGTTGACGGGTCATTTTATGGCAAATTACGTAGCCTGATGAATAGTTTATGTAAGTTATAGTTGTTTGAAATTGCAATATACAATTTTTGATTTTCTATTTGATTGGTTTGCTGCAGTGACTTTAGCAGAATAAGGTATCATACTGAAATGTTCCCTCACCCTGGGTAAAAGGTGTGATGCATAAATTGAATGGCAATTGGTTTATAAAAACCTGATATGTACCATTTGGTTAAAATCCGCTAGCCGTGTTATGTTGTACCTGGTTAGCACACCCCACACATGTGAAGAACCGCATACCATGGGGTTGTATTAAAGAACGCATGCGGCGGCCTGACCAATTGACCATCACACATGCAGGCGTTCGTCGGCCCTACTGAGACGACCTTTCGTTTCATTACAAAACAACATAGTTTTCCAGCGCTTCTGTGTAAACATAATTTGATGCACTGCAACTCTGTTTCGTCTGTGCCGCACAGAAATGCAGACGCCATCCTAGGATGTCGACACCTCAGTCAGCCTGCACAAAGTCCAGCCTTAACTGTATTCGCGTGAATCTGTTGTCTGACAAGAAGACGTGATTATCAGGTTCTGTTTAAAAACGCCTATTGAAATACATTAAAAACAACTTCCCTTTTTTCAAAATTGTATGCTCTGAGGTTTCCGTAGCTGCCATGACGTAAATGCGTTGGTGGTCGACAAACTATATTAGTCCTGTCGGCGGGCCGTTACATGTTGTTCCAACGTTGTTGATTGTCGCAACATAGCAGTTAAAGGTATTGGCAACAGTCCTTATACGCCTTTGTTCGGACAAATTGTCGCTGAGTTAAATTGTAACTCCAATTATGATTTTGTCTTTAACTTTATTTTCATATGTATCAGATGACGTTAAATTAATGCAAAAGCCATTTCTACATACACGGTCATCACGTGCGTTTCAGCATTTTATCAATTGATACAGAATATAAACGGGAGTGCAAGGATAAATGTTATGCATTTGAAGTCACACTCCTGATTAACTTGACACTAACAAATCAAATCTTAACCTTGTAAACTTGCCATTCATAGGTTGTTAAAATGTTTGCTTTTTTAAATGTAACAAGTATATGAACACATAACGCAATAACCAGCTAGATGGGAAATGACTTGCACCGACAAAAATGAAAATATGTATGATACTGATCGCTGAATACCTATCGTTGACATTGGAATTACAAGTTTATATATCGTGACGAGACAGCAGAGAGAACTCAGGATTGAACATACATTTGAGAATTATTATGTATTCTTTTTTTTATTTTGAAGCCATTTTCTTTGTTATTTGAATTTAGAAACTAGAAGTTTGATAATATTAGATGAAACATAACTGATACCAATTTACTGCAAATGCATTGGAAACCGCAAGCAATCTGTATATGTCAGGCTGTACAAAGTTGACATTCCTTTGGATTATTTCTGAAAGATGTGTTATTTTGTAGAATTATAAATTAATGAAACTCAAGGGACAAGCTCGGTAGACTAACATTCAACTACGATGCTGTTTAAATTCAAAATAGCCAGTTCCAACCATTAAAACTAAACCAATAACGTTACAAAACAATAAAAAATATAGTCATTGTTAAATGTTTGGGTTAGTTATTGTCATAATGGGAGAATCTGTGCATGTGTGATCTTCATTATTCGTACAGTAAATGCCAAACTGTCGTCATAATGGGATAATCCATGCGTGTGTGGTCTGAATTATGTGTACGTTGCCTGTCCTCTTCTTGTATGCTTTTCCCTCGTGCATTTAACAGGGTCGTGGTTATGTGTTGGCTGAAGCTGTTTCGAATGTATCACTGATAATTCGTCACTGAAAAGTTAGGCTTTTTTTCTATACCTTATTGTTTTCCCCAAATACCTATATAGCGCAAAGGCTGGAATCAGAAACATCATACTTAAACGGCACCATGCAAAAGATTGTGCAAAGAGACAACTGATAATTTATGCACTTAAAGTTATGAGGCACGAGCGTCTTCATATCCAGTTGTTGAATACTACATTAGGACAATATCTGTACTTACAAATGACATCCAACAATAATCAGATATTCAAGAATAAAATCATGCTATTCTGATGTATGAATTTCGTTTTCCCAAAGTTTATAACTAGTCTGTTTGTACGTAAACACACATTAAGGGACTGCATGTTTTTCTGATTGAAACTTCCACATTATCATGAACTTACTAAGCTAAGGATAACCGATATTTGCATTATCAAGGCTGGCGTATGAAAAATTGATCAAAACCTTGCAAATTATCTTATTAAGGAAGAAAATGAAGTATCATTTATTCATATTCAAGCACACTTCGTCGGTTTTTAATGTTGCTCATGAGCTCGGAACGAAACTTGCTGAATGCCTGTATTGATTCTACTTGTCAAGCACCTGCATTGTTCGGTCGGGTAAGCTGTTTTTGTACCGAGTCATTACAATAACAGAAGGTAGGGAAATAATGAAAACACTCTATATGCGCTCGAATGTCTACGCGTGCGCGGTTAACGTCCCATATTTACACATCAACTACCATTATCTAAATGAACTGCCGTAGGGCAATTGCGAATACTTTCTTATAAACTCAACATCTTCGTATCGCGAATCATCGCTTATTTAGATGAAATGAAAATTGTTTAATATATTTTTCTCTTTGAAGTGTGTCAGAAGGAGTGATTGAACGTATCATAAGAACTGATTAATTTTTCCTACGTTATTGTGCAGTAATATGATAAACTGTTTTCGGTTATAGTCGGGTCGGTGTATATACAGAATGGGTGAGAATGAATTACGGAAGGTTTTCGTAAATTAAGTTTTTTTAACCATTATGGAAGGAAAAATGAAATAATTATGTAATTATAAATAATGAATTGCGTGCTTGATGGTCGAAGTACGCCTTGAGTCCTTCAAACTCCACAATTATGAACCAGCCAAACTGCTATAAAATATCAATCACACAATTCATTCCTCAACTGGCCGGTAAATTCACATGGTGGCGTCAAAATATTGGGATTACTGCCATCCATATATTCATCGAATGAGTTATTTCAGAATACAAATATCATGGTAGAAAATTCAATTAGCCATCATGACTGTTATTCTCTACAGACATTTATTTTGCTGAGTAATGAAAATAGAAGAAATGTGTATAATATTTTACTTTGAATCTGTCGAAACATCAATATGTAATTGTTCGTGCCACCTTTGTACCATCCCTCTATTGAACTTGCTTTTCCAGCGACGTGGTAATAACATGTTAAATATGTAAGTGCTGAAATGTTTTATACTACTTGTGCAATATTTACTTAAGTTAATAGTTTGAATCTCTCGTAGGATACAACATATTTACGATCACATTAACGTGGTATTGATCTTGATATTTTGACGTTCTGCTTGCATTTTGTGTTGTATAATTATGGTTCCAAATATATGAATAAGATATCGTGACATAATTATAATAAAATGTAGGTATTCATGTTTCATACCATTGGGTACCGGCTTTAGTAGATGGTGTCGTTAAGTAATATAAGTATAGCTGTTCCTTTCTGGCCTAATATTGTATTAGTTTATGGTGTAGGGGTTTATTCTTCAATGGCCAGGAACGGAATTCATAAAACATCTACAGCCATTTCATAACTCATTATGAAAGTCAATTTCCTATTCCCGGAAGGCAGAAAGGTGCAGATGCTGGTCTCCATAAGAGCAAAATGATGCTACAAATAAAGTGTAGGATAGAGCTCCCACCTTCAACTATTAAGCTTAAACTCTTTATTAACTTCACGTATTTTTTCATGCAGTATGTTGCAAATTAACACCGATTAACTACTGGTCCAAGTGTTGTTTACATGGCGTCAATGTCGCGTGGTAATTACACCTAATAACATCCTTTAACTTAATATACGCATTAATACATGTGTCACGTAATAGCCAATACTCCCAATTATTCAACTCAACGTATCTAGAGCTTAACTTCATTGTTCTCCAATTCTGTGTTTTATTTGACTGTTCTCGCATTTATAGTTCGAGGAAGACTATCAGACAAGATCTGGCTTACTCTACTTCGTCTCGAACCCAAACTGTTTACACAGAGAAACTTTCCGAATATATACTTTTATTATTTGTCCAATGGTGAAAATCAGAATTGTACAACATATATTTTTGACAATACTTTACAGCAACTTAGCTCAAAACTTGCATTTATTGATAAATTTCATGAACAATTATACAACTATATACGTATTTTAGCCATAACATGTCAAGGTACTACATCAATGACCCTCAAATTGATTATATGTATGTCATAAGTTCTAATACAATTTTTGTTATTTCAATGTATGTGTCAATCAATAAAACTTGAACTTTATATACACCCTGCTGTTTAACCAACGTATGAGCCATTAATGAGTAGCATTATGCGACAAATGTACATGGCGCTGGTAATCTAAAGCTTCTGATTGTCCAGTCCAAGGGTCAAACATTTATCGTTTGAAGAAACACCAGCCCAAATGAACATATATGTTTACAACTAATACAACTTGTTCAACTTATTGTTACATAAACATTACACAGAAAACATTCATAAAATTTATAATAATAAGAGACGAGTATAATTCAACAACATTGACAATTTCTTCAAATATTCTTCGTCATTCATTGCAATTAGCAGACACAAAGAAGACTTGTATCATATTTCATTTGTATGCAACCTTAGGTGATGCCCTTTTACAATATACATTTAATGACGTCAATGTGTCTATCATTATATTCAATATGTTTTTACAGATTTAACCAAATCTGAGCTCACTAGCAATACCTAAATATATGAATTCCAATTATATACATGAATCAATTAAAATCAAAATCAAACCAAATATTAAAATATTTATTTTTACTTTAAAGCTCTAGAAATGATATTTTAAGCAGAAGTAATCAAAGCTTATATACGATATAGTGAGCCTAGTTTCTTTACAAAGAAAAACCATCACCATTCACCTGCAAGGGATACATGGGAACGTATCCATTGACATATTGGATATATCCTTGGCTTTATTCATATTTCGCTCACACTTTCTAAAAATATTATAAACTCAACAACTAGTGGGATGCTAAAAGTGGGAGTGTGTTCTCTCTGCGATATTTCTTTTCTGATATTTGTATCTACACAAGCGCTCTTCGTTTTTAAACGAAATAGTATTTTCTTAGGGATTCACACTGCTTCCGCTAAAGGCGTTCTTTCCATTCAAACGGCAAAATACTTTATTCGTTAGATCTATTAATGAGTTTCGTTTTTATTCAACGTGATTTTTCAGACAATTGAATATTATCAATGGTGTTTTTATGTAAATATTTCGACGCAGTTTAGAGCTATTAGCCCACTTGCTCCCACGGACAATGAGCGAATTAGGGATGGACGGAGGGGAGGGCTGGTGGCACTCGTGTTGAAGTAATAAATGTCTTTTCCATCCAATATTACCTGAAATATATACAGAAACTATGATAGTACATTGAATGCCTGAAATGAAGTGTTTCGGAGCAAGTCGTTGGCTAACAAACAAGTGCAAGGTATTGTCGAAAAATATTGGAGTTTATGTAATTCTCGGAATATGTACTTTATCTAACGAATGCTATTCAAACATATATTAGGAATCAGTGGGGTCGAATTTTCGCTACCCATAAATACAGTAACAATAAAATGAATATATTAATTAAAAAGTTTTGCAAGGTTAGATTTCATGATTTCCTTCTTTTGGAATATACATACAGTTTGACATTCAGTGTATAATTATAATTATTAAATCATTTAAAACGACTAAAACTTGTTAGTGTTATCTCAAACCATATTACGTTAACAATACCTTGACATCATCGGAATCAAAGGAGTCTTTTTACAATGTCGACACCTTCGATCGATGTCTGACTTAGTCTAGCACTTTACCTTATTCATTTACTCCAACTCATTTAAAACAGTAAAAATATCTCATATTGACTGTAATATTGGTATCATGAAGCCCATTAGCACATTGCTTCAAGACGGCGTAAATCATAATAAAATTGTTTCTGGTCATCCAAAATGCAATAATTAATAAACGGTGTTGAGAAAAACGCAATTGTGCGAGTAAAATACACCTACGCCACATGATATGTGCTCATATCCACTAAGGTCTTGGTGCTATTTTTGAGACCCATGACCCATTTTCGCTAACGTCGTATGTTGATATTTGTCACCTAGGGCCAATATTCGTTAATGTCTTGGTTCTGAGTTTGACACACAGGGTCACATATTTACTTGTATATTGAGTCGAACTCGGACTCTGAAAAAACTAATTTTTAATATTGTTGTTAAAATGCTATAACACGAGCAAAGATGGAAAATATTGCTGTATCTATAACAAATAACATGTTTTACAATCAAGCATATATAATTTGTCAAATATTTTAAACATTTTAGAATTATGTTTTCTGAGCCTGAGTCGCAAAATCAAATGCAAGACGTAAGTAAATAACTAAGATCTTAAAATCGTTACACACACATAAGTGATTTAATTGGTGCATTTACAATAAAAATAAATAAAATTACTCTGAAGTCGGCATTCCCAACCCTTCGGATGATTATAGAGTGAGTTGTATTGAACAACACTGGGTTTGAAGTTAGTTCGCTCAATCGGCTATATTTGCCTCCTCTTGACTTTGCGAATATGATTCCATCCGATGGTATTTTTCGGGGAGACATACGAAGAACGTTATCACCGTTAGATGCTTCCAGTTTAATCCAAAACCTGAAAAAGGCATTTAAATTTAGCATATATCTTTGCATGCCTGTATGCGTTTTTAAAATGTTATCAGCGTAACAGTAATATCCTAACTGGGATGTATGTGCATCAACGTAGTTTAATCGAAGTGTTTATGGCGCAATTACTTATTCTAGTTTGTCGATATACTGACAAAGTCTATATACAATGACACTTTTTAACACACTTTAATAATGACTGATTGTTTTCTTACCAAAAGAAGAATAAGTGTTACTGTTGTACGCGCCATAGTTAATTTTTGAATCTGATACTAAACAATAACGTTTCAAAAATTAAAATAGACCACCTTATGTGGTTCCATTCTATAGAACTTTAGGGGGAAGTGTATGGTGTTTGTAATGTTTATATGGGTTTTAAAAAATGCTTTATTCAGATACATTGTTAATACGATAGAAACTTTAAAAGAGGTCATGAATGATATGAAAACATTTCAGTTATCTATATCGAGCCTAAACCAAACTTTGCACCTTTAATAACCAAAAACTACGGCAACGCTTGTATAAGCTAATTTAAATGAAACCAAAATAATATTATCCGAAATTCATATATTTGTGTTTTGGATACCTATTAACTATTTGAACAGACACACGTGCTTCGCATTAGGGCTGTCAATTTTTTGTTCAGACCCTTGCATGACAAACAGATGTGAACAACCTGAAACAAGGGCGCCGTGGAGCCAACGCAACATATTGTTAAAAAAGGGCATAACTCAACAATATTTAATGCATATTGTTTTGTTTTGTTTCTAGCAACATGTGTACCAAGTTTCGTTTTTATACATTGAGCCTTTTTTAAGTATTGCTTATTTATATTTGTACCCGATATACAAATCGACTACGACACTAAGGCTATGACAAAATTTGTTATTCTCCGATGAATAGACGAACTAAAATTGCTAATCCAATATCGCAAATGTATAATAATTTCATTTCTATCATTCTGTGTCTCTCTTGATATTTGGAATTGATTTTCGATTGTATTTTATATACTAAACATTTACAAAAATGAATTCAACAAAACGCAACACAGTGTATTCGGTACATGACTTACTGTGAATAGCTGAAGGTGTTAATTTCAAGGCTAATGCCAGTTCTTTCAATGTCCATGTACACCGGCAGAGGAGTTTCAAAAGGATTTGTTTTGTTTATCAGGTACTGAAAATGAAGGAACTACTTATGTACATAATTTATTTTTAAAGCATATAAACCATTTAACAACACTTGCAAAATGATTTTTGATCGAGAAATAAAATAATTACATGATCCTTATCATATATATCAAACGTTATCTTCATTTAATAATAATAATGAAATATCATTTATAAGTTTTATTGTATAATGCATGCATAGTAAGCCCAGGGCAACCCATGGGTGGTTTAGATTCCTCTTAGTACCTACTCACCGGCTGTGCGGGTCGATGTACCACATTTTTTTTCTTCATGTAAAGTTTTCCGGGTTCCATTGCTGTTGTTTTAAACCAGTTCAAATCATGTGGGATGCATTTACAGGGGTCGTCACTTACTTCAACAATTGCGGCGGCTTCACCAAAAACAGACAGTTTACGACCACATTGGACTCCACACAAATCGGAAACGTTTTTGCTTTTTAAGTCACCATCTGTCGTTTCCAAAACATAGGTGGTAACAGTCGATGTACTAATATTACAGATAAAATTCAGTACTAAAATAAAGAAAACGACATTTTTTAAATTAGTCATAGCTAAATTGTCTTCTTATTTATTCATATTGTAATTCTTACAAGCGCACATTATCCATTCCTAGAATTTCGAGGAATAACTGAAAATCCGATTGTTCCTTATTGAAATTATTAACACGGAATGATCGACTTTGATGCTCACAAACGACTTAATTGCAAGTCAGTGAGTAAAGCCATTACCATTTATGTATTTTCTATTTGAACCAAAAAATTATATCCGGTACAACATATTTCTAAACAAAAGGCCGGCATTAAAAAAGAATCTCTTGCAATACCAGTGCATACATATCTGATTTTTACATGTCGGTAAAAATATTAAATCCAAATAAAACGGGTGTTTGATTGTGTTCCTTCACTTAACCATAATCAATTTGGTACTTTACAACCTTTGCTCTTGTTTGAAACGCTCGGCATTCCCAGAAAATATAAAACCAGGTCGGAGCTTTGACATTCTACGTACAGCCTCGACTTAGATGAAACTATGAAATAACTAGAGTCTTGATCATTAGGAACATTGCCAATAAGGTAGTTTGTGCACAAATGGGTGCCTGTTGACACCATTCGATCTTTTATGGGTTTATGTTTAAACTTTTTTGTAACTGAGCATGTTTCTGTAGCTTTTTGCATATATTGACCTCAAAACAATTCAAAATGTCATTTGCCTTACTTTGTGAGCTATGATTTTGTGCAAAATACATCCTTTGCATAATAGTGTAGTGTATTTGATGTAACCTGAACGAAAACATGTTTTTTTACTAGAACCCATTTTGTAGTTGGAAAGTTCGGTTCAATAGTTGTCTAAATAATTACCTTTAACCATTCACTTTATAGGGTTTGCTTACTTTTGGACGGGCTCGGATAATTTCCCGAACTTGGTGTTTTTAATCCTTAAATTAATGATGTGACCTCACATATATATCATTTCGTTTTTCGCTGCGCCCTGCGAGTGGATATACCGATGTGATTGCATTGGTATTGGCTATTAATGTTTAAAAGGATACTAGTTCCGGTCACGAGATAACTTGTGTTGTGTTATATTGTCTTTATCAATGAATCATTTATTTCAGAGCTCCCTGAAAATTGGGCTTGGAATAAACCATATATGTGTACATAACCCTAAAAGAATTCCCTCATTCGTACTAAGGACAATTAGTGTAGAAAATTATACGAAAGAATATTTTATGTACATGTCTCTGAAATATTATCTCAATTATTTTTGCGACTTTTTGACATTAGGCGTTGAGAAACTTAAACGAATTCATTTTGCATTTTCCAAAGAAGTGTATCGACGTTATGAATAAGTTTTTGGACAAATCAATTCAAAACGACCTAATATAAAATGCAGCGCGCTTGGCCAGGTGATTTATTTTCAAAAACGTAGATATCTAAAAATTGAATAGGACCTTTAAACTACACTACATTGCTATTTAGACTGTGTCAAAAAAACCTAGACGTTTCGTTACTATAAATGTTTTGGCCAGTAAACATCTTAGGGAGAATGTCTTAGAGCTTACTCTAGTCACTGGAATAATAACCATGAATATTGCATTCTGGTCTTAACACATTCATAGTTGCACTCTAAGGTTGGATATGTTTCTTCACGAAAGGTCATTCAAGGCATATGATATTGGTCAATCTTTCACAGAAAATACAACATTTTTCAAGCAGAGTCTTACGTTTGACATAACGAATGAAGTTTGTGTAACAACAGTACAAATAATAATTGTTCATTTTGCCAAAATATTGCTGAAGTAAGGCTTAGGAAATATAAGCAGAGTGTTGGCGACAAAAGACGGACAGTCGTAATATTTAAAAAAAGTTCAAATTTGACTATTTGTCTTCTTCAATTTATTAAACGGTTTTAATTTCGAAACGTATATATCACTTACTGTGTCAAATATGATACTATTAAGCAGTGTCATTATAACCTTACCTCGCAGACAAATCGATTTTATGATAACAAAACTGACCTGGTTCAGTTATTCCTAATGCGACATTTTCTGACAAGTATGACTAAAAATATTGAATTCACATTTTGTCTGATGTATTGTGATTAAACCTCTCAATCAACAGCATGAAACACAAAAAAGTAAAAGTCTATTTAGAAGGTAAACTTGATAACACACTGTGGACTGCGTCAATTTCATATTTCGAATACAAGTAACATGTTTTCAACAACATTTCAATTATTTGAATAGTCAAACGAAGAACATGCAAATGATAAAAAAATATTTTTTTGGTACAATCGTCATAACAAAAACTAAAACCAAACACAAAACCGAGGTCTTCTTGATTTAAAACAGCTAAAGGATATTCTATTTGTTTTAGATTTATGCAATACAGTTGGTTATACTACTGCTAAGATCCTCAACGTATTGAAATGAAAATTGCCGATTTCAAATCACATATATGCATTTCTAGATATTACGGTTTGGTTAATGCGAAAATTTCTGAGCGCTACCTCTCGTGCAGTCAGTCATTTCGGTGTTCAGAAAAGTCTGATTCCATACTTACTATACATATGGTTGAACATATGTGTAACATGATGCTTAGCGTCGCTCAGACGCCTCAGCGTAACCGTAGTTACGGGTAACTGATTCGTTCGTTTTAGGATTAACAAAATTAAAAATAATAGATTGTATTTATCAACATGTTCTAAAATTTACTATTTCATACATGTACAAATGTCTTAGAATTAATGGGTGTCTCAAATGTTATACCAACACTATCAACAAACGTATAATTGAATGCAAAAACAATCAAGATACACGCATACATATGCTTTTATAAATTAATACAAAATATTGAATACATTTTTGGGTTTAAAGCGAAGAAACTGTAGTCGGTAACTGGAATAAAGTACCGAGGCGATTAAACGCATATGGCACGTTCTAACAAAGGATTGTTGATGCACCTCCCTTATTTCATTGATAGTTCTTGGTGACAATGCTTTCTTTATTATTTGTAATGTGGATAACCGGTCAATGGCTTAGAGAATGTTGATTCTGACATTGGCATACGCTCACGCGAGCCAAATTATACTTGGACTTGAACTAAGCATATTTGGAGTAGATTCCTATATGGTAATTTGGCGCGTTTGTTGAATTTTATATGAAAGTAATATTTAGGCCATGTCATATATAAGAGAAATAAATCATTTCGTAGGTATTAGAAAAAATACGACATTGAACAACCACGAATTGATTTTAGGTTAAGCGGATATTGTTTATAGAAAAGTATGCGTCAGAACGAGCAAAGCGTCATTTACTATCTAGAAATCAAACATAAAGAACATTTCAACAAGAAATCTATCATGAACCGGGTGTACATATTTGTATGACAACCATTAGCTAAATCCGATGAGAGACAAGATCAAATATTGAATAAATCAAATATACATACAATAGGAAAGTTTCTCAAATCTTCGAGGCATTTGTGTAAAAAGAGTTAGATTTTTTCATAAATTAGTGCACTGCTGTTTATGACATAAATATGTCTTTAAATATATTTAGACCGTTCATTGAATTAAATAACCTCAATATTTGTTGTTGTTTTTTATAGTACTACTGAAAAACGTTTAAATTATACCATTCTACACTTAAACAAGTAGTTATTATACGGCATGCATAGTTTCGACATAATTGCTGAAATGTCCTATTGATAAAATGGAAACTACAGGGACATGCAAAGAAGACGAAATGTAAGACTTTGTGAAATGGAACATTAATAAGGCATTTCCTACATTATTCCCGAGACATTAAATGCTCAAACAACCAGAACAGAACAAACATACATCAACATAAATGGATGTTTTATAACAATACACTAAATGCTTGTTTTCTTACTTCAACATTATTTGAACACATTTTGATATGGTTATTAAAAATATTTTCAATGTTCAATTCATCCATTAATTATGTAGGTATATTTACTTCTCGAAAAAAGATAACTCTTTTAGATTTTGTTTATATGAACAGTTTGTTAATACTTTTGTTTTTTAAATAATTATATGCATAATACTTTTAGTTAACACCCCTCGTTGTTATATGAATTGTCAGATGAAGTTACTGAACTGCAAACAATGTTAACAGTTATATAACCTATTTCAATTTTTCACTGCATTGTTTTCATGAACACTGCTTTTACAGTAATTATCCTGTTTTCCATTGGACTGGCTGCGATAAGATCTCAACGTTAAATTCCGATAGCATACATTGAGGAAACAGCAGTAAATACTGCATTGCTTGCGTACTTTCTGGAGTGCTATGGCCATCAGAGAAGCAAGCACGATCAGATAAAATCATATGGTTACATTGCTAATTGCTCCAGCAATAACCGCTTGTTGGTTTAACCTGGACATTAGCTCCGGATTAATAGAAAATATATAAAATCAACTAGTAGCTGGACAGTTAACAATGAGAAAAATCGCAGAAAGTCGGTAGTCTTATGTCGGTCTGATTATTGCGGTTTGAAAATATAAAATAATTCTAAGCTTACAATAAATTTGTCATGGAATACACTTGACAGCTAACGTGTGTGTTCACAATGCACTTCCCGAAGAGACGTCATACCAATGGGATTGATCTCGTACAAGAGTACCTCACAGTTAACATAGAATTGACAAATTAAATCAATACTGTGAGTATTAATGTTCATATATTGTCATAACAAAGAAAGCACATAACACAACAATGAAAATATCGCCATTGTAAAAAAGTAAGATAAAATATTGTACAAATTGGATATTCCATGCATAAATTGTATGTCTGTATTATTTGTATGTTGTTTGTATCTTATGTGCCTTCTAGAGATTTGTCTTGTAATTTGAAACAGGTTCTTTGATCTTTTTTCAACAGTTTGATTTGTCCTAAAGTATTATTGATATTTGGTTCTCAAATATTGACTGTTACATATTTATGTATTATATGTCGGAATTACCAACAGAGCGCAAAGGCTTGTAACTATCAGAAAACTATGTTACGTAAAGAACCAAAAGTGTTTTACTGCTATTTAACTTGTAATGAGCACTTAATGTATTGTTGTTATATTCTTGAACTTCCCCCTGGAGATGTGAATTTGATTTCTCCGAAGTTTGAAGCAAAGATATATATATATATATATATATATATATATATATATATATATATATATATATTTAGACCAATCCAACCTTTGGGTAACTTTGATGCAACCTTTGGGAGACTCGTGTCGCCCATAGGATATATGTTGTGTCGCCCAAAAGTAATTGTGTTTTTTTCTATCAATTTATTTTTTAAAATAATAAAACAATTTTGCAAACGATTTTGAACGCTTTAAAAAAGGTTCAGTCATTAAGCACTAATCAGCAGGAATACCATTTAAGGAAAAATCATGAATTTTTAAAAAGTTTGTATATTTTGAAAACAACCTTTGGGATACATTTAAATTTTTATCAATAATTTTCTTGTCATAGGTATATGTTTGAGATAAGAATTCATAAATGTAAAGAACATAATATTTTTTAACAGAAAAGTAAATTGTGTTCAATTTTAAAGATTCCGAAATTCCCTCAAAAAAATATTTTCGCAATAAGCGTACGTTCCGTGTTTTCGTGTCGCCCAAAGGTTGATGTATATTCAATGCTTTGCAGACTATAAGAACGGCATGTTCTTTTTAGTTGTATTAATTATTTTATTGAAAATTTAAAAAAACACAAATGACAAAAGTGCTAATATATAATTTATAATAGTTGTATTTTAAAATGTTTAATTGGACATTCGAACCAAACGTCGAGGAAGTTTCAATTTGGCCTACAGTCACTACCAAGGGTGACGGACCTGTAGCAACTATTTGCGAATAACGAATGGCAAATATGGTCGCATGTGCTTCGTCTCTATATTACAGAAAACCGTGTTCTATATTTATATACTGATATAAATGGGAACAGTTCATTTCAAAACCATTTAAGGTACATATACTTACAAATACGTTCGGATATAATACTTCAGATAAAATGAATTTGCTCGGAGTTGCAAGCTAAATAAAGTTATATCTTAGTTAGTAATTGAACAATTGTGACTCACAACAGTTATCTGATATTTTTTTATAATGTGCTATAATAAATGATTTTCACTGCAGTTTTATAGTTTATTCATGTATCATATGTACACAACATTACAAAACATAAACTACAAATATTTAAGAGTTCAGTGCACATCCATTCATAAAATTGAATTACAGGAGACTAAAAATACAACAACATATCTTGACATTGTTAATAAAGGATAAAAAACAATTAAGTCTATTCTAAAAAAGATAATTACTCTTATTTACATGACTCTTTTAAGCTAAGAAACTATGATACATCTAAAAGGATTATCACTTAACTACTTGTACAAAGCATTGAATCGGAATTCAAGTATATTAAAACAGGTTTTGGTGGTTAATTTAACAATATCTGTATTTGAGAGTAAAAATATACACTTATGTACCTGCACGTATTATTTTATCATGCAAACTGATATGTTTGTCTTGAAGCCAACGAAATCTGTGATTTTATATATACAAAAGCTGTCATCTTTTAATGCTACTTAACTGGTCTGGATCTACATAAACATTAATCAAAGGAAAAAGGTTTTCTTTATGGAATGCGTAGGGAGTGAATGCTGCTGATATTCATTCCATAAATTGTGTTCAAATCATACAGGCCATTAATAGCCTTTTCTATTTCCGTTGTCAACAAATGTTGCCGAAATCATTAGAAATAAAACAAGTGTAATAGGTTATTTATTTTCAATTTATACTTCTTGTTTATTGGTACAGGTTCAGTTCATATATGCATATTACTTTAGAAAAAGAACGGTTTAAAAAAGTAAAACACAAGTTTAATTCTGTTACATTACTGTTTAACGCTTAATGATGCGTTATTAGTGAATAATTAGATGACTGGCTGTTTCCGTGTATTTATATGTGTTAACTATTATCGGCGAAACGAACTGCGAAATTATGCATTTATGGAAAATATTTCTTACTTATAACAAGATTATAAACATGTATTCAGTAGCTAAAACCGTACAAAACATAAATGACTGGTGGGTCCTAAGATAATAATAGTCATCAAGTATTGTCTCATAAAAGAAATACCGTTTTATGTTCCTTTGTTTCATATTTTTTAATTATATTTCTTAATTTTGATAAATTGAAACACTTCTTTCAATTCAGGTTACTCTAATTTGGGCGTGAGAGTGAATCTTAAATGAGATCTTTTGACCAGTAACTCTTCAACTAAATTTGAAACACATGAAATGTCACAGAAGTCCTCTCTTGCTAATGTCCAAAGAAAGTCCAATTCTAAGAATACTAAAATATGATTTTTGCGAACATTCAACAGTCAATCGCTTGAATCCTGAACTGAACGACGTAGAGACAACACTAGTATCCCGTCTGACAATGACTGGCCGCTGACACTTAAACCGAGGAATTCGGACTTCATTGAGTTGTTCCATTGTGTTGTTTGCATTACCACTTCACAAGTAATGCATGAAATATGTCTATCATATGCAAATGAATAGTCTGTAAATGCCAGACCCTTTACTCATATCATGTATGTTTTAGTCGCTGTAAATAACTCATGGATACTTAATTGCCTTTATATAAGCGTAAGTAAGAGTTAACATTTTCAAGAATAGCATAATACTTGTGTCTTAGAGATACTTGTTTTTAAATGTTGACAATTAAATGTGTTGTAGCATGACTTTAAAACCGAGTATATAAGGATATTTGTTCATGCAAGTCGCGTTTTATTACTTTGGAATACACAGTAGTTAACTTTTAAATTGAAATGTGAAAAACACCATAAATATCTTGAAATGTCGATAGAATCTCTTAAAATAAAGCAGTGGGCGTGATTGCAGGACAAGGGGGGTTTGTGCATTGTACAAGTATGTGCTTCTAGCTTCTATACCGATATAATGATATTTTTTTCATAACCTTGATATATGCATTTTCTCAACATTTAGGTTCTCAACTATGTGTAATCTTTATAAGAAAATAATTTGAGTTTTCTTAATTATTACAGTATAGAATATCGGTCACTTAGTGTGAGGACCTAGACGCGAACTCAAGCAATGACCTTTTTAAGCTTTATTTAACAGCTGAAAGTGATAAGATTAACTTAGTTGCAACCTTCAGACAATATAAGTCAGAAACCGAAAACTGTTAACTCAAAATGGCCCCTAAACGGTGCCAATATTAAGTATCCAGTATACTATGTTTCCTAGATAAGCAATAGTTCCACTCGTCTTGCGAAACAACTATGCCGCACAACCGCATGGTGATAATGACTCATTTTTATATTTTTATGGTAATTGCCCCATTTGCATTATCGTCACTTTCAAGTGTCGTGGCACCAACCTCGCACTCACATCTATGAGTCAATGTCAAAGTTTGTGAACAGATACATTTTCAATACTTATCCTTCCGGCCAGCTCTTCAGTGTAAAGCTTGTTTTAAACCTTTGTGGTACTTCTGTGGGACTGATCAAAACATTTCTTAAGAGCAGAAGGTGATGCGCCGAAATCTCATTCGTTATGATTACATGTAGTTTTGAGCAGACTGCAGAAGCCGCACAATTCATCTCAGGATTTCTCATTTCGACGCAAATAGGTCTAAAACCCATGAGGCAGTGGACATAAATTATTGATCCTATTTTTATCGGTAATGTTTTCTATGAAAACTTATTGAATGAACTTTTTTATTTTATTTTTTACAATTTCAATGCAATAGTTATGATGTTCAAATTGAAATGAATATTTCAAACCACGTTTTTATGAAAGATGAATCCGCCCGAAAAAGAATTTCAAAAGTATACACTGTCGAAGAATTCACTTTTCAAACGTTATTCGTGATATGATTTTCGAATTTTAAACAATACGACGAATAAACAGTTATTGTTGCTAAGACTAAAATGCACATGGGCGATATATAAGTTTCAAAAATAATCAGATCGCGTTGTCAGCCGATTAAATCTTCGATAATAAAAAAGGGTCCAAGATTACTGTGACGTCAGCTTTATCATGTACAATTTACAGACCTCCGGCTCCAATTGCTCGATACATCTTAAGTCCCTTAAAACAGTATTAAGTTCAGCCGATTTTTTGTTTGGTTTAATTTGTGCCATTTTACCCTTTTAAGCGTTTTGGGAATTCGAAAGGGAATTATCTGTATGCTTATCACAATGAGCTATTTTTCGTTTAGATAATTGTATAAAAGTTTGCTAAAATAATATCTTCAAAGACCAAAATAATAGTAAAAAATCCAAATGTTGCGCTTCTTCAAAAGTTGTATTGAAATCCATATATTTCAGTTCCAATGTGACACGCCTTCACTGTTTACTTATTGTACAATTAGCGCGAAATATCTTAATTAACTAATCAGTAAATTTCACTTTCTTCACTATGGTCATTTTAACACTGGTTCAGCCACACGTCAGAGACTTTCTGAATACATGCAATTGCGTTAATATATCAATGCACAACTTTCGTCAATTTGAATTGAACTTATCAGATGTATTTAACAGGGTATTTATTTTTATTAAATCCATGGCGCGATCATGACTCTAAAAAGCGGCCGTATAAATAACTTTCATGTTTTTTTTTTAGTTTAGGGTTAAGGTCATCATTGTTCATGTCAAATAGGCACTCAAAAAACACTGGCCCGTTTTAGTAGGGCATGCACATTAGATATAACATTTAAAGTATAAAAAATTATGATTTTTAATGCAACAGTACACACATCCTCATAAAATTCTGATGAATAAGTGTCCAAAGTGCAATAACGGGGTTATAGCAGGTACAACCCATTATAGTTGTGACCTGCAGAATGTCTTTGTCTCACGAGCTAATTCAAATTTCTCGCATGTTTCAACTTTATTTAGTAGTGGCGGGTTTGAATCAATGCTGAAACAGACCCAGACTACTACGTTCAGGAATGGGCTGTGAAAATGTGGTGACAAAATTCGCCGTCTGTGATATTGTGCAAACAATGCATTTTGCACTTCTTGTTTTAACAATCAACCCAATAAGAACCATTCTTTGCAAAAGTGTATATCGAAACATTGAAGATGACACTTATTATCTGCTTGAATTGGATTCTTACAACCCCGGACCAAGCAATTGGTGTGCATCATAATATTACCTTGTACATACGTTCAAATCCCCATTACACTGCAATGTTCACAGTAGTACTGTAGGTCTATTTGGGACGTTATACACATATATTTGTCTTCCAGCACCTTGTTCTCGGATACAAGTGTCGGTCGATATCCGTCACAGGTTAGTAAAATTCAGAGTTAAATGGACTATCAGGCGCGTAAATATAGATATACGAGTACTCGGCTGAATCCATATGATATTGACACAAAACAGACAACGTTGCAATACGCATACTTGACTACCTGATGTTTATTTCAAAATACTTAATAAAGCACCTCAGAACGACCAGAATGAACCAGATTGCACCGTGGTTTACAAATGTTCCGAAGGGGGTGCAAGCACATTCATCAATAGAGGGCTAGCTACGCGCCTGACTATGGCTGTAAACCAAACACTAAGATATTCGTATTGACATGCTTTTGAACGTGTGTTTGGTTTTACCTAAGATCAAGGCCTTCCCCTAGAAGACACGTGCAAGTATTGGTGGATGAGTGCGGGAGGCGGTGTTCACTCTTCCGTGCGTCAGTTTTTTTTTTTTCAATGCCAATTTAACAACAACATAAAATGATTGCTTTGTTGCCAAAAATTGGCCTGCCCAAGATGTCTCTCAATCACAAGGACAAGAATTTTGATAAGTTGTATGTAGCCTCATATTTTTGCTGTTAACTAACAAAAATCAAATAATATTCCTTTGGCCAAAGCATGCCTTGGCCTTAGTAAATAGCGTCTGAAGTAAAAAAGAAAATAAAGAAAATTTCCTGAAACCGCAAGTCGCAGACCCTTGAAATAAAGTTTTTGAGCATGGTGTAATGGTGCTTTACACAGTTTGTTCAAATTAAGGTTTTTTGCTCTCTAGACTGGCCCTGTGTGGTACAAGGATTTCCATGTTCTTTTTTAGTCTTATTTTAAAAATCTTCTTTAAAATTAGGGCCGAATGAACATGCACTCTCACTCACACTCCAACCACTATCCCGTTAGGGACACTCAAGTGATCACTTGAGTTGAATGAATGGAGTGACACTCAAAAGATCTTTCTGTTTTCAAACGCCTCGCTTACACTCCATCTCATCAAATGACCAATTCAGTACAAATACATGTATGTTTTCATGATCATATCGGATTATCTGTTTCACTATGGTGGTGTTTACAGTATTTAATGTTAACATATGTTTTGGATTGTGAATATTTAAAATAACAGTTCCAAAATTCGTTAAAATTCGTTTTCTGTTGTTGTTGTTTTTTTTTTTAAATAGGTCTTAGAGTTTGAAAATAAATTAAGACTTTATAAAAAAGCACATTATATGGAAATAATAAACGAATGAATCTACTTTTTAAAGAAAATTACATCTCGGACTGAAAGCAAATCAAGAAATGTAGGGAGCCTATGATCGGATGATGATGACGGTTACAACAACAACAATAATAATAATAATAATAATAATAATAATAATAATAATAATAATAATAATATAATAATAATAATAATATCATTATATGATGATAATAATAATAATAGAATAAATCCAACTGAATGTAGGCTGGAAAATACATATTATTTCTCTGACCAAGGTCTGAAATGAACATTTGCGTAAAACCATGTACGCGAAGTTAGCGGCCTAACAGCATGAAGTTTGAGGCCTGGCGGCCCCGCTTCCTAGCGGCCTAACAACGTTCCGTATTTCAAAACTTTTAATATGCGTTCTTTTCAACAATGATAAATTAGATGTTTCTATTCAAAGGTCAATGTTCTTACGAACATATAAGCATTTTTCCTTATTTTTTAGGCTGCTGGATTGAGTGGTATCGGAATTTTAGACCGCTAGGCCATCAGGCCGTTAGGCCCCAAGATTTACGCTGCTATGGCGTTGGATTGCTCGATCAAGTTTTTAAAACAAATGTTAATAATCGCTCCAGAGTATTGCATTTCGCATAAAAAACCAATGGTTTCAGCATTGTTTTAGAAAAAACTAATATAAAAATGTTTTGAATAAGAAATGATATAAGGCCGCAATTATACTATAATTGTGAATAAAACATTGATTTATCATTAGTTTCCAATTAAACACATGCACAATTTCTTTGAGATAGAGAACAAATTTAGGACTTTAGGATGCCAACTTCACGCCGCTAGGACGCAAGGCCGCTAATTTACGTCGCTTGGCCGCTTACCTCACGCCGCTACAATTCACGTACATGAAGCTGCCTTTTATTGCAGCCATCGATGAATTGCATCCATCAAGTTTGCTGAGCGTTTGAGATCAGCACAAAAAAAACAAATATGTGATTTTTGCATCCTTTTGAAAAATTGAATTTTTTTGAAGTCCACGTTATTGAAGTAAAATGTACTTCAATGGATTATCCCGGTCTCTTGAATATTATCTGGGAACGAGCGGCCTTGCGGAGTGAAGTTGGTGGCCTAGCGTCCTACTTCTCTACTTCAATGCAATTGAACATTCGTTTCATTTTATGAAAACAATGATTAATCAAAGCATATGTATTCATAGATTAACACAAATCATTTTTATATGTGTTTGCTTCTTAAACAATACTTGTTTACGAAACAATCAACACTCTAAAGCGAGTATAAAACAAATTTGATCACCAATCCATTTAGGGAAAATGCCGGTATTCGCTTAAGGATATTGATTTGTGAATAGGAACATAATATTAATTATTGTTTTAGAAGAAAGCGCATATATAATGTTTTGAATTAGGAAGCAATTTTAGGTGGCCGCTTACTTCACGCCGCTTGGCCGACATGCCGATAGGCCGCTAACATCACGTACATTGCAGCTTTGAGGTTTTACGCAAGATTTTTATTACAGAGCGTGGTCAGGGCATTAATATGTCTTTCCCAAAAACCAGTCAGTTGGATTATTATTAGTAGTATTAGTAGTAGTAGTAGTATTGTTATTATTATATTATTAATATCGCTCTTTTCTTCTTCTTCTTCTTCTTCTTCTTCTTCTTCTTCTTCTTTTCTTCTCTTCTTCTTCTCTTCTTCTTCTTCTTCTTCTTCTTCTTCTTCTTCTTCTTCTTCTTCTTCTTCTTCTTATTATTATTATTATCATTTTTATTATTATAAAAAATATCCTACATCGCTTGAGTTGTTATTCACTATGATGTATTATTTTAAATCCCGAAGCCGATTCATTAGCTTATTCTTTCCATGTGTTTTCGACTTAACATTTAGTATTTTTAAACGCTAAAAAACAGTTTTTGCAAACAAACAAAAAATAAATTTATACACGAAAACACATTAATTAACGTGATACATTGCATAACGGCTGCATATTAGAACACACACACACGTGCATTTCAATGCGTTTTGCATCATTTTGTTTATTTCCAAAATGTTTATTCAAGCGATTGTTTTAAAATATTAATTTCAAATTATAATAGTAATTGTCTTTTATTTGACACCATTTCTAACAATAAGGTACCCAAATCTTATATAAACATATTTTTTATGTTTACTGAAAACACCACCATAATCCGAAATGATCATAATACATGTATTTGTTATTGTATTGGTGACTTGATGAAGTGGAGTGTTAGTGAGGCGTGTGATTACGAACATATCTCTTGAGTGTCATCCCCCTTGTACCACTAAAGTTACTTCAGTGTCCCTTGCGGGAATGTGGTTGGAGTGTTAGTGCGAGCGGCTGTTCTGAATGTGTCCCTTAGTTCCCGAATAATGAACATAGCAATACATATAAGATAGTTTGACAAAATATATTTTAGTTTTCCATTGCAAAAAGACAGCAAACATTTGCACACTAAGATCTTATAGTTTGTATTTCATTTTCTCAATAAATATTCATGTATTAAGATTGATTAATTTGACCTATGATTAAAGGCTATTCTTTCTGATCAATATACAACTGTCGTACCTGATTGACAATGCGTTTAATATCAGTTGAATTCTCAATTAACTATACTGTTATCATGACGTGATGCTACGTCATGCGTTATCATGTAGATAAACAGCTATTAACTTATTTTTGTGAAATAATATACAGTTGTTGTTAACCTCAAAATCAGTATTCTCTATTCTATCGTCTCGTTCAATAATTTATTTTGGGTCAATATGACCTCATATTTCCCAGCTTAAAAGTAAATAAGATTTATTTATTTATTTATTTATTTATTTATTTATATTTATTTATTTATTTATTTATTTATTATTTATTTATTTATTTATTTATTTATTTATTATTTATTTATTTATTATTTATTTATTTATTTATTTATTTTTTATTCACATGTTACTGTTTTTCCCAATCGCTCCACTCCGACAATCTGTTTAAGTTTATTTTCTGCAAACATTCAAATTCTTGCTTGTTATACCATCCGCATACAGGATAATCATATTTTGTATTTCAAAGGAAATGCTATTTACATTCATGCATAAGAAACATGATGAGTCCTAGAATGGAGAACTACATAGTTTATTAATCTTCGTGAATATTCATTTCAAGCTTAATAATTTGATGTCTATCGTTCAAATACAAAATTAAATGTTTTAAGGACTTATAGCTAAAATTCTATATTTTAATTGATGTTTAAGAATTTCGTGATTAACCTATTCAAATACTATGATATTTTCATCCGGATGGGGAAATCAATTGTCTGCATTCGAAAGGATTATTGGAGTTGTTTTGGTCATGTATTTAGACATTGGATTAGTATTCATTCTCATTCATCAGAGGTTTGATAACGGTATTTCTAACGCATAGCATCATCACTTGGGTAAAGAGATTAGGTTGTTTAAGCTGATTAAGTATGGTTCGTTCTCAAATGGTTTGACACGTTCTCAAAGGTAGATAAACAAACACTGTTATTGATATCTACTGTATAAACATACACTTCGCCATTTTCCCCCAATCCTTAAGATGCTGGTACAGATAAGTTGATACATTTAGCAGTTAGTTTCCTGCTTCGAGTTTCCAGCCTAGCTGTTTTACACATAAGCATTACAAATTAAAGTGAAGTCAGCCATCATTAGGGTGTTATTGCATATTAGATATAACAATCGAGAATATTATGTTGTATTTATATTGATTAACTATTATATTAGAAAAAAGTGGTCTAATTGAATGCATTAGAATATTGCTAAAACTAATCGGGTATTGTTTTAATTAAGTGCACAGATCTTTGTTCACAAATCGAATCGTAAAATCAATGTGTTCAAAATCAAGTTTTGCATGCATATTATATTTTATTTTTTACATACATATATAGTTCATTTATAATGATTTTTCTTGATTTAAGATGTAGAAATGCCCCCTAACAAGTCGTACAGTTGAACAACAAGATTTTCAAAATTACATGCATAGCTTAATTTTAAAGCTGACTTTTGTATCAGAAATTAAATAATCATGCAATTGATTCGATTACATTTTATAACTTAATAAGTTTCTGTTGTTGTTTTTTAAATTAAATTAAACATGCAGTTTAATTGGGCAGCAGCCCCTGCACCTTTTATTTCCCAAGCATAATTTATTGTCTAAAAGGAAGCCAACCGTCTGAATTTATCATTTTGTATTGATTTAACTTAATTATTTCAGGAAAAAACCTTTAAACCTCAAACTGAGCTGAAGGTTTAGGGGGTACAAGCGCCACATGAAACAATAGGCCCCATTTTGATCAAGTGATGATAACTGATACAAATGAAAAAGAGAATAACTACAACCAGAAGCCAATCACTATATTGGATAAGCCGAAATAAAAAGTATAACCAAGTTATTAGCATATAATATCATCGTAGGAGCCAGTTAGACAAAAATGACTTAGACTGATTAATGGTGAATTGCTAAATAACATGTGAATATTAGATATATATACTAAACTTGTCTACGCCTATACCCTTTTTCAGAAATAGCGATATGGGCAACGGTGTAAATTTATCCTTTACATAATTAAGCGAAATAGGTATATATGCAAATTTTAAGATTGAAACTACTAGATGGAGGTGATGTGACGCACAAAGACCGGGTACTGGTACGTAGGGAACATATAGGGCTACCATCTGATACAAGCCAATAAGGGCCAGCTTTGAGTCAAGTTGACTAGTAATGAGTCTTAATGTCAGGAACCGCGGAATTTGCTATTATACGCGAGTATGTGGACTCTGGGCTGGGAGGATAATAAGTGCGCAATGTGACTTCCGGAAACTGGATACAGGCAGGTAGGTGACATTTAGTTTACCATCCGGACCCGAACCAATAAGGGAGGATCGGGTAGGTCTACTCAAAATGACTTTAAGTGTCAAGGACCACAGAGTTTTCCTTTATAAGCCAGGGTGTGGATTTTTGTTGGGGGTAAATACTACTAGATGGGGTGGTGTGACGCCTAAAGACTGGGTACCGGTACGTATGGGACATCTAGGGCTAATACTTGGTATAAGCGAATAATGGCACCCAAAGGCACCGTGTCCTGGCTTATTCGCTCAAAGTATTGGTTAAACATTTACCAGTTGAAACAATCGCATTTGTGCAAATGTGAAGAACTAGAAATGCCTCTTAAACTAGTTAGAAGATGGTTGTTATTAGTATGATAAAATATGGAGGAAACGCCATAATAGTAGTATATTATAACCTGGTGTGATTTTGACGTCCGTATAGGAAGTAATTATTAAACAGCGACCCCTTATGAGTACGCTCTGCTATATTTGGTTACCCACTTCGTTTTAGAAAATGTAAACATTGTTATGCGGACGATATAATTTTATTTTATTTAAACAGCATTTTATAGCACCTATAGTGGGTTCAATCTAAATAAGCTTGAAACATTTAAATACAAATAAATAAGCATATATTTGAAGCGTTCATACATTGAAATTCTTATTATTAGGTTAATGATTAAGTCAAATGTATTAGACAAAGAATAGGGAAACCATATCTTTTATTCACAAGAAAAAGCAAAAAAAAATAAGTTCAAGTTATATTTCAAAATACATATACATTTATAAAGATACATATAACAGCAAATTCACTTTTATTAGCAAAAGAAAAAAATGATTTCGAATGCCATAAAGCATAAAAAGTGAACTTGCATAATATAACTTTCATACTTATCTTCAGTGCATTTTTATGGGGTTGTATATTGATTTATCGGTTAAGACTTTATACCTCTCACGGTGTTTACATAGATTTCTTTATAAGAAGATGCATACCGCATTAGCGGATACGGTTGTTGATTAGTCAGTCCTGTTATCTCGACTCCACCTACCGTCTGGTGATCGGCATTTTCACAATCAGCTGGGTTTAATCGTTTATAACTCAAATATTCCACATTGTTTATAATTTGAAGCCTTGATGAAAGCATAACAGTTAGATGGCAGTATTTTATATTGGTTAATTCATTATTGATTGTGATCGTTTCTGACCGAAAAGGTTTGGGAAGTCAAATTTATATGATTTAAAGAAAAAATGCACTGCCTCTTCCTAACAAGATGTCACAGAGAACACTGACTATTATCAAAAAGAACAGAAAACATGAATGTACCAACAACCAGCCATAAAGCATAAGTCTAAGACGGAAAATTACACAAACCTTCAAAGAATTGGCTGGCTCAAGTTGTTTTGCGCAGTCACATAAAATGTTCCTTAAAAAATGTCGGGCAGCAAAAACAAAATAATGGTGGGGAAGGTGTGTGTTTTCATGAATATCTGATATTGAAATAAGAAATTGTCAGTAATATAATGAAATATAATGAAATAAATAAGACTTATTTGTGATACAGGGCAGTATTATTACGTTACTAAACATGCAGATTTTGCCTTGATGTATTTTTAGGCAACATGCAGAAACCCTCCCAAAGCAGGGAATGTAGTTAGTGAGAAGTATGCCACAAAACATGTTTTGCATATTTCTTTATAAGACTTATTGCTATGTTTCTTAAATGTTGTATGAAAAATGATTTTAGCAAGAGATAAATCAGAAGTGATCGTAAAGCTTTAACGTCACTAAAAGCCAGAACACAAGAAGAGACGCCACAAAAAAGGTGGAAATATATTGACACCTAAGACTACACATACATCGTAACCAAAATAAGATTGATGTTGTTTTAATCTTATACAGACTAAACAAATTATATCTGTATTTTGCATGTACTTTGAATAGCATTTTTGTAATATTTTGTTCGAAATTATCCTTTTTTATACGCCATAGCGTTTTTTTGTACGCATTTATACTGGACTTACTTGTACTGCTGTAATAAATAACTTGTTGATTAAAGTGTAATTTATCATTTTTAAAAGAATCATATGACTATGGTGTTTAAGCTATTCAAGATCTTTGCATAAATAAACTTATTTCAGCACTTATGTACGTGATAAATAATGAAGACCTTTTATCTAATCGAGCTACTATTTTCTTTTTGTCTTATAATTATGTTAATGTGATGAGATATATATTTCTTGTTAAACCAAAATAATTATCAGTCTTCGCTATTTCTAGAAATGTTCATTATTATAAAGCTAAGACTATAATCTTGACACTCGTTATCCTCCTTGCATGTTCAACTTATAGTGTTAATAAGCCGAACGGACGCACTTACGCAAACACTGACGCACCCACGCACGTACGCATCTACACGGACCCGCCTGTTTGGTTTACTCATATCTTAGGCCAGATTTATTTTTTCGTTTTACGGGAGCGCCGTACCTAAATATTGCAAAACCCAAATAAGAAAAATATTCAAATTCCTAACTTTATTTTTATTTTTTCCGCCGCCCGTTTTTTTGATCTCCGATAGAAAATAAAATTTAGTGTTTTTTTAACTTATTGCTAATTTCACAACAACAACAAATTATCGCGCACAATTTCCAAGATGGCGGAAGCCGGCGCTTCTTGCTTATGATGTTAACTGAAATGTGTTTCATTGTTTTGTGATATCACATGCATATTATATGTGATGATGAAAATAAAACTTGAAACTTGCTTATTATCATCATCTAAGCGATTGCAAGGAAAGTGGCCGCCTTTACGAAATTTTAAAGTGGATTTAGTTTGAAGACTGTTGTTTATAAAAATCAGTGCGTTTGTCATTTTGTGATATTTATACCAAAGCATAAGATCTCTAAAATATTTCTGTGTGTAGACCTGTTTACACGGGGAAACATTGAGAATTGTAATTTGCTGTACATGTTCCGACTACAGAAAAAGACGAGAATGTGACATTGGATTTGGCTTGTTTGTCTAAAGACAATTAAGTTATACCAACATATCGCATACCATTTTAATGGGCATTGGCTCCTCTTTTCATGTTACTCATTTTAAAATGGATTGTTTGTATGTTGATTAAGAAACTGAAATAAATGGACTCTACTGTGAAATCTGGTAAGTTTGAGTTACATACCTTGTTTCTTTTCTTGTATATCAAAGACATTAAATTTGTTCAGATGTGTTGTTTATCTCAATATATGTACCCACAATGATATTTATCAACATTTTAGACACAAACAATATGCCAGATGCCTTATGTTTTGCCGGTGCAGTTTCAGTGACTATAAAAAGCACGACAAAAGTATATATGCTCATATTAAAATCATGCATATATAATAATTTGTGTAATTTTACTAATTTTTATTTAAAAGTGCAGTGTTAAATACTGTGGAGTTACAGTTGAAGAATATATTTACATGTGGTGTGAATCAGTTGACTTGTGGCGTTTAGGAAGTAAAATGAATATCCAAAATTAATGTTGAAATAAGTTCCTTAAACGTGCATTATGAACCAGGTTATGCACCAGTCAATTGTAACCACGGCCCCTAGGTCCGGGGGTATAAAGGGGATAACGAGAGAAATGGGCGGTTATTTACCTTCCAGGTGGCCCCGCAGTGCTGAGAGAATGCGGTGGTTTTGATTTTGCGCCGAAAATAGTGGGGGAATGGGCCTTACCTCAGGGTGCAGGGGATTTGGCGTGGATTTGACCAGTAGATTGTCGCCTGTCTCTACGCAGGACAGGGTTTTACCAAGGATTAGCTGGACTGAAAGTCAAAGTCTCCGCAATTCTCAAGACCTGGGTTGGGGAGGGGCTGGTTACAATTCAATGGTGCATGATTGAGGCTACTTGTGAAAACGACTTCTTGTTTTGACATTATTATACAGATCTATTATACAACAGGCAGTATGGAGTGCGAAACAAGAGTGCACAACTTCAAAACATACATTCTTTAAATGTTTCCGAAAAAAAGAAAAAAAATACGAAAAATCAATTTTTTTTTATTTATTTTTTCTCGACGCTCATTTTTCGACATCTTTTTCTTAATTTTATTCCCTCCTCATGGCGCTTAACTTTGAAAACTTTCTTTGAAAATTTTGAAAAAATTAAAAAAAACTCTGGCCTTATTGCGTATAAAAAGTTTACATAGCACATTTAAATACAAATATTTCAGCACATATTTCATAAAGTACGCATATTACACTTTGTGCACAGTCTTTCTGCTCAATCGATGCCTCTGTATATACCTTCTTTAATGATAAGTTTATGTTTAGAACACCTGAATCGTGGTAATGCTATTCTATACTTCATAATATTAATATAGTTAAGATTGGGTTCATATATATAACTTTTCCTCATAACTGCATACGATTTTAACTTTCTGCTATTATTAGCATCTTCAAACCAACATAATACGCATTGATCATGAGCACGTTGGATTAACATCTCCAATTCAGCTTTCGTAACATTTGCATTATGCTACATATATGTATGTCAAACTCATCTAATAAGCGTTTTACTTGTATGGACAGGTATAAATCTGAAGGTATTTTGATAAGGCGTATTGATGATCACATAAAAATAATGCGCTGAATGTTTCTCCAAATAAAAGAATTAATACAAATGTCAAATGGTGAGCAATCTCGAGAGTACTCGGTACAACCTAAGATATTCGTACTAAATTAGTATCAAGATTGCTTGTTTATTGTTTTCATCTGGATGGGTTTATATTTTTATTACGTGAATATTTTGCATGTATGAGAAACGAAATATCACCCACATGACACTTTCAATAACAGATGTAGAGCCACAGTAAGAAAATACTAAAAATGCTTGTAAATAGTGTCCAAAGTATTTGGTCAAATCCGACCTTTGGGTAACATCTTTGCGACCTTTGGGAGACATTGAAAATTTTCACCAGAAGGTCATATCTTCTTTCGACCAATAGTCATTGTGCGTTATGTGTATGCTTATTCAAGATTACTTTACGTCGTAAGTTAATTATTGATTTGCAAAACATTTATTATCTGCACAGTTTCAAAGGTCAAGTGATAATTTCAAAAGTTTTTTTTTTTTTTATATAATTACGACTTAATGATTATCCGTAATTGTTAATATAACAAAACATAGCTCCCAATTTAGTAGTAAATTTGCAGTCGATCGTGAAATATAAATGGACTTCGTAGAAAACTTGGCGATACTAAATTTGTGAACATTATATGTGAATATGATATAGTAATTTTAACAGAGACATGCCTATCAGAAAAACATACTATAAATTTAGACATAGGAAATTTTCATTATGAGCCTTTCTTTGGTACTAAATATAAAAATACAAGAAAATATCGTTATAATGGGAGGTATCTCCAATTATTTTAAGGATAGTTTTAGAGAACATATTACAATTATTGAAATACATAAAAATGTTGTTTTGTAGACTAAAATATGTTTAGGTGTCCTTTCAGCATTCGAAGATTTATATATATGCAGTCTATATTTACCACCAAGTAATTCCACTATTTTAAAACAATTTTAAATATATTTATTCGATCTTATTGAACAGGGAATCGAAATATATAGCACTGCTGGCATAGTTGCATTAAATGGCTATTTTAACGGCCGCATGGCGTATAAAATTGACTTCTTAAATTTTGTTAATTATATAAACAACGAGCAATTTGAACAAATGTTGACAAATATTATTCTTACACCAATCGTGTATAACATGGAATAAACAAAATATTACATGCAATAAAATGAATACAGTTTCGTGAAGTCAAACGGCATTAATCTTAAAAATATATACGAATACTTATGCCTATGGTTTCTTACTAAATGAAGCCAAATGTATAATTACAGGCAATCGCACATTAAGATCAACATCGTATAGAGATACTGGTTTTATTTAACATAATTTCGTATCATGATAGTAAGCACATAATTATATTACATTCAGTAGTCAGTACATCATTTCAAAGTTTTGTAGAAACCATTGGTTACCTGTAAGAAATCTAGGATGAAACTAAATTACTTAATATATGTTTTATCGACAATGGTACCAAACATACTTTTGTGTTAAAGAGATGAGCAGCATTGAACGTTAACGCCTGATCGGATTTCATCAATCACTAGTTGATTGATAGTCAACTATTATTATTATTATTATTATTATTATTATTATTATTATTATTAATTATTATTATTATACCTGATTTATATAGCACTCTTGTCATATGGCAATATATGTTCAAATGTGTTTTACAATACATATACACAAAATATCAAAACAAACAATTAGGCTACAAATTAAGTTAGCTAAGTCTAGCTAATGCAGAACTAGCTTTAAGACCGACCGCCTGGTAGTGTTCTTGATTTGTATATAAGTTGGCTGAAATTTTATCATCAAAGGAATCAAAATAATGGTAAACAACACAAAATGTTGCGTTTCTTAAAACATTGTTTTGAAATCCGTATATTTCAGTTCCAACGTCACACGCCTTCACTGTTTAATATATGAGTCTTACTTATTTTACAATGATTGCGAAAACTGTTAATTTACTTATCAGTAAACTTTAATTTCTTCACAATGGACCATTCAACACTGGTTCAGCAAAACGTCGAGGACTATATGTTTTGGTATTTCAAGCTCCTTGAATATATCCTAAATATTGCACCAATTAAAGATAGTTTGACAAAATATACTTTAGTTTTCCATTGCAAAAAGACTGCAAACAGTTGCACACAGTGTTTTATTATTCGTTTTTCATTATCTCAATCAATATACATTTTTAAAGATTGATTTTTTGAAGTTTTACTATGATTTTAGGCTATTATTTCTGCTCAATATACAACATCCGTTCCTGAATGACAATACGTTTTGTATGAGGAACATTTTAATTAACTTATATTTAATTTTAAGCATCATCTGATACGAGTAGTATATATAAAATTGGTTCTGCCATAGTGAGCTCAACTTGTGCAGTTCTAAAAAATAGATATAACGTCACACTGATACTTGATTTTGTTGCATATGCAGTCCATTGTGACCGCAAAATCAGAATTATCAATACTATCGGTCAATAACGCAGCTTTCCCGGCTACTTCAATTAAACAAATCAATCATTTATAAGAAATATGAATGCCCGCGTGTATCACACGCTCGCACACGCGCACATGCACACTCACAGATTACACCATTTTGTATCGATCCATCGATACCATCATGTTATCACATAAAATGTTTATAAACTATTTACAGTAAATTAAGGAACACATACAATGTATTTAAGACAGTATATCGATCAATTAAAACAACTCGTAAATATTAAAGGTTATCTGTTAATATGTATCTAACAGAATTTACACAAAAAATCCAATTTTTTATTTGCATCTGATGTTGTAAAGCAATTCTTACATGTTTTTAGATTTATGTTTATCTATTCGTAAAAGTTCTAAACGTTTATTCTACAAGCATGTGTTTCTTCTATCGTTTTGTATGCCTAAAATGAGCGATATCTTCTTCGTTTAGAGACGATGTCCTATGCTGCAGTATAAGATATAGTAATGATTTCTCAAAAATAGCTAGTGTGACGATTTAGTAAGGATTAATATTCAAATGCAGCTGTTTGATACTACCAATGGTTTATATATTGAATCCGTTTTATTTTTTCAAACAATTCTTATTCGCGTTTTAAAGCTGTTATTTCACAGATTGAACGTTGTGACAACTGTTTTAGAACGAGCCAAATTATGTGAAAATGCATGTAAACAAGGCATATAAGAATTCAGACAGAAATTGGTCCCAGATATTTTTTTTTTATTAAGTTGATGTTTTATGCATTTGTTGTAAACAGTTAGTAACACTTTTAGCTTTAAATATAAATTTAAGAACGGAACTATGAAAATCTGCGGTCTTTTATCAGCAGTCTTTTATCGCTGGTTTGCAGATATTTAGTACTACGAAAAATTCTGCTCATTTCTGTACAAAAAATAAAAAAGGTTGTAAAAAACGTTAAATCTGTGCTGCTAAGCAATATACTTGTTTGGACCTGTTAGTTAAAGTCTAGTTATTTTCTTCACACGTGATAGCTTTTATTTCCGATACGCACCACTCTGATATGCTGTGCAAGAATAGTTTCTACGTACATTTATTTTTTGTGCATTTACGTTAATTATTATGATAAGGTAAGACACAATCCATATACAAGACAATCAGATTTTGTATTTCAAAGGGAATGCCTATGATGTATATATATTATATATATAAAACATGAGGTGTCCCAGAATGGACCCTTGGTCAACTAAAGAGTTTATAAATTTTCCTGAATATGAAATATCAATTTGATGAATGTCGTTCAAAAACAAAATCAATGTTTAAAGGGATTATAGCAAAAATTCTATAATTTTAATTGATGTTTAAGAGTTTCGTGATTAAGAGTTTCAAGAGTTTATTGGCGAATCGGCATGTTTGCCTTTGACCATTTACAAACTATCTAATGATGGCTAAGACACAAAAGTATATTGATTTATAAAGCAATTATGTGATAACAGTACATATATACATGTATTCAGTGATCAACAAAATCAATTTCTTGGCGTATGATATTTTTTCTGCGATAATTTGAATGGATTATCGGATTTGTTTTGGTCATGTAATTAGAAATTTGGGTTGCATTTATTCTCATCCATCAAAGGTTTAACAATTAAAATCTAACGCATAAAACCATCACTCTGTTCTTATAGATAAGGTTGTTTTAAGCTTATTAAGAATAATTCGTTCTCAAGGGGATACACATGTTCTGCAAAGTAGATAAACAAATATCTGCTATCTATATATGCAGTGTAAACAGTAACTTCGCCATATCTCCTCAATCCTTAGATGCTGGTACAAATAGGTTTACATATAACATGTCGTTTCCTGCTTCAAGTTTCCTGCCTATTTATAACTGACCAACATTTAGAATTTAAGAGAAGTCATCTATCATTAGTTGATAGTGAATATCAGATAATGATATAGAATTGTTTTAATGTTTTATTTGTATTGATTAACATTTATATTGATGCATTGATTACATTTTAGAATAACATGAAAATGACGAATCCACTATGAGTTCATATATTAAAGTAAGGTACATGTTTTCGATAACAACAAGACGTTTTCTTCATGTCTAGATAAAAATGCTCTGGGTTACTACTAGATAAAAATTTCAGACGAAACACTTTAAATAAAACATAACCCGAACAAACGTCTTGTAATCAATTATTCCGACATAAAAGCGGAAATCTGTTAAGCAAATATAATCTATTTTTCAAATGGACGGCAAAAATCATAAAATACGTCGAAATGTGTTATCATGCACTGATAAACCAAAATCAGTTCAGGGTTAAACCTCCTCACCAAAAACAAACATTTTAATCTGATGGTGTATGGTTTACAAGCGGCATATCTAACTAGTTTTCCCCAAATCCTCAAGATCAAATATTGTATCCCAAAATAATATTTTAACATGTAAATGTTCATTCGAAGACAATAAACGTAGTTACTCATACTTAATACGTAATACACGTACATCTGCAATAACCTGAGTCGACTATACTTAAAAAACAGTTATAATTAATATCTTCTTTCCATCAACTTGAGTGCTTAGTTGCTAAATTCAAATTCATTCTTCGATATCAGTTATGAATGTGTATCGCATGACAGTGAGCATCTACAGAAACTTTTAAAAATGCAGTCAACTTATAAATCACTGTAACTGAGGTTCACTCCATGTGTGAGCGACATGAACCTTATATAGGCCCTATTTTAACCAACGAAGGATAACGGATAAAAATGAAAACAATAAATAACGCAGCTTAAAACAAATAACTATGCGGGTTACGTCGAAATATAACATATATCCAAGGTATTAATAAATAATATTACCGTAACAGCAAATTAGGAAATATTTCATGAAGGCTGATGAATGGTGAATTACTTAACATTCGTTATTAATATAATATAATAGTATATGTTATGAATAATATGGTTCATAATACTAGAACGATGTGATTTGACTTTTTAAGACCGGATACTGGTACGAAGGGGACAACTTGAACTACCATCTTATATAACAAGGGCCAGCTTAGAGAACCACGTATTTTTCTATTATAAGCCAGTTTGTTGACTCTGGATGGGTTTCATGCTATTATAAAGACGCGATGTGGCACCCGAAGACCGGACAAAGGCACGTAGCGGAAATCTAGTGCTCAAACCTGATCCCAACCAATGAAGGCGCTTTGGGTAGATTTACTATTTGAATAAAAATACATAAATGGTCTTGTACCGCAGATGTTTCTATACCAGTGTGGGGAATTTTGTTGGGAGCTTAAACTACTAAACTACTAGATAGAGGTGATGTTGACGCCCGTAAAACGTTAGCTGGTATTTACCAGTCAGAGATTTTAGGGTTTGTGCATATGCTAACATGTATAAAAGCCTCTAACACTTAATATTGATGGCCACTATTATGATGAAATATAAAGAAAAGTACGTTATATTATATTATAACTTAAGTACACCGCGTAATTTTGACGTCTTATGAATACGCTCTGCTAATCTTGGTTCCCGTCTTTATTTTAGAAAACGTAAACATTGTATTGTAGACCACATTTTGTCAATTTGAGAATCATTTACGATTTACGATTAGATGACGTGAAGCCAGGTTAAGTAAGTATAAAACGAGCACATGTATTTATGTAGAGCACAACACAATGAAATTCACTGGCAAAGTCCTATGCAGTACAACCGACCGGCCAGGCAAAACCAGAGACGGTTAACTCTGGAAACCTGTGTTCATCCACAACGTATGAATGTCGAACCTCATTCATTTGTCTGGTTTCAAATATGGATATAAAACAGTGAAACACAATCACTAAAAAATATTGAAGTGAAAATTTAGGTTACGAAGTGAACTGAATGAAGTCGACTGGTAGAATGACTCTTCACGCTAATATACCAATATAGCACGAAATCCTCGTGCAAGACTGACCACTACTGTATTCAAATACTATCATTTCGCCAAGACAAATATTTCACGCTATACTAACGAAACGCGTGAAATGAATATTATCATCACAAATCATTTAGCAAATATTTTGAAATTGCTGAGAAAAAAAACGATAAAGTAACTGTAAACTATTACGATATGATCAATTTGATTGTTTTCGGTTTTGAAAAGGATTACCAACTTAATAAATGTTTGGTTACAGCGGATGGCAGTAGCTCTAAATCATAGATTACCTAACATTCGACGGGTAATCAGCTGTCAGATTGTGCTTATATTCCACCACGTGATTCAAAAGATTATGTGCTAGTTACACAAGGTAAACGCTTCATCGAGTAATGTCATTCCAAATTTGATATTTTTGTTATATGTCGACTGCACACCGATCAGGTATGGGCAAATATACATTTTATTCAAAAAGAATCAATCAGGCGTATTGGATTATTAAATACTTCAGCTTCAAAATATATTTTCTGTTTCAGACTTTCAAATACAAGATCCAACCGAATTTTCGAATCAATCATGGATCGTTTTCGCTTGTATTAAGCAGCTGGGGAAAAATAATGCCAAAAATAATAGTAAGAGTAATAATATCAATAAAGATAATACAATTTAATGGAATCCATCCAAAATTGAAGAACTTAAAAGTAGTTTGTCATTCAAATGTAACCAATTGTCTTGATTTGTAGAACAATTAGATTCTAATTAAACATTGAGGGTTCAACAAATTCGTTCATACAGATAATTCAAATTCGTCTTTGTGTCGGTTTGCCAAAAAACAAAATGATACAACTTCTAGAAAATCGCTTTCAAAAGAAGCCGTGAGAGCCTGAGCAAAATAAACCTTAACGAATTTTAGAAATAAAATAAAAACGAATATAAAAAAGTCAACCAAAATCTGAGAATCAAAATGCGTCGGATTTATAGGATAATTTCAAAACACTATATAGTACTTAAGATTATACTAACAACTCAAAATTAAGAGCAAACATTTGCGATGACAATCTTGATAAAAAGGTCATTTTGGCAGATTAAGGAAGCTGTAATGCTGAAATCTATAAAACCATATTTACAGATATATCATCGTTTCTATTGAAACTATTAAATCGCATCTTTACCACAGGAGAATATCCCAGATCCATTTAGGGAAGATTATTAGTACCTGCATTTAAAGGGAGCAATGAAGACGACCCAAAGAACTATAGAGAAATAACCCTCATTGTTATTTTTCGAACTTTAATTCTCAAATATTTCTTAAAAGATTGACTTGGAGCAGTCTTAATAAAACTATTTAAAATCAATTTCAAAAAGGCAAGTCTACGATTTGTTGATATTTTACTAGGGATGGCAACGAGTACCCGAGGACTTGAGTACTCGATCGAACGTCCGAGTACTCGAGTACCAAATCACTACTCGAGTACTCGGGAACAAATCTATAAAAATCACCAAATTCACGATTTACAGACAAAATATCAGATCTGGTTATTTGCCAAGAGGACAATTTACGGTCCCTCTAATCCCCGCTGTGTACACAATTGACCTCAGTCAATTATTTGACAATTGTTGTGATAGTTTTAAACTGTCAACAAAGGACCTCTATTTCAAATTAGCACTGATGTCAATTAGCGAAGTTTTGATAGAGGTACTTTCACCTACACAATTCTATTGTATACCAATTAGAGACCTTTCACCAAACAATGGACGCTAACGAGCGAAAGAGTATCGAATGTTACGAGAATTGATTTCTTAATGGGCGTATTTTAACTATTTTTGCAATGATTATCACAATTGATTGGTTGATATTTTAAATCAAGAATTATGAATATTAATGAGGTAAACAACAATGACACAGTACAAAAAACTATCATTTAAAAAAAATTGTAGAGTGAACAACTAAACAACTGAACTTCGTATTGAATTTCGTTCACTATTTTTATGTATGCTATTAATTTTCGTTCATTGTAATTCTGATTGTTGTTCATTTCTGCGGTGCAGAAACGAATAAGACAAATTAAAAGCCTGAAACAACATTTGTTTTCTTTTTATATCATTTTTTGTTAAAATACGTAATGAAAGTTTACTTTAAAGGTGAAAATGACCAATAATACGACCAACGCGCAATATACGTCATTAACGATACATGTATACACAATCTTGTCTTTGCGAACACATATTCAATTTTTCCGAGTAATCGAGTACCCGGGTACTAGATCGAACGATCGTCCGAGTACTCGAGTATTAACTTTACTACTCGTTGCCATCCCTATATTTTACATTCAATTATGATTTTGATCGAAATAATACGACAAAGAATAATTGACATATATGGAATGCAGATATTAATGAATCGAACAGACTAGAACATATCGCTGGTATAAAAATGAACTCAAGCATGAAAATATCTAAATAGTATGCACATGAATAAATATAGAACGGTCGTTACAACATTTCCTCACATGACCTTTTAATCGAAACAGGAAGACAGCATCACTTTCCAAGAAAATATAGAATATGTAGCTTTTGTAATATGAATGTCATCGAGATGAATATCATTTTGTATGTCAAAAACATCATAATCTACGAAATCATTGCTGTAAACCATATTTTTGCTTTTGGCCAACAAAACAAAATGTATTACCCTTTTTCCTCAGACAGCGGAAAAAAATATGCCAAGTTAGTAAATATTTATAGTATGCATCTTTGTTACGATCGAGAACATTATTATGTTAAGAATTTGATACTATGATGTATAGTATACTTCTCTATTGATAGAAAAGATCAGAACAGAAAGTTTATTTTTTACTTAAACATAAAAAGCTCATCGTTATATTATATGAATACAACACAGAAATATAGAATACACACACATAAACAATCAAACTATATATAGTTTAATGTATAACACGTTTTAAATGATTTTTTATCATTGACATAATTTTTAGAAATTACTCAAAAATCGAAAGAATAAAAGAGTAAAAGGAAAATATCAACCAAGTTAATCACACAATTCAGCGTGCATTATGGTTATAATGATATCACGATGATTTGTTTCATATGTTTTTGCATTTTGTCTTTGAACGTTATATATCATTGACCAGAACAGAACATTTATTGTTAATTTTAACATTTACAGTTCATCGTTGTTACAATAATATAACACATTGCATGGCAATAGTTGATAGATGCGAGAGTGCATTATACATATATAAACTATCAATGATTTCAACATGTTAAAAATTAAGCATTATTATTCAAAGCAGTATATCGTATCTTAAAAGTATGTTTGGAATACAAAGCTAGTTTTCGTGGACATGCAGCGTTTTCCGAGTTTAATAATTGAATGAATTTAAACATGCTTGGTCTTGCATAGTAAAATTTAGTTATATTTGTTTTTCCTTATGCCATTATATTTCGGACAAATCAAAACAAAGTGATATTCATCTTCGATATCATTATGAACACAAAAAATACATTTACGTTGATTTCTTTCAATATTAACATATCTGCCTTTTTCAATATTTAACATATGAGAAGACAATCTAAATCTAGCAATAATATTCCTAAGTCTATAGCTATACAATTTATCTATATACGATGACATATGAATAGTGAATTGTAGTTCTCTGTATAACACTAATGAACTTAATGAGTTTATATAAGTTTTCCAATGTCCAATAAATGAGTCGATTAATCTTCTTCTAAAAAAGAAATAAAATAATCAATATAAATCGACTCCGGATATGTGTGCGTACATTAGAACACCACTTGTTTGAATTTGCGTTATTTTCCGCATCGTATCGAAGGCTTTGCAATGTTTTGTATAAAAAGGAACTGTCTGTTTTAAATTAAATTAATCCGTTTAAGAAAATATTTTACAATTCTTACATGTCTAGTAAAATACAGAGGGTACCGTCCTAGTTCACCATATATTGCAGAGTTACTAGTGCTTATTTTTACACCATTTGATGCTGAATAAATGTTATGTAAAAATAGGGAACACAAGACAATTGAAATAAAGATCAATACCGAGAAGTTATTCACACGAGTTTCGGTTCGGGGATCAATTGTCACTTACAGAAGGCTTGACATAGACCTTGGGACATTACAATGATATTAAATAAAACATAATTGTTTTGTAGCGTTATTTAAATGAATGCCTCTTTGAAATATTTTATGTTTAAGTCAAATGTATTAGACCTACATTAACGGAAACCATATCAATTTTTAGAATTAAAAACAAAAACGTGTGCAGAAATGACATTAACAACGTTTAAGGATTTTATTTTGAATTATGTCTATATTTATAAATATACCAAATGTCATAAATAAATCGGCCAGTATGATGGCCAGCGTGGTCATCATGGTGGACGTGGCACCCCATCTGTATTCCCTGAGACGGCACCACCGCGTAGGGAGTTTACTTGTATGTCGTTGGACAACAAACTCGACTGTTTATTTGACCTCATCACTTACACAAGTCCAATTCACAATAAATTGGATAATATTGAGCAATGTTTGTTTCACACAAAGGCTACCACCGATGTCATTGAGAGCCGCCTTCGCCTTTTGGAGTACAAAAGTATAGATAACGAGGCCAGGATGTTGAAAGGGAACTTAATTTTCAATGGCATTGCCGACCCAAACGGGGCCGAGAACTGTGATGACACCATCCGTAAGTTCCTTAGTGAACGATTGTTTGAGGACGTTTCTAAAATCGGAATAGTGCAGGCGAACAGAATCGGCCGCCGGCGTGGTGGCCCGGGATCTCGCCCAAGAGGTGTGCTTGTAACATTTTCAGACCTCTGTGATGTCAATTTTATTATGAGCAACGTTGGGAAACTCAAGGGCTCCCCCTACAGTGTCATACGGGACTACCCACTTGAAATTCGCACTGCCAGGCAGCAGCTTTGGCCGGATTTTAAGGACGCACAGAAAAGATGTGGTCCTAGAAATGTCCAATTGCTTTTTCCTGCCGCTCTTAAGGTCAATGGAGATGTCGTTCGTGATTTATTTCCTGGCTGGTACGATATTCTTCGTGGATCGAGGAATGCCAACAATGTTGCTCGTGTCGGTGAGCGTCTGTCCGCCCTCAAGATCGAGTCTGTGCAGCGACAAGTCAGGTTGGCGACATCGTATGCGTCCCAGCCCACCCCTAAACCGCCGATGGAGTCTTCACGAGTGGCATCCGATGTGGACAGCAGTTCGGGCGACGAAACAGGATGCGAAGTCGACCTTGACCCGCAGGGAGGTACTACTAGACGTGCGATGCCTCGCGACGGCACAAGTCCTGTCCTTACAGCCCCCGGCTATCTCCTTAATGTCCATCCAGCCATGAACACACAGGGGAGCAAAGTGTCCACGTCGCATGTATCCAACCCCACGGAGACGGGCCTCAAAAGTAAAGCACCAAGTATCACTTCCGGTTCGAACCCCAATGGCATCCCCGATATCGAGTTGGCTCAACCTAACAGTATTCCTCATACGGAGAGCTCCAAGCTCTAGGGTTGCGCGGGGAGTGTGGCATTCTGTGACGTTTGTGTAACACGCCCGTGCTCATCTTCGAAACTTCATTGTGCCCATATCTCTTCTGAAGAATTCCAATCTTTGATTAATTCCCATAACGAATCGATGAAAAGTGATTCTCGTAGTATACAGCATCCTGAAAATAGAAATAATAATTTGTCGAATGACCTCTGTTATGATGCTTTAGATTTAAATATTGGTTCACTCAACGTGTGTGGCCTAAAGACAAGGCTTAACTATCCAGAATTTGTTTGAAATCTAACCTTGTAGACCAGTTTCAGCAAAACTGTTTTGAACAATTTAATCTTTCGTCTAAGGGTAAAATGTATTCTCTGTTTAAGTCTGATATTGAATTTGAGGAGTACCTTAATATTTTACCCAAATCTCTACGTTTTACATTCTTGCATTTCCGCACTAGTAATCATAAATTCCCTATCGAAGTCGGTAGATGGAGACAGAATGCTGTACCACATGTCAATAGAAAGTGTACGTTTTGTAATCTAAACGATATCGGTGACGAACTGCACTATTTACTTACATGTCCATTTTTTAATCCTACCAGAAAACAATACATAAGTAGTCGTTTTTACTCAAGACCTAGTGTCTTACACTTTAGTGAAGTTTTAAATTGTATGAACCCGGATACCTTAAGGAAAACAGCAATTTTTGTTAAAATCTTAGTTAATCACTTTAAACGAATCTGATCATGTACTTTATAGTTTTTCATTTGATATCCCATAACTATATCGATTATATTGTATCCTATTTCAAATAAATGAATTTGTTTTGTTATAAAAAAATAAATAATAATAATATTTAAACTAACCACATTCCCCTTACTTACTAATTATATTTGATTTGTATAATGATAAACTCTAAACCTGTTGTGTAGCCGCCATTAACCCACATATTTATACCTGTGTTAACATATATATATATTGCGTTTTCACATGCTTTTACTTAAATGTAAACTGTGATATAATAAAAGAATATTGAGTTGAGTTGAGAATATCTTAAATATAACATCAAATTCACTTTAGAAATTGAAAAAAAATCATACTAATATCTTGCTTATAATTCCTCTCCAAACGTAAACGCAAATGCATTTGTAGCATGTGGTTGAGTATTGATTTATCGGATAAGACCATTAAACCCCGTTGGTGTTACAGAAGCCACGCGTCTTATCTCTGTAGCGGATTCGGATCGTTGATTGGTCGGTCTTGTTATTTCGAATCCGCCTATCGTCTTGTGATGGGTATTTTCACAAGCGGTCTATTTTAAGTCAGCTTGGTTTAAGCGTTTATTACTCAAATCTCTCGCATTGTTTATAATTAAAGAAGTTATAATGACACAAATTAATGCCCGGCTTCGTTAAAAAAAACTAATGGAAAGTTTGCAGTTTTTCAAGATTGTTTTGATGTCTTTTTAATCAATAATTGACTCTGATTGTTTCCTGACCGAACAAGCTTAGAAGTCTTATTCAAGTAATTAATTGAAAAACGCACTGCAAGTTATATGATTAAAACAAACAACATACAATCAGTCTTATATTCCATTTTTACATGTTTATCTGTTGCTATTTTATCACAAATGGTGTACCTCCAATAAAAATACAAACAAAAATCGTTATAGTGGATGTTTCTCCATTTATTTTAAGGATAGCGTTAAAGATAATATTACGATTATTGAAAGGCATACAAATTGTAAAACTTAACAGGAAATCGAAATATATAGCACTGATTATATACTTGCATTAAATTGCAATTTAAACGGCCGCATGGCGGATGAAATTGGCTTCATAAGTTTTGATTACATACAGTAGCATTTTTTGATTATTGATTGTATTAATATATGTATGTATTTTATATGTGTGAATGTGAGCATGTGTGAGTAACCATGTGTAGCCTAAAATTATAGTTATCAAATACTCATATGTTTGTATGTTGATAATTTTCTTATTTCTTTTATTTGTGGCCATCTATGTGATATTTGATGTTAATTTTGGCCAAAAGCATGTATTTGCTGATATTGCCAATAAACTTAAACTGAAACTGATAATAATATAGACAACGAGCAATTCGAACAAATGTTGACAAATGTTCCTACATAAAGATAAATGTTCAGACAACCACGTAAAAACGTTACTAGTAAGGATAGTAAAATAAGCGACTTTATTTTCAATAAAACTAAAGCAAATAACCCGGTAGATTATTTTTTCATTAACTATCGATATTTCTCTCTTTTGAGCAACTTTGAAATACTTCCTTCCACACAATTCTATGACCACTCGGCAATAACAATATGTTTATAAGGTATTTGTTTACAAACAGGAATTCAAGTACTTGATCAATTGGATATCCCCAGTATACACATTGCGTGTGATAACGATAAACGTAATTCATTCTTAAATTTACTTCAGTCGCACAGTAACGATTAACCGCGTTTAATAATAATAATAATAATAATAATAATAATAATAATAATAATAATAACATAAATTGAGGGTGTAGAATTGCTAACATGGCAATAACAAAAACAAAACAGTTTGGGAAAAAAATGAAAACTCAGTACAAGAAAAGTATACTCAGCTCAGAAGGCTTATCTATAGATGAGTTGTATAAGCATTTTTGAAACCTTTTGGTGCTGCGAAAAATTAAAACAAAAATTGCCTTTTAAGGCGTATGAGTCGCTAGATGGGATAATCTCGGAAACAGAACTTAAGAATTTTATATCTTCTATATCGAAAGAGCCCCGGCATCAATATGTTAATAGCGTTTTATTTTAAGAATTCATTTGAAATTAGTTCCGCCAAATTTGCTCATATTGTAAAACATAGTGTTAGATAACGCAGAATACCCGGAGTCATTAGGAGAGGGTAATAATAACACCAATATATAACATAACAGAACGCGTGGTAACGCGAGTGCATATAAAAATAATAGAGGCATAGCGTTAAGCAATATATTAAGTAAGGTGTAAAAATTGCGACCCAAACTTAAGTGCAATCGGAAGTGACAAAATGATAAATATGATAGGTTTTCATCTCGGCAGATCGGCCACTGATGCCAATGAATTCATATTCGATTACAGTCGAAACTCGGTGTCTCGGTATCGCAAGGCTCGATATCCTCGTTGGCTCGAACACGATTTAAAGTGTTTGTTTTTTTCAATATGTTCATACGAAATTCGATCGGTTAGCTTGATATTTTGAGGTTAAGTATTTCTCAACGCTCGATGTCATTTTGCGGTCTCTAGTTAACATTTAACATTTTGTTTTGTTTGTATTACTCGATGTCAGTTTTCACACCTTGATTTGTTTGCTTGGCTAAGCCGAGGCGCTGATCGATTAAATTTGCTTGATTGGTATTATAATCATTATCATATTTAAATGGTTTAACAGTTTGAGCAAACATGCTTTCACTTTAATTTCTGTCTTTAGCTGGTACGAATACAGACGTTTAATGTATGTCAGAGTCAAGTTTAAGTTTTATTAGCATAAACATAAAAATGTCATTGACTTACAGTCATGTGTTAAACTATGCTCTGCTGGCGAGTTGGAATTTTCCCAATTTTTCGACGTAACAGTCGGTCTGAAACAAGGAGAACCTCTTTCTCCTCTTTTATTTATATTGTTTATAAATGATATCTTTGAGAATTTAAATTTTCAAGCATTTATTACTAAGGATTTAGAACTTTTATCAATGTATATGATTTTATTCGCTGATGATATTGTATTATTTACCACAGATCCAGCAAGTTTACAAGCCCAGTTGGATGCTATTTATCATTATTCTGTTAAATGGGGTTTAAAAATTAATGTAAATAAAACTAAAACTTGTGTTTTTTGAAAAACGGAAGCAAGCTAGAAATGTACAATTCTATATTAACAATGAATTGGTAAATATAGTAGATAACTTTACTTATTTAGGTGTTAACTTTCATTATACAGGCAATATGTCACATGCAATAAAAATGCCAAATGGTCAAGCTCTAAAGGCTCTTGTCATTGTTTGACAAAGTTCATCTCGATGTTAAAACCAAATTGTCTTTGTTTGACGCTATGGTTGTTTCAATTTTACTGTACGGTTCAGAGGTATGCGGGGTATATAACTTTAAGGATGTTGACAAGCTACCCATTACATTTCTTAAGTATATTTTAGGTGTAAAGCAACAAACCCCTAACGCTGCTGTATATGGTGAGCTTGGCAGATTTCCTTTATCCATTTTATGCAAGGAACGATAGGTTAAATTTTGGTTAAAAAAATGTAAATTCACCACACACACACACACATTCACTTTTTATTTTGTCACGGTAACATATCGTTACAACAGACATGTAATAACATAAACAGGCAATTGGGTAAACAACATGACGGAAAATAACAATTGAGACAATTTTACCACCGGGTACAGTGACAAATCGCTAACAGACATGATTAAGGAAATCAATGTAATACAAAGTTGTACAGCTTAAAATTTGGCATGTATACTAACAGATCTGTTGTAAAAACAAGTCCCTTAAACTCGGGATATTTTATGAATGGAAATTCGCCTCGTTTCGTTGGCTAACGGTACAAAAAGCACGTGCAGAAAATTATGAATGGTGTAAGTGGTCTTGGACTACAAATTTAATATGAGATTATTTAGATTTAACTAGTTATGAATAATGGACTTAGTAGAGATAATGATCGCTGCGTGATTAGGAATATAAGCCTGGAGGTAAGAAGAAGTAGAGTAATCAATAATTGTTAAAATTTCACGTCATTCATCAGATATCTGGCGAACTTTGACAGATTAACGAGAGTTTTTTTATTACTTGTACTTAGGAGCTCGCTATATTTTATCATATTTGGATGCTGCCAATAATATCGTGAAATGAAGCTTTTTCTTTGATCCTGGAAAATTGTGCACGTTAATATGTAATGGTAGCTGTCGCCACTGTCTGACTGACAGAGCGGACACTGCCTGTGCGCGTATTCTATTCCTTGCCATGCTAAAGTTTCAACTGGAAATTTAAAATTACATGATCTAAGTTTGTATAAATTTAAAGCATGATTTAGTGGAATGATAGTTAAATACTTCTCTTGTGTCACCAATACATATGGTATATACTGATTTGAATGCTAATATAAATAATTCTTCTTGGGCAAAGAGAATAAATTCCATTATTGATCATCTTGGTTTGATGGATATAAGACTAAACTTCGATGTAAACATAAATTATCTTCCTTTACTTAAATGTAGAATTCGTGATCAGTTTATTCAAGAATGGAATGCTTCTATAAATAGTATGCCAAAACTCATTAAATTGTAAACTTAACGAAAAAAATTCTTTTGGAAATTATCTTGTACAAATTCAACACGATAGGCTAGGAAAATATATGACTTGTTTTAGATTATCAGCACATAATCTTGAAATTGAAACTGGTAGATATATTGGTACTGCCAGAGTTGACAGAAAATGTAAATGTTGTTCTTCAAATATGATAGAAGACGAGTATCATTTTATGTTATGTTCTAAACTATACAATAGATTGAGACAAACTTACTTAGGCAACACCTCATGGCCTTCTATAAATATGTTAAAATCTGTTTTACTAAACAAATCAACTTGTAAGTTACTTAATACTGTAAGATTTATCAAATTTTCAATGGAATTAAGAAAATCTACCCTGGAACCTTAACTGTTTCTAAAATTTAATGAAATAATTAAGTATAAACAAATTGGCTTATTATTATGTTTTGTTTTTTTTTGCTTTATGTTTTTGTGTCTTTTTTGTATTATGATATGTACGGTATTACTGAATCTTTGTGTGTTTCTATTTGTGAATATTATCACCATGACTATGTGTTTAATGGCAATAGGCATTTGTATGCCGATCTTTGCCAATAAACTTTGAATATTTGAATACTGCTATTATATATAATACAAGTTATCATTAACTTTTCCATTTACACAATAATAATTTAAGTTTGTAAATAACATGCCTGATGAAAATATAGGGGTTGAATATTGTTGAATACATGTATAAGAACAAATTTGACATAAATATCTCATTGATAAGAACGTGCACGAGGATTTCGTGTTTAACAAATCGCCCACTGTGTTTAGTTTAATAGATTGATACATGCTATTCTATGTTTGATTATATTAATATAGTTAAGATTGGGCTCACATACAACACTTATTTTCATAAGTACATACGTTTCTAGCTTTTTACTATTATTAACATTTTAAAACCAACAAAGTACGCATTGATCATAAACACGTTGGATTAACATCTCCACTTCAACTTTCGTAACATTTGCATTATGTCACATTTATGTATGTCCAAACTCATCTAATGTGCGTTTTAATAGTAATGTCAGTACAGGTATAAATCTGATTGTGTTTTAATCAGGCGTCTTCAGATAAAATTATTGCGCTGAAGGTTTCTCCAAATGGAAGAATTAATACAACTGTCAAATGTTGAGCAATCTTGAGAGGACTCGGTACAACCTAAGCTATTCACACGTATTCCTACTAACTTAGTATCAAGATTAGTTGTTTATGTTTTCTATGGATGGGTTTATATAATTTTATTGCGTAAATAAATTTAAAAAAAATCAAATTATTTCATATGATCAAATTTGTCATATTGTGAACTGTACGATATGCACACGGTAATAATAGGTCTTTAGGAGATAACGTAGCAAACAACAAACGAGGTTAACAAGTCTTTCTTTAACGTATAAATATACACATACAATACGCAATATCGCTTGGCTCAATATTCGCGAGGCTCGAAGTATTATGGCCAGTCCCTGATATATCGAGACAACGGATTTCGATTGTATATGTATTTGAAAACGTCTTATTTGGTACGCGTCAAAGAAATTTAGTTTGAAGTACGATGCTATTCATATTTGTTTGTAACAATAAACGATGCCTTATTTAAAGGTCCTAAGTAAAGAATTAATAATAATAATAGCAAATTAAAAAAAGCAAAAATCAATTCTCCGTCCGAATCAAAACGCGTGTAGCCACTTCATCAGAACGTTGGTTCAAAAACAAAACAAAACTCAAATATATTTATCAAATAACAACTGGGATAATAAAACATGTTACATAAAAATACGTTAACAATAATATATTATTATTAAACGCGCATTGACTATTAGCGAGAAGAAGAAATGACCTTCTGGAGAAAATTTTCAATGTCTCCCAAAGGTCGCAACGATGTTACCCAAAGGTTGTATTTGTCAGTTCATGTCTAGTATTTCCCTTATATGTGTAAACTAGGACAATCAGAATCAAATCAGGTCTGGTATGTCTGTATTTGTGCCGAACAGAGAGACTACCAGTAGGCTGATTCACTAAATGTGCACATGAGGGCGACAATCGGTACGTGCAAGCTATTATACGTTTACTCAGGCCCAGTATGTTCCAATAATAAAGATGGCCTGCGACATTTGAGCCTGGTTGATGACCTTATTAATGCCCGCTAGGGCACTAGGTCATGCGGAGGTCACTGCATAATCACTTTAGGTCAAGGACGTCTCAATTATGTTTCTACTAGTGCGAAAACAAGTAGTCTGAGGTCACTTTATGCCCAGTTCACGTCTAGTTACTCCCTATAATGAGTAAACTATGGCAATACTCAGAAGTATGAGGTCATTGTATTCTCTGCTCACACTCAGAGTGTTTTAATACGGCGCCGTGACATGGTGAAGACCACTGTTTATCAAGGTTTTTTAAGGTAAAGACTCGTACAAGTTTTGTTCAAGACTGAAAATGTCTTTTTATGATTCCAAAATTTCGACAACCAGTTGGCTGAGGTCTCCCTGTCTTCTGTTCAGGCATAGAATGTCGCTATTATGTTCCTACTCTGGTGACAACCAATATGCTATGGTTTAAGATACTTGCCTTCTTGGCGCGTGGTAACGCGAGTGAATATAAAAATTCTAGACGCATAGCGTTAAACAATATATTAAGTAAGGTGTAAAAATTGCGACCCAAACTTAAGTGCAATCGGAAGTGACAAAATGATAAATATGATAGGTTTTCATCTCGGCAGATCGGCCACTGATGCCAATGAATTCATATTCGATTACAGTCGAAACTCGGTGTCTCGGTATCGCAAGGTTCGATATCCTCGTTGGCTCGAACAAGGTTTAAAGTGTTTGTTTTTTTCAATATGTTCATATAAAATTCGATCGGTTAGCTTGGTATTTTGAGGTTAAACATTTCTCAACGCTCGATGTCATTTTGCGGTCTCTAGTAAACAGTAAACATTTTGTTTTGTTTGTATTACTCGATGTCAGTTTTCACACCTTGATTTGTTCGCTTGGCTAAGCCGAGGCGCTGATCGATTAATTTTGCTTGATTGGTATTATAATCATTATCATATTTAAATGGTTTAACAGTTTGAGCAAACATGCTTTCACTTTAATTTCTGTCTTTAGCTGGTACGAATACAGACGTTAAAAGTATGTCAGAGTCAAGTTTAAGTCTTATTAGCATAAACATAAAAATGTCATTGCTATTATACATAATACAATTTAAAGACGGTGAACAAGTAATGTATATACAAACACAAATGTAAATATTAATCATAAGAAAATTATGTTGTTAAATATCTAAAAATGAACCAGATAAATCTAAGTTATCATTAACTTTTCCATTTACACAATTATCTAAGTTTGTAAATAACATGCCTGATGAAAATATAGGGTTTGAATATTGTTGAATACATGTATAAGAACAAATTTGACATAAATATCTCATTGATAAGAACGTGCACGAGGATTTCGTGTTTAACAAATCGCCCACTGTGTTAGTTTAATAGATTGATACATGCTATTCTATGTTTGATTATATTAATATAGTTAAGATTGGGCTCACATACAACACTTATTTTCATAAGTACATACGTTTCTAGCTTTTTACTATTATTAACCTTTTGAAACCAACAAAGTACGCATTGATCATAAACACGTTGGATTAACATCTCCACTTCAACTTTCGTAACATTTGCATTATGTCACATTTATGTATGTCCAAACTCATCTAATGTGCGTTTTAATAGTAATGTCAGTACAGGTATAAATCTGATTGTGTTTTAATCAGGCGTCTTCAGATAAAATTATTGCGCTGAAGGTTTCTCCAAATGGAAGAATTAATACAACTGTCAAATGTTGAGCAATCTTGAGAGGACTCGGTACAACCTAAGCTATTCACACGTATTCCTACTAAATTAGTATCAAGATTAGTTGTTTATGTTTTCTATGGATGGGTTTATATAATTTTATTGCGTAAATAAATTTAAAAAAAAATCAAATTATTTTAATGATCAAATTTGTCATATTGTGAACTGTACGATACGCACACGGTAATAATAGGTTTTTAGGAGATAACGTAGCAAACAACAAACGAGGTTAACAAGTCTTTCTTTAACGTATAAATATACACATACAATACGCAATATCGCTTGGCTCAATATTCGCGAGGCTCGAAGTATTATGGCCAGTCCCTGATATATCGAGACAACGGATTTCGATTGTATATGTATTTGAAAACGTCTTATTTGGTACGCGTCAAAGAAATTTAATTTGAAGTACAATGCTATTCATATTTGTTTGTAACAATAAACGATGCCTTATTTAAAAGTCCTAAGTAAAGAATTAATAAGGTGTGATATCTAGCAAATTAAAAAAAGCAAAAATCAATTCTCCGTCCGAATCAAAACGCGTGTAGCCACTTCATCAGAACGTTGGTTCAAAAACAAAACAAAACTCAAATATATTTATCAAATAACAACTGGGATAATAAAACATGTTACATAAAAATACGTTAACAATAATATATTATTATTAAACGCGCATTGACTATTAGCGAGAAGAAGAAATGACCTTCTGGAGAAAATTTTCAATGTCTCCCAAAGGTCGCAACGATGTTACCCAAAGGTTGTATTTGTCAGTTCATGTCTAGTATTTCCCTTATATGTGTAAACTAGGACAACAGCCAGTAGGCGGCGGTCACCATTTGTTCAGATTAAGCTTAGTATACGCTCATTCGGAACTCCTCGGCCATTTTTATTGAAAACAACCTCGGATGTTTGTCGGTACATCAGTTAAAGTAGTTCGTATTTTTTTAATTAAATCATTTTAGAAATGTAGTGTTTTAGAATTGTGTTTACTGATCTAAGTTTAAACTGATTGTCATTGAAGTATATTATTGCAAACATAATTAAGATTTCCAAGAGTAAAGTCATAAAGTTTAACTACTAAATAAAATCACTACGCGATCTACTTGCAGCGGACGTAAACGTACCTCTTTTTTAGTATGTAAACCGTCCAAATACATCCGAGGTTGTTTTTGAAAAAAAATGGCCGAGGAGCTCCGAATGAGTATAAGCTATGGTCCAAGGTCATGCCGGAAGTCACTATACATTAAGTTTAGGACTAGTAAGTCTCTTTTATGCATATGCAAGGGCGTCAGGCATAACCAGGATGACACTGTATGATCAGTTCAACCTAGTATGTTCCAACTATATTTCTTCTCAACAATTTGTTTAGTTCAAGCCAAGTATATCCATATACTGTGTCTTCTAGAACGGTAAAATTAGGCGGATATCATTCTTTGTTCAGTTCAGGACTCATAATATGTCCTTATTGAATCCCTACCTGGGCGACAACCAGTAGGCGGCGGTCAATATTTATGCGATCAAATCAGGTCTGGTATGTCTGTATTTGTGCCGAACAGAGAGACTACCAGTAGGCTGATTTACTAAATGTGCACATGAGGGCGACAATCGGTACGTGCAAGCTATTATACGTTTACTCAGGCCCAGTATGTTCCAATAATAAAGATGGCCTGCGACATTTGAGCCTGGTTGATGACCTTATTAATGCCCGCTAGGGCACTAATGCGGAGGTCACTGCATAATCACTTTAGGTCAAGGACGTCTCAATTATGTTTCTACTAGTGCGAAAACAAGTAGTCTGAGGTCACTTTATGCCCAGTTCACGTCTAGTTACTCCCTATAATGAGTAAACTATGGCAATACTCAGAAGTATGAGGTCATTGTATTCTCTGCTCAGACTCAGGGTGTTTTAATACGGCGCCGTGACATGGTGAAGACCACTGTTTATCAAGGTTTTTTAAAGGTAAAGACTCGTACAAGTTTTGTTCAAGACTGAAATTGTCTTTTTATGATTCCAAAATTTCGACAACCAGTTGGCTGAGGTCTCCCTGTCTTCTATTCAGGCATAGAATGTCGCTATTATGTTCCTACTCTGGCGACAACCAATATGCTATGGTTTAAGATACTTGCCTTCTTGGCGCGTGGTAACGCGAGTGAATATAAAAATTCTAGACGCATAGCGTTAAACAATATATTAAGTAAGGTGTAAAAATTGCGACCCAAACTTAAGTGCAATCGGAAGTGACAAAATGATAAATATGATAGGTTTTCATCTCGGCAGATCGGCCACTGATGCCAATGAATTCATATTCGATTACAGTCGAAACTCGGTGTCTCGGTATCGCAAGGTTCGATATCCTCGTTGGCTCGAACAGGGTTTAAAGTGTTTGTTTTTTTCAATATGTTCATATAAAATTCGATCGGTTAGCTTGGTATTTTGAGGTTAAATATTTCTCAACGCTCGATGTCATTTTGCGGTCTCTAGTAAACAGTAAACATTTTGTTTTGTTTGTATTACTCGATGTCAGTTTTCACACCTTGATTTGTTCGCTTGGCTAAGCCGAGACGCTGATCGATTAATTTTGCTTGATTGGTATTATAATCATTATCATATTTAAATGGTTTAACAGTTTGAGCAAACATGCTTTCACTTTAATTTCTGTCTTTAGCTGGTACGAATACAGACGTTAAAAGTATGTCAGAGTCAAGTTTAAGTTTTATTAGCATAAACATAAAAATGTCATTGCTATTATACATAATACAATTTAAAGACGGTGAACAAGTAATGTATATACAAACACAAATGTAAATATTAATCATAAGAAAATTATGTTGTTAAATATCTAAAAAATGAACCAGATAAATCTAAGTTATCATTAACTTTTCCATTTACAAAATTATCTAAGTTTGTAAATAACATGCCTGATGAAAATATAGGGTTTGAATATTGTTGAATACATGTATAAGAACAAATTTGACATAAATATCTCATTGATAAGAACGTGCACGAGGATTTCGTGTTTAACAAATCGCCCACTGTGTTAGTTTAATAGATTGATACATGCTATTCTATGTTTGATTATATTAATATAGTTAAGATTGGGCTCGCATACAACACTTATTTTCATAAGTACATACGTTTCTAGCTTTTTACTATTATTAACATTTTGAAACCAACAAAGTATGCGAGAGTGCATTATACATATATAAACTATCAATGATTTCAACATGTTAAAAATTAAGCATTATTATTCAAAGCAGTATATCGTATCTTAAAAGTATGTTTGGAATACAAAGCTAGTTTTCGTGGACATGCAGCGTTTTCCGAGTTTAATAATTGAATGAATTTAAACATGCTTGGTCTTGCATAGTAAAATTTAGTTATATTTGTTTTTCCTTATGCCATTATATTTCGGACAAATCAAAACAAAGTGATATTCATCTTCGATATCATTATGAACACAAAAAATACATTTACGTTGATTTCTTTCAATATTAACATATCTGCCTTTTTCAATATTTAACATATGAGAAGACAATCTAAATCTAGCAATAATATTCCTAAGTCTATAGCTATACAATTTATCTATATACGATGACATATGAATAGTGAATTGTAGTTCTCTGTATAACACTAATGAACTTAATGAGTTTATATAAGTTTTCCAATGTCCAATAAATGAGTCGATTAATCTTCTTCTAAAAAAGAAATAAAATAATCAATATAAATCGACTCCGGATATGTGTGCGTACATTAGAACACCACTTGTTTGAATTTGCGTTATTTTCCGCATCGTATCGAAGGCTTTGCAATGTTTTGTATAAAAAGGAACTGTCTGTTTTAAATTAAATTAATCCGTTTAAGAAAATATTTTACAATTCTTACATGTCTAGTAAAATACAGAGGGTACCGTCCTAGTTCACCATATATTGCAGAGTTACTAGTGCTTATTTTTACACCATTTGATGCTGAATAAATGTTATGTAAAAATAGGGAACACAAGACAATTGAAATAAAGATCAATACCGAGAAGTTATTCACACGAGTTTCGGTTCGGGGATCAATTGTCACTTACAGAAGGCTTGACATAGACCTTGGGACATTACAATGATATTAAATAAAACATAATTGTTTTGTAGCGTTATTTAAATGAATGCCTCTTTGAAATATTTTATGTTTAAGTCAAATGTATTAGACCTACATTAACGGAAACCATATCAATTTTTAGAATTAAAAACAAAAACGTGTGCAGAAATGACATTAACAACGTTTAAGGATTTTATTTTGAATTATGTCTATATTTATAAATATACCAAATGTCATAAATAAATCGGCCAGTATGATGGCCAGCGTGGTCATCATGGTGGACGTGGCACCCCATCTGTATTCCCTGAGACGGCACCACCGCGTAGGGAGTTTACTTGTATGTCGTTGGACAACAAACTCGACTGTTTATTTGACCTCATCACTTACACAAGTCCAATTCACAATAAATTGGATAATATTGAGCAATGTTTGTTTCACACAAAGGCTACCACCGATGTCATTGAGAGCCGCCTTCGCCTTTTGGAGTACAAAAGTATAGATAACGAGGCCAGGATGTTGAAAGGGAACTTAATTTTCAATGGCATTGCCGACCCAAACGGGGCCGAGAACTGTGATGACACCATCCGTAAGTTCCTTAGTGAACGATTGTTTGAGGACGTTTCTAAAATCGGAATAGTGCAGGCGAACAGAATCGGCCGCCGGCGTGGTGGCCCGGGATCTCGCCCAAGAGGTGTGCTTGTAACATTTTCAGACCTCTGTGATGTCAATTTTATTATGAGCAACGTTGGGAAACTCAAGGGCTCCCCCTACAGTGTCATACGGGACTACCCACTTGAAATTCGCACTGCCAGGCAGCAGCTTTGGCCGGATTTTAAGGACGCACAGAAAAGATGTGGTCCTAGAAATGTCCAATTGCTTTTTCCTGCCGCTCTTAAGGTCAATGGAGATGTCGTTCGTGATTTATTTCCTGGCTGGTACGATATTCTTCGTGGATCGAGGAATGCCAACAATGTTGCTCGTGTCGGTGAGCGTCTGTCCGCCCTCAAGATCGAGTCTGTGCAGCGACAAGTCAGGTTGGCGACATCGTATGCGTCCCAGCCCACCCCTAAACCGCCGATGGAGTCTTCACGAGTGGCATCCGATGTGGACAGCAGTTCGGGCGACGAAACAGGATGCGAAGTCGACCTTGACCCGCAGGGAGGTACTACTAGACGTGCGATGCCTCGCGACGGCACAAGTCCTGTCCTTACAGCCCCCGGCTATCTCCTTAATGTCCATCCAGCCATGAACACACAGGGGAGCAAAGTGTCCACGTCGCATGTATCCAACCCCACGGAGACGGGCCTCAAAAGTAAAGCACCAAGTATCACTTCCGGTTCGAACCCCAATGGCATCCCCGATATCGAGTTGGCTCAACCTAACAGTATTCCTCATACGGAGAGCTCCAAGCTCTAGGGTTGCGCGGGGAGTGTGGCATTCTGTGACGTTTGTGTAACACGCCCGTGCTCATCTTCGAAACTTCATTGTGCCCATATCTCTTCTGAAGAATTCCAATCTTTGATTAATTCCCATAACGAATCGATGAAAAGTGATTCTCGTAGTATACAGCATCCTGAAAATAGAAATAATAATTTGTCGAATGACCTCTGTTATGATGCTTTAGATTTAAATATTGGTTCACTCAACGTGTGTGGCCTAAAGACAAGGCTTAACTATCCAGAATTTGTTTGAAATCTAACCTTGTAGACCAGTTTCAGCAAAACTGTTTTGAACAATTTAATCTTTCGTCTAAGGGTAAAATGTATTCTCTGTTTAAGTCTGATATTGAATTTGAGGAGTACCTTAATATTTTACCCAAATCTCTACGTTTTACATTCTTGCATTTCCGCACTAGTAATCATAAATTCCCTATCGAAGTCGGTAGATGGAGACAGAATGCTGTACCACATGTCAATAGAAAGTGTACGTTTTGTAATCTAAACGATATCGGTGACGAACTGCACTATTTACTTACATGTCCATTTTTTAATCCTACCAGAAAACAATACATAAGTAGTCGTTTTTACTCAAGACCTAGTGTCTTACACTTTAGTGAAGTTTTAAATTGTATGAACCCGGATACCTTAAGGAAAACAGCAATTTTTGTTAAAATCTTAGTTAATCACTTTAAACGAATCTGATCATGTACTTTATAGTTTTTCATTTGATATCCCATAACTATATCGATTATATTGTATCCTATTTCAAATAAATGAATTTGTTTTGTTATAAAAAAATAAATAATAATAATATTTAAACTAACCACATTCCCCTTACTTACTAATTATATTTGATTTGTATAATGATAAACTCTAAACCTGTTGTGTAGCCGCCATTAACCCACATATTTATACCTGTGTTAACATATATATATATTGCGTTTTCACATGCTTTTACTTAAATGTAAACTGTGATATAATAAAAGAATATTGAGTTGAGTTGAGAATATCTTAAATATAACATCAAATTCACTTTAGAAATTGAAAAAAAAATCATACTAATATCTTGCTTATAATTCCTCTCCAAACGTAAACGCAAATGCATTTGTAGCATGTGGTTGAGTATTGATTTATCGGATAAGACCATTAAACCCCGTTGGTGTTTACAGAAGCCACGCGTCTTATCTCTGTAGCGGATTCGGATCGTTGATTGGTCGGTCTTGTTATTTCGAATCCGCCTATCGTCTTGTGATGGGTATTTTCACAAGCGGTCTATTTTAAGTCAGCTTGGTTTAAGCGTTTATTACTCAAATCTCTCGCATTGTTTATAATTAAAGAAGTTATAATGACACAAATTAATGCCCGGCTTCGTTAAAAAAAACTAATGGAAAGTTTGCAGTTTTTCAAGATTGTTTTGATGTCTTTTTAATCAATAATTGACTCTGATTGTTTCCTGACCGAACAAGCTTAGAAGTCTTATTCAAGTAATTAATTGAAAAACGCACTGCAAGTTATATGATTAAAACAAACAACATACAATCAGTCTTATATTCCATTTTTACATGTTTATCTGTTGCTATTTTATCACAAATGGTGTACCTCCAATAAAAATACAAACAAAAATCGTTATAGTGGATGTTTCTCCATTTATTTTAAGGATAGCGTTAAAGATAATATTACGATTATTGAAAGGCATACAAATTGTAAAACTTAACAGGAAATCGAAATATATAGCACTGATTATATACTTGCATTAAATTGCAATTTAAACGGCCGCATGGCGGATGAAATTGGCTTCATAAGTTTTGATTACATACAGTAGCATTTTTTGATTATTGATTGTATTAATATATGTATGTATTTTATATGTGTGAATGTGAGCATGTGTGAGTAACCATGTGTAGCCTAAAATTATAGTTATCAAATACTCATATGTTTGTATGTTGATAATTTTCTTATTTCTTTTATTTGTGGCCATCTATGTGATATTTGATGTTAATTTTGGCCAAAAGCATGTATTTGCTGATATTGCCAATAAACTTAAACTGAAACTGATAATAATATAGACAACGAGCAATTCGAACAAATGTTGACAAATGTTCCTACATAAAGATAAATGTTCAGACAACCACGTAAAAACGTTACTAGTAAGGATAGTAAAATAAGCGACTTTATTTTCAATAAAACTAAAGCAAATAACCCGGTAGATTATTTTTTCATTAACTATCGATATTTCTCTCTTTTGAGCAACTTTGAAATACTTCCTTCCACACAATTCTATGACCACTCGGCAATAACAATATGTTTATAAGGTATTTGTTTACAAACAGGAATTCAAGTACTTGATCAATTGGATATCCCCAGTATACACATTGCGTGTGATAACGATAAACGTAATTCATTCTTAAATTTACTTCAGTCGCACAGTAACGATTAACCGCGTTTAATAATAATAATAATAATAATAATAATAATAATAATAATAATAATAATAACATAAATTGAGGGTGTAGAATTGCTAACATGGCAATAACAAAAACAAAACAGTTTGGGAAAAAAATGAAAACTCAGTACAAGAAAAGTATACTCAGCTCAGAAGGCTTATCTATAGATGAGTTGTATAAGCATTTTTGAAACCTTTTGGTGCTGCGAAAAATTAAAACAAAAATTGCCTTTTAAGGCGTATGAGTCGCTAGATGGGATAATCTCGGAAACAGAACTTAAGAATTTTATATCTTCTATATCGAAAGAGCCCCGGCATCAATATGTTAATAGCGTTTTATTTTAAGAATTCATTTGAAATTAGTTCCGCCAAATTTGCTCATATTGTAAAACATAGTGTTAGATAACGCAGAATACCCGGAGTCATTAGGAGAGGGTAATAATAACACCAATATATAACATAACAGAACGCGTGGTAACGCGAGTGCATATAAAAATAATAGAGGCATAGCGTTAAGCAATATATTAAGTAAGGTGTAAAAATTGCGACCCAAACTTAAGTGCAATCGGAAGTGACAAAATGATAAATATGATAGGTTTTCATCTCGGCAGATCGGCCACTGATGCCAATGAATTCATATTCGATTACAGTCGAAACTCGGTGTCTCGGTATCGCAAGGCTCGATATCCTCGTTGGCTCGAACACGATTTAAAGTGTTTGTTTTTTTCAATATGTTCATACGAAATTCGATCGGTTAGCTTGATATTTTGAGGTTAAGTATTTCTCAACGCTCGATGTCATTTTGCGGTCTCTAGTTAACATTTAACATTTTGTTTTGTTTGTATTACTCGATGTCAGTTTTCACACCTTGATTTGTTTGCTTGGCTAAGCCGAGGCGCTGATCGATTAAATTTGCTTGATTGGTATTATAATCATTATCATATTTAAATGGTTTAACAGTTTGAGCAAACATGCTTTCACTTTAATTTCTGTCTTTAGCTGGTACGAATACAGACGTTTAATGTATGTCAGAGTCAAGTTTAAGTTTTATTAGCATAAACATAAAAATGTCATTGACTTACAGTCATGTGTTAAACTATGCTCTGCTGGCGAGTTGGAATTTTCCCAATTTTTCGACGTAACAGTCGGTCTGAAACAAGGAGAACCTCTTTCTCCTCTTTTATTTATATTGTTTATAAATGATATCTTTGAGAATTTAAATTTTCAAGCATTTATTACTAAGGATTTAGAACTTTTATCAATGTATATGATTTTATTCGCTGATGATATTGTATTATTTACCACAGATCCAGCAAGTTTACAAGCCCAGTTGGATGCTATTTATCATTATTCTGTTAAATGGGGTTTAAAAATTAATGTAAATAAAACTAAAACTTGTGTTTTTTGAAAAACGGAAGCAAGCTAGAAATGTACAATTCTATATTAACAATGAATTGGTAAATATAGTAGATAACTTTACTTATTTAGGTGTTAACTTTCATTATACAGGCAATATGTCACATGCAATAAAAATGCCAAATGGTCAAGCTCTAAAGGCTCTTGTCATTGTTTGACAAAGTTCATCTCGATGTTAAAACCAAATTGTCTTTGTTTGACGCTATGGTTGTTTCAATTTTACTGTACGGTTCAGAGGTATGCGGGGTATATAACTTTAAGGATGTTGACAAGCTACCCATTACATTTCTTAAGTATATTTTAGGTGTAAAGCAACAAACCCCTAACGCTGCTGTATATGGTGAGCTTGGCAGATTTCCTTTATCCATTTTATGCAAGGAACGATAGGTTAAATTTTGGTTAAAAAAATGTAAATTCACCACACACACACACACATTCACTTTTTATTTTGTCACGGTAACATATCGTTACAACAGACATGTAATAACATAAACAGGCAATTGGGTAAACAACATGACGGAAAATAACAATTGAGACAATTTTACCACCGGGTACAGTGACAAATCGCTAACAGACATGATTAAGGAAATCAATGTAATACAAAGTTGTACAGCTTAAAATTTGGCATGTATACTAACAGATCTGTTGTAAAAACAAGTCCCTTAAACTCGGGATATTTTATGAATGGAAATTCGCCTCGTTTCGTTGGCTAACGGTACAAAAAGCACGTGCAGAAAATTATGAATGGTGTAAGTGGTCTTGGACTACAAATTTAATATGAGATTATTTAGATTTAACTAGTTATGAATAATGGACTTAGTAGAGATAATGATCGCTGCGTGATTAGGAATATAAGCCTGGAGGTAAGAAGAAGTAGAGTAATCAATAATTGTTAAAATTTCACGTCATTCATCAGATATCTGGCGAACTTTGACAGATTAACGAGAGTTTTTTTATTACTTGTACTTAGGAGCTCGCTATATTTTATCATATTTGGATGCTGCCAATAATATCGTGAAATGAAGCTTTTTCTTTGATCCTGGAAAATTGTGCACGTTAATATGTAATGGTAGCTGTCGCCACTGTCTGACTGACAGAGCGGACACTGCCTGTGCGCGTATTCTATTCCTTGCCATGCTAAAGTTTCAACTGGAAATTTAAAATTACATGATCTAAGTTTGTATAAATTTAAAGCATGATTTAGTGGAATGATAGTTAAATACTTCTCTTGTGTCACCAATACATATGGTATATACTGATTTGAATGCTAATATAAATAATTCTTCTTGGGCAAAGAGAATAAATTCCATTATTGATCATCTTGGTTTGATGGATATAAGACTAAACTTCGATGTAAACATAAATTATCTTCCTTTACTTAAATGTAGAATTCGTGATCAGTTTATTCAAGAATGGAATGCTTCTATAAATAGTATGCCAAAACTCATTAAATTGTAAACTTAACGAAAAAAATTCTTTTGGAAATTATCTTGTACAAATTCAACACGATAGGCTAGGAAAATATATGACTTGTTTTAGATTATCAGCACATAATCTTGAAATTGAAACTGGTAGATATATTGGTACTGCCAGAGTTGACAGAAAATGTAAATGTTGTTCTTCAAATATGATAGAAGACGAGTATCATTTTATGTTATGTTCTAAACTATACAATAGATTGAGACAAACTTACTTAGGCAACACCTCATGGCCTTCTATAAATATGTTAAAATCTGTTTTACTAAACAAATCAACTTGTAAGTTACTTAATACTGTAAGATTTATCAAATTTTCAATGGAATTAAGAAAATCTACCCTGGAACCTTAACTGTTTCTAAAATTTAATGAAATAATTAAGTATAAACAAATTGGCTTATTATTATGTTTTGTTTTTTTTGCTTTATGTTTTTGTGTCTTTTTTGTATTATGATATGTACGGTATTACTGAATCTTTGTGTGTTTCTATTTGTGAATATTATCACCATGACTATGTGTTTAATGGCAATAGGCATTTGTATGCCGATCTTTGCCAATAAACTTTGAATATTTGAATACTGCTATTATATATAATACAAGTTATCATTAACTTTTCCATTTACACAATAATAATTTAAGTTTGTAAATAACATGCCTGATGAAAATATAGGGGTTGAATATTGTTGAATACATGTATAAGAACAAATTTGACATAAATATCTCATTGATAAGAACGTGCACGAGGATTTCGTGTTTAACAAATCGCCCACTGTGTTTAGTTTAATAGATTGATACATGCTATTCTATGTTTGATTATATTAATATAGTTAAGATTGGGCTCACATACAACACTTATTTTCATAAGTACATACGTTTCTAGCTTTTTACTATTATTAACATTTTAAAACCAACAAAGTACGCATTGATCATAAACACGTTGGATTAACATCTCCACTTCAACTTTCGTAACATTTGCATTATGTCACATTTATGTATGTCCAAACTCATCTAATGTGCGTTTTAATAGTAATGTCAGTACAGGTATAAATCTGATTGTGTTTTAATCAGGCGTCTTCAGATAAAATTATTGCGCTGAAGGTTTCTCCAAATGGAAGAATTAATACAACTGTCAAATGTTGAGCAATCTTGAGAGGACTCGGTACAACCTAAGCTATTCACACGTATTCCTACTAACTTAGTATCAAGATTAGTTGTTTATGTTTTCTATGGATGGGTTTATATAATTTTATTGCGTAAATAAATTTAAAAAAAATCAAATTATTTCATATGATCAAATTTGTCATATTGTGAACTGTACGATATGCACACGGTAATAATAGGTCTTTAGGAGATAACGTAGCAAACAACAAACGAGGTTAACAAGTCTTTCTTTAACGTATAAATATACACATACAATACGCAATATCGCTTGGCTCAATATTCGCGAGGCTCGAAGTATTATGGCCAGTCCCTGATATATCGAGACAACGGATTTCGATTGTATATGTATTTGAAAACGTCTTATTTGGTACGCGTCAAAGAAATTTAGTTTGAAGTACGATGCTATTCATATTTGTTTGTAACAATAAACGATGCCTTATTTAAAAGTCCTAAGTAAAGAATTAATAATAATAATAGCAAATTAAAAAAAGCAAAAATCAATTCTCCGTCCGAATCAAAACGCGTGTAGCCACTTCATCAGAACGTTGGTTCAAAAACAAAACAAAACTCAAATATATTTATCAAATAACAACTGGGATAATAAAACATGTTACATAAAAATACGTTAACAATAATATATTATTATTAAACGCGCATTGACTATTAGCGAGAAGAAGAAATGACCTTCTGGAGAAAATTTTCAATGTCTCCCAAAGGTCGCAACGATGTTACCCAAAGGTTGTATTTGTCAGTTCATGTCTAGTATTTCCCTTATATGTGTAAACTAGGACAATCAGAATCAAATCAGGTCTGGTATGTCTGTATTTGTGCCGAACAGAGAGACTACCAGTAGGCTGATTCACTAAATGTGCACATGAGGGCGACAATCGGTACGTGCAAGCTATTATACGTTTACTCAGGCCCAGTATGTTCCAATAATAAAGATGGCCTGCGACATTTGAGCCTGGTTGATGACCTTATTAATGCCCGCTAGGGCACTAGGTCATGCGGAGGTCACTGCATAATCACTTTAGGTCAAGGACGTCTCAATTATGTTTCTACTAGTGCGAAAACAAGTAGTCTGAGGTCACTTTATGCCCAGTTCACGTCTAGTTACTCCCTATAATGAGTAAACTATGGCAATACTCAGAAGTATGAGGTCATTGTATTCTCTGCTCACACTCAGAGTGTTTTAATACGGCGCCGTGACATGGTGAAGACCACTGTTTATCAAGGTTTTTTAAGGTAAAGACTCGTACAAGTTTTGTTCAAGACTGAAAATGTCTTTTTATGATTCCAAAATTTCGACAACCAGTTGGCTGAGGTCTCCCTGTCTTCTGTTCAGGCATAGAATGTCGCTATTATGTTCCTACTCTGGTGACAACCAATATGCTATGGTTTAAGATACTTGCCTTCTTGGCGCGTGGTAACGCGAGTGAATATAAAAATTCTAGACGCATAGCGTTAAACAATATATTAAGTAAGGTGTAAAAATTGCGACCCAAACTTAAGTGCAATCGGAAGTGACAAAATGATAAATATGATAGGTTTTCATCTCGGCAGATCGGCCACTGATGCCAATGAATTCATATTCGATTACAGTCGAAACTCGGTGTCTCGGTATCGCAAGGTTCGATATCCTCGTTGGCTCGAACAAGGTTTAAAGTGTTTGTTTTTTTCAATATGTTCATATAAAATTCGATCGGTTAGCTTGGTATTTTGAGGTTAAACATTTCTCAACGCTCGATGTCATTTTGCGGTCTCTAGTAAACAGTAAACATTTTGTTTTGTTTGTATTACTCGATGTCAGTTTTCACACCTTGATTTGTTCGCTTGGCTAAGCCGAGGCGCTGATCGATTAATTTTGCTTGATTGGTATTATAATCATTATCATATTTAAATGGTTTAACAGTTTGAGCAAACATGCTTTCACTTTAATTTCTGTCTTTAGCTGGTACGAATACAGACGTTAAAAGTATGTCAGAGTCAAGTTTAAGTCTTATTAGCATAAACATAAAAATGTCATTGCTATTATACATAATACAATTTAAAGACGGTGAACAAGTAATGTATATACAAACACAAATGTAAATATTAATCATAAGAAAATTATGTTGTTAAATATCTAAAAAATGAACCAGATAAATCTAAGTTATCATTAACTTTTCCATTTACACAATTATCTAAGTTTGTAAATAACATGCCTGATGAAAATATAGGGTTTGAATATTGTTGAATACATGTATAAGAACAAATTTGACATAAATATCTCATTGATAAGAACGTGCACGAGGATTTCGTGTTTAACAAATCGCCCACTGTGTTAGTTTAATAGATTGATACATGCTATTCTATGTTTGATTATATTAATATAGTTAAGATTGGGCTCACATACAACACTTATTTTCATAAGTACATACGTTTCTAGCTTTTTACTATTATTAACCTTTTGAAACCAACAAAGTACGCATTGATCATAAACACGTTGGATTAACATCTCCACTTCAACTTTCGTAACATTTGCATTATGTCACATTTATGTATGTCCAAACTCATCTAATGTGCGTTTTAATAGTAATGTCAGTACAGGTATAAATCTGATTGTGTTTTAATCAGGCGTCTTCAGATAAAATTATTGCGCTGAAGGTTTCTCCAAATGGAAGAATTAATACAACTGTCAAATGTTGAGCAATCTTGAGAGGACTCGGTACAACCTAAGCTATTCACACGTATTCCTACTAAATTAGTATCAAGATTAGTTGTTTATGTTTTCTATGGATGGGTTTATATAATTTTATTGCGTAAATAAATTTAAAAAAAAATCAAATTATTTTAATGATCAAATTTGTCATATTGTGAACTGTACGATACGCACACGGTAATAATAGGTTTTTAGGAGATAACGTAGCAAACAACAAACGAGGTTAACAAGTCTTTCTTTAACGTATAAATATACACATACAATACGCAATATCGCTTGGCTCAATATTCGCGAGGCTCGAAGTATTATGGCCAGTCCCTGATATATCGAGACAACGGATTTCGATTGTATATGTATTTGAAAACGTCTTATTTGGTACGCGTCAAAGAAATTTAATTTGAAGTACAATGCTATTCATATTTGTTTGTAACAATAAACGATGCCTTATTTAAAAGTCCTAAGTAAAGAATTAATAAGGTGTGATATCTAGCAAATTAAAAAAAGCAAAAATCAATTCTCCGTCCGAATCAAAACGCGTGTAGCCACTTCATCAGAACGTTGGTTCAAAAACAAAACAAAACTCAAATATATTTATCAAATAACAACTGGGATAATAAAACATGTTACATAAAAATACGTTAACAATAATATATTATTATTAAACGCGCATTGACTATTAGCGAGAAGAAGAAATGACCTTCTGGAGAAAATTTTCAATGTCTCCCAAAGGTCGCAACGATGTTACCCAAAGGTTGTATTTGTCAGTTCATGTCTAGTATTTCCCTTATATGTGTAAACTAGGACAACAGCCAGTAGGCGGCGGTCACCATTTGTTCAGATTAAGCTTAGTATACGCTCATTCGGAACTCCTCGGCCATTTTTATTGAAAACAACCTCGGATGTTTGTCGGTACATCAGTTAAAGTAGTTCGTATTTTTTTAATTAAATCATTTTAGAAATGTAGTGTTTTAGAATTGTGTTTACTGATCTAAGTTTAAACTGATTGTCATTGAAGTATATTATTGCAAACATAATTAAGATTTCCAAGAGTAAAGTCATAAAGTTTAACTACTAAATAAAATCACTACGCGATCTACTTGCAGCGGACGTAAACGTACCTCTTTTTAGTATGTAAACCGTCCAAATACATCCGAGGTTGTTTTTGAAAAAAAATGGCCGAGGAGCTCCGAATGAGTATAAGCTATGGTCCAAGGTCATGCCGGAAGTCACTATACATTAAGTTTAGGACTAGTAAGTCTCTTTTATGCATATGCAAGGGCGTCAGGCATAACCAGGATGACACTGTATGATCAGTTCAACCTAGTATGTTCCAACTATATTTCTTCTCAACAATTTGTTTAGTTCAAGCCAAGTATATCCATATACTGTGTCTTCTAGAACGGTAAAATTAGGCGGATATCATTCTTTGTTCAGTTCAGGACTCATAATATGTCCTTATTGAATCCCTACCTGGGCGACAACCAGTAGGCGGCGGTCAATATTTATGCGATCAAATCAGGTCTGGTATGTCTGTATTTGTGCCGAACAGAGAGACTACCAGTAGGCTGATTTACTAAATGTGCACATGAGGGCGACAATCGGTACGTGCAAGCTATTATACGTTTACTCAGGCCCAGTATGTTCCAATAATAAAGATGGCCTGCGACATTTGAGCCTGGTTGATGACCTTATTAATGCCCGCTAGGGCACTAATGCGGAGGTCACTGCATAATCACTTTAGGTCAAGGACGTCTCAATTATGTTTCTACTAGTGCGAAAACAAGTAGTCTGAGGTCACTTTATGCCCAGTTCACGTCTAGTTACTCCCTATAATGAGTAAACTATGGCAATACTCAGAAGTATGAGGTCATTGTATTCTCTGCTCAGACTCAGGGTGTTTTAATACGGCGCCGTGACATGGTGAAGACCACTGTTTATCAAGGTTTTTTAAAGGTAAAGACTCGTACAAGTTTTGTTCAAGACTGAAATTGTCTTTTTATGATTCCAAAATTTCGACAACCAGTTGGCTGAGGTCTCCCTGTCTTCTATTCAGGCATAGAATGTCGCTATTATGTTCCTACTCTGGCGACAACCAATATGCTATGGTTTAAGATACTTGCCTTCTTGGCGCGTGGTAACGCGAGTGAATATAAAAATTCTAGACGCATAGCGTTAAACAATATATTAAGTAAGGTGTAAAAATTGCGACCCAAACTTAAGTGCAATCGGAAGTGACAAAATGATAAATATGATAGGTTTTCATCTCGGCAGATCGGCCACTGATGCCAATGAATTCATATTCGATTACAGTCGAAACTCGGTGTCTCGGTATCGCAAGGTTCGATATCCTCGTTGGCTCGAACAGGGTTTAAAGTGTTTGTTTTTTTCAATATGTTCATATAAAATTCGATCGGTTAGCTTGGTATTTTGAGGTTAAATATTTCTCAACGCTCGATGTCATTTTGCGGTCTCTAGTAAACAGTAAACATTTTGTTTTGTTTGTATTACTCGATGTCAGTTTTCACACCTTGATTTGTTCGCTTGGCTAAGCCGAGACGCTGATCGATTAATTTTGCTTGATTGGTATTATAATCATTATCATATTTAAATGGTTTAACAGTTTGAGCAAACATGCTTTCACTTTAATTTCTGTCTTTAGCTGGTACGAATACAGACGTTAAAAGTATGTCAGAGTCAAGTTTAAGTTTTATTAGCATAAACATAAAAATGTCATTGCTATTATACATAATACAATTTAAAGACGGTGAACAAGTAATGTATATACAAACACAAATGTAAATATTAATCATAAGAAAATTATGTTGTTAAATATCTAAAAAATGAACCAGATAAATCTAAGTTATCATTAACTTTTCCATTTACAAAATTATCTAAGTTTGTAAATAACATGCCTGATGAAAATATAGGGTTTGAATATTGTTGAATACATGTATAAGAACAAATTTGACATAAATATCTCATTGATAAGAACGTGCACGAGGATTTCGTGTTTAACAAATCGCCCACTGTGTTAGTTTAATAGATTGATACATGCTATTCTATGTTTGATTATATTAATATAGTTAAGATTGGGCTCGCATACAACACTTATTTTCATAAGTACATACGTTTCTAGCTTTTACTATTATTAACATTTTGAAACCAACAAAGTACGCATTGATCATAAACACGTTGGATTAACATCTCCACTTCAACTTTCGTAACATTTGCATTATGTCACAATTATGTATGTCCAAACTCATCTAATGTGCGTTTTAATAGTAATGTCAGTACAGGTATAAATCTGATTGTGTTTTAATCAGGCGTCTTCAGATAAAATTATTGCGCTGAAGGTTTCTCCAAATGGAAGAATTAATACAACTGTCAAATGTTGAGCAATCTTGAGAGGACTCGGTACAACCTAAGCTATTCACACGTATTCCTACTAAATTAGTATCAAAATTAGTTGTTTATGTTTTCTATGGATGGGTTTATATAATTTTATTGCGTAAATAAATTTACAAAAATCAAATTATTTCATATGATCAAATTTGTCATATTGTGAACTGTACGATATGCACACGGTAATAATAGGTCTTTAGGAGATAACGTAGCAAACAACAAACGAGGTTAACAAGTCATTCTTTAACGTATAAATATACACATACAATACGCAATATCGCTTGGCTCAATATTCGCGAGGCTCGAAGTATTATGGCCAGTCCCTGATATATCGAGACAACGGATTTCGATTGTATATGTATTTGAAAACGTCTTATTTGGTACGCGTCAAAGAAATTTAATTTGAAGTACAATGCTATTCATATTTGTTTGTAACAATAAACGATGCCTTATTTAAAAGTCCTAAGTAAAGAATTAATAAGGTGTGATATCTAGCAAATTAAAAAAAGCAAAAATCAATTCTCCGTCCGAATCAAAACGCGTGTAGCCACTTCATCAGAACGTTGGTTCAAAAACAAAACAAAACTCAAATATATTTATCAAATAACAACTGGGATAATAAAACATGTTACATAAAAATACGTTAACAATAATATATTATTATTAAACGCGCATTGACTATTAGCGAGAAGAAGAAATGACCTTCTGGAGAAAATTTTCAATGTCTCCCAAAGGTCGCAACGATGTTACCCAAAGGTTGTATTTGTCAGTTCATGTCTAGTATTTCCCTTATATGTGTAAACTAGGACAACAGCCAGTAGGCGGCGGTCACCATTTGTTCAGATTAAGCTTAGTATACGCTCATTCGGAACTCCTCGGCCATTTTTATTGAAAACAACCTCGGATGTTTGTCGGTACATCAGTTAAAGTAGTTCGTATTTTTTTAATTAAATCATTTTAGAAATGTAGTGTTTTAGAATTGTGTTTACTGATCTAAGTTTAAACTGATTGTCATTGAAGTATATTATTGCAAACATAATTAAGATTTCCAAGAGTAAAGTCATAAAGTTTAACTACTAAATAAAATCACTACGCGATCTACTTGCAGCGGACGTAAACGTACCTCTTTTTTAGTATGTAAACCGTCCAAATACATCCGAGGTTGTTTTTGAAAAAAAATGGCCGAGGAGCTCCGAATGAGTATAAGCTATGGTCCAAGGTCATGCCGGAAGTCACTATACATTAAGTTTAGGACTAGTAAGTCTCTTTTATGCATATGCAAGGGCGTCAGGCATAACCAGGATGACACTGTATGATCAGTTCAACCTAGTATGTTCCAACTATATTTCTTCTCAACAATTTGTTTAGTTCAAGCCAAGTATATCCATATACTGTGTCTTCTAGAACGGTAAAATTAGGCGGATATCATTCTTTGTTCAGTTCAGGACTCATAATATGTCCTTATTGAATCCCTACCTGGGCGACAACCAGTAGGCGGCGGTCAATATTTATGCGATCAAATCAGGTCTGGTATGTCTGTATTTGTGCCGAACAGAGAGACTACCAGTAGGCTGATTTACTAAATGTGCACATGAGGGCGACAATCGGTACGTGCAAGCTATTATACGTTTACTCAGGCCCAGTATGTTCCAATAATAAAGATGGCCTGCGACATTTGAGCCTGGTTGATGACCTTATTAATGCCCGCTAGGGCACTAATGCGGAGGTCACTGCATAATCACTTTAGGTCAAGGACGTCTCAATTATGTTTCTACTAGTGCGAAAACAAGTAGTCTGAGGTCACTTTATGCCCAGTTCACGTCTAGTTTACTCCCTATAATGAGTAAACTATGGCAATACTCAGAAGTATGAGGTCATTGTATTCTCTGCTCAGACTCAGGGTGTTTTAATACGGCGCCGTGACATGGTGAAGACCACTGTTTATCAAGGTTTTTTAAAGGTAAAGACTCGTACAAGTTTTGTTCAAGACTGAAATTGTCTTTTTATGATTCCAAAATTTCGACAACCAGTTGGCTGAGGTCTCCCTGTCTTCTATTCAGGCATAGAATGTCGCTATTATGTTCCTACTCTGGCGACAACCAATATGCTATGGTTTAAGATACTTGCCTTCTTGGCGCGTGGTAACGCGAGTGAATATAAAAATTCTAGACGCATAGCGTTAAACAATATATTAAGTAAGGTGTAAAAATTGCGACCCAAACTTAAGTGCAATCGGAAGTGACAAAATGATAAATATGATAGGTTTTCATCTCGCAGATCGGCCACTGATGCCAATGAATTCATATTCGATTACAGTCGAAACTCGGTGTCTCGGTATCGCAAGGTTCGATATCCTCGTTGGCTCGAACAGGGTTTAAAGTGTTTGTTTTTTCAATATGTTCATATAAAATTCGATCGGTTAGCTTGGTATTTTGAGGTTAAATATTTCTCAACGCTCGATGTCATTTTGCGGTCTCTAGTAAACAGTAAACATTTTGTTTTGTTTGTATTACTCGATGTCAGTTTTCACACCTTGATTTGTTCGCTTGGCTAAGCCGAGACGCTGATCGATTAATTTTGCTTGATTGGTATTATAATCATTATCATATTTAAATGGTTTAACAGTTTGAGCAAACATGCTTTCACTTTAATTTCTGTCTTTAGCTGGTACGAATACAGACGTTAAAAGTATGTCAGAGTCAAGTTTAAGTTTTATTAGCATAAACATAAAAATGTCATTGCTATTATACATAATACAATTTAAAGACGGTGAACAAGTAATGTATATACAAACACAAATGTAAATATTAATCATAAGAAAATTATGTTGTTAAATATCTAAAAAATGAACCAGATAAATCTAAGTTATCATTAACTTTTCCATTTACAAAATTATCTAAGTTTGTAAATAACATGCCTGATGAAAATATAGGGTTTGAATATTGTTGAATACATGTATAAGAACAAATTTGACATAAATATCTCATTGATAAGAACGTGCACGAGGATTTCGTGTTTAACAAATCGCCCACTGTGTTAGTTTAATAGATTGATACATGCTATTCTATGTTTGATTATATTAATATAGTTAAGATTGGGCTCGCATACAACACTTATTTTCATAAGTACATACGTTTCTAGCTTTTTACTATTATTAACATTTTGAAACCAACAAAGTACGCATTGATCATAAACACGTTGGATTAACATCTCCACTTCAACTTTCGTAACATTTGCATTATGTCACAATTATGTATGTCCAAACTCATCTAATGTGCGTTTTAATAGTAATGTCAGTACAGGTATAAATCTGATTGTGTTTTAATCAGGCGTCTTCAGATAAAATTATTGCGCTGAAGGTTTCTCCAAATGGAAGAATTAATACAACTGTCAAATGTTGAGCAATCTTGAGAGGACTCGGTACAAACCTAAGCTATTCACACGTATTCCTACTAAATTAGTATCAAAATTAGTTGTTTATGTTTTCTATGGATGGGTTTATATAATTTTATTGCGTAAATAAATTTACAAAAATCAAATTATTTCATATGATCAAATTTGTCATATTGTGAACTGTACGATATGCACACGGTAATAATAGGTCTTTAGGAGATAACGTAGCAAACAACAAACGAGGTTAACAAGTCATTCTTTAACGTATAAATATACACATACAATACGCAATATCGCTTGGCTCAATATTCGCGAGGCTCGAAGTATTATGGCCAGTCCCTGATATATCGAGACAACGGATTTCGATTGTATATGTATTTGAAAACGTCTTATTTGGTACGCGTCAAAGAAATTTAATTTGAAGTACCATGCTATTCATATTTGTTTGTAACAATAAACGATGCCTTATTTAAAAGTCCTAAGTAAAGAATTAATAAGGTGTGATATCTAGCAAATTAAAAAAAGCAAAAATCAACTCTCCGTCCGAATCAAAACGCGTGTAGCCACTTCGTCAGAACGTTGGTTCAAAAACAAAACAAAACTCAAATATATTTATCAAATAACAACTGGGATAATAAAACATGTTACATAAAAATACGTTAACAATAATATATTATTATTAAACGCGCATTGACTATTAGCGAGAAGAAGAAATGACCTTCTGGTGAAAATTTTCAATGTCTCCCAAAGGTCGCAACGATGTTACCCAAAGGTTGTATTTGTCAGTTCATGTCTAGTATTTCCCTTATATGTGTAAACTAGGACAACAGCCAGTAGGCGGCGGTCACCATTTGTTCAGATTAAGCTTAGTATAAGCTCATTCGGAACTCCTCGGCCATTTTTATTGAAAACAACCTCGGATGTTTGTCGGTACATCAGTTAAAGTAGTTCGTATTTTTTTAATTAAATCATTTTAGAAATGTAGTGTTTTAGAATTGTGTTTACTGATCTAAGTTTAAACTGATTGTCATTGAAGTATATTATTGCAAACATAATTAAGATTTCCAAGAGTAAAGTCATAAAGTTTAACTACTAAATAAAATCACTACGCGATCTACTTGCAGCGGACGTAAACGTACCTCTTTTTTAGTATGTAAACCGTCCAAATACATCCGAGGTTGTTTTTGAAAAAAATGGCCGAGGAGCTCCGAATGAGTATAAGCTATGGTCCAAGGTCATGCCGGAAGTCACTATACATTCAGTTTAGGACTAGTAAGTCTCTTTTATGCATATGCAAGGGCGTCAGGCATAACCAGGATGACACTGTATGATCAGTTCAACCTAGTATGTTCCAACTATATTTCTTCTCAACAATTTGTTTAGTTCAAGCCAAGTATATCCATATACTGTGTCTTCTAGAACGGTAAAATTAGGCGGATATCATTCTTTGTTCAGTTCAGGACTCATAATATGTCCTTATTGAATCCCTACCTGGGCGACAACCAGTAGGCGGCGGTCAATATTTATGCGATCAAATCAGGTCTGGTATGTCTTTATTTGTGCCGAACAGAGAGACTACCAGTAGGCTGATTCACTAAATGTGCACATGAGGGCGACAATCGGTACGTGCAAGCTATTATACGTTTACTCAGGCCCAGTATGTTCCAATAATAAAGATGGCCTGCGACATTTGAGCCTGGTTGATGACCTTATTAATGCCCGCTAGGGCACTAGGTCATGCGGAGGTCACTGCATAATCACTTTAGGTCAAGGACGTCTCAATTATGTTTCTACTAGTGCGAAAACAAGTAGTCTGAGGTCACTTTATGCCCAGTTCACGTCTAGTTACTCCCTATAATGAGTAAACTATGGCAATACTCAGAAGTATGAGGTCATTATATTCTCTGCTCAGACTCAGGGTGTTTTAATACGGCGCCGTGACATGGTGAAGACCACTGTTTATCAAGGTTTTTTAAGGTAAAGACTCGTACAAGTTTTGTTCAAGACTGAAAATGTCTTTTTATGATTCCAAAATTTCGACAACCAGTTGGCTGAGGTCTCCCTGTCTTCTATTCAGGCATAGAATGTCGCTATTATGTTCCTACTCTGGCGACAACCAATATGCTATGGTTTAAGATACTTGCCTTCTTGGCGCGTGGTAACGCGAGTGAATATAAAAATTCTAGACGCATAGCGTTAAACAATATATTAAGTAAGGTGTAAAAATTGCGACCCAAACTTAAGTGCAATCGGAAGTGACAAAATGATAAATATGATAGGTTTTCATCTCGGCAGATCGGCCACTGATGCCAATGAATTCATATTCGATTACAGTCGAAACTCGGTGTCTCGGTATCGCAAGGTTCGATATCCTCGTTGGCTCGAACAAGGTTTAAAGTGTTTGTTTTTTTCAATATGTTCATATAAAATTCGATCGGTTAGCTTGGTATTTTGAGGTTAAATATTTCTCAACGCTCGATGTCATTTTGCGGTCTCTAGTAAACAGTAAACATTTTGTTTTGTTTGTATTACTCGATGTCAGTTTTCACACCTTGATTTGTTCGCTTGGCTAAGCCGAGGCGCTGATCGATTAATTTTGCTTGATTGGTATTATAATCATTATCATATTTAAATGGTTTAACAGTTTGAGCAAACATGCTTTCACTTTAATTTCTGTCTTTAGCTGGTACGAATACAGACGTTAAAAGTATGTCAGAGTCAAGTTTAAGTTTTATTAGCATAAACATAAAAATGTCATTGCTATTATACATAATACAATTTAAAGACGGTGAACAAGTAATGTATATACAAACACAAATGTAAATATTAATCATAAGAAAATTATGTTGTTAAATATCTAAAAAATGAACCAGATAAATCTAAGTTATCATAACTTTTCCATTTACACAATTATCTAAGTTTGTAAATAACATGCCTGATGAAAATATAGGGTTTGAATATTGTTGAATACATGTATAAGAACAAATTTGACATAAATATCTCATTGATAAGAACGTGCACGAGGATTTCGTGTTTAACAAATCGCCCACTGTGTTAGTTTAATAGATTGATACATGCTATTCTATGTTTGATTATATTAATATAGTTAAGATTGGGCTCACATACAACACTTATTTTCATAAGTACATACGTTTCTAGCTTTTTACTATTATTAACATTTTGAAACCAACAAAGTACGCATTGATCATAAACACGTTGGATTAACATCTCCAATTCAACTTTCGTAACATTTGCATTATGTCACATTTATGTATGTCCAAACTCATCTAATGTGCGTTTTAATAGTAATGTCAGTACAGGTATAAATCTGATTGTGTTTTAATCAGGCGTCTTCAGATAAAATTATTGCGCTGAAGGTTTCTCCAAATGGAAGAATTAATACAACTGTCAAATGTTGAGCAATCTTGAGAGGACTCGGTACAACCTAAGCTATTCACACGTATTCCTACTAACTTAGTATCAAGATTAGTTGTTTATGTTTTCTATGGATGGGTTTATATAATTTTATTGCGTAAATAAATTTAAAAAAAATCAAATTATTTCATATGATCAAATTTGTCATATTGTGAACTGTACGATATGCACACGGTAATAATTAGTCTTTAGGAGATAACGTAGCAAACAACAAACGAGGTTAACAAGTCTTTCTTTAACGTATAAATATACACATACAATACGCAATATCGCTTGGCTCAATATTCGCGAGGCTCGAAGTATTATGGCCAGTCCCTGATATATCGAGACAACGGATTTCGATTGTATATGTATTTGAAAACGTCTTATTTGGTACGCGTCAAAGAAATTTAATTTGAAGTACCATGCTATTCATATTTGTTTGTAACAATAAACGATGCCTTATTTAAAAGTCCTAAGTAAAGAATTAATAAGGTGTGATATCTAGCAAATTAAAAAAAGCAAAAATCAATTCTCCGTCCGAATCAAAACGCGTGTAGCCACTTCATCAGAACGTTGGTTCAAAAACAAAACAAAACTCAAATATATTTATCAAATAACAACTGGGATAATAAAACATGTTACATAAAAATACGTTAACAATAATATATTATTATTAAACGCGCATTGACTATTAGCGAGAAGAAGAAATGACCTTCTGGTGAAAATTTTCAATGTCTCCCAAAGGTCGCAACGATGTTACCCAAAGGTTGTATTTGTCAGTTCATGTCTAGTATTTCCCTTATATGTGTAAACTAGGACAACAGCCAGTAGGCGGCGGTCACCATTTGTTCAGATTAAGCTTAGTATAAGCTCATTCGGAACTCCTCGGCCATTTTTATTGAAAACAACCTCGGATGTTTGTCGGTACATCAGTTAAAGTAGTTCGTATTTTTTTAATTAAATCATTTTAGAAATGTAGTGTTTTAGAATTGTGTTTACTGATCTAAGTTTAAACTGATTGTCATTGAAGTATATTATTGCAAACATAATTAAGATTTCCAAGAGTAAAGTCATAAAGTTTAACTACTAAATAAAATCACTACGCGATCTACTTGCAGCGGACGTAAACGTACCTCTTTTTTAGTATGTAAACCGTCCAAATACATCCGAGGTTGTTTTTGAAAAAAATGGCCGAGGAGCTCCGAATGAGTATAAGCTATGGTCCAAGGTCATGCCGGAAGTCACTATACATTCAGTTTAGGACTAGTAAGTCTCTTTTATGCATATGCAAGGGCGTCAGGCATAACCAGGATGACACTGTATGATCAGTTCAACCTAGTATGTTCCAACTATATTTCTTCTCAACAATTTGTTTAGTTCAAGCCAAGTATATCCATATACTGTGTCTTCTAGAACGGTAAAATTAGGCGGATATCATTCTTTGTTCAGTTCAGGACTCATAATATGTCCTTATTGAATCCCTACCTGGGCGACAACCAGTAGGCGGCGGTCAATATTTATGCGATCAAATCAGGTCTGGTATGTCTTTATTTGTGCCGAACAGAGAGACTACCAGTAGGCTGATTCACTAAATGTGCACATGAGGGCGACACTCGGTACGTGCAAGCTATTATACGTTTACTCAGGCCCAGTATATTCCAATGATAAAGATACTTGCGTATTAAGCAGTATGGCCTGCTAATGTTTGAGCTTGAATGATGACCTTATTTATGCCCCTAGGGCACTAGGTCATGCGGAGGTTACTGCATATTCACTTTAGGTCAAGTACGTCACAATTATGTGTGATAACCAGTAGTTTGGTGTCACTTTATGCCCAGTTCACGTCTAGTAACTCTCTATAATGAGTAAACTATGGCAACAATCAGAAGTATGAGGTCATTATATACTCTCCTCAGGCTCAGGGAATGTTTTTTCAGGTAAAGACTCCTACATGTTTTGTCCCAAGACTGAAATGTCCCTTTTATGATCCCAAAATTTCGACAACTAGTTGGCTGAGTTTTCCTGGTCTTCTATTCAGGGATAGAATGCCGCTATTATGTTCCTACTCGGGCGACAAGTAGTATGCTGCGGTTTAAGATATATGCCATCTCGGGTATCAACCAGTAGGGAGATCATTTTGTGTTCAGCATAGGCTGGTTATTTATGTGATTTTTGTATAATGTCTAAAATATATTATAAACAAATCCGATCTTTTGGTAATATTGTTGCAACCTTTGAAAGACATGAAATGATGTTACCAGATGGTCAAATCTTCTGTTTTCCGAAAGTAAGTTTTGTGTTCAAAAAGAATATAGTTTTGCATACGAGTTTTTACATGTAATGTTATCGCATTTCTTATTTTTATTGTGTTTTATATTTTTGTCGTTGTAAATTCATTGTTCTAATGCTGTTAAATGCATTTTTATATAACTGGACATAAAGGTATATCTGATATTTAACTTCCTAGACATGACATGAATATTTAGCCTAAAAATATTGTTAAGGTCTCAGAAAATCTGTGGTCAGTAACAGTAGTACGTGTCATGCTATACTAAACCAAAGAAGTTATGTTGAAATGTTTTATGCAGAAGTATGTGTGCAGCTCGTATATCGTTTTTAGTGCTTACTAGTGCAACGAAATGTAGGCAAAACTAACTATGTCCAGTTCGGTTCAGGGCGTGTATGTCGCTCTTTCGTGCCTTCAAGTGTGGCAGCCAATAGACAGAGATCGCTTTATGTTAAGTTCAGCTCCGATATGTCCCTGTTTTGTTCGTCCTAGGGAAATAACAAGTTGGCAAATGTCACTGTGTGTTTAGTTCAAACTAATAATGTCCCTAAAATATCCCTTCTATGGCAAGAGCGATAACCAGTAGCAGGAGGTCATTCTTGTTCCGCTTAGCCCTTTTGGGTGCTTATTAGTGCAAGAACCACAAGCAGGTCATAATGAACATTTCACGTCTATGATGTTTCTATAATTTGCCTTATAGTCTCGAAATAGTCCGTCCCTATTATTTGCTTTCTATTGAAAAAACAGTAGGGGCGATCACTATCATGTTATTCGGTCGCTATTTTGCGTCTACGAAGATGAAAACCGGTTGGCGAATGTCTCAGCTTTTTGGTTTCTTTAATCGAAGTATTTTCCTATTTTGTGCCAGTTAGTGCAACAACCAGTAGGCGGAGGTCACTTATTTTAGACAGGACTAGTATGTCGTTTTCTTTCGCCTACTATGGCGACAAGCAGTAGGCGCAGTTCACTATATGATTACAGTATGTCTAGTTTGTCCCTACAATGCAGCTGGTAGGATTACAACCAGTTGGTGGAGGTCACCATGTGTTCCGATATGGCTCAGTAGATCCCTATTATGTGCCGACAAGGCAGATAAATAGTAGGCGATGTCAGTAGGCTGATATCACTCTGTTTTTGGCTCATACTTAGTATGTCGGTATCATGAGACTACCAGGGCCAAAACCAATAGCAAATGGATATCATTTGTTTAATAGGACAAAAACCAGTACGTGGAGGTCATAACTTGAATGCATGACTGTTATATCCTTATATGTGTTATATGTGTTAACTTGGACAACAGCCGGAGGTCAATAAAATTAAGTTCATGTACGGTAGGTTCTTATTATGTGCTTACTTTGATGACAACCAGTTGACAGATTGTCAATATATGTTACCGTTTGACTCAATTATGTGCATAAAAGTGCGACGAGGAATGGCGGACGTCACAATAAACCCATTTTGAAACAAATTTGTCTCTATCAGTTGTCTGCCCATCAACCAGTACCTGGATGTCAATGTATGTCCGGCCTTAGACCAGTTGGTTCATATTAATTCTTATTGCATTTAACGCTAGCATGTGCGTAACAGGGTGATGCCCAGTAGGCGGAGGTCATAAACATCAGTTCACGAATATCATGTTCATATTTTGTGCGTACTAGGGTGACAATTTGTATGCGGATGGCACTATATGAACAGCTGAATTTGCTCTGTTTGTTCCTTTTATGAACCCACTAGGGCATAAAGTCATCGTGTATGTCACATTATGTTCAATTCAGGACAGGTACGTCTCATGCGTCTACTAGGGCATCGGCCAGTGGGTGCTAGTACTATTTTGTGGATACGCGGACCACAATTAGTAGGTGGAGGTCACTATTTTGTAAGTTCAGGCAACTGTAAAAGGAAACTAGAGTGTCGACTCCCATCAACTTTCAACATGGTATATGTGAAATTGTCGTGTGTAGAGCAGTAGAGCAACCGTGACCTTTCTAGAAAAAGATTGTAAATCGTCTACGGAATATTTAAACAAATCCGACCTTTGGGTTACATGGGTGCAACCTTTGGGAAACTTGTACTTGTTATTAGATGGTTAAATAGCATGTTGCCCAAAAGGTATGGTGTTTGATAAAACATAATTTGGCATATGGTTCATTACATTTTGTGTAATCCAATATATATAAATAATATAATATATTTTATGTAGATGCAATGTTCTGATGAAATGTGGATACACTAATGGTATTAAAGGATGGAGATGATAATCACCTAAAAATTAAATGAATATTAACCTCAGCCTAATAGGTTAGTAAAAGTAGTATTTGCCATGCTAGAATATATATCAAATAAGTAATGGTAATTAGAATTTTGTCATAAGTTATGGTGCTACAAGAAATACATATTTATTTGGATAATTTGGAACGATTCCAAACGTATCACTTTTTTGAGGCGTATTGTAATAATTATTAAGATTACTTGTTTGCTCATATAGGCATACTTTACAAGTCGGTGGCAAGATATCACTGTTTTTGCAGAATTTGGTATCAACTTGCTGAGATCTTCAGACATATATTGCTAGTTTCTAACTGACGCGTTTCTTTTGACCAAAATCGCATAGCAGTTAGATTTCTACACTTTTCATAATCATTGACTTGTTTCCTCCTCGCCAGTATACTCGATAGTTTTTAATAACTTTATGACAATATATTTCCAATATTTTTATTTTCCACATGTACTATATATCCCCATTATCCTCATATTCTTGTATTGTTCCCAAACATAGTTACAACTCGAATGATATAGATCGCCTACAACACTTAATGTTTAATGGATGTTTACTATCCGTTTTATGAGAATTCTTTGCTGCCAGTCATGGCGTATATCCATTTATGTTCAGTTCAGTTCAGATTTGTACTAGCATGTCTCGGGTTTGTTTCTACTAGGGCAATAATCCGTAAGCCGATGTCAATACAACATTAAACACCGTTAATCCTAAGTCGGGATAAGGATTAACGGTATGTCGAACAAACAATTTATAGACAAAACAGCATGCGCGATTTATTGGTGACATAAAACATAAAGTCGTGAAAATGTGCAACACCTTAACACCGTTATGAATGTTAGTTGAGTGATAGTTCAGTATATAATTATGTCAAAACAGTGTTTAATTAATAACAAATAACTTGTGATTATACTTGTTTTATTTAAAATTTATGTAAATAAAAATTAAAGCACATGCATGCATTCATAATGTAAATCAAGTCCCTGTAAAAATATAACAAAGACATATAAATCCTGAAATGAACATAAAGCGATCTTTGCTTTCTTGTTACCGTCCTAGAATGCACTTAAACGCGACACTGAAGTCCTGAACAGGAAATAGTGGCCTTCGCCTACTGGTTGTCGCACAAGTAGGCATTATTGTTTAATGAACATTCTAACGAAAGAGGAATATTTTGCATACTTAAAAAATAAATATTTACCGCTCCCCAACTTTGAACATCACATAAATAGCCTAAGGTCATATCTCGTATGTTCCTAGTATGTGCCTATTGGGCAATGACACTTTGTGTGCAGCTGAGTACCAGTTTGTCCCCATATTTTGACTACTTTGCCGCGTTGTCATGGCAAAGTACATTAAATGTACTGTTCGGGACATTATTTTCCCTATTAGGTATATATTATGGCATCAACCAGAAACCGGAGTGACTTAATGCACAACTTAGGACTTGATTTGACCTGTTAGGTGCCAACTTGGACCACAAACTGTAGGATGAGGTCGCATTCACATAACATTATAAATAATATCGACTGTACGCTTTAGGCTGTCATGTATTTTTTATCACTATATAATAAACATTCTAAAAAAAAATGAATAAATTGCATGTTTGAAATTGAAGTAGTTGCCCTTTCCCCGCGTTGAACCTGACACTTGCGACATTTATTCCTCATAACATATGAAGAGCAACAGTGACCTTTCAAGAAAATGACTTTATATAGTGTCCGAAATGTTTAACACAATCCGACCTTTGGGTAACATCGCTGCGACCTTTGGGAGACATGTAATTATTTTACCAGATTACAAAATTTTCTTTTGCCCGAAATTTACTGTGTTTGAAAAGAATACAGTTCTGCATACGGGTTTTTATATTTACTGTTATCGCATTTGTTATTATTAAAGGACATAGAAGTAAATTGCCTTTTTAATTGCCTACCCATGACATGAATATTTTACCTCTGCCTAAAAGTAAAGTATTGTTAAGGATCAGAAAATGCATTGTCAGTAACAGTAGAATGTACCATGCTATAATATGCCAATGAAGTTATGTTCATTAAACCTCTACCATCCGTTATAATGCTATTATATTTACATAATTAAGTGTATAACTAGAAGCGAATTCAAATATCTCACTCGTCATTGAAGCGCAGTATTGATTACTAAATTTTATCGCTGAAATAAGCAAAACATACTAGTCGGTTGCATAAAATCACGTTCATCGCAGAATCCCATCTCCGAGGGGATCTATCACAGGATAGAAAAATCAGGACAATACGAACATAGTATAACCTTATAACAACATTTAGAGTTTGAGGTTACCGGGCTTCTGCATTTAATGTAAATTAATACCGTGAGATTACAGCTGTAACACAATAACCCTGACAATATTGCTACTTTTTGTCCAGGATTAAAAAGTTATTTGATAATGATGAGCGGATTTCATGAGACAATGTGTTTCTTTATGGTATAATAAGTTTATAAACATAGATTTTGTGACGTCACGACATCTTAGTGATATGCGATTTCTGTTCATTAATGCAGTTTGAACGATCGGAGGCGCGAATACATACATACATACAGCATAAATGAACAACAATTTAAATCATTCTTTAAACAACATTAAAACCGAAATAACGTTAATATATTTTGTTTCAAGAAACAATCTTAAATATAAATGTGATTAAAGGCATATCATGCCTGGTTAAAAGGGTATCTTCTGGAGTGACAACAAGAAGGAAGAGGCCACTGTGTGAGGCTTAGGTCCGATTTGACCCTTATATGTGCTTATTTTGACGACAACCAGTCGGCAAATGTCACCTGATGCTCCTTACATGACTTATTTATCGCTTAAGTATGTATATCAGAGCGACCAAATGTAGGATGAGGTCAATATAGTTTCAGTTCATGCCTGGTATGTTCATATTGTGTGCTTACTAAGGCGATGACACGTAATGTACAATTGCGTATAAGTGTAGCCCCCTTATGCCTACTAGCCCGCCATGGCATGCCGATAGACACTATATGTTTAATTCAGAACAAGCATGTCTATATCATGATTTTTAATACCATAATGCGGATGTCACTTGAAGTTCAGGACTAGTGTGTCCCTATTCTGGGTACTTGTACCACAAACAGTTGGATGAGGTCACTCTGTTGTCACTTTAGATAAAATCGAGTTACCGAGTAAGGCTATTATGTATTAGTATACAATGTGAATTCTATAACTGAATAATGAACATTCTAACAAGAAAGGCATATATCACATGTACAAAATCGCCCTTCCCTTCTACTCCCACCCCAACAAGCACTTTGAGCATGATATACGCGACATTTTTGGTCAGTAATATGTGAAGAACAACAATAATCTTTCTAGAAAATGCTTTAAAAAAAGTGTCCGAAATGGTTTGGCAATCCGACCTTTGGGTTACATCGTTGCAACATTTTGAAGACAAAAAATTATGTTACCGGACGATTTAATCGATTGTAATCCAAACGGTATTAGATTTAATAATAATTTGTTTTTCCAAATGTTTTATTTTGAATTTCATGTTATCCAATTTATTATTTTTGTAGATCCAATGTTCTGATGAGTGTAAACACAATTTGTATATAAAAGGACATAGATACATATTTATTTTTTTGCTGCATAAAAATGACATAAACATTTTACCTAGGCCTCAAGGACAAGTATTATTTAGGGTTTAGAAAAGTTATGGTCAGTAAGAGTAGTATGTGTCATGCTAGAATATGGCATACATGAACTATTTTCAGTAAAATGTTATTATCAGTAATGGTGCCACAACACATACTTATGCTTATAATTTTAAACGTTTCTAAATGTCTCTCTCGTCTTTTAAGCGCGCTGTAGAGGCAAAACATACTAGTCAGTTGCATAATATCACGGTCATCGCCGAATCTCATATTTGGCGGGTTCGTCTGAGAGTTCAATAGTGATTTGATAATAACGATGATCGTAGAATAGCGGATTTGAAGAACTGTTGCTTTTGAATGGTCTAATTAATACAGATAGGTTTTATTACGCAACAATTTCTTAGTGATAATGTATGTACCTTTTTTCTGTCGGTTTATGCAGTTTGAAAAATCGGGCGCGCGCCTACATACGAACCTACATACCGTATGAACGCACAGCAATAGTTCTTTTTCCTAAAAGTGACACTCGCATTCAAATTCAATCCATACACATGTATAACAAAGATGAATATTGAGAGAATAATATTTAACAACTCACTAATTAAAACATTTACGGAAAATATTAATGACTGATAACAGGATTGTAACCGTATATCCAAAGGCTTGAAACGCATACATATTGAATGACTGGTACCTCAGCGTTTGTGTTATGTTAAATAATGATATTGAAAAAGATCACTGAGTGGGTAAAAGTTTGTAAGTGCTTCCACCCGAACTGTATCTTAACCAAGTATAAAGGATCACCATAAAGCCCTTAGCGCATAAACACAGATGTGTTCGTCAAATGTCTAGGACACACTTGCAGGTTAAATATCAAAACTAACACTGTTGATAGAACTTATTTAGACTGAAGCTAGTCCGGGATGAACAATGCATTCTATGAGTTTCAACAAAACGTGAGTACATCCATCCATCCTGACCGACCATTGTCCTGCTGTATTTTGATATTTCATAATAGGATTTTCAAAACGGCTTTGCCATGAAGGTTCATCATTATGAGGGGACGTGGTGCACACATCAGCCAGGTCCTAAGGTAACACTCAGAGGTCAACAGTTAAATAGTACTGTTGATACATTCATTAACTTAGTACATAATAAATTAAGAGGTTCGATTTGTTTGCTTTTCAAAGTTGTTCGTAATCAAATGATATATTATTATAAACATAAAGGTTTTCGTCTAGGACTGGAAATTTCCTCTGATGTGCCTATTAGGGCGACAACCAATGGGCGGAAGCAGTAAATGTTCAGCTCGGACTGGAATTTCCCTCTCATGTGCCTATTAGGACAATAACCAGTAGGCGGAGATAGCTATAAATTCAGCTAAGGACTAGCAATTCTAGCTTATACGTTTACTAGGGCGACAAATTATGCAACATCCTTATCTGTTCACTTCGTGCATATTATGTCCCTAATATGTATTTATAAGGGCATCAAGCAGAAACCGGGGTCACTTTGTGCACAATTCAGGACTTGTTTTGACCTGTTATAAGCCTACTTGGACCACAAACTGTAGGGTGAGGTCATATTCTTGTAACTTCGTATAACAATACAAAAATGCAAATTGCATGTTTGAACCTGACACATGCGACATTGGTTACCCGTAGCATATGTCGAGCAAGAAAATGATTTAATATAGTGTCCGAAACGTTTAACACAATCCGACCTTTGGGTAACATTTTAATTGCCTTACGCATGACATGAATATTTTACCTCTGCCTAAAAGTAAAGTTTTGTTTAGGATCAGAAAATTTTACCGAAAAGTCACTGTGTTAAAAAAAGAATATAGTTTTGCATACAGGTTTTTACATTTAATGTTATCGCATTTGTTATTTTTTTTTTTGCTTTTTATTTACTTTTGGTTGTTTTTGTTTTTGTGGGTTCATTATTCCTCTGAGGTGTAAACACATTTAAACATAAAAGGACATAAAAGTAAATTGCCTTTTTAATTGCCTACGCATGACATTTATATTTTATCTCTGCCTAACAGTAAAGTTTAGGGATCGAAAAATATATTGTCAGTAAGAGTAGTATGTGTCATATTAGAATATGGCATAGATGAATTATTTTCAGTAAAATGTTATCATCAGTAATGTTGCTATAACATATATATATGTTTATAATTTTAAACGTTTCTAAATGTCTCTTTTATCTTTTAAGCACGCTGTAGATATTAGATTACTGTTTTCGGTTAATAGGCAAAACATACCAGTCAGTTGCATACTATCACGGTCATCGCAGTATCTCATATTTGGCGGGATTTGTCCATGGGATCAATAGTGATTTGATAATTATGATGATCGTAGAAAAGCGGATTTTAAGAAAAACTGTTGTTTCGGAATGGTCTATTCTGTTCTGTTAATAAAGATTGATTTTATTAAGCCACGATTTCGTAGTGATAATGTATGTACCTTTTTTCTGTCTGTTTATGAGGATTGAACGATCGGAATCCCGCCTAAGTACGAGCCTACAAGCGGTATGAACGCACAGCAATGATTTGTACGTCAAATGTCAAGGACACAATACAAGTTAAATATCAAAATGAATACTGTTGATATAACTTATTTTGACTAAACTTAGTCCGGGTTGAAACTTTACCATGTATACAAGGATTTTCAACAAAACGTAAGTACATCAATCGATCCTTAGAAAACATTGTCCTGGCTGTATTGATCATACATAGTAGGATTTTCAAAACGGTTTCACAATTATAAGGCGACGTAGCACACACATCAGCCAGGCCTGAAGGTAACACTGAGAGGTCAACATTTGAAACAGTACTATTGAAACATTAATTAATTAAGTACACAATAATTTGATATGTTCGATTTTTTTTTTAATTTTCCAAATTGAACGTTACCAAATAATATATCATACTAAATATAAATAGTTTTCGTCTTACTGTTGAACTCCATGTATGTCTGTGTTGCAATAACATGGAAAATATTCTGACTTTGTCTGAAGCTTATTTAGCGGGCATGACATGTCGCCACTTGGCGTGTATTATTGCCGTTGTTGAGTTTATAAAGGTCTCCCCGCACCCCATAGAGGCTGCGTTATTGCTTGACTCCGTCACAGCCCCAAGTGTGACTGAAACATATTTCTGAGGCCAAGTGGGTGGGTTAATCCGATTTGTTTGTGGGAAATTTGCCAAATGAGTTTTTTTTCATTGGTCTTGACTTGTTGTAATTTAGAAATTGGATAGCATGCGTGTCTTAAAAATGTAAAAGCTAGAGTACGGTAACTTTGATATTTTTAAAGGATGAGTAAGACTCGCGGACAGTTCATTGGCAAGAGAGTGTTCTGAGATCAGGACGTTTCGTCCAGTGTGCATACATATATAACAATGTGAACTGACCTCTTTGTTGTTGAATTCCCAGTTGCCTCACTACTATCTGAATTCTAAAACTTCTTCAATACCAAAGAATATGTTGACATTTTGTATTAATTTATTTTTCTAGTTGTTTTTTCAAATGTTTATCTACATATTTATGTTGTTTTTTTTGTGTTTTTTTTTGTTTTGTTTTTTGTTTTTCAAACGGCCCGCGTTCGATTGTTTTCTAATTAAGTATTCAAGTACGAGGTAATTATTACCCATACTTGACTATCTAGACATAAACATGTCGCCCCTAGTTTAATGTATGTTCTTTTTCACTGGATATAATTTATTTTCTTGATGCGTTTGTTCATTTGACGTTATGTTTTTGTGGTGACATGTATTTAATTGTTTATGGTTAGACCGATTTGTAAAATCATACTCTGAAATACCTCATCCTTTCATGTAAAAACGAAAACAGAAAACAGAAAAGATTTATTTTTTTTGTCACCACAACGTGGATAATAGATCATCAAAATAATTGTAATAATAAGTGTTTGTTTACCGGGCTCGGTAGTGTTAAAAGCTGATTAATATATTGTTCTTTATGCCATGCATAAGTCCATAAAGTCCTTTTCGTTTTATTTCATAATTTCAAACAGTAAAATATATGTGAACCACTGAATATTTTATAAGTTGTTCGATTTAGAAAAAATGGCATCTAGTACACTATATGAATTTATTATAGACTTAAGGACAATATACCTGCCAATGAATGAAACGGTTGTGTCTTAAATACAGAATCCCTCACGTTCTTACGTCAAGTTATGCGAAATCAAAGATTGAAGTAAATACATAAAAGTTGATGATATGCTTGTCACAAGATTTTCAGGACATTCGTACTTAAGGACCTATGCAAATTTATATGTCCCAAAAGTACAAATTGTTTTGAATTTTCAACCGATAATCTCTGCTCAGTGTAAGTCGTCTGGTTAAGAACTTAAAAAGATTATGAATACAATTCAAACAAATGTAAATATTCCGTAAAATTATGTTAGTGTTATTGTTCTGTTCTTCCCTCTATTTCGTTGCAGGAAAAATGGCCTTTGTAAGCTTCATGTAAAGAACGATATGATCTTAAGCGATCCTTCCTGAAGAAGTAATAAAAATCCATGTATATTGTATGTCGCTTAAACGTATTTCATATGAAAGCTCTTTTCCATGTAAATTAAATAAGGATTTCGATTAAACTTTGATGATTATAAAACATACGTTTTTATTTCCGTCTCAGTTATTTATTCAACGTATTGATTTAGATATATCATTGGTGTATAATTGAGGTAAAAGTCATGTTAAGAAACACGAATAAACCTTACATAAACACAACTTTACACTTACTGACGTGTTTGCAAAGTGTTTGTTATGTGTTAATTAGTCTTTAAAACATGCAGTAAATGCCTTTCAATAATATAACAGTGATACACCTCTTCGTCAGTCAAAATAAAACAAAATCGTATGTCAAATAGTCAATAGGTTTGTCAAGCATTATGTTCTGTGTGTACCGAGGACTTTTCTAAACTTGTGATAAATCTTTTTCCGTTACAGGGATTTCAATAAAAAAAGTCGAATCAATTTCAATTTAGGCCTCATTATCCTGTATAAAATTCCGCTCCTGTGACCTCATTATTTTCGTGTTTTTTTATACTTCAACGGTTGTCTCGACTTCTATGGTGTAACCATAACCTGGGTTTAAGTGAAAACGTCAACCCCCAGTTATTTGGTGTCCAAAAGTCGCCAGCGGATTTATGTGGTCCCTTGTTATTCGAATACAAAACAAAATAACCAATTTTAAAGGTTTTACTGACTACGAATTGTTTCAGGAACAATATAATCCCACAAATTAGTAAAAAGAGTTTAAACTAAACTAGGTGTTGTGCAACCAATGAACACATTCTTAATATCAGAACAATTAATATTTGCAGTCGGACTCCTCTGGGAGGGACATCGTGAAACGAATGAGTATGACTGGAAAACTGAAGTTCGATTTGTAATTGAAATAATTTCTATAAATTGATGGGAAAACTATATAAGAACCATTTTTGAATAAATTAAATTGTTCCTAGATTCATTTTGATACATATTTAAATGAATCTTTGAATCGCAAACGTTCAAAATATCTTATATCCATGACAACCACGTGCTATATTCATACGCATTTATTTTCACTAAGCACAAAAGAGTTCCAGCAAAAAATACATTGTTTCTTAATTTTGTTTAACTGAGGTGGGAGAAAAAGCATCTACCATAGCCGCTCGTGTAAGATAGGTTCATCCCGACCCTCGCGCAGGGTGTTTTGCGGAAACTCGGTAAACCTCGTTTCCGCAAAACACTCTACGCTCGGGTCGGAATGAATTTATCTTACACTCTCGGCCATGGGAGATACTTATAATCTTATATTGTGCATTTTCTCGCCTCCTGTAACCGCTTTTATACCGTATCAAATATTTAAGAATAATTGTCAAGTGCACCTTTAAATATTTTTTTAGAGATTAACTGCACTACATTCATTAAAACAAATCATTTTTCTTAGTGTAATTTTATTGTATGGTTTCTGGTGGTTGTTTCTCAAGTGAAATAATACGTTACTGATTTGTTTTGCAGTCATTATTTTCTTGGAAAAAAAGCCTCACATAATTATTTCGATTGGTTTAACAATCAAACAGATACAAGTGAAACTTACATATATTCATAGCATTTCAGTTTTTTTCAAATTGAAAACATAATAAATTAACAATGTATATAGATTTCACTCTTTTTTCAGTTCTGAAATGATTTTGAAAAACGCACGTGCACTAGGTGTTTTAAGGAATGCCATAACGGTAGATATTAGCAAAGAGTGGTTTCTATTTGTTATTTAAAATATAGGAACAGTGGGTTTGCAACGACACGTCTGTTTAAGTCTGAGAAGAAAACGTATGCAATCGCAGACAACATTACACCAGAGACATATTTAAAATCCAATCGTCAATTCTTCCTCCAAGTATAGGGCCGTCGATGTCTGACCCTTAATCAGACAATCGTTTTGGCATTGGCATAACAGGATGTGGACATCATACACAACAATTTCAACTTTTCGTATTAAACTATTATTAAATGAGTCATTCATGCTGCATTTTGCATATAGTCATAATAACTTGTAATTTTTATACCCGTTTCATAAGTATTGATGTTCTTCCAGCTCACGAAAATGAAATAGGCTAGCTGCTAACTACGCGTTTGGATACCAGGGCACGTTTTTGGCATACATAATCCCGCCGGAGGATTTATTCCGACAACCATCGCATTGCTCATCGGTATCGCCATATATAGGGAGAAAATACCGAAATACACGGTTAATAGATTGTCAACGTTTTCCGGGTGTTTCCGTGGTCTTGTGTCACACTAGTCAATCCAGGGACAGCAGTTTCTATTCCCAACCGCAACACTTATATACTAATCATCTTCCGGGATGGACGTTAATCGGGGTCCCGTGTGACAGTTCTATATTTTGCGGCACGTCAAAGAATTGGATTGGCTCAAACCAGGGGTTTATTGTGTCTGTGCACCATTCTTGAATTATTTTAGATAACTAACACTCTTACCAGAGCACTCGTCGAATGGGCAAGGCCCGAGTGCGAGTTTAAAGAAGCTTACACACCAACTGGTGGTTGAAGCAATTCAGCAACCCAGTCATAAGTGCAAACAATGCTGCTTTTTTACAAGAGTAATGCAATGATGAAAACGGCAATAGAGCATGTCATTGGACAAACAACATGTATGTGGTTTATTAATAATGGCATATATTTTGTTGTATTGTTTATTAAGGTTCATAAATCTTCGTCTTAGTGTGAGAGTAAGATCACAACCTAGCCCGACTTTAAATTAAAATTAGCTTCATATATTGTTATGAACACAGCAAATAAAATGCAAGAAATAATAATTTGACAATATAATGAAAGGATTGAGGAGATGGCTACATAAATCATGGTTACCGAACTGGCATCTTAACGTTGTCAGTAGGACTAAAACATTCGAACGGGGTCTGCCGCGAAACATTCAGACCACTCTACCGGCTGAGTTAAGTAGTCAAATTACATTATATATAATATTAAACCTTTCGGCGACATATACAGTACAACATTTGGGGTACTTCTCCCAAAGGTTGTACTTTTTCATGAACATCCGGCGCTTTACCTTTAGGCGACAGTCAAAAATTGTATATTCTCGATGGCTAGTATTTTGGGAAAAAAACATCATTAATTATGCTTTACTACATTTAATTATGCATATTTTATGAAGGAATATGCAAAGGATATATTATTATAGGATATATAGCATGTAATGATAATGTCTTCCAAAGGTTGTTCAAATAGGCAAAATGTCCCAAAGGTTGAATTTGTATATATATATATATATATATATATATATATATACATGGAAGCACACGCTGATGTTCTTGAATATAACTCCTGTAAAATACACTGTTTTTCAAATTGATAAATGTCGCGTTTGGGGGGATTTCCTTTTACATGGAAAACAGCGTTTTAGTGTCTTAGTGGAAAGGAATATGGGTATGACTTCACTGATAAAACAGTGATTGGATCATGATTTACTCAAAATGAATACTACGACTGCAAAAACATTCGCCTTTCACTTCTATTGTCATTTCTCTGCCAATTCAATTTCCGCAGAAAACAACAATCTATACTGGATAAATTTTCTCCTTGTGTATTTAAACTTTTCTGCAAAAACTCATACGATATCGAAATGGCTGGCAGTTGCCCTTGCAATATTTCGACACCACCATGTACACTCAACTGCAAAGGGAAATTTAACGCGCATGCGTAGAATTATTCGAGCGCGAATAGTGTTTTTTATTATTGTCATAGCTTCTGTGATTACAATGGTCCCGTATTATGCTTGTCAAAATTTAACTGAAGTGAGATTCCATGAAAATTGAACTGGAATCATATTTGAACCCTGGCACATGAAAACTTGTGATATTTGTGAGTTTGATACTTTACAGTTGTCTCGCGAAGCTCGTTCCTTACTTATTATCATATACGGGACTCTGTTGCTGATAACGCTTAATAATACACGAATCAAGAGCAAACTATCAGAAAATGGGATACTCACTTATCATCCAACACAACGGGTTACAGATATGTCCAGAAACACCATTATGCTGCTGGTTGTTGATTGTTCTGTTTCTCTTCTCAGAATTATATCAAGGCGTGTTAATTATGTGTTGTTTATTCCGAGAAAACTTCTTTGAGACTGTTTATATTCCCCTTGGTGATATGATAGATATAATTGCCTAATTAATAGTAGTATAAATTTCGTGTTATATTGTACCATGAGTCAAATGTTCATACATACATTTACTTGTTTGTTCTGTAATTTCTGGAAATTGTTACGTCCTCAAATACTTGTATTAGTACTTCAAGAGCTTAAACAGATACAACGATATATTTTAAGTGAAAGAGAACCCACAGTAACACACTTGTAAATACCTTTATGTGATAGTCAAATTTATGTTATTGTCCTTTCGTCATTGTATATAGTTTAAAGATTGTAGAATCTTAGTAAAATATTTATAATATACCAATAATTTTTGGATTCATGACCACTTATATTAAAAATAAATGTTTATTTATATCAACAACAACGTGACACTTATTTACACTAATTTGTTCACTAATTTGTTCCCTTCAAAGTTGAGGACAGGTTTTATTAAGTGCTATTTCAAGTGCAAACATGGTCGCAGAAAGCCGAACATTTATACGTTTCAAATATTTATGATTTATTTAGTGGTGAGGGACAAAGTTTTTCAGATATTAAACATACTTTTGTGACATGGTTTGGGATTATAAAGAGATGAATAAAATAAAATAAAGTAGACTTATCTTATTATCAAAAAGCATTTGCACATTTTGTAAAATGCACAAGACTACTCAATCAACATTGTTTTGTGGTTGTTTGATGAAATCTGAAAAAAAGAAAGCTATTTAAAACATCATGAAATATAGTAGTTTAATTTCTTTGTTACAAAATGCAAATATCTTTTTTAATAAGCTGCAAATAATGACTTTTGTTTGACAAAAAAACATATGAGTTTTGAATAGAAATATTTCCGATTGTAAACAAAAATACAGTTGTGTTTGATTGAAATTCTGATAAAACTAATTTCGTAAAGATGGCTCAACGTCTAATTTAACCAACTCATCTTGCAACGGAAGTTGTTATGATGCTTGTTTATTTGCATAAATGTACGGACCTTACTATTAAACATAAGGTTGAATTGTTTTATAAGCTTATTTCGCCCATTATAAATTATGGTAGTGAAGTCTTGGGCTTTGTCAAAGGCAACGCCATAGAGCGTATACATATGCAATACTGTAAAAGATTGTTGGGTGTTAACAGAAGTACACATACTTATTTTATTTATGGTGAGCTTGGACGTGTAAATTACCAGACAATTATATACAATTCTATAACGTATTGGGTTAAGTTATTACGTACTTGTGATAATAAGTTTAATAAGAAAATATATCTTACTTTATTGAATGGCCGTGGAAGGTATCCTAATAAAAAAATTTGGTGTTCGTTATTACGAGATTTGTTTAGATCACTCGGTTTGTATGATGTAAGGCTCTTCCAAGCAGTAGGGAATGATAAATTATTTCTTGTTATGTTAAGCAGAGACTAAATGATAATTTTATCCAAAACTGGAACGGAAGATTAGAAGTCTCTAGTAGAGCATTGTTTTATAACAATATAGCATGTTTTAAACTACAACCTTACTTAATCTCATGCAGAATTAAAAAGTTTCGATTTAGTTTATCAAGGTTACGTGTATCGGCACATATACTTATGATCGATAGTTGAAGATGGGGGAAGCCCAATACTATACCTGTTGAAGAGAGGAAATTTAACACATGTCAAGTCTTAGAAGACGAATACCACTATGTTTTGGAATTGGCTTATACTCTGATATAAGACGTAAATATATACAGAATGATATGCTGGAATAATCGTCAACCCTCAAAGGCAGGAAACAATATCATGCAAAACAAAACTTGATTATGTGTAAACTCACATAAAAGGCGCGTTAAAGCCTGCATGTCTGGATTTGTTTGTATTCCCAGTAGAATTGTACTGTTATAAGAGTGACAGTTTTATTAGAAATTCAGACATAACATACATTTTTTAAAAATCCCTTGCCAGAAGTGAATTAAATTTCCGCAAAGTTAACAACTCTTTTAATTGGATAAAAACTCAGAAGGTGCACTTTTTCTAGCGAATTTGAGATTCCGTCTGATCACTGCCGTTATTGAAATTTTCTATTGGATTGTTTCTTATTTTTAAGACAAAAATCTACTGTTCAATTTAAACATTCTGGCAATGCGTTTTTGTTACCGATTACCAGCACGAACTTCTTAACTCATGTCATGTGTCATCTATTAAAAAGTATAATGTTATAAGATCGTCTTCAAATTTTCACAGATATATATACTCGTAATATGATACATACGACATTTTATAAAATCGGATGCCGAGAAACGTGCGGATAGTTTTAAATTTTCAACGACATATCATTTGCTTTTTTGAAATGTAACACACATATTAAACGTATACCAACATAACTATAGTACACATTGTCAATCATTTATATCAGGGTTTTAAACAGACGTCTCAAAATCTTAAACAGTGATAGTTAACTTTAGTTAAGTTTAGAAACAAGCTCAGTAGCAAAAGGTTTAAACATAAACCCGATTTAATGGCACTGGGTAAACGCCAAAGACATAGAACACAAACACAACAAATCACAAACAAGAAACATGGAAGAACAGCATAAAACTCCACAGCACAGTGCATACATACTATCTATAAAAAAACTATATATAAAACATGCGGAATCGGGATAGAATGAATTAGTATGACATACTTTAAATGTTACCCAGATATATTCGATACCATTTACAACGCTTAAACCCCATTATGTAGTCAAAATTGATGAATTACACTGCTATAAAACAGAAAAATTCCTTACTGATGATATAAATTACGTACTGGATAGGAGTCCTATTACAGGATGTCTAGATTGTTAATAGAAACGAGCGATTATACGTCAATGTCTTGCCGAGGGAATTACGGTTGTTAAAATAAGGCTACAGACCCAAGGAAGCTTAACGATAAGTTTTAAATCGACCTCTATATCAACGGCGACGCGTTAAGGTTCGCCTGTTTTCCCAAACTTACAAACACTATTATTTTACAAACAAGCGTAACAATATTGATTAAATTGCTACCGATATGTGTAAAGAGGATATGTGTTGATTGAATTGTCAAATATATTTTATATCACTCGAGTTCATGGACGAACTAAAGGTTAACGAGCGGAGGAAATTAACGTTTCTTTTCTTATATGCTTATTTGATTCCATATTTGATTATTTATTGATATCATGTTTAATTATTCTAAATATCCCCTTTTAAGAACATCCCTATGCTATCTGCGGGCTACCCCTCATGCACAATTTTGATCGTCGATAACGTAGACTGTCGTTCCTTATCCGACTTGTTTCGAAAACGTATTTATTAAAGATCTATTCTTTTAACGTAACTTACATCTCGTGTTTCAGTAAAACACAATTATAAACACACATTTAAAAAAACAACACAATAATGTATGCAAATAAAAATAATGCACGTAGTAATTTTTCAATAAATTATAAAGCTCTTGAATACATCGTTCAAATTGCGCCGGTCGCTTTCTATAAATGAGATATTTAAAAGGACAAAAATCTTACAGAAACGGGAGATTTACTGTGGATTTAAAATATATCTGCAAAGTTATTGATTTCATGATCCATTGGAATTCAATCAGTCTTCATATCAGAGATCAGTCTGATTACCTTGTTGACGGGTCATTTAATGGCAAATTATGGAGCCTGATGAATAGTTTATGTAAGTTATAGTTGTTTGTAACCGCAATATACAATTTTTATTTTTTTATTTTACTAGCTTGCTGCAGTGACCTTAGCAGTATAAAGACTAAAATGCTCCATCACCCTGGGTAAAGGTGTGATGCATAAATTGAATGGCAATTGGCTTATAAAAACCTGATATGTACAATTTGGTTAAAAGCCGCTAGCCGTGTTTTGTTGTACCTGGTTAGCACGCCCAACACATGTGAAGAACCGCATCTCATGGGGTTGTATTATAAACGCATGCGGCGGCCTGACCAATTCGCCACCACACACGCTGGCGTCCGTCGACCCTACTGAGACGAGCTTTCGTTTCATTTCAAAACAACAGCGCTTCAGTGTAAACATATTTTAATGCACTGCCACTCTGTTTTGTCTGTGCCGCACAGAAATGCAGACGTCATCCTAGGACGTCGACATCTCAGGCCAGCTACACAAAGTCAGGTTCTGTTTAAAAACGCCAATTGACAAACATTAAAAACATCTTTCTTTCTTTTTCAAAATTGTATGCCTTGGGGTTTCCGTAGCTGCCATAACGTGAATGCGTTGGTGGTCGACAGGCTGTATTGGTCCTGCTCGCGGAACGTTACATGTGGTTAGCCTTGGCGCGAGAGATCTTTAACACTTTTCGGTAGCATAAAAAAGTTGTTACAACCGCGTGATTGTCGCAACATAGCAGTTAAAGGTATTGGCAACAGCCTTGGTACGCTTTATTCTAAAAAACTGTCGCTGAGTTGAATTGTAACTCCAATAATGTTTTTTTCTTCATTTTTTATTAACGTGCGTTTCATCATTTAATCAATTAAAACAGAATGTATACGGGAGTGCAAGGATAAATATTAACCTTGTAAACTAGGCTATTCATAGGTTGTTAAAATGTTTTCTTTTTTAAATGTAACAAGTATATGAACACATACCGCAATAACCAGCAAAATGGGAAATGACTTGCTAAGCACCGAAAATATGTATGATACTGGTCGCTGAATACCTATCGTCGAAAGTTCATTATCGTGACGAGACGGCAGAGAGAACTCAGGATTGAACATACATTTGAGAATTAGAATGTGTTCGTAATCTTGTTTTTAAGCTATTTTGAAATTTGAATTCATAAACTTGTAGTTAAAGGTGTATTAAGTTAGATGCAACATTACTTATAACAATGTTCTGCAAATACATTGGAAAAAACACCAACAATCTGTATACGTTTGGCTGTACAGGAATGACAATCCTTATGAGGATTGTTTATTTTGTAGAATTATTATCAATGAAACTTAAGGGACAAGGTCGGTAGACTAACATTTAACCAAGGTGCTTTTAAAGGCACAAGAGAAAATGCCAAACTAAGCCTTAACAATAAAATAGCAAAGTTACAAAACAATACACAAAATTTATGGTCATTGTTTAATGTTTAGGTAAGTTATTGTCATAATGAAAAAATCCATGCGTGTTTGGTTTTCATTATTAGTACGTAAATGACAAACTATTGTCATAATGGTATAATCCATGCGTGTGTGGTCTTAATTATTTGTACGTTGCCTGTCCTCTTCTTGTATGCTTTTCCCTCGTGCATTTAACAGGGTAATTGTTATGTGCTGTTTCCAATGTATCACTGATAATTTGTCATTGAAAAGTTAACCTGTTTTCTATACATCCGCAAATACCAACATAGCACAAAGGCTGGATTCAGAAACATCATACTTAAACGGCACCATGCAAAAGATTAAGTGCAAAGAGACAACTGATATATTATGCACTTAAAGTTATGAGGTGCGAGCATCTACATGTCCTGTTGTTGAATACTACATTAGGACAATATCTGTACTTAAAATATTATGTACAACCAATAATAACAGAAACTCAAGAATAAATTCATGCAATTCTGAGACATGAATTTCGTTGCCCCCAAAAATTCAACTAGTCTGCTTGTACTTAAACAAACACTAAGGGACTGCATGTTTGTCTGATGGAAACTTCCACATTATCATGAACTTAATAAGGATAACCGATATTTGCATTATAAAGCCTGCGTATAAACAATAGATCAAAACCTTGTAATTTCTCTTTTTAAGGAAGAAAATGAAGTGACATCTATACATTTACGCATATTCAAGCACGCATCGGCGGTTTTGAATGTCGCTCATGAGCTCTGATAACAAATTGCTGAGACCTGTATTGATTCTACTTGTCAAGCACTTGCAAAGATCAGTCTATAATTCCAAACTGTTAACTGTCGGCATTTGTTCCACTTGTAATAGAACCTATGTTTGGTTGAGGTAGATATTTTTTGAACAACAGCCTTTTCAGTGCCTTGGTTGAAATAGATAAAACTTTATTTGCATAACACTATAACTCCAACAGTGACGGGAGGCGTATAGAACTATCTAAGGATAAATTGTGAGGCCTCTCGTCAAGGAGAGAAGTAATAATACAAACTTTAATTTTCTTCTAAATGTATAATATGTGTTTATTTACATGAGATAAATCATAGGTCAACTAAAGAACTATTTCAAATGAATGCAATGACTTCAAAATTGAATTTCTTTGAGCAAAATCCTAGACACATGAAGCACGTCGTACAGCCAGATCGATGGTACATGACCCTCGTTATATATGTTTTGATAGTTTCGAAACATTTTCAACATAAAAATATACAGCTAAGGCCTAAAATAAAAATATGTCCGTTTCGGGTTACCCGACCTACCTATAAAAATGCGCCGACCCTAACTATTTTTTCCGTTTCTGAGCAAAAACAATATTCGTTAGCAAATAGAGAGTTACGCAGGGCGGATAAATGCAGATTTTAATCAGAATTATTGTTTATATGATAAAACAAAGTCAGGCAATGACAGTAATGTAGGAAAGACTGCCATGTGCAAGAAAACACTCTGAACTTACGACAGATTTTGAAAAAAAATATAAAAAAAAAAAATCCCTACCTACCCTACCTAGAAATTTTGGGAAGGTTACCCTAAACAAACAATTGTTTTTTTGGCCTAAAAAGAAAAACACTCAAAACACCAATTATTTTCATTTAAGAACCATAAGCAGCCTAGGAAATGGCGCCGATAAGTTCTTGGATCAAGTTTGCCTTCTATTTTTATTACTCAGCCTTATAAAATTATGTACAGAAAAACATTCATGGCTAATCAAATTTTCTACCATGATAATTTTATTCTGAAACAACTCATTCGATGAATATATGGATGGCAGTAACCCTGTAATATCTTTACGCCACAATGTAAATTTACCGGCTAAATAAGAAATGGAATGAATTACGTGATTGATATTTACATTTCATTCTTACCTTCCATAATGGTTAAAAAACTGTTTACGAAAACCTTCCTTAATTCGTTCTGACCCATTCTGTATATACACCGAACCGACCGTAACCGAAAACAGTTTATCATATATTACGTCACGATAACGTGGGAAAAAATGATCAGTTCTTAGGTCATACGTTCAATTGCTCTTGCCGACACACTTCAAAGAGAAAAAAAAATCAATTTAATAAGCGATGATTCGCAATCCGAAATATACGAAGATGTTGCGTTTATAAGAAAGTATTCGCAATTGCCGAACGACAGTTCATTTAAATAATGGTAGCTGAGGTGTAAATATGGGAGGCTGGAAACAGTGGAATAAACTGGGATTCATATTCAAAAATTAAACCAATTGAAGCGAACAATCTACATTAGTAAGTTTTATACTATACAGCTCGCTGAACAAGCTCGTTCCAAATGGCATAATTAAGAAAAAGAAGAACTACGTCATTGCTTTCTGCGAAGTGTATCACGTTATATTCAAGTTTTTGACAAGTTGTACAAAAAAAATGTAAAACATAGTAACATTAACAGAAAATGATGTTCCTTGTGCAAAGTTTCGCTCTTCAGACATATTCGAGCATTCAGTTGTTGAATTTAAGCGTTAGTTACAGTACCGAGGTTTAATTGCATCTAAGGAATCTCGATTACTAATTGACAGGTAAACTTATAATCAGATTTCATTTCATAAGATTCACATTTAACACGCACGCACGCACGCACGTACACACGCACGCACGCACGCAATACATGTTAATACAGATATATATATAATTACATGACCCGCAATTATATGTTTAAGTTAAACAAAACCACCAAAGTTACGTTATTTACGTCGTGTAGATGATGGGTTTGATTTTGTGACGAACACCATTCAGTTATGTCCATATTTACTTCATAAACTGTTAGTATTCATGGGTACTGGAATTACAAAGTTGTTCGTCAGGCTTATAATGTACTGATGAATTTGGAGCTCAAAAAGGTTTAAACTTTTTGCTACTGGGCTTGTTTCTGTAGCTTTTTGCATAAATATCACTATTAAAACAAATTATTTTAGATAGTCAATCAAATGTCCACTACTGATATGGCATCGATATGATGTATCGGCATTAAATCATCATACAAATACTTTAACGATGGAATTTATTTGAATGCAAAATGCCAATTACGACGGCTGTGCGGGTCTATATATAATATATTATTTTCTTATGCAAAGTTTCCCTGCTTCCATTGATTTGTTTGCTAGTCTGTCCTCACGAAGAAGTGTATATATATATATATATATATATATATATATATATATATATATACAGGGATCGTCCTTCACTTTAATGACTGCTGTTGCTAGGTGAATAATATTGTGCGGATATTCTATAGTTCACACAGTATACACAAGTCGGTAATTTTCTTGTTATTTTCCGTTGTGTCTAAAACGTAGTTAGTAAATAGCAATGTATTACTTATAAAAATGACGTCTAGCAAGTAAACAATCAAAAGCAAACAATGTACGCTTTCAATCGCTCAATGTTTTGAATAAAATGAAACACGGCACTATAAAATATTCACCTCTGCCAAATATCTATATTTGCTGAAAGCACTTACTGATATCCTAGCCAAATATACTATTCAAAACATATTGACGATTCTTAAAGCATTAACTCGACAGTTATAACGCCATAAAAACACCTACAATAGGATAAAAGGCGCCTGATGTTCTTTGTCAAATTTTGTATCACACGCATTATCATTTTGCGAAAATATATTTCAGGGTAAATCATTTCCTATCAAATCTGTTCCTGACAATAGCTATTCCATTTTAGTCTCCTGTTTAACTTTGTTTTTTTTCGAAACATCAATACTTACTTGTTCGTTTGTATGCACATAACCACACTTGTACCATCCCACTATTGACCTTGCTTTTCCTGCGACGTGGTAATAGCATACAAAATAGGTAAGTGCTGAATTGTTTAACACCGCATGCGCAATATTTACTTAAGTTAATAGTTTGAATCTCTCGTAGGACACAACATATTTACGATCACATTAACGTGGTTTTATTCCTGATATTTTGACGTTCTGCCTGAATTTTGTGTTGTATAATTATGGTTCCGAATATATGAATAAGATATCACGACATAATACCGGCTTCAGTAGAAAAAGTGGTATTAAACCTCAATTTAAACGACTAAACCTTTCCTATCAGTTTGAGTAGCTTTTGTGTATAAGTTAGCTAGAATATTTTAATAAATTAAACAAATAAAATCTCATGAAAGTCATTTTCCTATTCTAAGAAGGCAGAAAAGTGCAGATGCTGGTCTCGATAAAAGCAAACGGATACTACAAATAAAGTGGAAGATACGCCACCGACTTCAACTATTAAACTTAAACTCTTTATTAACACTTCAAGTATTTTTTAATGCAGTATGTTACAAATTAACACCGAATAATAACTGGTCCAAATGTTGTTTACATGACGTGAATGGCACATGGTAATTACACTTAATAACCTCCTATCAACTTAATATACGCATTCATGTGTCACGTAATTGCCACGTACTCCCAACTGTTGAACTCAACTCACCTAGACCACTGTTCCCCAGTCCTGTGTTTCATTCAACTAGTATAGCATACATATTCGAGGAAGACGATCAGACAAGATCTGACTAACTCTATTTTGTCTCAAACCCCGACTGTTAACACAGAGAAACTTTCCAAATATATACTATAATTGTTGGTCTGATCGTGACAATCAAGATTGTACAACATACATATTTGACTATACTTTACAGCAATTATAGCTAAAAACGTGCATTTAATGATACACCGCATAAATAATTATACTACCATATACGTATTGTCGCCATAACATGTCAACGTACTATAACAATCATCCCCACTAGATGTTTGGAATGGGCATGTGCCTTTAGAAGCATGTATGTTTTTGACAATTAAATGTCAACGATGTGCGTTCCTGCATATTTGATAAATATCCCAACCTATTATTCCCAATTAACATCTCCCCATGAACCTTACATTGATCATATGTATGGCATAAGTGCGATAACATCTTTGTTGTTTCAATGTATGTGCCAATCAATAAAACTTGAACTTTAAAAAAACCCTGCTGTTAACCAATTTATAAGTCATTAATGAGTAGAATTATGCGACATATGTACATGGCGCTCCTAATCTAACGCCTCTGATTGTCGAGTCCGCGAGATGCCTAAATTTAGTTTTCAAATAATACTGTGTTTTGATGCAGCCTGTGAAAAATGTATCTTTTCAAAACGAAATATTTCGTTCATCACATGTTTTTTCCAACTTTCACCCGTTATTTGAAAACAGAAAATTCCAAATGTATTAAGGAAGTTTTTTTTTATTATAAGATGGTATTGTATTTTTTATTTTTTTTTATTTTTTAGAGTGTGTTTCATGATAAATAGATATTCAGTCATCTTATTGTCAGAGACCAGTCTGTTTTGCTTGAAGACAAGTCGATTTCCATATAATGATGAGGACCACGCTAGTTTGTTGACAAATTTTGTTGCGTGGGTGGGGTAAAACAATATCAGTAAATCTGTAAATTGTTGTTTGAATTTTCGGGAAGCTCGTTTTACGTATTACAAAGAGAAACAGTTCAAAATACATTTGAACGATGATATAACATTCTGTTAAGTTCGAACAGTTGTTTTCGTCTGTAATTTGTTTGGTATGAAAGCAAGTGTTCGACTATTCAGCTTCAAGATCTAGAAAACGTTTGAAAAACGGGATAATCATTTTTCTAATAAACGGTAAGTTGTTAATTTCCAAATATATCTTTTTTAAACTTTATAACATTCCTTTAAATTTTAAATATTTTATTTGCCAACATTCTCTGGTTGAAAGTGAAGTGTTCTGTTTCAATCAAGGGAAAGTAACTACAATGGATATTAAAAGTAGTTCTGAAAGTTAATATTTTCACTCCTTATTTTGCAGTGAAAATATCAGATTAATATTTTCACTGTTTTATTTCACTGGTTAAACTCCATATTTCATCAAAAAGCATGATAAAAAGACTTTGTATTGGTATATTCAATGATATTTTTTATTTGCTGATTGTTTTAATAACATACGCGGTAGTACTATTTTATATATTTCTATTGTTCATCAGCTTCCGATTTCGTTTGATATGTGGTGTGTTCTCTCGGCGGTATTTCTTTTCTGATATTTTTATCTTACCAAGCGCTCTTCTCGTATTTTCTTTAGGGAATCACACTGCTTCCGCTAAGCATTCTAAGCCTTCTTACCATTCAAACCAAAATAATATTATTTGTTAGATCTATTAATGAGTTTCGTTTTTATTCAATGTGATTTTTCAAGCATTTAAATTGTATCAATTGTCTTTCTATGTAAACATTTCGACGCAGTTTAGAGCTATCAGCTTCTTTGCTGTTACGGTAAATGAGCGAATTACCGATGGACGGAGGGAAGGACTGGTGGCACTCGTGTTGAAGTAATAAATGTCCGTTCCATCCAATATTACCTGAAATATATACAAAAAATATGATAGTAATTGAATGCCTGAAATGAAGTGTTTCGGAGCAAGTCTTTGGCTAACACACAAGTGCAAGGCATTGTCGAAAAATATAGGAGTTTAAGTAATTCCCTGAATCAGTACTTTTGTCGAACGCATGCTATTCAAACATATATTGGGAATGAGTGGGGTCGAAACTTCCCTGCTCATAAAAACAGTAACCATTCAGATTTTTATTAAATAAAAAAGTTTTGCAAGGTTAGTTTTCATGATTTTCTTCTTTTGGTATATACACACAGTTTAATCAAATCATTTAAAATGACTAAAACGTGTTACTGTTATCTCCAACCATACAAACCATATTACGTTAACAATACCTTGATACCATCGGGATCAAAGGAGTCTTTTTACAACCTCGACATCTACCAGCGATATCTGACTTAGTCTAGCACTTTACCTTATTCATTTACTCCAACTCATTTTAAACAGAAAATATATCTTATATTGACTGTAATATTGATATCATGAACCCCATAAACACATTGCTTTAAGACGGCGTAAATCATAACACAATTGTTTCTGGTCAGCAAAAATGCATTAATTAATGAACGGTTTGTAGAAAAACGCAATTGGGTTAGTAAAATACACCTTAGTCACATGATATGTGCCCATAGTCACTGACGTCTTGGTGCTAGTTTTGAGACCCATGACCCATTTTCGCTAACGTCGTAAGTCTGAATATGTGAGCCAGGGCCAATATTGGCTAATGTCATGGGTCTTAGTTTGACACACATGGTCATATATATATACTTGTATTTTGAGTGGAACTCGGACTCTGAAAAACTAATTTTTAATCTTGTTGTTAAAATGATATAACATGAGCAAATATGGCAAAACTTGTTGTATCTGTAACCAAATAACATGTTTTACAATCAAGCATATATAATTTGTCAAAATAATTATTTTATAGATATCTGAAACATTTAAGAATTATGCTTTCTGAGCCGGAGTCTCCAATTTCCAAATACAAGTCGTAAGTAAATAACTAAAATCTTTAAATCGTTACATATTGATTTATTTGGTGCATGTACAATTGAAATAAATAAAATTACTCTGAAGTCGGCATCCCCAACCCTTCGGATGACTATAGAGTGAGTTGTATTGGACAACACCGGGTTTGGATTTAGTTCGCTCAATCGGCTAGTTGTGCCTCCTCTTCTCGTTGCAAAAAAATGTCTATTTGCTGGTATATCTGGAGCCATATGAAGAACGTTATCACCGTTAGTTGCTTTCAGTTTAATCGAAAACCTGAAAAAAGCATTTAAATTGAGCATATATTTTTGAATGCCTGTAGGCATTTTTGAAATGTTATCAGCGTAACAGTTATACCCGTACTGGGATGTATGTGTATTAACGTAGTGTTATAGAAATGTTTATGAAACAATTACCTTATTCTCGTTTGTCGATATACTGCCTAAGTCTATAATACAATGCCAATTTATTGACACACTTAAATGATGACTGATTGTTTTCTGACCAAAAGAAGAATTAGTTTTACTGTTGTACGCCGCGCGATAGTTATTTTTTGTATCTGCTACTACGTTTCAAAAATTGAACTCTACCATTCTGATGTGGTTCTATTTTATAGAACTTAAGGGGGAAGGTGTATAGTGTTTGTAGACTTTATGTGGGTTTTGAAAATGCTTTATTCCGATACATTTTAAATACAATAGCAACTTTAAAAGAGGTCATAAATGATATGTAATCATTTAAGTTATCTATACCGAGCCTCATCCAAACTTTGCACCTTTAATTACCAACCCTTATATCAGCTAACTTAAATGGAACCAAAATAATATTATTCGAAATTCATATATGTGTATCGGATACCTTTTAACAATTTGAACAGACACACGTGCTGCACATTCGGGTTATCAACCCTTTTTCAGACCCTTGTATGACAAACAGATGTGAACAAGCTGATACAAGAGCGCCGTGGAGCCAACGCAACATTCCTTTTAGAAATAGGGGCATAACTCAACAATATTTAATGCTTATTGTTTTGTTTTGTTTCTAGCAACATGTGTACCAAGTTTCGTTTTCATACATTGAGCCTTTTTTAAGTATTGCTTAATTAGATTTTTACCCGATATACAAAGCGACTACGACACTATGGCAAAACTTGTTATTCTCCGATGAATAGACGAACTAAAATTGCTAATCCAATATCGCAAATGTATAGTTATTATATGTTTATCATTGTGTGCGTCTCTTGATATTTGGAATTGTTTGTTCTATTGTATTTTATATACTAAACATTTACAAAAATGAATTCAACAAAACGCAACACAGTGTATTCGGTACATGACTTACTGTGAATAGCTGAAGGTGTTAATTTCAAGACTAATGCCAGTTCTTTCAATGTCCATGTACACCGGCAGAGAAGTTTCAAAACGATTTGTATTGCTTATCAGGTACTGAAAATGAAGGAACTACTTATGTAGATAATTTATTTTTTAAAGCATAGAAACCATTTAACAACACTTGCCAAATGATATTTGATTGTGAAATAAAATAATAACAAGTACCCTATCATGAATATCAAACGTTATCTTCATTTAATAATAATACTAAGATATCATTGATTGGTTTTATTGTATAATGCATAATAAGCCTAGGGCAACAACCCACGGGCTGTTTAGTTCTTCTAAATGCCTACTTACCGGCTGTGCGGGTCTATGTACCACGTGTGTTTTCTTCATGTAAAGTTTTCCGGGGTCCATTGATGTTGTTGCAACCCAGTTCAAATCGTGAGGGATGCATTTACAGGGGTCGTCACTGACTTCAACAATTGCAGTGGCTTCACCAAAAACAGACAGTTTACGGCCACATTGGACTTCACACAAATCGGAAACTGTTTTGCTTTTTAAGTCACCATCTGTTGTTTCCAAAGCGTATGTGGTAACAGTCGATGTACTAATGTAACAGATACAATTCAGTACTAAAAGAAAGAAAACGAATTTTTTTAGATAAGTCATAGTAAAATACCTTCTTTTATATACTTATATATAAATATATTGTAATTATTACACGCGCACAATATCCATTCCTAGAACTTTGAAGAATAATTGAAAACTGACGGTTTATTTGTATGGGTTGAACGTATTCACACATATCAATAAAACATTAAACCCAACTTCAACGGATGTTTGATTTATGTTCCTTTACTTAACCATAATCAATTAAGTGCTATACAACCTCTGCTCTTGCTTAAAACGCTCGACACTCTTAGAAAAAATAAAACCAGGTCTTAGTTTAAACTGTAAAATAGCTAGAGCCGTGATTATTTGAATCTTTGCCGGTAAGGCAATCTATGCACAAATAGGTAAACTTTATATGCCGGTTGACACAATTAGATTTTTTTATCATTTAAAGAATTTTTATTTGTAGAAGAAAGAAAATTGTAAAAACATGACACGGAACATAATGAAACAATCAAGCTTGTTTAACCTTGATCTTTTTTAAACTAATTTATTTTAAAATTGCAGATAAATAAAGAACAAAATACAAACAACAATAACTGAAATACAGTTAATTTATCTAACATATAAGAAAACAGGAAGCCTATACCCTATTAAGTGATACCACAATTACATTTGGTTACCAGGCAAACTGTGCCATTATGTTTAATGGATTTAATTCATAGTTACACGTTTGTCTTTCTCTAATAATATCAAGATAAGTACAGGGACAGTTCAAGTGACTTAACATCTAACAAAGACCCCGTTTGTAGGCCTTCCATAACACAACGGTGGTTTGCGAAAGCTAAACATCAAAACGTGTCAAAATGTCATTTATATTAAATTTTGAAGTACATTATTGAGCAAAATATATCCATCGCAACATGTTATTTTAGGAATGAATTACGGGGTTGATGTCATTATCGGGGTATGAACGCAATTGGGTTGGACTAAGTGTGTAGAGTCCGAAGCTCATACCCGGTAAATATCTTCTCTTTTCGTCAGGGGAGATTACTGTATATGATACCGATAAGATACACGATGTTAATTGATGTAGTACTATGTTTTCCTCATCATAACTCAGCAAACGATGGTTATCATTTTGATAACATTCAACACACTGCTTTTATTAATCTTTTTAATCCTGGGGAATATGCTATAAACCAACATTAACTTACAAAGTCAATCATGTCTGACTGTTTTCCTATTTTATTCGGTCAACATGACAATGTTAAAACATTTATCATTATAATGGCTTTATTAAACTCTAAAGTGTCAGGATGTAAAGGAAACATAAGTACCTTGAATTAAAATAAATCACTTGATTATTTTAGGTTTCTTCAAGCAGTGTCTAATGTTTGGCCTAATGTAAAAGTTTGTGACAACATGACCATATCAAATTTTAATTATGACCAAAATGCTATTGAACTAATGCCTATTTTTTACGGTTAGTTTTTTCATAGTATATTTGTACTGCGTTGTTGGTGGAATTTTGTGCTGTTTCATGTGTCTGGTTTGTGATTGTTTGTTTTTGTGTTCTATACCAGTATTTTTAGCGTTGACCCTGTGCCATTAGATGGGGTTAATGTTTAAACCTTCGACTTCTTTGCTCGTTTATGTAGTTTGTCATATAAATAATCAGAAGTGTAACAGAATGTAAGCAGAATGTTGGCAAAATAAAACGCACGATTGACAACAGACACCCGTAACATTTAACAAAGTTTATTTTGACGTTTTGGCTTATCTTTGTCGTTTTCTTTAAATTATCAACCGGTTATAATTTCAAAATGTTTACATCTCTAACCTTAGTCAAATACAAAACAAAATAATACTTTTTCGTAGTGCTATTATAACCTTAACACTTAAACATATATATTTTATGATGACACAACTGACCTGACACAGATTTTCAGCCAACAGCATGAAATACAAAAAAAAGTAAAAGTCCATTAGGAAAGTGAACTTGATAACACACTGCGGACTGCGTTAATTTTATATTTCGAATACAAGTAACATGTTACATGATGTTAAGCGTCGCTCAGACGACAAAGAGTAACCGTAGTTACGGGTAGCAGAATCGTTCTTTTTAGGATTTACACAATTGAAAGATTGTATTTATCAATTTGTTCTAAAATTTACTATTTAATACATGTTCAAATGTGTTAGAAGTTATGGCTGTCTCAAATAAATTGAAAGAAAGTTATTTAAGATTTCTTTAATGTTGTGAAATATTCTTGTTTGGTACTTAATATGAGCAATCTGCTCTGCTCGTTATTAATATAAGTTAACTCACTGTATGCAATATGCCTGTATATTGTGTTCTTTAGATGTATTTATATTAATATTTGCAATGTGTAAATGCATATTGTATTATCACAGTAAGTAATGAATGTGCCATGTTGTATAACACGATGTGGGTACTAGAAATATGACTTATGAATAGTATTTCTATAGCAGAGATAATGTAGAAAACAAAAGAAAATCAATATTACTTAATTTGAAGTTTCAAAGAAAGAGGCTCTTAGTTCTTTGTCAGGCCCCTGTGATATCAGGCCAACGGGTTTCATCTTTGCAAACGTGATTAATTTCATAAATTTTGGTCAACGTGTTTATACAACGGTAAAACACTTACAAATATTGATTGACAATATATCATACAAAAGTGGTAATTAAGTAGTAAATAAAATACAGGAGTCATTTGAAATCTACTTTTATTAGAGGTTGAACTTTATATTTTTCTCTCAAAAGTGAATACGTAATATTGTGATGAAAAAATGACTAGTGTAGCTGTATCAAATTCTAATATTTAAGGCAACAGGTGAACCAACATTCACCCCACTCTCGGAAAAAAAAATATCTATCTATCAAGAGATTCACAAAAGTCAGTAATGTCTTTATCTGAACTATTAATGTTGCTGCACTCGCATACAATTCCCCTTTGGTTAGAAATAAAAACGAGTACTAGCATAAATTCGTGGGCCGTACATAAGTCTGCCCCTATCGAGTTTCTTCCAGCTAATTGCCACTCTTGTGATCTATCAGTTTATGTCGTAAAATTATTACAAGTCATGTTGTTTTTCTTATTTTAATACAAGCTATTGTGCGCTGCTGAATATGACTTTTCAGTCACCGGTAAATTGATGTTATACATTCGAGATTTCGTTTCGAGAAGTTTTGAATGCGGTTAGTGAGGTAAATAGGAAATAAACAATGAGTCTATATAATTGATATTTCTTGTATTTGTTAGCTTTTACTTCGTGCATTGTATGCGTTGTGATAAAATGATCAATATGAACAAAGCTATAAGTGAAAGCAAAGCACATCGTGATCTTTGCGTGCGAACATTGTTTACGTTATGCAAGTTAATTCACTTCTTATATGGTGTAAAGTGTGAAAAACTCTTTATGACAATGCAATGATCATGTGCAAATGTGTATATAGAATACAAAAAAAGAGTTTATTTTCTGCCTTATCTACAAAGCTGTGGACATAATGTATACATCAAAAGTAATCGTCTCGCCCTATCAATTAGTAATGCACACTTCTTAATTTATCTCAGTTTTTGCGCTCGACAGCCATAGCACTTAAATAATCACAGTGGAAAGAACAAGTAAACTGATAATAATTAGGCTTTTTCGTCTGAGAGAACACACAATGAGTTGTACACATTTGTAGTTATTTCAAATAATTAAAAATATACGATATTACAAGACTCTGCCTGACATGATACGACCTTCCCGGTGAAGTACTAATAAAACACAGACATGTATAACAAATGTTATAGATGTAAAGGGATATCAATTTCCCGTCCTTTATTATGTTAACTATGAAAACAAACACGAACACACTCCTTAGTTTATCTCTTCTTTTGCGCTCGAAATCCATAGCGCTTACATAATCAACGGATAAAGGATACCATAACTGGTAGTAATAAGGCTCTCTTCGTCTGTAATATTTGAATATAATTTCCGATCATTTCGTAGCAACTGAAAGATTAAAAGAAAAAATCTTGAGAAATGGTTATTTTCATAGGGAACAAAAAATGAGTAGTACAAATTTGAAATTGTTTGACATTACATTTAACGCTGTAGGATACGGTATTGCAACAGGCAACTTACATGATTCGACTTCCCGATGAAATACTTATATAACACATATATATATGTAAATGGATATAATTTTCTAGTTCTTGATAATGTTAATTAATATATACAATGGAACACGAAACATTATGTGTTTTTATTCAGTTGATTGACATTTAATTAGTAATACACTAATCGAAAACAATTTCACTATACATTGAGAGTTAAAGAATCTTAAAAATAAAAGATGGGACCGATGTAGAGATGCACCTGAGGGGGTGCGGGTCGGCGGACATTCTTAAACAGACCAATATATTTGGGGGTTTTATTTTGTGCAACCTAACATTTTCTATCTGAAATATAGAGACTAAAATCATAATCATGTGCTTTCGGTACGGATTAAAACACTCGTCAACGCAGCGTGCCCTAGTGGTGGATGTTTCGAACCGAATCATACAATACTTAATGAACTTTTTATTATATATCTTAATGTATAGTTTTGAGTAAGATTTGAGTTAAAGAATATACAGTGGTGTACATATCCCCAAACAGTCGTTTCTGAAGTCACAACGCGTACTAATTTTAGTTTAAGGTAGACGTCAGCATATTTAAAAAAAAAAAAATTCAAATATTATTTATTTCCCATTGTGATCAATTTCATTCCAGAAATAAATGCATACGATCGCGCTAAATAAAAATGCCATTTTTTTTATCTTTTTAACTATACACAAAATAAATGTTAAGGGCGTGGTGTTGCGCGATACCCATCTGACATGTGAGGTGCTAGATTTTTCAGCAAGGGTAAATTCACCGGAAATGAGTATGCAAGAAAATTATGTTCACCAGAATAAGACGGCAGACAGAAACTCCACACATATACTTATCAGCTCAGAACGTACTTATTTAAAGAATGCAGTTATCGGAAATGTTTTGGTCGCACCACACTCAATTTGCTTTAGTGTTTACAATCATGATATCCTTTTATTCTCTGAATTGCACCTATTATTTAGAAAATAAGTATATGCATGCACAATCCTACAGATCCAGATTCCACTCAATCCCCCCTCAACATCTTGTCAATGTCTGATTTTACTTTTACTGAGCCATTGACAGGACATCATTCGGACAAACACGCGCAGTATTGATAACTAATTGTCTTCACTCCTACAGCTATGTCCAGTTTGAACCATTTGTCGGTACTTCTTCCACAAATGTACTTTTACTGCTAAGTACTTATTCTCAACGATAAGGATCTTTCTTTCATATAATTATAACGAATGAAGTGAACAGAAATCCATGAGATAGGTACTGGTGTTGCCAGACACATCTAAAATTAGATCAGCCAAGACGCCTTCCAAATAGGCAGCCATCCCCAAAGGACGTAAATATAAACAAATATATCATGTCTAACAAATTACACTTGCTACGGTCAAACTTGTGTTTTCAGGTCAACATTAAATCAATTAAGTACAGCAATCTGCATTTTGTAATATTCTTTTTGTGTTACCAAACCTATCTGCTGACCGTTGATTCTGTCCGATTCTAACGATTAACATTCTAAATACACGACCTCGTATATGGCCGAGCAGGTTCATCGACAGTTCACGCGTTATATGATAATAATGTCTTTGAGATGACAATTTTATCAATCAAAAGCAACACGTCAAACGCAGGGATTCATTCTCCAAAACGCCGCTGTCTAAATGGCAAAGAATCAAATGTCTTAATATCATTAGTAAAGATCAAAGAAGGGTTTTTTTTTTAAATTCAGTCAATGTTCGTAACATCATTTGTAGAAGGAAATGATAATGCTTCTAAAATACTCATGTTTGATTTGAGCAGGTTTCTAATTTGAAACATCCTAAATGAAATAATAACAATGTAAATTATTGTCCTTTTAACGATTTCGACAAGCGTAGCAATGTGCTATTCAATCAGGGCTATCCAAATTAATATTCTAAATTCAGGATTATCTTGTTGTACACCTTTCAATTAGGAGTATAAACGAAAGGAACGATCACATTCTGGAGGAAAAACACGCCAGAAATGGGTTTCATCGACAGCATGAGCACAGAGGTCACTGTTTTCATAGCCCTGGTAGGTGAAACAGTATTATCAGCCCATATCAACGCCTTAACATGCTCCATTATCATGAATTACTGAGTCATATAACAGAAAATCTGTCCACAAATTAGAGGGCGATGATTTAAAACGCCGGCTTTAAGAAAACACGCTATTGATGAAAGATTGTTCGGGAGCTAGAACACATTATAAGTATGGAAACTGCTGTCTCGATTTGAGACATATCATTTACAACAACGTAAACATTGCCATCTGATAACGGCTTAAGCTGTATCTGATTTCTATGTATCACATTGTCTATGAAATGAATTATACACACACAATGGAAGTTTCTCATTGACTTTTATGATGGACACCAAAACTAGTTTCTACTCACGAAACGAACTCGAATGTTATTCTAAAAGTTGCAAGCCTTAGTCACAATCAAGGCATTTGAGTAAACTAGGCAGAAAGCTATTTAGCTATCTCTGATCTAATTCAAATAATGTTGTAACATACGATAAACTTTGAAATCTGATTAACTGGCGATGTAGCTGAAATAAGAAATGTCACCCACAGAACAAGTCCATCAGCCTTATTTTTGACCGATATTCTGTTGACGGGCACAATGATTAAAGTCAAACGATGACAAACAGAGGAAGGGTATAATAAGCACAGGCACCTAATATCGCAATTGCTATTGTGAGTTTTGCAGTTGTTTTCCTTCTATTTGCATGTTAAAACGGTTTTAAGAAAATGCATACAACAAGAACAGAAAGAGTTAACAGAACAAAGTCATAGGTTAAATTGTATCCTTCATTGATTGATACATTTCATAAGGTAAAACACACACACTACTTACTATTGATTTAATCTGAAAGGGCAATCTTTCTTCGAGAAGTCAATATACCTATATAATTGATTGATGAATTGAAATCTTTTTTAATTATAATGTTAAAATGTGTGAAAATAATGTGGAAGTAAGAAAATATAAATAGCATTTTGGACTTAAAGCGAAGAAACTGTAGTCGGAAACTTAATTAAAGTGCCGAGGCGATTGAACGCATATAAAACGTTTTAACAAAGGATTGTTCATGAACGCATCGGAGCTTATATAATTGTTAGTTCCTGGTGACAATGCTTTCTTAATTATTTGTAATGTTGATAACCGGTCAATGGCTTTGACAATGTGGAACTAACATTGGCATACGCTCACGTATGCCAAATTGTTCTGGGACATGAACTAAGCATATTAAGAGTAGCTTCCTATATAGTAATTTGACGCGTTTGATGAACTGTATATGTAAATAATATTTAGGCCATGTCATATATAAGAAAGATTAATCATTTCGTAGGTTTTAGAAAAGAAATATGACATTGAACAACCACGGATTGATTTAAGGTTAAGCGGATATTGTTTAGAGAAAAGTATGCGTCAGAACGGGCAAAGAGTCATTTATTATCTACAAATCAAACATATTGAACAAGAAATCTATTATGAACCGGATGTACATATTTGTATGAATGAAAACCATTAGCCACATCTGATGAGAGACAAGATCGAATATTTGAATAAAAGAAATATACATACAATAGGGAAGTTTCTCATTGACTTTTAAAATGGACACCATAACTTGTTTCTATATAGAAAACGAGCTCGAATATTATTCTAAAAGCTGCAAGCGTTTGAGGCATTTATGTAAAAGTTTTTTTTATAAATTAAGGCACTGTTGTTTTTGACATATATATGTTTTTAAATATATTTAGACCGTTCATTGAATTAAAAAAAAACTCAATATCTGTGTGTTATTTTCATAGTACTACTAAAAATCGCTTAAACTATAACATTTTACACTTAAATAAAGAATGGAAACTACAGGGACATGCGAAGAAATCAACAAGAAAAGAACAAACATACATCAAAATAGATGGATCAATAAACAGCAGGATTTACAACCTTGAAATGGTCCGTCCCCGCGAATTCTGGAACATAGTTTGCATAAAAATGATTTATAAGGAAACACTAAATGATGAATTTATATTTTCTTACTTACTTCCACATTATTTTCATACATGTTAATATTATAATTAAAAAAGATTTCAATTCATCAATCAATTATGTAGGTATATTGACTTTTCGAAGAAAGATTGCCCTTTCAGATTTAATTTCTTAGATTCTGAGCTTGTTTCTGTAGTTTTTCACAAAAGTAATTATATGAACAGTTTGAAAATACAATGTACTTTTGTTTTTAAACACTTTTATGCATAATAATTTTATTAACACCACTCGTTTTAGTATGAATTGCCAGATGAAGTAACTGAACCGGAAACAAAATTTGACAGTTATATAAGCTATTTCATTTGTTCACTGCATTGTTGTTTTCAACACTGCTTTGACAGTAATTGTCATGTTTTCCATTGGACTGGCTGCGATAAGACGATCTCAACATGAAATTCCGAAACCATAGACTGAGGAAAAAACACTAAATACTACATTGCTTGCGTACTTTCTGGAAAGCTATGGATATTAGAGAAGCAAGCACGATCAGATAAAATGATATAAATACATTGCTTATTGCTGAAGCGATAACCGCTTGTTGGTTTAACCGGAAAATTAGCTCCGGATTGATAGAAAATATATAAAAAAAACGACTAACAGCTAGACAGTTGCCAGTGAAAAAAGTCCCGGATAGTCGGAAGTCCTATGTCGTACTGATATTTGAGGTTTACAATTATATGAAATAATTGAATTTTTCAATGAATTTGACGTGGAAAACGCTTTGCAGCGAACGTGTGTGTTTACAACGCACTCCCCGAAGAGACGTCATACCAATGGGATTTATCTCGTACAAGAGTACCTTGATGTTAACATAGAATTGACAAATTAAGTCAATTCTGTGAATACTGTGAGTATTAATGTGTATTCACATCTTGTCATAAAATGGAAAACACATAGCACAACAACAAAAATATCGACATTGTTAAATGGTTAGGTAAAGTATTGTAATAACTGGATAATCCATGCATACATTGTATGTCTGTATTATTTGTATGATGTGTGTATCATGTGGGTCTTCTAGATAATTGTCTTGTAATTTGAAATTGTTTTTTGATCATTGTTTTTCAACAGTTTGTTTTGTCCTATTGTATTATCGATATTTTGGTTCTCAAATATTAACTGTTACATATTTCAGTATTATATGCCGGAAATACCAAAAAGGCGCAAAGGCTTGTAACTATAAGACATTACTGTTACGGAAAGAACCAAAACCTTAAAGTGCTAAACTTTAATGTGTTATTTAACTTAAAAGGATCACTTAATGTCTTGTTCTTAAATTCTGTTACGTCCTCCCTGGAGATGTGAATTTGATTTCTCCGAAGTTTGAAGCAATTTCTTTTGGAAAAGATAAATTCCAGTGATATGATCATACCTGAAAGCACACGCTGATGTTCTGGAATAATTACATTGTATTTCAAACTGATAAATGTCATGTTGAGGAGGATTTACTTCGTCATTGAAAACAGCGTTTAAGTGTCGTAGTGAAATAGGAGATAAGAATTACTATTGATAAAACAGTGATGCGATAATGAAATACTTAAAATGAATACAACGACTTCAAAAACATTTCTGCATGAACCAAATGCTGAGAACAATGACCTACTAGACTCATTTAGCACATGGTACGGCCAGATTCATGGATACGTGAGCCTCGTTATATTTGTTTTCGGAGTTTCTCTCAACATTTTCAACGTTATAGTGCTACTAGAAAAAAACTCCAAACACCAATTAATATCATATTGACATCATTAGCAGCATCGGATATGGCGGCAATGGTTTCATACATCCCATTCGCTTTTCACTTCTATTGTCAGTTCACCGCCAGTTCAATATCCGCAGAAAAGAACAGTCGAAACTGGATGACTTTCCTTCTTGTATATTTAAACTTTTCTGCGACAACTCATACAATATCGATATGGCTGGCAGTTCTCCTTGCAATATTTCGACACCACAATGTGCATTCACCGGCAAAGGGAATTTATTGGAGAGCGAATCGTGTTTTGTATTATTTTCATAGCTTCTGGGATTACAATGGTCCCGTACTATGTCTGTCATGATTTAAATGAAGTGGCTGTGACTGGACGTGAAAAAACAGTAATATTTGTGAGTTTATTATTGTACAGTGGTCTGGCGAAGCTCATTCCGTGTGTACTAAGTATCACATACGAGACTCTATTGCTTGTTACGCTCAATAATACAAGAATGAAGAGCAAAATCAGACTATCAGAAAATTGGATCCTTAGCGAGCATCCAACACAACGGGTTATAGATATGTCCAGAACAACAGTTATGCTGCTAGTTGTGATTGTTCTGTTTCTCTTTTCAGAGTGTCCCACAGGCGTGTTAATTATGTGTTGTTTATTCAAAGAAAACTACTTTGAGACCGTTTAAATTCCTCTTGATGATTTGGTGGATATAATTGCCTTAATTAAAAGTAGTATAAATTTCGTGCTTTATTGTACCATGAGTCAATAGTACAGACATTCATTTACTCGTTTGTTCTGTAATTTCATAAATGCCCAAGACTACTCAATCAACAATGTTTTGTGGTTGTTTGATGATATTCGTTAAAAAAAGAAAGCTATTTAAAACATAACTATAGTACACATTGTCAAACATCTATATCAGGGTATTAAACAGACGTCTCAAAAACTTAAACAGTGATAGTTAACTTTAATTAAGTGTAGTTTATGAACTCCATCTCCTGCGTACATAGTTGGTACAGTTATTTTTAATGAGCTAGATATATTACGAAGTACTTATATATTTTAAAGCAAAATGTAGAAGGAAAAATACATATAAAATATCAATTTATTATCGAATAAAGCTTCCTGGTTCAACAGTTTACTAATTCATAAAATCAATGAAAAGTAGCACATGTTTTTAGAGGTTATCCCCTTTGTGTCAATGTCTCATATGAGATGCAACACATGTAACCGACAATATTATCATACAAAGCTTTTTTGCAGATAAATATACTTATGTGAAAAACTACAGAAACAAGCTCAGTAGCAAAACGTTAAAAAAACCGGTTTAATGGCACTGGGTAAACGCCAAAGACATAGAAAACAAAAACATAAACTCACAAATAAGAAACATGGAAGAACAGCACAAAAATCCACAAACAACAGAGTGCATACATACTATATATATAAAACACACTGGATATAAACCATTCACAATCGGGATAGAATGAATTAGTATGAGATATTTAGAATGTCCCCAGATATATTCGATACCATGTACAACACTTAAACCTCATCATATAGTCGTAATTCATGAATTACACTGCGATAAAACAGAAAAACTCCTTAATGATGATAGAAATTACGTACTGGATAGGAGTCCTATTACTGGATGCCTAGATTGTTTTTAGAAGGAGTGATTATACGTCAATGTCTTGCGGGGGAATTACGGTTGTTAAAATAAGGCTACACACCCAAGGAATCTGAAAGATGATTTTAAAATCGTCCTCTCTATTTCCAGCGACTAGTAGTTAACGTTCGTATGTTTTCCCAACCTAACAAAGACAATTATTTCACATCTTACATAACAATATTGATTTAATTGCTACCGATAGGTGTATAGGGGATATTTGTTAATTTAATTGTCAAACGAATTTTATATCACTCGAGTTCATGGACGAACTCAAGGTTAACGGGTGGCGGAAATAAATGTTCTTTTTCTTATATGGTTATCTGATTTCACATTTTATTATTTATTAATATCGTGGTTAATTATTTTGAATATCCCCTTTTAAGAAGATCCCTGTGCTACCTGAGGGCTACCCTTCATGCACAATTTTGATCGTCGATAAGTAGTCTGCCATTTCTTAGCCGGATTGTTTCGAAAAAGTATTTATCTCAGATTTATATTTTAAACTTTACTAATAACTCCTGTTTCAGTTAAAAACAATAATAAACATTAATTTATAAACAATATTTTATGCAAATATGGGAATTACTGTGTAATTGAAACAAAATTGCATTGCTATTGAATTTATTTCATGATCTATTCGATTTCCATAAAATCTAATCTACGAGATCAGTCTGATGGGCTTGTTGGCGGGTCATTTTTTAACTACCAAAACACAGGTTTTCTGTTTCCAAATAAATGGCAAATTACGTAGCCTGGTGAATTGTTAATGTAATTAAAGTTGTTTGTAACCGCAATATACACATTTTGATGTTCCATTTGATTGCATTGATGACAAAGAAACACATTTAAAAGTTGTTTGAGGCAGTCTTGTTTGATTTCCATGATTTAACCTAAATTTATTTCTGTACTTGAGTAGATATGTATTGGTTTTCATTGTTCCAAATTTCATTTGGTGCAATGTGATTGTATTGGTTAGTTAACAATTAAAAGACATTTTACATTCGAAAAGTAGCCTGATGTAGACATGACGATATTAAGAATTGTATTATCTAGATATAAAAAATCAGTTTTCACTCTCTCAAACTAAGATCGAAGATGAAAACTATGTAATACTAATATGGTCGAATCTGAATACCGTTTTCTAATACTATATCTGTTTTACTGTGAGTTATGTCTTGAGTACCATGTTTCCAGATCATGGACTTTTTAAGATACATGAATGTTTACATAAATGTTTAAAATGTCATAAATGATGATAATACTTTATTTATTATTTAATGTGTTTCTTTAAATTTCTTTGCAATGATAAGTAAACGCGTTTAGTCAGAATTGATGTACTATCTTCGTAATCTTATGTGAAATACTTTATTTAAAAATATGTTGTACATATTATGCACATTGTAGTACATGTACGGACATCGTATTAAAACGCTTCCTTAGCTTAAGGTCAAACCGTTTTAATTACATATTGAAATTTAAAGCTGGATTCCGTGGACTACACGTTAATTTACAAAACAATACTTATTAAAAATAACAAATAAAATCTGTTCTGATATATATTTGTTTTCATCTAGACATTTTTTGTTGAATCAAAAGTGATTCACTCAGGTCTGTTGAAAGGGAAGTAACGAAAAAAAAGTTGATATTTTTATTCCTGAAATGACAGTAGCGTTTTATTCACCTTAGTATTTTCCCTGTTGTTATTGCACTAATATTACTTCATATTTCACCAAAAACCATTACATAAATTAATGTTATCCAGTTATGTGTATAACAGCGCAAACCTATGTGCACTTATAATGTAATCAATAATGTTATTACCCTTAACGTTTATTTTAGCATAGTCCAGTATTTAAATAGTTTTACTACATAACACACTACTGCATGACATCACCTCTGATTACATTTTAAGCTGTCAAACTATTCACGGTGGCTTAGTTACCGCATGCTGGGACTTGATACTTGAGCTTAACAAACTCCCAACTTATATTTCAGTAATGGGATTGTTACTATATATTCAATGTATAATGTTTCATAACGATATATATTGTGTTCAATATTTATATGAAAAACATATCTGCAACTGTCAACATGTGTGTAGTTTATCGATAAATTTAATTTTTTGCACGGGCCAAATGTTTCGTATATTTGCAGAACGTATATTTCAAACGGCGTGCATCGAAGTTCGAATGCATGGAAAGCTGTGCTCTTTTTTTGCTTTCATACATATTGTTTGTGAACGAGGTTGACACTGTGAACAAAACCTAGCGTACGAACAATTTATTTTACCTTGTAAATGCATATTGAATATTGTGCATAAGAGGTATTGTTATAAAAACTCATAACCGTAACCTTACACATCCTTCAAAATGTTTGTGTTCATTAGATGGGCAAAATGCACATGCGTATCCATCACTAATGATATATTGCATAAGAGTTATTTTCAATATATTTAGCTTAATTTTATAGTTAAATTGTGCAGTATAGGGAAATCATAAAAGTAAACGCACAACAATCTGATCATGTCAATACTTGATATACAGATTCCTTAACTTGTCTTTCCATTTTGTATTTTGGAAGTATCTGGATAATATTTGAGCTATGTCATAACCAAAGTATTGCTATTGTTTTATATTTTCTTATATAAAGTAGTTCTTTGTAGTCAAAACTCGCTATGTCGAAGTCGTTTGGGACCTCGGGAAATACTTCGAGATAACGAACATTCAATACAACCGAAATAAAAACATGTCTGATTAAACGCACCACATTAAAAACTGTTCGTCATAACTAGAACATCGAAATGAAAGAGTTTGACACAGCGAGTTTCGACTGTATATTGCAATACTTGTTTCGCTATAAAATACAATATGAAACGATTTTTTGAAAATTATCGACCAAGTTTAACTCTCAAAACATTATAAGAGTTTAAGGGTTCTGTTAAACGACTTTTCTTACCCAAAACACTGATCTAAGTCATAGTTTTAGTACATTAAATGTCTTAAGTGTTAAAACATATAATTTTCCTTCTTTTCTCCGTTGTTCATCAGTCAGCCCAAACAATGACGACTATATATGGATCTGCTCACCAAGCAGTGTTCAACTTAAGTAATGAAGAGCAAAAAAATAATCTTACAAAGCAATACAGTATCGTTCACCTCATATATGAGAAAACTCTTACGTCAAAAACTGGTTAGAGACGATCTAAAAAGTAAACTTTTAATAACATAGCAAGACAGCTAGTGAAGCATTTAGTTACTTTCTTAAGAACCCATCATTTTTATATTATGTAAACTTATTGTTATGTATACATATCCAAATGGCTTCTCTTAACGTTTTTGATCTTTTTAACCCAAAGAATGATTAAAACATGCAAAAAAATGAAACTAATCCGAATGTATATTCTTAGTATAATATAAATTAAGCTCGCACAACGTTATTATGAAATTTGCATATCACGTGACTTTCTGAATACCTTAAATTCTATGTTGCTTTATTATTAATTATTTGCTTTTTTTAGCTATTATAAAGATTTGTTGAAGTGTTCCAGTTTTTAGTATCTTCAGTTTAACAATATTTATGATTTGCCACATCTTATTTCGGCATACAAAAAAAAGGGCATATTGCAAAAAAAAAGCATGAGCTAGTACCTTTTTGCTATTTTTCACTTAACAACATTAATGCTAAGCTCCGACAACTTATTCGCCTCACAAGCATATTGTAAGTCAGTGGTCCGTTTGAAATTTCCTTGGTATTTCCCATACACTTCATTTTAATAAAGCATCGTGTGGATCTCGGAGCTGAGGCTTTAAGTGATATGGACAATCGCAAAACCTTTAATCAAGTAAGCGGTCTATATCTTGATGAAACAGTATTTCAATTTGCTTATGTAATGTTTGTGTAAAAACAATTCACCCCTGGGTGTGTGTGTTGAAGAACGCATGCGTCTGTCTCGCGTTTGTCACGTCGCCTCCACACACGCTAGCGTCCGTCGGTTTCATCACAAAATAACATACTTTTCCAGCACTTCCATGTAAATGTAGTTTGATGCCCTGCCACTCTGTCTCGTCTGTGCCGCACGGAAACGTAGTCGTAGTGTTCGGGTGAATCCGTTGTCTGAAAAGAAGACGTGATTATCAGGAGTGTTTTATCAAACATAAACAAAACTTTCCTATGGCGACCAAATTTCTGCCGTGGCTTTTCCGTAGCCGTCAGGAAGTGAATACGTAGGTGGTCGACACGAATATATTGGTCCTGTCGGCGGGTCGTTACATGTGGTTTACCTGGCCGCAAGCGATATTTAACAATTTTCGATCACATGAACACGTTGATCCAACCGTGTGATTATCGCAACATAGCAGTTAAATGTATAGGGAACAAATCCGTGCTTATCCATGCAAAGAACATGCCAACAATCTGGTTACGCTTGTCTTAGGACAAACGTGGCATGTCGATGAGTTAAGTTGAAACTCAAATTATGATTTTTTCTTAAACTTATTTTTCTTATGTATCATATCACGTTGAATTTATTCCAACGCCTCGTGCATTTTTACTTGCACGGATTTCACGCGTAAGTCATCATTTTACAAAGTTATACAAAATATATATGGTAGGGCAAGATTAATGGTATGCATTTATTGTAAAACTCCTGATCAACTTGATATTAACAAATCAAAATCTTAACCTTGTAAACTAGGCTATAAGCAGTTTTGTTTATAAATGTTTGCATTTTAAATGTACTAAGAATATGAACACATTAAGTATTTCTAACGCAATAACCAGCTTGATGGTCTAACCGGGAACTGATTTGCTATACTACTGGTCGTTATAGATATATATAATAATATAAAAATCGTTGACAGTGAAAAACATGTTCTTATCGTGACGAGACGGCAGAGAGAACTCAGGATTGTACATACATTTGAGAAGTAATATGCATTAATTATTTATTTATTCAAGCCATTATTGTTGTTGTTGTACTTTGAGATTAAGGCCTTAATAATATGCACATAACGTTACAAATAAGCAAACGAAAATATCGTCGTTGTTAAATGTTTGGGTAAGTTATTGTCATAATGGAATAATGCATGCGTCTGTGGTCTTAATTATCTATATGGTGTCTGGCCTCGTCTTTTATCACTGATATTTCGTCACTGAAAAGTTTACCTTTTCTTCTATTCATCCAATTTTATTCCGCAATTACCAACAAAGCTCAAAGGCTAGATACAGTAAGATCACAATAAAATTAAACCATACAAAACATTAAATACAAAGCAAACAGCTGATACATTATGCACTTAATCATATAAGGCGCGAGTGTCTGCATGTTCTGTTCTTGAATTATTCCGTATATTGTCCGTCTTGACATCCAAAAATAACAGATATTCAATAATACATTCATGATATTCCTTCGTGATGTGTGAATTTCATTTCCCTAAAGTTTACAATTATTCTGCTTGGCATAAAACAAACACTAAGGGACAGGATGTTTGACTGATGGAAACTTTCACATCATCATGAACTTATTTAGCTGAGGATAACCGATATTTGCATTACCATAACTAGCGTTTGAACATCCAATTTATCAAGGCCTTTCAATTTATTATTTTACGAAAGAACATGGAGTGACATTCAAATTCAAATTCAATCACATATTGACGTTCTTGAATTTCGCTCAAGAGCTCATATACCATACTGCTGAAATTCTGTAGTGATTCTACTTGCAAAGCAGTTGTTTTAATTGGACGGGTATGCTATTCTTGTAACGACATCATTTCAATAACACATTTGTCATTCATGAAGGTCAATCTTGTGATTAATTCCAAACTGTTGACTGTCTGCAGTGATTCCACTTGTAATGTTTTGTACGGATATATCCTCGTACATCAGCCTTTTCAGTATATTGATCAACTTATAGCTTAAATTGGAGTCCTACATAACTATTATTATTTAATGGCATATTTCGAGGCATCTCGTCAAGGTGAGAAAACAAATAGCATAGAATTTCATTCTCAATGCTAAAGATTATACATGTTTAATATATGTTTCAGGGTATCTACATGAAAAAAAAATCAACTAATTAAAAAAAAACATTTGTTTTCAGATGAATGCAATAACGTCAAAAATGAATTTCAAACTAACATACATACATAACAACAAAATCCTTGACACATGGAGCACGTCGTACAGCCAGATCCATGGATATATGATCCTCGTTAGATGTGTTATAAGAGTGTCTTAACATTTTCATCAAACAAAACAAACAACACGTACAACTAACAAGAAACACACTCCAAACACCAATTATTTTCACATCTGCATCATAAGCAGGTATGGCGCCGATATTTTCTTGCATCAAATTTGCCTTCTATTTTCATTACTCAGTAAATTTAATTCCCATAGAGAAAACAATCTGGGCAAATGGAATTTGGTATTAATGTTGTTATTTCAAAGCCAACCCATTCGATAAATATATGGTTGGCAGTTACCCATGCACGTTTTGGACACTACCATGTGAATTCATCGGCAAATTCAGGAATGAATCGCGTGATTGGTGTCATTGTCTGGATATGAACGAACTTGTTCGCCTGGTTAAAGATTGTGGAGTATAAAGGACTCCACACGAACATTTACCAGCCCAACTGCGTGCATATCCCCAATAATGACATTAATCACGCAAATTATCACTTGTATTTACATCAATTGATCAATATTTCCTTAATCAAAAATAAATCTTTTAAGAAAACCTTACTGTTATTCTTTCTAACCCATTCTTTAAATAGAACGACCCGATCATGTTCCTGGTGCAAAGTGTCGCTTATCCGACATTTCCGAGCAATTAAGTGTTGAAATTTTAAGCATTGGTTACAGTGTCTGGGTTAAACTATATCAGGGAAAATGCCAGAACTAATTGACAGGTTTGCTTTTTATAAGGTTTTATTTCATTTGGTTAGATATGTTTACATAGCCTAATGATAATGTAATATTATAGTATGTTATAGGTCGTTCACATACACACACACAGCCTTATGCTGATCTTATCTATGCATTTTTGTGATTTTTAAATTGATCTTCACCCATACATCAAATATAACTAAGTTTTGATGTCATGATTATAATTAAAATGTTAAATGCATTTATTTTAAATGCAGGTCCAGTATTGACGCTGGGGAATACAAAGCCAACATATTGTCGGCTGTTGAGAGCAAGTGGCTCGAAAAAAAAAGATGAACAGACAGTTCCACTATTTCCAATGTCTGGTTAGACACCATATCCGGCCATAAGTTCTCCTGTTGGTTTTGCTATGGAACAAAATATGACCATATTATAGCAACTGCACGAATCGAAACAATCATTAACAATGGAGACTCACCAAACACTAACAGTACTCTTACTGAGTATAACACTTCAAAACTAATGATGAAAGGAAGGCAATCACTAATAATGGAGACTCATCAAATACTTATAGTACTATTACTGAGTTTAACACTTCAAAACTAACGCTGAAAGGAAGGCAATATTTTTGCAGTGCCCATGTCATATAATCTTAACATCAACAGAAAGAATACTTCCATCTCATCAAATGTAATGTGCACGCGTCTTATGTCATAAACGTCAATCATAATTTTTCGGTTACACTGCAAACCAATCAGGGCGAGTCATGGATCCTTCCCGGGACTGTAAAGCCTCTCCGATAGGGTGGTGAAATCACATCGCAGCTCTGCTGTTTGCTAATTCTATGGCTGGACAACGGCAGAAAGAACAAACGCAATTCACAGCCCTACCGCATAGTTGTTTACATTAAAGAGTTTAACACGATCAGAATGACTAATTATGATCCTAGGCCAGATGAAGATAATTGAAATTCATGTTTTAACAATTTAATTACAACTCTTCCCAAATGCCACTCAAAGACAATGCTCTAACAAGTTCTTGAAATAAATTTTGATTAATACCAGGTTAAAAATGATTTTGATTTAAAACAGATGCTGCATAATCTGTATAAAGTATTTTTTGGGAGTAAACAACGACCAGATGAGAAAACAATGACAAATGCTAATTCAAAAGACTCTAAATCATTTAACCAATATTCTGCCACAATAAATAAAAATCATCCTAAGATAAAAGGGTTTCAATGTTTATATGTATATGAAAAACTACAGAAACAAGCTCAGTAGCCAAAAGTTGAAACGTAAGTCCCGTTTAATACTCAAAATATTTAGAACTTGGATGTAGCCCTGATGTCATCATTGTCACGGATATATAAGTCACAGGTGTTTTTAAAAATTCAAAAGGATTAGCTCGTACCAATTAAAAATACATGACTCAAGAACAAACGCAGGCTGACAGAAAATTGGATATTGACGTACCACAACGACGTATGGATATGCACAAAATAGCTAAGTAGCAGAACTACTTCAAAGCGTGCTAATTATGAGTTCTTTATCTCGGGGGAAAATTCCTTGTTAATATTCCTTAAACTGACAGTCGAAACTGTGGTTGTACTTTATCATAGTACATGTGTATAATTTTGCTCATAGGTTTGTAATTATTGATAAATGGTTGGTTGGAATTTTGTGAAGTTATTGCAATAATAAATAGTTAAATCCCCGATGTTCAAATGCCAGAAGTCTCGTGTTCCAGTGAACTCAAGTTTTAATGAGTGTTCTATGGCGGTATTAATATCAGTTACCTGTTAAGCTAATTTGATACACGTGTTGTCTGTGTGTATGGTGTTTGTGCGGTTATATATCTAGTTCAGTGTCATTTGGAATCTTCACTTCTGCCTCTAAATAGGGTTTATATTTGATTTTCTGACAACTTGGCATGTCCCTGTATTTTTCATTGTATTTGGATTGTATTATAGAAAAAAATATATCAATTATACCAGTAATGTTTATATATAAGTCATATCATCATACCTTTCGACTCTGTGGAAATATGTATTAAAACCTTACGCCGTTTATTTTGGTCGGGTTCTAATCGTTTATGAAATTCTGTTGCATTCGTATTGTATAATAGTACATGTGGCGGGGCAATAATTCAAAGATAGAAAAAATCGAAAACCCGTCACGAGCAAAAAAAAAAGAATCATGCGCCAACACAAGGGAGAAAACTCGCCGAATTATGTTTTGTGTTTTCGCTCTAGATTTGGTGATATTTCCCCATCAGTTTCATGAGTTTTGTATTTACGTATTAGCTATTCCGCGCGTCGTGGTTTTTCATATGTTTGAGTATTCATACAAGTGAATTACACCCTAGTATGTTGCTTCCTATATTTTAGTTCTGTATCACCAAACAATAGAGGACTGTTTTTTTTATTCCTGAGATAATGATTATATTTTACGAAGTGAACACCCAAATGCTTATTTTAGCAAAGGGGCATCGATGAGTACAATATCAGCTTTCCGTGATAACTAGGTGAAATATAAACGTCATCTCACTAATCAAACAATGTATTTTAGTACAATATGCGTATAAGTAGATTTCAATGCAATCATCTAATATAGAATTTTAAAAGTACCCGCCAATTGTTTTTTAACATCGAGTAATTTCGTAATGACGTGATTGATTTAATAACATGTTTCTTTTTAAACATGTCTATTGCCTGTCTCCAACACAAAGAAGATCTTTGCTACTACTTACGAAAAAAACAGTACGGTATTTCAGCAATACAAACTTTGTTTGTTAACTAGTTTTTGAACAGTTTTTTGACAGAATATGAGTGAAGGATTATTAAATATCGTTGTTTTCAAAGATAAATAATATTTATTTTTTTATTTCAAATGAATACCATTTTAACTTCTTGATTGGCTCCACATGATCAGCATTGCGTTAAATGCATGTTGGCGGTGATTACTTTATGATTAAAGGAAGTAGCCGCTGTACGGAGTCTGTGCCATTGGAACGAAAACTGTACAGCAATTTAAACATACAATACGCATTTTCTCTCAAGTCGTTCATTTTGAAATCTTCAACTATACACATTTTATAAGTTAGAATGGGTGACAACACCTGACTTTAAATTTACAAGCGTCACTCATGAGTTGCCGCCCTGGCTTAATACTTGAACCGTCCGTTTAGTTTATACACATTAACGTAATTAATTAGGGAACACAACTGAATTCACCATGTTTAAATAAAAACGTAAAATAAACATCTTAATGGATTGGGAGACAACCATTTTAAATGCTTACCTTTTTCCATGTTGTAGTTTAATTGTTGTTGATAACAAAGCACTTTCGGTAATATGTGGCGAATAAAGTTGGGGACTCGATTTTGTTGAGTAATAACAAAAGAAAACTAAGAAACTAAAACGTGATTAAATGATGAATAATGTTTTCGTCAAGGTTATGCATATTAAGTGAGTTGATTTACTTTACTAAAACGAATTAATATTCTTGGCAAGAAGGAGAAATGATGTCGCACATATTGGCCAGCAGTCTCTAACAAAAATAAAGCCGTACATCACTACACGAACCATTTGGTGGGAGCAATGAAGATCTTGGCTAAAAGAATCTCGAAAGGATAAAGATCGTAACTTTCGATACGTAACATCCTTGTGGGCGTAAACTGCGTTTTGATCGAAAATATTGTAAAAAATATTGCAAGTTCATTAGCGTAGATCATTTTCCGGGAATTTACGAGTGCTTCCCTTAGGAATCGAAAATGTGACGACAGCGCTTTATGGTCATTTTTCTTGCCAGGGAGAGAAATGTTAAACCTGGTCATTGCCCGGGAATATTTTGAGGCATTAACATTACTCTGAAATCGCAGGCATGCAGATTCAACAGAAACAATGGTAAACTCATACTCTAGATAGGCTGTTTCGTTGGGTAAAAACAATTAATTTTCCTTTATTTGATTAGCATTCCTAAGTCAGACCTTTACACAGTTTGACACTTGATATTATGAAGAGTTTCTTACTTTTGAACAAGTTGATTAATACGCAGGAAATAATGAATATATAGGAAGTGTGAATATGAGTCAACATACATTAAGCACACTTATTTTCGGATGAAAAATTCGGATATTAAGTAAAATAGACAACTGTTGACTACATATAAAGTATATTCGATTCAACATCATCAAGCATATCATAGTGTAGTTCATAATAAGCGTACATATACATCTAGTTTCTGTTAATGGTAATGATGTTAACTATGCAACTCATTGTTCTGGTATGCTGTGACAATTATATTCATTCTTTTAACTTTACCTTCTTCTGACATCGTCTTCCTTGGAAACAATAACAGACATATGAAGCACATTTGGATATGCATATTCAATGTTATACAATGAAAAGTTATAGATACGTCAAGTTGAGTGAGTTTTGAAATGGACATAGCATACATTCCATAATAAATGTTAAGGTTTGTATTTCACATACTCATTGTAGACAATTGTGTTAAGTGATATATAGTGAGGATGAAATGAGCCTTCGATAGTGTTTTTTACCAGGTGTCTACGAACTTTGCACGACAAACAGTCAGACAGACAGACAGACAGACGGACGGACGGACGGACGGACAGATATACCGATAGGTTGCACAGCATCACATTATTACATTATTATATCACAACATAAAATAACATACATACATGCATTAATACTAAGTTACAACATATAAACCAGTGTATTTTCTTGCAATCTACTGTCAAAATAAGTTATCTGCAATGGAACAACATTTCCGTCTCTTTGAATCACACGTCTACTTTGATGGGCTTGTGACATACCATGTGTCTGCTTAAAGATACTTACATGCATCCTTTTTTGGAGCTTTTGTAACATCCGACGAAGGTTGACAAAAGGTAAACAACGAATTGATAGAATGTTTTGTTTGAAATATGCAGGTTAAAATATTATCTTTAATAATTGAAATCGAAACGAGTAACATTAAACAAAAAGTGCATATCCGACATACTTTTCGATTTTTCGCGAAGTTATATACGGTCCCTTGTTATTTTATTTCTTCGAACAGAGATTGTCTACTTAAAACTCTGTTACTCAAGAGGGATTTTATTTAATCGTTGAATATCGATAGTAGCATTGCATTGAGCAATCGCACACTGTATATGATTTTAACACGAGGGGAATCAAATAAAGTATTCACAAATATATGTGAGCAGTTGGGCTCAATTTTGAGGAGGAAATAACTGCATTTTAAAACTTTTTTTACTTAAAACCATTATGCCCACAAAAGGAACAGATATGTTCCAAATTGAAAATCAAAAGGTGACTTTCTAATCACTCTTTACCTATGTTAACAAATGTGCTGTTTAATTTGTTTCTCTTTGATTGCTGCCAATTGTGACATAATGTCATAAAAGTCAAAACAGTGTCCTGAATGTCGGTTAATATATTGCAATCCTTTAATTGTCAATGTTATAACGCCTATTTCGACTTTCAGGACTTTATGATGCAAATTTCAGCAACGAAAGAAGGTACCGATTAAAGGTTTTTTTAACGTACGTTTCGGGCGCATTATGGAAAAGTATTATTTTTTCTGTATTAAATATTTGTCCGGAAACACTCTATCGCGATTATAACGAAAAGAAACTGTGTTCATTCGCATTTAAGTTTCAATGGTATATTTTTGTCAATAAAAATCTAAATACGTTATAATTTTTCAAGCATTGTACGAACAGTTTCTGCATATAAAATATATTACTTCTCGTAATTTCCCAAAGGAATTTCACAATGTTAACCCTACAAATTGTATATTAGGTAGTTTTATTGCAAGACGTGTTCTGCAAAATAAGAACATCAATATGTACTGAACCACGGGTAATGACATAAAAGGAAAGACCACTATTACCGTGTATGATTCAGCGTTGCTGGAAAACATCCAACACTGCCATTAACTAAGTAACTAAAGTCGTTTAAGTGCAGGATGATCCATTTGAATGCACGTCTCTTAACTTGGATTTGGTAAAAACAACATCAACGGAACCAGGAACTCGTACCAAGAGGGAAGCATGCGGTACATTGATGAAAGACCCGAAAGGTCGTCTTTATGTGTGTGCCTGCTGCATTGATATGGCCGCCATGATAACATATATTTATTCGTTTAAAAACATTTGAAAAAATAGTGAAATTTAGTATGTAATGCTCTTAATCACAGAATGGTAATAAATATAAAATATTCGAAGGGGAGCGACCGTCGGGGTAAGTAAATTTGATTCATACGGTCGTGTCTAATATATTTTTACAAAATTGAGTCAGCGAGCGCCAAAAGGTACGAATGAAATAATTTTCTTTGAATGACGTCTTAGATTGCAACATTATGTTACATTAAATTGTACTGTATCGAGTGATGACAAAAATATGTTAAAAATACAGACATGAATAAGGAAGATTATATAATGTAAAATCTTTCCAGAAATCATTATTTGTAATAAACTTAAAGAATTTACTTTAATATTGGTGAACAAAATTGCATTTTTCGATCTGATATTAAAATGTTCATGCTTCAAAGGCTTAAGTGCACGCTTTAACGTTTCGAAACAAAGTCTAGATTAAACGAAAAAGGAACGTATGGTAAGCACTCAGTACATTTCCTTTAAACAACAATAATGTAAAGAAGAGAAGTGAAAGGAACGGCACCACATATATATCAAAAACGTTTTTGATTGGCTGCTGCTCGACATTATTCGATAATGTTCCTTGATGTTACAATGCCCTCGAGCCCCAAACCCTAAGGTCATTATGAGCTTCTTCGGGAGATTATCGCACATGTCACAACTATTGCGTCCAAATATAATGATTGTAAGAGAAACAAATAATTTCAAAGATTAATTTTAAAGCACACCATTATTTTTTGAAACTAGTCTAGTATATTTGTCCATGATTATCATCCAAATAGAACGTGTTTCGTAAGACTCAAAACATAGTATGCATGCACACACAGCACAGCAACTATGCATTGGTATTAACGCTGGATACTTCAGGTAACTCTATACTAGCATATCGTTGTGAAGATCGCAAAAGAAAAACGAAATAATATGCTGCTTTTTAACTGGATTACCTGTTTTTCTTGCTCAATTAGTATTGGGTAGGTAACTATAAATGTGATGTTCAAGACAAAATGTCTTTCATGACATTCCGTTAAGTCACACGGCGTCATTCTGTCATTGTGAGGGTATATTACTGGCATACATTTAAATATTCAGTTCACAAAACAATCTTATTTGTGAGTAATATTTCTTGTGGAAACATCGTTTAGCTGCTTTATGAATCGTAGCTAAATGATTGACGAAATGTTTGCATTTGGATCAAATTTAGGCAAATTATATAATATAAATTAATACACGCTTTAGACATAACCAATAAAACAGTTTTTTTTATGCTTTTTGTTCGCAACTAGGTGTAGCCCCTATCGATTCGTTTTTAAAGTTGTAAATGAGTCATTGTCTTTGTAATTTCAAACGTTTACAAACATTGCCTCGCATGATATATAACGTGAGAGTTTGTACCTTATAGTAAAAATGGACATGTCGTTCCCAACCTCAAACGGCTATTGCTATTGAGTTTAATGAGCTTTAAATTGATCACTTAAATTTAACATGTCTTAACCAGGTTCATAAAGACTTGTCAAAATTTTTTTTGGCAATATTTGTTATATCCAGCACGTTTGCCAAAGAATCGAATGATTACGAGCACTAGATTACAAGAGTGTGGATTCTGACAACGCCATTAAAACTGGATATAAGAAAGAAGAGAAAAAGTCACGAACGAATACTTAATGTCAATTTGGTCATCGCAGATAAGAAGTTTTGCAAGCATGATTATTCTGTAATGAATTTCCCAGAAAGCAAAGTTGTGTTCGAGTTATGAATAAGGTTTTAAATTGTGTCACAATATAACGTCAGTGAAATCTTTGGGAATAGTTTCGAGGAAATTTGTGCGCTGTTAAATGGTTTAGCACGTTTTGCGAGTGTCTTAAAAGTCCATCAAAGAAGAAGGTAGATGAAACATGTATGCTTTTTTGTTGCTTTTCTGCCCAAGGTAAATCAAACTATATGCGTTTTCTTGATTATCAGAGCAGTGTCGGAACATAGTATGGGGAAGGGTAAAAGAAGTGGTGTTGATTCAAGATTAACCCGTTGATTCTTTACTTCCAATATATTTTTTGCTTTACAATAATCAGTATAATAGATATGAGTTATGAATAATGTTGGTACAAACTGTACCTCTGACGTGCAAGCAACGAAATAATAACATTTAAGTGCAAGGGATGTATTTTCTCATGTTAATTTATGTCAATGTTTTGAAATTTGACCAGTAAGTGAAAGTGATTCCATGATAATTAAACATGTATGTGAATCAGGTGACATTCCGATTGCTTTTATAAACTTATTACCTACTATGCGTATTACGAGATCATCTTAAATCCCCACCCCCATAATATCGCAATATATATAATGATGTGCATTATTAGAACCACAAGAATTCCTTAAAATGCATATAATCAATGATTTTGTGCTTAATTAATAAGTTAAGGTTTATGTCAATAAGATACTACCAAGGACGAAGCCGAATCAGTTTGAACTATACGCCCGTTTGCTAGTGTGATGTGTCCACAAGTGATGGTCGCTTTATTTTGGTCGGAATATGTTACATGTCTTAGAAACGGTAGAAATGCCTTCTGTCGAAGGAATATTTTTAAATTAACAGTCATAAAGGGATACATCAAGCAATCAGAACAATTACCTTGAGTCAAATTTTGACATTTTTTAACTTGCGAAAACTAACATGTTTATACAGTAAACAACCCCATAGCCTTTTACATTTTTTCCTAAATTTTGTGTTTAAAGCACTTTGCGGGAAACTAGATTCATAAGCACGCCCAGGTATACTTGCATATGTATAGGCAAATCCCTGAACATAATAAATTTAATATGAAATACTACTTAAGTTTAAACTATTTCAAGTTCAGCGAAGAGCGTACTTTGATTACAGACCGAATGGAATTCATGGAAGGAAAAGGGATGGTTCCATAACACCACAAATAGACACACTTCATGACAACGGGACTTATGCAGAATATCACCATCAACGACCATTCACTGAGTAAGGTTGGCAAGAAGTTAATTTTTATCCACGATACTGAAGAAGTCTAGTGATGCACTTTTATAAGTGAAAATAAAGTCAAATTACATCATTTTGAATGATATTATCAATGCTGTTGAAATGTGGATTACGTCAATATATTGAACGTCAAAGGATCGTGACATTAGTTTTATTGATCAATATGATTAGTTCTCAAAGTTACTGCATTTCATCAGGTTTACATTATGTAGAAAATAAAGGGCCTTCCTTAAAGAAAACGTTTTTTTATTCCTGAAAATTCTTGGTATCAGGTATCATTAGTACCATTAGCCAAAGTTTAGTTTCACATCAAAATTTAATGGTCTTTTCCGCCTCTCATACGTTTTTAAGTGGGTTACATTGAGATTGAATTTGACGATAAATACTTGTATTTCCTTCTTTAAAAACATTTTTGGATCAGAATGTCCTTGATTTGATCTCCATTCGGGTCGTCTTCTAAGTGAATTCGAGTCGACACGCAGGAATACCTAATGGGTTTTAATCTCATATTTCCTCACTACTGAACGAGACACATTAATATCATATTCTTGTAGCTTTTCGTTGCAATTTTGTGAATTGTGTTCCAGTTAAAATAAATTGATGTTCTTTGTAGTGCTTGACATGTAATTATTGTAACGAAGATGAAACCATATCTAATACCATTAAATGTTAATGCATGGGAAATTGAAGACCACCGATAATACTGCAATTTAAAAAATATCAAACAAGATTACAAAAACGTTCCGCTGATTAACACAGGGACGTTTTAATCACAATTGTTATCCCTCACTTGTGTTCCAATTTCAAATTTAGAAAATCCGTCATTGAATAAATGTAGTACAATTTGATAATGCCCTCGCTTGCAGTATTAGATTAGTATTTAAGCTGCTTATTATTCTAAGTAAGTTAAAATTAATAAAAAATATAACCAAAGTCATTAGACGCATTTTTACAATGAAATCCATATATATGTGCCCTTTCGAATTGTGAGAAAATAGGAATACCAATATAGACTTAGATATTTTGCCAATAATTTTATACTACAATGCTCGTATTTCAATGGAGACATTAAAAACGATACGTCTAGAATATAGATATACTAAAAGCGTTCAGGGCAACGTTCAAAACATGTAGACAAAGCCTGCTCGAAGGTTTGCTTGGAATACACAAATAGTAATTTTGCGGGTATTTCCTACTGAAATAGCGCCTGAAGTGATATGATATGTCTGAAGTAGTCATATGGAAATGACGTACAGTTTAGTTACACTCGAATGAAATGCACTTCAAATATGTTTACTGTGTCAATTATCGTTCGAACTTAACAGCTTTTTACGGAAATAAAATCCTCACAGACAACATGAGTCCATTAAGTATTGACATCTTGACATGTTTGCTGCGCTTTTGTAAGTCGGTGTCAGTATAACAGTGTTGATAAGCCCGTATATGAATCACAAACGTAATGTTGCTATTACATTACAGTTAAATGTTTGATAGTGATTTTTGAAATGCGTCAAACAGGGTTGTTGTTTTAATCAGCTAGATGTTATTACATATAAGCCATTTTGAATGTTTTGCAATTATTTTATATGAAAGAAGGTCAAATGAAAATGATTCATATCATTACAAATACAACGCAAGGTAAATGAAAGATCCTCGTAATCGACGACAACGCTTAACAGTAAAATGCCTTGTTTACAGAATTGTTAAAGTAGTACATATCACACTTTATCTTCAATATGATACTTCTATTATACATATTAAGTATTAGCGTCAATTTTAATGTTATCAGTAATTTTCTATGCAATTGTATAATTCAATTAATCAAATCTTGGCTCATGATTATTGAACAGTCCCAAATACGAGTCTGGACTCAGACTTAGTAAAGTACTATTATAATCTTTTAAATTGTTACATTAATTTCAAATAGTTTTACATGCATAAATGATAATAATTGTATAATGTCAAATACATTATATATAATTTAATCGACGTTTTGGTCTTAAAAACAATTTTTAGGATACTAACAAAGGAACTCTTTTCGCATTTTGAGACTTACTGAGGCAAATGTAATATAGGAATTATATCATGTCAATTGGTTATAAAAAACAGAAGGAACTTTTATCATTAGCATTTAACTAGTCTAAGAAAGAAAATTGCAATGAAATGAAGTTTTGGCCACTTGAGTCTGAACTTAGGCATGATACTGTTTTTAATCAAGGCCTAGACTTTCTTCAAGGGTGAAACGGTTTTGATTGAAAAGAATACGAACAGAACAGAGAAGAACATTATTGTATTTGCCATATACCCTCAACGTACTTAAACAGATAATATAAATATATTTATATAACGTAAATTCAACATGTCACATGATACAGATTCGATACATACAATGTCAATATGTAGATATGATTAATTTGTCATACGGGAAAAAAATCAAAATATAAAATATGAGGATTAGCTGGTGTAAACTATTAACTATATGTATTGGAAGTTCCAATTTTGAGTGATTATTTTATATATTTGGATACTTTAAATACAGTATTTTTGTTTTCTGACTTTAGCAATTCCATAACGCATATATGCCTGGTCTGACAAAGAAAATATCATTATTACATCGTATGTCATGTAGTGAAATATTTAAGTATTGTTCAAACTCTAATGTACTATTAATATATTTGTATACAGGTTTAGAACACTACTTCTAGCCGTGTCACTCCCATATATACAATATTAACGCATTTGCAATATCAGTGAATGTTTCTCTGAATAAACTGACAATTGAGTTAACATTATATAACAGTGGATTATCAAAATCATATGCATGATCATGCTTACTTAGAATAGTTTTAACATCAGTAACCCATAGTAACCCCGCTATTCATTGATATTTTAATTCATCACACCATAATTGCTTAACAATATTGTAATGCGTTTACTGCGTCTTACTTTTGTCGCAAAAAAATAAATAATTAATTTGTACGGGAAAAGCTAGAGGACAATGATTACTCCATTCATTGAATGGCCACATATTAAATCCGATAATATCAGCATAGCCATCATTATTAATATCATAAGCAAATCTAACATGCACAATAAAATCATTTCTAAACCTAACACAACTTTTCCAATCACCGACCAAATACACAGTTAATCGTTATGAAAATTGCCGCTGGTAGAAAAGTAACGAAAAGATGTAATGTCCTACTGTTAAGACGAATGTAACGGACTGTTTATCAATTATCACCACTGACAATAACCAATAAGTGAACGATTTCAACCAATGTGCGAATCAATTAATATTCCTTTCAATTTAAAAATAAAATAGTGTAGGTGTTTCGCATTAGCGTATTTTATATTTTGAGAGTAAGCTATCAGTAAAGGATAAGTCAACATTTACCATTTATTCATTTACACATACTTTTAAAATGTTTAGAGCCAGTTCTGGAATTGATCTTGGAGGAAGAAGAAATGGTGAAATCCAGCTAAGTTGTTTAATTTTTATTGTGCATTGTTACAATACTGAAGTTTTTTGAAAGTTTTTTAAGTGCGAGTGCAGCCCGTTTTAGATACATATGCTTATAAGTAAATGAAAGTTGCAAATATTTTCTGTTGCAATCATTTCACAAATTGGTTGGCTCTTGTGATTAAAAACCTTAACAAATAACACACCAATGCAAAGCATACACAATATATTAGTGAACTTTTCATGTGTACTAAATTGTTATATGTTTCTGCAATATTATAACACAATACTGAGTTTAATAATATCACGTTCATGCTAACTATTACGATGGTACGGTTGTCTAGATTTGATAGCGCGTGTTCAGGTTTTCTTGTAAGTGGAATAACTCCGACGCTTTGCCTTGGTGGACACGCGCTCGACGCCTTCTAGAAATCTGAGCCGAATATTCTCAGAACTCTATGTGCAGGTAGCGACAGGGACCAAGGCGGCTAAGAGGGACTTTCATGAGCGGGGCTGCACCACAAGCGCTTATCAAATCTAGACCACCATGCATTTGTGGTAAAGCATATAAAGATCAAGCGAAAGATCATTTATTCAAACTTTGGTTAAGTGCAACATTTGTTGCCAACTGCATTTTCATGGATCGCCCTGTTATTGTTGTCGCAATTTAAGATTTTCGTTCTTGTTTTTACTTTAATGTAATGTCAATACACGGAAGCTTATATACTCATTGAACAAGGCTTAAACGTTGATTCAGTTGTTCAAACATTATTTGGTGCAACATTAGTTTCCAACTGTGGTTTCGTCCACCGCTTTCTCAATTTAAAAGTTTTCATTGGTATCTTATTACAGCAAATCCACCATATCATAACTAATAATATCATCAAATGAAGTATCTGTGTTAGAAAACCGTCACAATGCTTTACGGAAGCGGAAACATTTGTCAAGAACAAACATTAGTAAAACAACACCTGTATTTGAGACTTATCGTTTTACTTTATGCTTGATTTCTTTCTATAAACAGTAAATTGCGGTTTCGAACTTGCCTTCTATAATGTGAGCAATATTAGATCAATTATAAGATTGGCATAAATGACAACTTTAATAGAATTCACAGAGAGCTGACTTGTATAGGGTATGTGTTTTGCACCTTTAGTAGGACATAGTAAAAGTTCAATGCTTACTGATATTTGATAAGGGTCTGCAGAATAATAAAATGGCTGTCATATCTGGACTTATCAAAAAAGCGTTTTCGAAGTGTTTTTGGTTAGCTTCTGTAATATGTGGCCGTTGTTCGTCGGTTTTCGGCTATCGTCAACGTTTTGTCGCCTTATTTCCATTTAACTCATTTCCAAATAAACTTATTTTTTTCACCTAATTTCTGTTGAACCTTTTTTCCATTTAACCTTTTTTCCATGTCATTTTTTCACGTTTCTGCGAAAATCGTGTTTAACGTTTAAAGTGTATAATTTTATTTCAGTATAATTGTTCACTTACGGTGCTTTGAAATACAAAGTTAAATCATGTATAAACCGTCCAAACATAAAATTTGCGTCATTGCAAATATCTCATTTAGATGAAATCGTTGGTAAAAGTATTATTCTATGGTAAGAATGGACTGTCTTGGTGTTGCGAATGCAAATAAGTCCATTTTTTCTACGCACTCGACCCATGCTACTTAGAACTTATTTAGAATGCGTGCGATTTAATTTTAAGTCATGCTGATTTTAGCGTTGTTCACAGCGTCATTCATTTAGAAAGTACCCTTAGTACTTGAATTTTCCTGTCTCTATTTTGCGAAGTTTAGCAAACATGTTCATTTTTGGTTGGTTGTTAGTGGGCATTTTTAAGTTGAAATGCCGGTTACACGTGAAAACTGTTTGTTTATCCCGCTCTATAAGGACAAAGTCAACCTTCTAAAACAAATGATGCTGAAAGTGCTAAACAATAACAATCAGGCATAAATAAAAAAAAATATTAATATATCAAAGCCATTTATTAGCAATGTTAACGTCTCATGAATAAACAACAAGGTTTCTTATTCAAATGCTGAACAACTTTTGTTTTCAACCCAGATGACACAAATGTTGGTTTAATTATGTAAATCTCTCATATATAGGTCAAGGTCGACTATGGGTAATGTCTGGGTAAACCATTGTAGGTCATGAGGTCAAAAGTTAAATAACCCACAGTAACACAATCATGGTTATGTGTAAGACACGATATTGATACCCAAACTGTTTGTAAAATATATTAAGGGCATTATTTGGAGATTGAAGGTATTATTAGTCTTAAAGCCCTTAAAGTACATGCACGACAGTGTCGACAATAGAATATTCCCTGTCAACAGTGAAAATAATCATTGAAGTTGGTCAAGTGAACAATATTTCCAGTTTGAGATAGTCACATAAGAATTAAAAAACATATTATCAATAACAAAAAACAAACATGAATTTCAATTTGTCAATGTGTAAAATGTTCTATCTATAAAGGACGTCGTCCTTGATCAACTGATGTAAAAAGAACGGGACCTTATAATAGTGTTCTTTTTTCTGGGGATGATATCACGATAACCTAGTTACGAGAGCCAAAATATTTATTTTAATAAAATGTATTTTGAACATTCTATGTTTTTTTTTACAATTATTCATAGAATATTGGCATCAAATGTGTCTCTACACACAGTTAAGACCATAAGAAAGAACCCCTGTTGGGCGGAGTCATATACTAGTAGCATACACTAACCCAACGGTTTGAACAGGACAAACTTAACGTCGATGAATTTGTATGTAACTACAATGCAATGTGTAGATTAATAAACTGTTCAATGCGGTTAGAATATTCCTTAGGACATGTTACTACAGCAGAAAGGGACATTAAAGCGGACAATGAAGACCTTAAAATTATGAGTTTTACAGAAAATGTAAGAAATTGTGATTATTCCATGTAATATTAATAGTTATATTAATATTTATTAGTTTTAACTACCAACTATGTACAGAGTGAATGTAGTTGTATGTAGCTTATTATGATAATACTCCGCAAACAACATGCTTGTTACAATATTGGCCGTTTGGGTGTAGGTAACACTATTGTGATTTCTTACAGTTTAATTGTCTTAAAGGTAACATAATATATCACTGTTGGGAGCCACTACTGTTGACCTGACTAACTTCGTCCTATAGGTACATTGTTAAAAGAAACACATATACTACGAAACATAATTACACATATCTTGGAATGTCTATACATATTTGAAATAAATAATAAGATGTCTTAAATGTCACTGTTAAAAGAATATAAACATAGACATCCTAAAAACATGTATTCTTTATATGAATTAAAATAAAACCTAAACATACAACATAATATTATGTATCATACATGTATAGTTCCTTAAACATACAAATATATCAAAAACAAGGCCCTGACAAAAATTTCAAACAACTTACTTAGAAAATGATCCTTCAGACTCTCTCAGATTCTTCCTCGGTGATATGAAGTGTAGAACTGGTTTAATACACCGTAACTGGTTATAGGCTGCAAACATGCATATCAGTCTTTTAGTTTTTGTGAGACATCAGATAAACGGAAAGATTTATTGCCCAAGTTTCAGAAGAGAAATAAACATATAATTATAATAAATAAGACCGTTATATAAACTTGGAAGTAGAGACCAATACTTCATTTCAACTTATGGAATATAAAAACATGAATATGATACAAACTCACTTTGATACTATAAGATATCTTTAAGTCTATAGTTTTGTTAAACTCGCCACTACCAAAGAAAACCGGAATCGGAAGTTCAGCTACTGTAAAAATGCCACTGAACTGCTTAAGAACACAGCTGTATTATACAAGTACAGGTTACACATAACCATAAAATATTCGGCTTGTCACATACTCCCCCCTTACAAAATATCAGTCTCCGGACTGATCACGGTGATTTATGTAATATACCATTATAGAAGCATATTTTCTAGGAGGTCATCTCCCTATCTATCTATCTAATTATATCATGGCCTTGTTATGATTTAAAAACAATGAAATGTATAACGTACAAATATAATATAAAACAATAAAAGAAATTTGACAGTATTAAGCTTTTAATTCTATGACGGCAGAAGAGAACCCGTGCTAGTATCCATGAGTGCAGAAGAGTGCTACCACAGAAGGACAGGGTGCAACACCCTTCCGTCACTCGTTTTCTAATGACAACGAAAATACAATTTTATACAATTTTGCGAAATAAAATGGATTCTCTTCATTCCTTTATGACTATTCGGACTACTTATAAATAATGATAAATAAACTGCCATTAACCCAAACAACTGATTCTATTTAAGGTGATGCTGTGTTAGGAGCCATCGACAACAGTGACACTAAACCGGAAGTTGCTTGCAATTTTTCGAGAGCATCCGAGGCACCGGTCCCAATAGTAGACGTTGTAAATCATTAGAATACAAGATACATAAACGGACGTTGCGTAATGTGATCCAGCATAACCCGTGACCCTGACCGGAAGTTGCGCATCATGATCCAGTGCAACCAGCATTTTAACCAAGTGAGCAAATGGTACACACGTTACCCTACCAGACCAGATACTTGTGCAATTTTCAAGCGGAGACCGCCTGACAAGAGCGGTTTTATATAGTTTAAAGAAAGTAAACGTGAAACCAGACCCGAAGTTTCGTATAGTCATCAAACAAACACCGCATGTCCGAACCGGAAGCTCCGTATTGAGATGACGCTTCATCCGTGATACCAAACTGGAAGTTCCGTACAGGGATTTAACAGAAACTATGACATCAGAGCGGAAGCTCCAGAGCGAGTTGCAGCATCACCCATGTTAGCACACCGGAAGTTCCATGTAGGGATAAAGCAGACGACCCGTTAGATGAAGAGAAGTGCATCTGTCCCGTATTATTTGAATTTACGTTTGTGATAATCACTACATTGTTATTTCATGAGTTGTCTATATTTAACATTCGACACCTATTTTCAATTGTATATGTATATTTGTACCAGACTCACCATTTACCATTGCTATCATATTTGTCTGTCGTAGCCTTATCATTGCAGACACGAGCGGGTCATATTGTCAGGCGTCGTCTGCGAGCTCGCTTATCCGTCCTCTTAATATAAGATACTGTAATGAAACGTTACACTAAGCAATAGATTCAGTGTAATCTAATCAAACATTAGTACTTAATATTTACATATGCAATATTGCAATATCAACACCATTGCAGATAATGAGTTGATATTGCTTAACAGTTAAAGAGATTTACATACGCTCTATACAAATATTGATCAAACGTGACCATTTTGCTAAAATTGACAATCTGTCTTCAAACTTGGCCAGCAGTCCATAAAACTCATTGCATTTAACAATAACTATTTTGAAGAATGAATGAGTTTTTGGAATTTTAAGTTAAAATGCACCTTGATATTTCTTTCCATCTTTATTCTTGAACACTTCCCAATGTTGCTTATTGAAACTCTAGGAAATTGCATACGGATTTTTAATCTTAGACAAAGCTAATCGTTAAGCAAAATAACATGTTTACTATGAAGTTTTTATTGGGAAGTGTTTACTTTGAAGTGCTTATTGGAAAAGAAATGTCTATGTCCTTGTCACCTACAAGTGTATGATTTTAAGTGTAAATTAAGCTTCACGCTTGTTGACATGGGATTGTTTTTCAAAAGCCGGGAGGGTAGTTTGTATTACTGCATTGTTTGGCATTGGAACTTGCCGCTTAACACTGAATCAATAAAGGAATGACCTTATGATTAAGAAGACGAACATAAACAATATAAGATAACACCTGTATATATTTAACAATTTAAGCAAATTTTGCAGACATACGTAAAAAATGAGAATATCATTGAGCGAAATAACGATTCGAACTCGAACCAAAAGATAAGCGACTTTTGAGCTCGAAGTTAAACAGAAAAGGAGAAAACAAACAAATATAAGGCTATACAAGATTGATTTACTATTATACTATGTTGAACAGTAATTTTCACAACAACAAATATATAACAGGTGCGACACATTCGTACGAATTCCTCATTTGTGTAGTAGGTGTTGTGACATATTCTTACCCCATTTTTTCATCATTTCTTGGTACCAACGACATTTTCACATTTCGTTTATCGCTCGTTTATTACCTTGACCCGTATTTTTGAGGAAATGTCAGTTCGCAAGTGTATCCTTAAAATAGACAGGAACTGTAAACGATGTTACCAATTATACCGCGTAGATATAATTTTCACCGAGAAAAATATTTATTTTATTAGAAACTTTAGAGTGCATTGGCTACTTATCGTTCTCTGTGATATACTAGGTATATTAAAATTAGAACTTCAGGGAATCGGCCCCGAGGAGTTTCTTCGCCTAAGATTAGTTATTATTGTCACGTAAAAATACTTATGGGTGGTAGTCGCATTTATTTCTTGTTCACTAGTGCGATGAATAATAACAAGTTTACCTTTCCTGTAATCATTCTTTGCAATTTCGGAAGCTATGTGTCGGCAGCTAGACTCTTAATTGAAATATAGTGATATAAGCGAAGCGAAGTTAAAATTATTTATTTTACCATTAAAGCTTCACTTCCACAGATTGAAAGTTTTGACAACATTTTTTTCATTTTTTGTCTGGGAACGAGCCAATTTTTGCGAAAATCCACGGAAACCAGTCTTACAAGACTGCTGACAAAAAAATAATCGCAGATTTTTATATTAAAGTTCAAATTGGTGTTTTAAGTATTTTTTTTAAACCGTTAAACCATTAAACATTAATTTTCGAACGGAAATATGAAAATCTACCATCTGATTTCTATATCAACAATCTTATATTAAGAGCAATAATTTGCTCTTTCCAAGACAAACAATAAAACAGTTGTAAAAAATGGTATACATGTGAGAGAGCAGCTTTAAATGTCAGTGAATGGGTAAATGAAGACCTCCAATCATACTGTTTTAACTGTGTAAACAGTTGAACGAGAATACCAAACTTATTCCGCTTTTTTTTTCTCAATGGCCTTCTATTTTATCATAATTGTCATTCCTTCTAATAATATTCAACTCTGTCCCTATTTGAGGTTTATGACGTCGTAATATCGTCGATAAAATACATTGTTTATAATGCCCATGCGTGCAATTATATTGTTTTTAAAAGTTGTACTCAAAATCCTGTGTCAATTAAAATAAAATTCGATTCGATAAGCCATGAGACACGTAGTTACACTTTACCGTAATCAGTTTAATTATTTACATCCGATAGCATGAAGTTACTTAGTATATATAAGGGGTGTGTCTGTGTGTATGACAGCGGGCGGGCGAGCTTGCGTGTGTTTAGTCTGATTGAAAATAATATAAAATATATACATATAAAAAGTCGCAACTCCAATAAAAATTAAACATATATATAGTCCAAACGACGTATAAACTTATACATCTTTAAATTATCCGTTTGCTTACATGGAATACGTTTGCAATTTATTTTGATGATAAATACGTACATGGAAATTGAATACAAGACCAAGCACCGAGTCGGGATCAATTACATCCCCGCTATACACGCGTGTTCGTTCATTCTCATTCTACTGATAAATGGTTCATCCCTTAAGCAAGATGTGTTCAACAGTATCAAATATCAAGTATGATACTCTGTGATTTAAGCCTGATTTTTGGGAATGATAAATTGTATTGAGCTTTGAAAATCTTTTGCATAAATTTGATGAAAACTTTTAGAAACATTGTTTTCTGAAGTAGTTTCAGCTTTCAACTGCAATTAAGATATAATGAGTTTTCATACAATTATATGTTTTTAAAAGAGGAAATATTTGATAATCTTAATCGTTTTATTTCTTTGAATGCAGACAATGCCCGTGCTGGTCTCCAGGAGGGCAGACAAGTGCTTCCAAAAATAGGCTAGGGTGCAGCACCCTCTTATATCTCTTAAGCTCAAACCCATATATTTTTATTGTGAATCACATGTTTATAAATGTCATCTGGAATATAAGCGAGTGCAAAACTTGTTTACTTAAATTGTTCAAATATGCGTACGTGTAAATGTAAAATGAAGTTCTTTTTTTGTGATTCTAATTAGGCTAAAAAATCATTACCGCAAAAGCATTCAGCTTAATCGCGCATTTTATACGACACGACAATAGGTAACAATACATATCAAATAACCACTCATGCTTCAGCCAGCCATACCCTTAAATACATTATCTTCATAATGTAGGATGTACCTGTATCAAGTATCGTAAATCGTGCCTGTTAGTGCGTTCACTTTACCAAGAACGCCTTCGTAAGTCCTGTGTGTCGGCAGTCACCATAATTTTCTGAAGTTCATTTGAATAAGGAGAAACAAACGTATTACAAGTTAAAAAATATTTATACAATTTCGTTTTATTTTCACAGAAAGGGTATTTTAACAGTTCAAAACTAATCTTCCATCAGCAATTCAAAAATGGGCAGATTTTCATCAAATGTATGTATGGTTGTTACGATTCTCACAATCCGAAGTCTACCAGGGGTGATGGGTCACGGTATGCTCTGGGATCCACCAGGGAGGTCCACAGCGTGGCGGCGCGGGTATCCACTTCCGGTAGAAGACCGGAACTACAACGATAATGAACTCTTTTGCGGTGGCAGAACCGTGAGTATTTATATCTCAGTACATTTAGAGTTAGTAGATAATTTGGGACTATATCATTTCAATAAAACCGTTCAATAAAAACCTAGTTTTGTTTGAGCCGACAAACTGATTATATTTATTTATCTTAAGCCACCGAAAATTTGTTCGTTTCTGCTCATATCTCTAAACAAATAGGGTAGGAAGGTAGACATTTTCTGTACCAAACGGCATGACCTGTCCTGAAGCAGGCACGAATATAGTGCCGGAGAGAAGAACGATCAAAATGCAAAAAGGTTCTAGATGAGTGTGGAGATGAAACAATAGGATGTGTCAGGTTAATGGAAACCCATTTTTTACGAGTTAGCATCATAAAGTTAGAGACATATATTATAAACGAGTTTGCGCTGAATATTGATTCATTTGTACAGGAACCATTCAGTCTATTGGTAAGTTTTCTTTACAGTTCTATCAAAACACTTAGATTTTTCTCTTAACCCAACGGTCCCTTGGTCAATAATAATTTGGCAATGTTGGTGTGTCTTATATTGTGACCGTATTTGTCTCTCGATAAGTGTATGGTAGGCCTAGGTCCTTGTAGTCCGGCTGTCAAATAAAGTACTTAAGCAGATAAGTGTGCATGTGAGCAACATGTCCTACGGTTCAAGGTGACTTGTTCCTGCAGTTTCCCTTGTTTTTGTGCCAATTTTAAATTAGGTAGTTACTGCAATTATTCAAATAAATTACACTTATTACTTAATAATTCACAAAACTTTACTTGTCCTCTGATACAATCAGTTTTGGCATTATTAGTTTGTGGAAGTGATAAGAATTATACTGGGCACCTGGGTTTCTTTTTTAATACATGTATATCACTATGGTTTTTAACTCATATCGGGATGGTAACGTTGACATTTTCAAAACGGATGCTAACGCCGTTTTTTCTTCTTCTGTATTTACCTTTAGTAGTGACTATCAAGAAAAACGGAGAAGAATAATAGTAAATATATTTAAAGAAGGTAACATATTAGTACAAAAGTATCACATACCATACAAACATATCACATGAGGCGTTCCGAAGAATATGTGAGTTTGCATTAATCGCTTTCCACCTATCTATCATGTGAACAGAAATGAAGAAGACAATTTTAGTATGCACACCGTGAAATACGGATACCTAAGTTGTTCATATATATAAGTTTGTGAGCTTGCATAAGATTAGACGTTTTTATCTACTTACTTATTAACGCAACACGTTCTCTTCAATGGGTTGAATGCGAAAAGGGTCCATCTGTTTCTGTATCCAATGTCACTTAGGACCTTCTTGCTTCCGTGTCTCGATATGCACTTTTGATTGTTACACGAATGGGCGCATGTCGGGCGACCATTTGTTTTTGATAAATTCAAATTAACATACATTTAAATCTTATATTTATCATCTGACTAAGTCTCTGGTTGTAACAGCTGGTATCAATGATTGCTGACTGCTCATTTACTGCCACTCGTTTGCACAAAATAAATTCAAAATGAATGTTGAGGAACAGCATACGTTAAAGAAATACATTGGGACAACAGCCATTCAAAAAATTCAAACAAATAAATAAGGTATTGCGAAATTTGGAAGCGACTTATTATTCGCATCAAGTGAGCTTACAGGAGTATAATTCCATTTTCTTGCAAATAATGACGGGATGGCGTACCCAATGTCGGACAAAGTAAATTGTCAATAAAAAGCGTAGAAAAACTGCCTGCTTCAGCTAAATGATCCCTTTGAACTTCCTAGTCTGAAAGCCAGAGGTATAAAACTATAGTAACTTGTCCATGGTTAACTTAAGGCTTGTTTCATCAATCAAACTATTTGATTGGCTTTATTTTCTACATTGGACCCAATATAGACTTAAACAGTTTAATACACTTTGCTGCTGCCACTTGTGTAAAACACTTCAACAAGTTGTCCAAAGGTAAATTTCGGACTAGTTTACAAATGATAACATTTAGCCGACTAATGATATTTATAGTTTTATCTCGTTGAATGTTATGTATTATATACATAAGTCCATATGTTTGTCCGGTTAGCGCAGTGGTTAGCGCACTCGCTTCTCACCTAGGCGACCCGGGTTTGATTCCCGGCTTGGGCGCATGTGAGTTTGGTTTGTGGTCACCAAGCCGGACAAGTGGGTTTTCTCCGGGTTCTCCGGTTTCCACCACAACACAAGACCACACTCTCGCGTAAAATCGTGCCAACGTGAGTATTAATATAATGTTGTAATAACTTGTTTCACAATCGTTTTAAAATAGATATGTTTAAACTAATAAGTCCATATTTTACCTTCATTCAATAAATGTCTGAATTTCAACCATTTTCATACATTCAAATGGCTTCTATGCAGACTATTTTTTAAATGTTATGTGTTCCTGCTCATTGTAAAAATGCTTTGAACACCTAGCCCAAAACGTGTCAATGAAATGTTTTAAAAGTAATCATGATAAATTATGTTCAGGGCTTACGCAAGTTTTTTTGTCTACATGAAATATGATACTTCAACCTGTTACGCTAACCCATTTCGAGATATTTGGATCTTATTCTCGTCGGAAGTATTCAAATCAGCATAAAAACGGGATATCAAGTTCACTGAATGGGATATTTTATAAAGACATACGCTAAGCACCTATGTCCCCAGTCGCAGCTTCTATATCTTAGAAATATGACCATTTTTAATTTGTTGATTTTAGGTAACATCAACTTCTAAACTCACATCTAGTAAAGACAAGAGGAATAATACCCTTTACAATAGTAATACCTGTTTGTCAAGTATAGATGTACTTTTGTGCAGGTATCACGGCATTGTGGGTAAAAAAATACTTTTAAAGCGAAAATACCCCAACCGGTGGGGAAAAAATCCTCTTCAATTTTTCGCTAATCTCAGTTTGGGGAAAAAGACGGTGTCAAAACATGATACAGCCATGATATGGCGCGGACAGTCCTTAAAACATATCAGAAAGAAGAAAAAATATGGCCACAGTGTAGTTATTTATTCCCCCACCTGCACCGTCTGGAAAGTATTGTGGTAGGGCGTTTGCTTTGGGTGTGGATGGTCGCTCCGGGAGAGAAATGTTCAATCAAATCTTTATTTCCTCCTATACAAAAGATATGCAAATATATTTACAACGTGTAAAGTGCTCTAACATTGAGCAATATAGAACAAGTTAACACAATAAACAGGGAAAACGTATCTAACATAATTATATATAATATGTATACATTTAGTTACACATATGTACATTGGATGCTTTTGTTTTTAGGTTTTGTATTCTATATTTTTTCATCTTATAACGGGTCCACATTGTTATTTGAGCTAGTGATTTAATTAGTGATTATAAACATAGCTGTGATGAGTATAATAACAGGTATGTATAAGAAAACGATGCATGCATTGTATGCAAGTATTGCTGTGTAATCACACTAACGAAACAGAACAAGAGGCTTTTACGGAACATGTTTCTATACTGTTCGGTATAGCTGTGCACGTAGATAGGTTGAGGTAAAAGTGATTATGATTATGGTTATAATCGGTAGTTAATTAGCAACCAAGCTACGGTTATTATGATAAGCGCTATTAAATGTCGCTTCAGCAAACTCTAGTCAAAGTATGCACGTATACACCGTAATGTATAATTGTATGAACATTGCAGAAGTAGAGCATTGTTGTCCGTGTCTTTAAAAGGTTCTAAATGTGCTCCGAGAAGTCGCAGAGTCCATTGTATTTGTTCCAAGTTAATTAAGCTTTCATAGTCATGTTCATTCAAAATAGTATTCATTTGGGTAGTAAAATCTTCTCTAATTGCCAATGTGTGGTAACACTCGCTTAATACATGTACAAGCTCTTCCTGAAAGGTTAAGTTACACTTAGCACAATGTCTGTTTCGTAAAATCGAAGGTCTGCACCACAATTTTGCTATACTCCTTGCTGTGTGACGAAAACTACTTTTTCTTGAAATAGTATACATAATAGCAGGTTGTAAACATGGATGAAGAATACGAAATAACATAAAATCGCAATCATTGGAAGTACGGATATCCCAGCATAACTTGCATTTAAGTATAACAGCATTGTTAACCATGCGTTTCCAAGTTTGTATATCTGGGGTGGCTCTTTCTACGGAGAAGTAGCTATTTAGCACAAATTGCATGTTGTATTTGGTCAGCAGCTTACATATATCTGTTATAAATCCTCGTTTAATTGAGTTGTTATCAAGAATGTAAGAAATATATTTTCTCACAAAAATTTGTTTGCTTATACACTTCGTACTAGTTAGACTCCCAAGGTAAGTTGTTTCCCGTGAAGCGGTGCGTTGCAACGCTGTTGTTTTTTTCACAAATATCGAGATATATTCTAAAAGGCACAGTTAAAGCACACATTTGCACAGGATAGTTATTATATGTCCTAAGCAGTAATTCAGAAAACATTTCAATGAATTGGGCTTTCCTTTTATCCATTCCAGGTTCAATGGAATCAAAATGGCGGGAAATGTGGTGTGTGTGGTGACAACTACGCTGATGTCATCAAGGATAACGAAAGCATAAATGGAAAATACGTCATAAACCGGAGCATAACCGGATATTACGTCAGAGGTCAGACGATTGAGGTCACTGTTAAGCTGACAGCCAATCACAAGGGATGGTGGGAGTTTAAGTAAGCCTAGCTTTTGTACAAAGAAGAACACCGCTGAACAAATGTCTGAACTACTCAACTATGAACGTATAAATCAAGTATATAGAATCTCAATAATGTTCCATTCTGGCTATGATAAATATAGCACTTCCCATTCGTACTGTTATACCCGCTCCTGTCATTTCCATTACAATATATAGACGAAGTAAACTTCAGCGGGTACCACGCACGAACTTTATTTTATTTCACAAGGATTGTGAAAAAGTTAACTCGTACAAAGTCACTCTCGTTGGCACAATGTTGCATGCGAGTCTGGTCTTCTTTTGTGGAAAAAGTTGAACCCGGGAAAAAAAAAACAACATTTGTCCGGCTTGATGACCACCAACAAAACTCACATGCGCCCGGGCCGGGAATCAAACTTGAGTCACATTTCTTCGCCTAAATCTTAAGTCGACAGTGTTGCCCGAGTTGATATGATGCAGAATTCCCCTCAAGGGAGACAGTATGGCAATGCATATATACTATATATATTCATGTATTCGTGTAAAAAAGACTATGAAAACTAAAATGCAAAGAAGTAAATTCTTTGAAAAGAAAAGACAAGAAGGATTTTTGGTTTATTTTCTACACAGTCTCTGGGGTATCTCAAAATGGAGTATGCACTTAGTTATTCTCATGAAAATAAATACGATCTTCTCAACCCGTTTCAGATTATGTTCCCTCAAGAACTACGACACTGCTGTT